>NC_138777.1:80660625-81862384 GCF_965119305.1 Pelophylax lessonae | reverse complement strand
AATATGTGCTATTGGGGGGCCACTGGTCCTATCACAACCAGTTGTTCAAAAAATTGGCCAGTGAGTTTGGCACTGGTGTGTATCAGGACTTCACTCAGCAAAAGAGGCAATATTGTTGCAGGACACAAAAAAACTTATGAAAGTATACTCAGAAAACACCCCACTTCAATATGTGGTATTGGGGGGCCACTGGTTTATCACACCAGTTGTTCAAAAAATTGGCCAGTGAGTTTGGCATTGTGTGTATCAGACTTCACTCAGCCAAAAGAGGCAATATTGTTGCAAGACACAAATACACTTATGAATGTATACTCAGAAAACACCCCACTTCAATATGTGGTATTGGGGGGCCACTGGTTTATCACACCAGTTGTTCAAAAAATTGGCCAGTGAGTTTGGCATTGTGTGTATCAGACTTCACTCAGCAAAAGAGGCAATATTGTTGCAAGACACAAATACACTTATGAAAGTATACTCAGAAAACACCCCACTTCAATATGTGGTATTGGGGGGCCACTGGTTTATCACACCAGTTGTTCAAAAAATTGGCCAGTGAGTTTGGCATTGTGTGTATCAGACTTCACTCAGCAAAAGAGGCAATATTGTTGCAAGACACAAATACACTTATGAAAGTATACTCAGAAAACACCCCACTTCAATATGTGGTATTGGGGGGCCACTGGTTTATCACACCAGTTGTTCAAAAAATTGGCCAGTGAGTTTGGCACTGTGTGTATCAGACTTCACTCAGCAAAAGAGGCAATATTGTTGCAGGACACAAATACACTTGTAAAAGTATACTCAGATAGGCTCCAAAAATTAGCTCACATGGTTTAAACTGACAGCAAAGAACGTAGTATATGATTGCTAGAGGTACAGTAGGCGTTCACTGTATACACAAGTTGGTGGCGGGCTGTTTAGGCCACAAACATGAGCTCACATGGGTTGAACTGATAGTAAAGAACATAGTATATGATGGCTAGAGGTACAGTAGGCGTTCACAGTATACACAAGTTGGTGGCGGGCTGTTTAGGCCGCAAACATGAGCTCACATGGGTTGACCTGACAGTAAAGAACGTAGTATATGATGGCTAGAGGTACAGTAGGCGTTCACAGTATACACAAGTTGGTGGCAGGCTGTTTAGGCCGCAAACATGAGCTCACATGGGTTGAACTGACAGCAAATAACGTAGTATATGATTGCTAGAGGTACAGTAGGCGTTCACTGTATACACAAGTTGGTGGTGGGCTGTTTAGGCCGCAAACATGAGCTCACATGGGTTGAACTGACAGTAAAGAACGTAGTATATGATGGCTAGAGGTACAGTAGGCGTTCACAGTATACACAAGTTGGTGGCGGGCTGTTTAGGCCGCAAACATGAGCTCATATGGGTTGAACTGACACCTTTTTTTACGCTCCAACATTTGAGCCACAGAAGCCTACCTTTTTCCAGAAAAATGTGACGACGGCATAATGGAAGGTGGAGTGTTGGACAACTGTGAGGAGACAGGAGAAGGAGAAGGGGGGGGGGGGAGAAGGAGAAGAGGTTGGTTGGTGAGAGCATGGAGTGTGGCTTTGTGGGTTCTGACAGTTTTGCTCCCACTGGGCTTGGTGATGGGATTTCAGGTGCCTTCTTAAGGCAGTTGTCCCTAGGTGAGTGTTGGGCTTACCGCGACTTATGCGTTGACTGCAAAGGCTGCAAAAGGCAACACTGGTGTCAGCAACGGACACATTAATAAAAGCCCACACTGAGGAGCCATGTGCCGGCGTCCTGGGAGTGCCAGATGTGACTGTACATGGTTGATGGCTCGCTCCTGATACATTTGCAGTCTGCTTTCTACCTCTTCTGCAATGCAAGTTCTGCATGCCTCCTCCCTATCTGCCGGTCCGTCAGTCCACCAGTTCTACAAATAATTTGCCAGTAACTGTTGTCACTGTGTGTAGCAGAGTGAACACAGCAAAAGAGGCCAAATGTTTGCAGGACTAAAATACAATCTTAGAAAAGTATACTGTTAAATAACACCTCAATTCAATATGTGGCATTGGGGGGGGGGGGGGCACAGGTTTATTACACCAGTTCTATAAATAATTGGCTAGTAACTGTTGTCACTGTGTGTAGCACTGTTTACATAGCGAGAGGCCACATTTTTGCAGGACTAAAATACACTCTTAGAAGTGTATACTGTTAAATAACACCCCACTTTATTATGTGGCATTGGGGGGGGAGCATTGATGTAGCACACCAGTTCAAAAAATTGGCCAGTGAGTTAGGCGCTGTGTGTACCAGACTTCACTCAGCAAACTAGGCAATATTGTTGCATGACACAAATACACTTGAAAAAGCTTACTCGGAGAACACCCCACTTCAATATGTGGCATTGGGGGGAGCATTGGTCTATCACACCAGTTCAAAAAATTGGCCAGTGAGTTTGGGGCTGTGTGTACCAGACTTCACTCAGCAAACTAGGCAATATTCTTGCATGACACAAATACACTTGAAAAAGTTTACTCAGATAACACACCCCACTTCAATATGTGGCATTGGGGGGGGGGGGGGCAATTGGTCTATCACACCAGTTATAATACATTATAAGTGCTTTTGTCACTGTGTGTAGTGTTGCTGCAGAAACGCTCGGACTCACCACCACACCTGTCACAATGCTGCACAGTGCACAATAATAGTACTAATCCACTATAATATGCTTTATACAAAGTATATTATACTGTGGATTACCCCCCCCCCCCCTTTTTAGTGCACTGCACAGCTATACCAAAAAATTTGCAGCCCTTTACATGACTTTTGTGAACATTAACAGAGCAATTTGTGTGTGACTGCAGCCGATCGATAACTGCCCCTACAGCAACCACAGGATACCTGCCCCTATAGTAAAGAGACTGTATTAGACCCTAAAACGACATTGGATCATTTTAAATGACTTTTGTGGACATTGACAAAGCGATTTGTGTGTGACTGCAGCCGATATCTAACTGTCCCTACAGCAACCACAGGAAACCTGGCCCCTATAGTAAAGAGACTTTAATAGACCCTAAAACGACATTGGAGAATTTTAAATGACTTTTGTGGACATTGACGAAGCGATTTGTGTGTGACTGCAGCTGATCTCTAACTGCCCCTACAGCAACCACAGGATACCTCTCCCCTATAGTAAAGAGACTGTAATAGACCCTAAAACGACATTGGAGCATTTTAAATGACTTTTGTGGACATTGAAAAAGCGATTTGTGTGTGACTGCAGCTGATCTCTAACTGCCCCTACAGAAACCACAGGATACCTGGCCCCTATAGTAAAGAGACTGTAATAGACCCTAAAACGACATTGGAGCATTTTAAATGATTTTTGTGGACATTGACAAAGCGTTTTGTGTGTGACTGCAGCCGATCTCTAACTGCCCCTACAGCAACCACAGGATACCTGCCCCTAAGCTCTAAAAATACTAGACCTATACCAAAATACCAGCCCTCAAAAGGACTTTTGTGGACATTGACAGAGCGATTTGTGACTGCAGCCGATCTCTAACTGCCCCTAAAGCAACCACTGGATACCTGTCCCTAACCTGAAAAGAGACTGTAGAAGGCCTATACCGAAATACCAGCCCTGAAAAGGGCTTTTGTGGATCTTCACAGGACTATATGTGTCTAGCAAACTCTCCCTAATGAGCACAGCAGACCTCTCCCTACACTGGCAGAAAGCGGAATGTGAAATGGCAGCCAGATCGGGTCTATTTATAGGGTAGGGGGACTGTCCATGTGCTGGAATGTTTCAATTGGCTGTCCGATTCCACCTGACAGCTGTGTCATGGGTCAAAGTTCTTCCTTATGAAAAAGAAAATGGCGGCGTGGACATATTCGCGAACATTGGCAAAAGTACGACTTTTTGAGAATTTGCAAACAAGCAAAATTCGCTGCGAACCGCAAGGCCATCTCTACTCAAAAGTTTGGGTCTCCATTGACTTCAATGGGGTTCGGGATCGGGACAAAGTTCGGGTTAAGTCTGGGTCATGAACCCCGACTTTTTTTTCAAGCTCGGTCGAACCTGCTGAACCCGAACATCCAGGTGTTCGCTCAACTCTAATTAACAGTATATTTTTATACTAAGTATGGACACCAGATTTGGGCACTCAGAGCACAGATTTGGTCACCAAAATTCACAAATGCAGTATTGAACTGCTATACTGTATATTGGAAATAATTATTTAAACGCCGGATGCACAGCTGTTTTTCGGCCTAAAACGCAGCTTTTTTTAATAAAACCCCAAAATGCAGTTTTTTACTTCTGTAAATTTAAATTAGATATTTATACAGTGTATGTAAAACTGCTTTGTAAAGCGTGAATATTGCTTTTTTCCAACAAAAACGATTAATGCAATATTTCTCAGCTGTAATGTGAAATCGGTATTTAAGCGGTGTATTTCAAGATGCTCTGTGGATCAGGATTACCCCTTTTGGTCAAAAAACATACACTTATGCTGTATTTCACAGCAGCAATGTAAAATAGGTGGTTGGAATGGGTATTTCAGACTGTTTGGTGGACCTTGAATAAAGTTTTTTTTTCTATAAAAAACAAAGAAGCACTATTTCCCTGCAGAAAATATGTCCTTGGACGGTGTATGCAGAACTGTTTTGTGGACAAGAAATACGGTTTTTCCCCCAAAATGACACAGATTCTCTATTTCACTGCAGAAATGTCAAATATATATTTTGGCGGTGTAAAATAGGCTTGGTGGATCAGGATGACCACTTTTTTTTAACTAAAATACACTGATGCACTCTTTGATAGCTGAAATGGAATATACGGTTTAGTGCATTGTATACACAAGTGCTCTGTGGCACCACAGATCCCAGGCTAGACAAATGGACTATGTCACCCCTTAAACATACAAAAGGCAATATAGGGGACTTGAGTAGCCAGAAAAAAAAAAATGTTTTCCACTGAGCTACAAAATAGGATTAGGCTGATGTCCCTGGCTGGCTGGCACACATGCAGTACACTGCAGTGGCTAATATGGCCACCGAGCACCACATCAGCAACATCCTCTCCCTAAGTTCAAATCAGTGATGTCCGGCAATACGTGACTCCAGCTTATAAAGAGGCAGGGTCACATGCTGCACTCAGCCAATCACAGCCATGCCATTAGTAGACCTGGCTGTGATGGCCTCTTAGGGCAAAAAGTATAACGCTTGCTGATTGGCTGCTGTGCAGCCCTTCAGAAAGCGGAAAGAAATTGCCGAACAACGGACCCGAACCCAAATGTTTTTGAAAATGTTCGGGTTCATGTCTGTGTCCCTAACACCCCAAAATTCAGTACAAACCCAAACTATACAGTTCCGGCTCGCTCAACTCTAGTCACCACCAACTACTCTGGCTCTTAAGACCCCTAATAGGGTGTCACCTGAAATTGCAGTGACTAGGGTAGCTAACACGAATACCTCTAACCATACGAGGAGGGATATCACCCCTGTTCGTATGATGAACCGCCCAAATCCCAGCCCTTATGCACAGCCCCGTGTGGATGAATGGACGGGTCTGCCCTTTAGGGGCTTTCATAGGGGTCAATGGAGACCTCAGGGAGGAAGTAGAGGTGCAACATGGGGGATGAGACCGAACCCCCCCAGGGGTACCTACACGAGACTATTACCAACCATTGGAAGATAGAGGAGACGAAGAGGAGTATTACTATCATCAAACACCCTGGAATCAGTCATTTTTAGGGAGGGGTCATCATCGACCGTATGCCCACACACAACAAGGGAACCGGGTGCCACCCAGAGAAGATCAAAGACCCGAAGGGGAGTCAGGGCTGGAAGACGCATCCAATACAAAAAAACGAAGGAGAGAATACTCAATGAGGAGATCTTCAACATTAGCAAAGTTCAACTAACCAAAAATGAATTGCATGTTCTTAACCAAGCCCTGAAATGTGCTTCGGAATGGGTCATGAACAAGTTCAATGTTTACATTGACACACATAAATTCATCAGGAAGTTGAACTTGAAGAAGTACTTCCTTAATAATCCCATCACTTCTATTAGTAATATTGGTGGAAGTGGTATGATCAACAGTGGTGGACTTCGCAATAAGTCTATTTTTAATCCACTGATTAGTAATATTCATTATGTGGAAGTCTTTAAGAATTTGGTGTTTATTGATCTACAATCGCTGAAACCTGATCATACTATCATGAACAGAAACAAACATATTCAGGAATGCTTGGAATCCTTGGAACAATGGAAGGAAATTATTATAAGGCCTGCAGATAAAGGTGGAGGTGTTGTGATCATGGATAGGGAATTATATCATAATCAACTGAAAGCCATGTTGGAGGATGATGCAACTTAGTGAAATTACCATGTGACCCTACAAACAATTTTGAAAAAGATCTGAAGACATTGATCAATTATGGGTATAAGAAACACGTTCTAATAAAGAGGGAGAAGAAGTACCTCATTCCTAGTGCTTGCCGGATACCCATTATATACACACTCCCTAAAGTGCATAAAAATTCCACTTGTCCTCCGGCCCGACCAACTGTCAATGGCATTGGCTCTGTCAGTGCCAGGTTAGGCAAATATTTGGATACTTTTTTTACAGCCAAGTGTTGTATGTACCAAGGCCTTTTGAAGGACACTAAGGACCTATTGTGTTCTTTGGATGATGTGTTGTTGGGAGACCACTCGTCTACCTTCCTAGTGACGGCGGACGTGTCGTCTCTCTATACCATCATCCAACATGATGATGCTCTATTGGCCCTAAATTGGGCATTGAGCAAAATAAAGGAGGTACCCTTCGATCAAAAGGTCTTTTTTCAAAAGGCCCTTGATTTCTGTCTAGTCCACAATTATTTTTGGTACCAGAACACCTTTATTTATTATTTATTACGAAAGTCTATTTCAAGCCCACAGACAGAAATAGTTACTTGTCTATTCAAAGTAGGCACCACCCCACATGGTAAAAAAACATTCCTCGTGGGCAGTTAATGCGAATAAGGCGTAACTGTACTCTTGAATTTGTGAATAAAGGATACAGAGAGGAAGTGTTGGATCAGGAAATCCAGAGAGTATTGGAGATTCCAAGGTCAAGATGCCTGGAGAACAACAGAAGAATTTATACCAATTCCTCAGGAAATACAAAGCAGTAGGGCTTTCTATCCGACTATTCAGAAGATTACAGAAGAATAGAAGCCATGTTTAAAAAGCATTGGCACATTCTGGGAATGGACAGGTCACTGGGCGCTGTACTACCCAGTGTACCGTCCTTCATTTATCGACAGGCCCCAAGTTTCGGGGATAGGGTAGTCAAAAAGATCCTCGACCCTTCTAATACATCATTCTTTCCAGGAAGGAGAGGATTTCACATGTGTGGAAGGTGCAGGGCTTGTGATGTTGCAAGGACAAATCTGAGAAAACGAGAACAGTTTGAGGTGCCCGCAATTAAGAACACATTTAAGATTAAACATCTTATAACATGTGATACGACCCATGTAGTTTATGCCCTGATGTGTCCCTGCAACCAGTTAAACACTGGATGGACTAAATGTACGTTAAAACAGAGGGTGAGGGAACACATCAGTAATATACTAAAGGGCAAAAAAGAACATAGTGTATCTGAACATTTCAAACGACATCACCAACTGGACCCTAGGGGTCTACACTTCTGGGGAATTGAGAGAGTGCCCCCTTCATGGAGAGGAGAAAATTAGATCAGGGAGCTATCTAAATGCGAGACAAAATGGATATTTTTTACTCAAGCTCTCGATCCAATGGGCCTCAATATCGAACTTGATCTAAACTGCTTCATTAGTGACTCATAGGAAGAGGCGAATGTATAATGGGGAGAGTAGCAGTTTTGATTATTGTCGTGCTGGTATTGATATGATTTGGGGGTTATGACTGTTAGGCTCTTTGAAAGATGGGTGGACTATCATGCCCACTTATATATATATATATTTTTTAGAAGTATTTTATTTCAATTTATTTTAATGTAATTTTATTACCATATATAATATTTTATTTTGGTATTACGC
This sequence comes from Pelophylax lessonae, assembly GCF_965119305.1. Lineage (NCBI taxonomy): Eukaryota > Metazoa > Chordata > Amphibia > Anura > Ranidae > Pelophylax > Pelophylax lessonae. Next base: position 81,854,340 of record NC_138777.1, on the reverse strand, counting down.
AGTTATGTATTTGAGATAATATGTGGGGAGGTATTACCTCCGTGTGTATATTAGTACTGTTATGGTTTATGGGGTATTACTATTGCCACATACATAGACCATAGTCAATGCATTAAGAGGCTATATGCATATGTTGCAGCGTGATTTTATAAACTTATGTTTGACATAGTTTGTTTTATATTCAATATTGGTACAATGGTGATATGGCATCACATATAAATATGAGGGATGTTATATAGACCCCCAGTTTAAGTCATTATGCCTGTGCAGTCATTTATAATCCTATGCCATGTGCAATATACACTCATGCTTGGGGGGGTTATTTGTATTGGCGTTGTAAAGAGTAACACCTCCAGTTCATCTGCCCTTATTGGGTTAATTGTCACAGGGCTATGGGATAGTTTCCCATTGTCAATCCATTACTGGCGGGTGTGTACTTGCTAGCTAATACAGTGAGGCAGTGGCTAAATGCTTTATAGTGTCAGCGGATTACGTTTTTGTGTTGGTGGCCCTTATGGGGTTAATGGTATAGTTGGAGAGCCGCACGGACAGGGAGACAGCTCTGTAATGCTGGCCGAATGAGTCTGATGCTGCAGTGTGCACTGCCTCCACTCGTGTGTGTAGGGCAGAGGGTGGTGTACTATATAATGAACTGCCGTGCTGTGTGGTAATGCCCCCAATGAAGAAGTCGGACATGACGAAACCGGTCGGGGTCGGCATTCACATTTTACTGCAATACAGAGTGGTGGGAGTCCCCGGAGGGAGTTTGGTTGTAGCATGAAGCTGACTGATTACTGAAGGGGGTCACTTCTGCTGTTTCTTATTACTACTGTGGCTATATTGTAATAAGAACCAAGTGAGTGCAATGTGTACTGTTTAATATAAAAAAATAGAGTTGAAACATTATCATGCTAGTGGAAGCTTTTTTTCCTTGTCTTCACATGCATGGTCAAGAGTGTACTTTGCTGAATAACATACTGGACGGGATAGAGTGGTTATGATATGCTGATGGTGCCTTATCCATGAGAGTGGGTAGACATATGGTTCTGGTGAGTCTTCATTTCATCCGTATTATCCCTGGCACACTGGTGGTGGAGAGTGATGTTGCATCCTCTATACTCACTATCTTTGCCCTCTTGGATGAGCGTATAAATTATTAAGAGCCAAGTTTTGATCTTATGGACTGTTTATGGACTATTGCAAATAGTGCTAACAAAAGTGGGCAGGCACTTTGTAGCCATACTGCATGCATCATAAGATTATTATTGCTTTTGGGAGCATTATAATAGCTGGTGGGGTTTACCACCATTCCTGCGCTACTGAATTTGTTTTGTTTATTCTGTAATTGTGGTTCAGAGTGTAACAATTATATTTTCATTACTGATCATACATATATATATATATATATATATATATATATATATATATATATATATATATATATATATATACATACACAGTTAAACTGCAGGCAAGGGCACTGGGGGGCAAACTAAGGTCAATTTATTTTATTTAGTAATGTAATCCAATAGGATTACAATATATCAGTATGTTTTACTTTTTGAATTTGCCGCCAGTTCAACCCCCTTGCGACGCGACGCTCGCAGGAAACGGAAGCAGGGGGAACACAGCATCAGGCGGAAGATCCGGCCGCCGTACACTGCCGGAATACATTGCGGGATCCTGGGGACAAGTTAAGTAACTCTTCCAGGATCCAACGACTTCTCCCTGGCGGTACCCCGAGTGTGGCTCGGGGTTACCACTAATGGCACTCAAATTCCACCCCGAGCCACACTCGGAAATACCGCAGGGAGGTTAAGAGAGGTATATTCTCCAGAGAGAAAGATATAGTTTTGTCTGTACAAATCATTAGTAATACCTCATCTGGAATATGCAGTTCAGTTTTGGGAGGAACTGCATTAATTTTCTCTTGAGAAGAGGAGATTAAAGTGATTCTAAAGTCTTGTTTTTTTTGTTTTTAATAACAAACATGTTAGAGCCGGTTCACATACAGGCGACCCGACTTGCCAGGGCGACCTGTGAAGTTGCGGTGCACAGCGCGCACCGTGACCTCGGAGAGACATGCACGGACTTCATATCATTGAAGTCAATGCAGGTCGCCCCAAAGTAGTACAGGACCATTTTTCTAAGTCGGAGCGACTTGTGTCGCTCCTATTAGAACGGGTCCTGTGCTAATCTATGGCAGGCGACCCACGGCGACTTGTCAGGTGACCAAGTCGCCCCAGTGTGAACCGGCTCTTATATTTACCTCCTCGGTGCAGTGATTTTGCATAGAGCAGCCCTGATCCTCTTCTTCTCGGGTCCCTTTTCACTGCTCCTGGTTCCTCCCTTCTTTCGAGTGCCCTCACAGCAAGCAATTTTCTATGGGGGAACCCGAGCTGAGCTACAACTCTGCGTGTCCATTCAGACATGGAGCTACCGTTTCGCATCCCCCTCTCTCTCCTGATTGGCTAGCTGACTTTGGCAGCAGTGGGAGCCAACCAGGAGGGAGAGTCCCAGAGGGATGAGGGCTTTAAGCACAGGATAGAGATGGGGCTCAGGAAAGTATTAGGGAGTGCTGGGGCGGCTGCTACACACAGAAGGCTTTTTATCTTAATGTGTAGAATGCATTAAGATAAAAAAAATAAAAAAAATAAACTTCTGCCTTTTCAGCTCCTTTAAGGGGGGATATGATCAACATTTTAAATACATAGGTGGTCCGTATCATGAACTTGGTCATGAGTTATTCACTTTAAGGTCATCACAGAGGTCAAGGGGGCACTCTTTACGTCTAGAGGAAAAGAGATTTGATCTCCAAATAGGAATGGTTTCTTCACAGTAAGAGCTGTGGAAATGTGGAATGGACTTCCTCAAGAGCTGGTTCTGGCCAGCTCAGTAGATTTCTTTAAAAAAAGGACTAGATTCTTTCCTAAATGTACATAATATAACTGGATACTAACATTTATTGGTAAAGTTGATCCAGGGAATATCCGGCTGCCTCTTGGGGGATCAGGATGGATTTTTTTTCCCCTGCTGAAGCAAATTGGATCATGCTTTGCTGGGTTTTTTTTTTTTGCCTTCCTCTGGATCAACTGTGGGTATAGGATTGTGTATATGAAATTGTATTTTTTTTATTCTTTTTCCCTTTTACAGGTTGAATTAGATGGTCTTTTTAGCAACCTGACTAACTCTGTAACTATGTAACCTCCATTTGCCCTTGTGGTGCCTTAATCTTTTTTGGTTGGTGGCCCTGCCTGGCTCGAAGGAGTTGGACAGGTGGCCCTGCCTGGCTCGAAGGAGTTGGACAGGGAATGGTAGTTTTTCTTTGCTACCAATACAGGTACAACTGCCCCCCATGTGGTCTGGGGGTCCTTTGAACTACACGCCCGTGCACACTAGACCAACCTTGACTTGAGTTCGCCTGTTGTTATTACTCTACAGACACCTGTTGGGAGTTGTTATAACTGACCATTAGCTAATTACTGTAGTGTTTTTTAAATTTTACTGTGACCTGCATTCTTCCACTGTCACATGTTCTGCTACAAAGATTATGAACGTTTTACAACATATTGAGTTCCCACGTCTATCAGTGGAAAAGGCACATCTCCTGGATGTAGCACCCACTACTGTTGAGAAAGCTGCTGATGCTGCTATAGCACAGTTTGTACATGCAAAGGCCCCAGCCACCATGCATCAACAGCCTGCCACTCAAATTTTACACACATTATAGAGAAGTAATGACTCCTGACTAAGATCTTTTCAACTGTATATATAACTCCACAGTATTACCCAACTCTGTGCGCAAAGCTCTAATCCTGCTCATTTTGAAGCCTGGCAAAAACCTGGTATTACCAGAGTCATATGGGTCAATCTCCCTATTACAGACGGATATTCAAAACCTAGCTAAAATTTTGGTAATAAGCCTCAATGAGGTTATCTAATCTTTAATTTATCCCATTCAAAAAGGCATTATGTAAAAACACTGTGTTCAATACTATTGTTGGGTGAGCAGTTCGGACCGAGGATAAGTTTGGCCCGAACATCACCCGTTTGCCGAACACCTAAATTTGCGGGGCGCTCATGGAGATGCTTGTCCGCCCAGTGCCCCACAATGCACTTTTTACTGCACAGTTCATTCTAAGCCCAGATTGGGGAAAGTTTTGCCTAATCAGGGCACAATGAATAGCTGGTTGTTAAGGAAGCTGGCCACTGCATCCTTAACAATGGATGAGTCTTCAGCTGTCAACGGGCTTTTCCGCTGACAGCTAAATGAAAAAAAAAAAAAAACCAATGCAGGTACGGCAATGCAGGTACGGGTGTTGTGATTGACAATGATTCTAAATCCGGGGACATTATTTTTTATTTTTAATAAAGGAATGGCCAAAAACTGTGTATGTGTTATTATTTCTTTTTGACAATTTTTTTGGTGAATGGGTATGTAGCCTAGTATGGTTCAGTAGCCCCCCCCCCCCTTTCCAGGCCTGCTAGGCTGCATGCTCGGATAAGTGTCTGGTATAACATTCTGGGGGGGCGAGCCCCATGCCGTTTTTTTTTAATTTTGGTGTGGGAACCCCTTAAAAATCCATATCAGACACAAAAGGCCTAATAAAAATTGGGGTGGGACCCAATTTTTTTTTTTTACATTTTCTGTCAGTTTCTTTATATATTTCAGCTTTGCTGCAACAGGTTTTATATACTGTACAGATGCGCCACTTCACAGGCAGACTTCCTAGGGCTAGGCACTATATTTAAAAAATGTTTTCATTTTTATTGTTTTACTTTAAGCATAATTTTAATCACTGCTCCTTTAAAAATAATCTTTTTTTTTTTTTTTTCCAAAGCTCCAACACAACATTCTACTCCGGGATATGGTGATTGCTTGGAGCGAGTCTAGGAAACGTTTAAAACTCCCCCTTTCCATATCTAAGTATCTGCCTATAAAGGACAATCCCGCCTTTATTCCTGGACTGCACTCGGACTATTTTAATACATGGCAACGGATGGGCCTGACAAATTTTTCGGACCTATGTGATCCTGTCACGGGCAAGCCATGAACGATACAGGATATCCTGGACACCTATAGTCTGCCAGCTATGCATACTTTCCCAATCTTGCAATGCCAAAGTTTTCTCCGCACATCCTGTGCCGCCTCCACTAACGGATTTCTTGACCCCTTATTGGACCCTTTACTGAACTCAGGGACATACAGCATCTCCACCATTTACAAACCTTTTCAAAGACTCTCCTCATCACATCATGCTAGTTCCTTGGCTGCCAACTGGGCCAGAGACTTTCCTCTTGAGGACATTGTCACAAAGTTGTTTCAGGGGTATAACCGGTCACTTCGCTTGACTCCCAATGAGACTTGAAGGGAAACGCGACTGAAAATTCTTCATAGGGCCTATATCCCCTTCAACTCCAACAAGGACGACCCATCTACGATCCTTTGCCCCCACTGTAAAACTTACAGGCCGAACCTTCATCATAGGTTTTGGTCTTGCTCCTTCATCTCTACATTCTGGGACCAAGTGCTATTACTCATTGAACGGATCACGCTCTTACAACTACCAAAAGATCCCCTCTTACTTATCTTTGGATACTGGGACAAACAGCTACAGTTATGGACTAGCCGCCCCCCACCGCACCCACGCAATTGGATCCTCACTTGCCTACTGATAGCTCACAGAGTTATACTTGCTAACTGGATTTCGACAATGGGCCCATCCGTATTACAAGTTCATCGTGATCTCTTAAGCCTCATGACCAAGGACTGGCTCAACACGGACTTCCACCTTCAATCCTCCGTGGACTGTTTCTCACGCACATGGCAGGATTTTATGGACTCGCTACCTAAGGATGTGAACTCTACCCTGTCAGCAAAAACTTTCCTACACTCTGCCCCTGGGTAGGGCTAAGTTGTTGTAGGTTTGGCATCGTCACCCACTTTTATCCCCGCCCCCTTCCCTTCCTTTTATCCTTGTTTTACACCCATTTTTCTCTCTTTTTAATCCCCCTTTGGCTATAGAGCCATCACGTGACAAAGATCCATCCAACTTGGGTTCTAGTATGTTTGAATGTCTGATCTTATGTAATGTACCATGCTGCTATAGCCACCCGGTCAGTCACGAGCCTTTATTCTTGCTCGGCATCTGACCCCGTAAAATGTAAAATGTGTTGTTCATCTGTACACCTGCATTTTCTATGTACCTTACATTTGTTTCAATAAAGTTTCTTTAAAAAAAAAAAAAAATCTTTTTTTTAAAAAAAGGTTTTGCATTGATCACGTCCCCCAGGGCAGTACCCGGGCTCCCATACCCTTTTTATGGCCAAAAAATTGCATACAAGCCTTCAAAATAGAGACTTTTGATTTTTCAAGTTCCAGTCTCAGAGGCTTTAATAGGGTTTGTGACTCGGTCTGAACTTTTTCCATGTTTGGTACTTCTGGTGCGAAACGAACCAGGGGGGGGGGGGGGGGGTATTTTGGTCCTTCAATATTTAATACTAGATGTTTATTTATTAATTTACAGGCCTCCCATGATCACATTGGTACAAGGGTAGTTGTGACTTTAGATGCAGCCAAAGCTTTAAATTCAGTGGAGTGGTGCTATCTATGCAGTACTTGGAATGTTTTATTTTTTGTCCTAAATACATAAAATGGCTCCAAATACTGTATCAAGCCTCAGTGGCCTAAGTTTTGGTGAATAGCTAGATCACTAAGTCTTTTCTTCTTTTTAAAGGAACGCATGAGAGCTCTCCCTTATCACCCCTTCTCTATGCCTTAGCTTCAGAGCTCCTTGCAATCTCCATTAGATCCAATTTCAGTACATGGGGGTTGCGTGTAGGACCATTTGTAAAGACTATTAGCCTGTATTCAGATATGTTTATTAATTTGGAAGATTCTTGACCCTCTCTTATCTGCTCCACATACTATCAAGTAATTTGGAAAATACTGAGTTTCCACCTACCTCTTATGAGAGTTCTTGAACATGCATGTCACCAGATCCCCTTTCAGACTACATATCATTAAACATTGAACCCCTATTCACCTTACTAAAAGCCAAAATTCAAACATGGGCCAGAACTCATTTAGGAGTGATGGGTAGAATCTATTTGATTAAAGTGACTGTCCAGTTTTTTTTTCCTATAAAAATAACAAACATGCTATACTTACCTGCTCTGTTGCAGTCAATTTGCACAGAGCAGCTCAGATTCTCCTCTTCTGTGATCCTGGCCCCTCCCTCATAGTAGTTGAGGTTGAATAAAGACAATAGCCCTTCCAGTACAACCTGTGTAGGTGTGGGTGGATATATTCATTTCCCATACCCCTGAATGTTTTTATCTTTGGGATGTACGTCCAAGTGTCTTTTAAACGTAGCCATACTCCCCGCAGTTACCACCATTTGTGGTAGAGAGTTCCACAATCTTATAGCCCTTACTGTAAAAAAACCCCTGCATAGCCTTAGGTTAAATAGCTTCTCCTCTAATCGCATTGTATGGCCTTGTGTCCTCTTACATTCCTTGCGACTGAATAGTTTTTTTTCTATGCTGTGATCACCGTTGAGGTATTTGTAAATCGTTATCATGTCCCCTCTCAGGCGTTTCTTTTCCAGGGAGAATAAATCAAGCGCTTGTAAGTGCTCTTCATAATTAAGGTCTTCCAATCCCCTAATTAATTTAGTTGCCCTTCTCTGGACTCTCTCCAGCTCCAACACATCCCTTCTGAGGACTGGGGACCAGAACTGGACAGAGTACTCCAGATGTGGTTGGACCAGAGTTTTATAAACTGGTAGGATTATAGATTTATCTCTGGAATATATCCCCTTCCTTATGCATGCTAATATTCTGCCAGATTTGGCAGCTGCAGCTTGAAATTGCATGCTATTGCTTAGTTTATCTTCTACTAAGACTCCCAGATCTTTCTCAATTTTTGATTCCCCCAGAGGTTTCCCCCCTAAAGCATATTTTGCGTTTATGTTTTTAGTCCCCAAGTGCAATACCTTACACTTCTCCACATTAAACCTCATTTGGCATGTAGTTGCCCACCATTATTGTTATTGCCCACTGTTATTTTGTTCAGGTCATTCTGTAAGATTTCTACATCATGATGTGAAGTTATTGCCCTGCCTAATTTTGTGTCATCTGCAAAAACTGACATTGAGCTAATGATCCTATCCTCCATGCTATTTATGAATAAATTTAACAAAATTGGTCCCAGGACTGAGCCTTTGGGGACCCCACTTACCACCCCAGACCAGTCTGAGTATGCATTATTTATTACCACCCTTTGGACACTCCCCTTTAACCAGTTTTCTATCCAAAAGCAAACATTGTGGTCTATGCCTGCAGACCTTATTTTGTAAATTAAGCGTTTGAGGGGAACTGTATCAAATGCCTTAGCAAAATCCAGATACACCACATCCACAGGTCTCCCCCTTTCTAGCTCACCTCCTTGTAGAATGTTAACAGTTTGGTTTGACAAGAACACCCTTTTGTAAACCCATGCTGATTACTGCTGATGATGTTGTTGTCTTTAGCAAATTCTTCTGTTCAGTGCTTCCACAGCAAGCAGCTTTCTATGGGGGCACCTGAGCAGAGTCACAGCTCCCTGTGTGCATTCCGACATGGAGCCTGCCTCGGCCCTGCCCTCTCTCTTCCCTGATTGGCTAGCTGACTTTGATTGACAGCAGCGGGAGCCAATGGTGCTGCTGCTGTGACTCAGCCATTTAGGAAGGAGAATCTTAGACGACTGAGACACTCGTGGACATCGCTGGACAGAGAGGGTTCTCAGGTAATTGTTTAGGAGCTGAGGGGGGCTGCTGCACACAGAAGGCTTTTTATCCTAATGCATAGAATGCATTAGGATAAAAAAAACCTCTGAATTTACAACCCCTTAAAGATAATCTAATTACCCATGATTCTGTATATTCTCTGGCATTCTCCAATATATACAGTATACCCCTTAAATTCTTTAAGACTGTGAACACCATACTTTATTCCTTTGTCTGGGGCAATAGCAGACATAAACTACCCTGGTGCACACTTTAGAAATCTTGACAACTTTAAAACATGCTGCACTTTACCCTATATTATCTTGCAGCTCAATTGTCCCATTTCTATCATGTAGATAAATCCAATCATCTCTGTTATCTATTGGTGATCTGTAGATTATCTATGTCTACCACACCACACCCTCTATGTGAGATGCTAAGAGGGGTATGGGGATCCTTCACAGCTTATAACCGAACTAGTCTTCTTTATCACCACAAACAGGTGTGGTTATGATGAAATTGAAAATACTCCATAGTCCACAATTTCCTCCCTTCTGGGAAACTAAACATTAACCTGAACTTTTACCAATACTGGATTCAGATTTGTAGGCTTCTAAGGGCATATGCTATGTCCACCATGTGACTGACACCAGAGATATTAAGACATTTGAGGTAAAGGAAGCATTTACACTTAAGAATTGAATGCTATTTTGCTACCTAAGTTGTACGGTCCCAATACTTACACCCATTCCCATAATAGACGTTACAAGTGGCAGTGACCCCAAAAAACTGAATTCAACGTTTTACTTCTTGTTATTTAGCCCCTTAGCCTCCATATTTGCCTACTTACCCAAAATCTCCTAGGAAATACACATAGATGGTCTAGATGATGAGTAATGGGGAAAAATTCTGGATAAATGCAAACTGGTGTCCACTAAGGTCGCACACCAACTCACACAAGTATATCTGCACGGGGCATAATTAACGCCAATACGTATGTCAAATGTTTTCCCCTTTGCACGGCCCTCTATGCCTGATGCGCTTAGTTGACCTAGGTACATTTAATAACCTTTTGTAGGCTTGTCCTAAGAATCAAGGGTTTTGGACGCAAAAGAAAAAACAATATTTGAGTCTGATTTCAGCAGCAGTCAGTTTTATTACATGTTGAAAAAGCAACATTGAAATCTATGCATATTTTTCACAATCCCAATAAATGATTTGTCTATGATTTAAATGCAATCTAATGTATTTATCATTCTGTTTTATCACATTAAATGTATAACTTTTAAAGTTACAGCTTCTCCAAAGCTCTATATGTAACATAAAATTGACACGATACATCTGGAATATCAAAGGATGGTTTAGAAACATTAAAATGTGGCTGAAACTAAAAGTTCATTGCATACGTGTATGCACCTTTAAACATTTTACATACATTTAAAAATCTTCCACCACATGCCTGCCACTAGTGACAGCGAACAGATTGCCTAAAGGCCCGTACACATGATACCAAAATCGGAAGTAAAATTTTGTCTGACGAACGATCTGCCGATTTTCAGATTGTTAGTATGGTGCTTTTGACAGCCAATTACGAATTTTCGGACGACAAAAACTGGATGCGCACGCTATAAAATTTTTATCATACGTCAACACTATGTCCGATTTTCTTTAATTAGTACAGTTTTCGTCCAAATAAAAAATCGTAGGAGCAAGACTAGGCATGCTCAGAAAGGAAAGAACACATACAAAACAATTCAACACATGACATCACTTCTGAAGTTGAATTCTGTTGTACGGGAATTTTCGTATGAAAGTAACCTCTTCACTTTCGACATGACACTGACATGCAACAAAAAACAGACAACAGATCGTTCGATAATCTGATCTTGTGTATGAGGATCAAGGATTTTAAAAGGGCAGTTGAAAAATGGGATCCTGAAAAAAGCAGTTACATATCTATGTTTCCTATCTAGGTTTCCAGAACATCGGCTGTTGCTTGTGTTCATGCTTTTTTTTACCTAAAATTGCAAGCTTGTTGTAAATGTAGCTTAATTTCAAAAGAAATTGGGCACAACCATAGCACAAATGACTATAACTACTAACTATAACTATCTAGTCTACATATAGACTTAAGGCTGATAAGAAATCAAATCTGAATGAGTATTAAATCGTTTGGGGAACATGGTTTCATGTTCTGTGCTAGCACAATTTTACATGTTTATTTACTGTAGTTTGTTTTGATTTAGTCAAAAATCTGAAACTATTTATATTTTACTATGTATGTAATCAAAATGCACAACATTTTAATGCTCACCTATTCACAGATCACTAACTATACCAATTTATGGAAGTGAGGCAATGGTAAGAATCACAATAATTTCAGGATCACATGGAGATAATGTTACATAAAAAGTAGTCAAACAGCTTTGGAGAAAGGAGTATCTGCAACCATGTGAAGGAGTTTGCTGAAGTATGCATTACAATGAAGGCACACATCGTAGACTATGTTTGAATAATGCAGTATAGAAAAACAGCCCAAACTTTAAAATCAACCTAAGACCTTTCAAGAAGGTAGTTTACAGAATAGAAATTTATAAAAAGCAACAAACAGCATGAGTTTTGTATTTATTTACATTTCCAGTGTGCATTTTTTTCTTTAGTAAACATCTCAAAACTACTGGCACTGCAGAGAGTTGCAGCCACATTGTTCAATGTATTCATATTGGTAGTTAACTGTTTTTCCAGAAGGACACTTTAGCATCACATATCTCATATATGACTTCTGTACACCACAACACACACACGTCTTGAATTTGCTTGACTCGGGTACCATGGTAACTCTGCAAAGAAAGAAGTTTCTCAATAAAAATATAGTTTCAGATACATGGCAACCACCAAAAAAAAAAAAAAAGGTCAATGATACTTAAGATTACATTAAGTTTGCACTATTGCATGTCGGGAACATCTGAAAAATTGCGTGTTTTCCTAACACCCACAGAAGCATGCTACAGTGTTAATAGCACCTCCACACATCTGCTAATGTGTACAACAAAATGCATGGTGCCACAGCGCCATGTGTTTCAGTGCAGTGCAATTTTGGAAAAGTCAGGGGTTTCTTTTCCACATTTCTCATGCATAGGGCAACTCATTGAAATTATTAGACTGTCCTCCCAAGTGTGAACCAAACCTTGTAAGGACAGGATGTTTGTATAACACCTACTAAATAAAGACTGCACTTAACTACAATTTCTGACAGCCCATTTCTTAACCACTTGCCGTCCGCCCTATAGCAGTTTTGCAGCTACAGGGTGGCAGTGTTGCGCAGGATTAGGTATTTATTTGTGATCCTGCACTTCGGGGTATCGGAAGCGAGTGCGTGATGCCAGCGGCTCGCTTCCGTTGTGATTCTACACAGTGGGAGCTGAGTAGCGGGTCTCGCGGACCCGATGTCCCCCCGGGCACCTGCTGATCGTTTGGTATACTGGCAGAAGAGCGATTGTAAACAAGGCAGATTGCCGTTCTGTCAGTGGGGAAGGCATTGATCTTGTGTTCCTGCAAAGCATGAGCATGGATCAATGCCTTCCCCCAGTAAAAGCACCCCCCACACTGTTAGAAAACACTGGCTAGGCACACAGTAAACCCTATGATCGCCCCTGGTGTTTAACCCCTTCTCAGCCAGTATCATTCGTACAGTGAGAGTGCAAGTTTTTAGCACCGATCACTGTATTAGTGTCACTGGTTTCCAAAAAGTGTCAAAAAGTTCAGTTAGTGTCCTAACTGTCCACCACAATATCGCAGGCCCACGATAAGTCACTGATCGCCGCCAATACTGGTAAAAAATATCCCATAGTTTGTAGGCGCTATCATTTTTGCGCTAACCAATCAATATACTCTTATTGGGCTATTTTTTTTTTTTTTACCAAAAATATGTAGCAGAATATAGCATATAGGTTTATAGCAGAAAGTAAAATAATATTGATTTTTTTTTTTTTTTTCAAAAATGTCTGTCTTTTTTTGTTTATAGCACAAAAAATAAAAACCGCAGTGGTGATCAAATACCACCAAAAGAATGCACTATTTGTGGGGAAAAAAAGGACATTGATTTTTTTGGATATAGCATCACATAACTGTGCCAATTGTCAGTTAAAGTAACACAGTGCTGTATCACAAAAAATGGCCTTGTCATGAAGAGAGCAAATCTTCCGGAGGGCAAGTGGTTAAATACCACTACTTCACTGCTCTTTTGACTGCTGCAATCATTTACACACTCCCGGTGTATGCGTACCTGCTCACCTCTCCACTCACTATGGTTTCTCCTAACGGCTCATATATTATTACAGAATGTAGAAGCTATGGGGGAGCAGGTAGTCAATCTATCCAATTGGTTGCATACTTGCAGAAGATGGAGAACAGTGAAGCAGCGGCTTTTCAAGAAACAGGCAGCAGAAAAGATAAATATATGCAGTCTTCTTCTAGCAGTTATGTTGTGCATATAAATCAACCTGTGCTATCAGGGTCACTTTTAGACCAACTCCAGGCTCCACCTCCCTCTAGAGTTACCCCCTTTACCTTTGGTGGCCCCACCGCAGTGTTTTATGGTTTATTATTTTTATACTCCCCTTTTTGTGGAGTTTTCAAGCAGGTCAAGTGACTCTCAAGGTACTCTTCCAATCTTCTTCATCAGTGGGCAGTCCTCTATGATAGCCCACCCTCTGCATCATGACACTAGAAGTCTGTACTCTGTAGTGGTGTATTAAAGCCCCCTGAGGAGGAGGGTGCATAAGACCCTGCACTCACAACATGTCCTCCCATCCAAGTTGAATGACACTGGAAATTATTAAACTTGGAAGATTGAGGGCACACTGTAACAGTGAAAATGAATTGTGGACTAGAGAGGAAGTGAGTATTGCATGCAGAGCTGTTTTTTTTTTTTTTTTAGCACTAGATGGTGTACCCTTTCTGGCCAGTGCTGGGCTATAAACTTGAAATCCAGGCAAACAGTTAAATACACAGATAAAATACACATTGTTATTTTGTTCAGTCAGTATGTGATTCATACACCTTCACCAATTAGCACAACCAGGATAATGAAACCACTTTCTCTTATTACAGTTAAGGAATACATTGGTGTCACCCGGTGGAGTTCCTAGCATATCTGACACCTGGGACAGATCACGTTTTACCAACCCCCATGCATAAATATAACCATTAGCAATAATTATGAAAGTAAGCATCATGTATGCTAAGGGTGGGAGTTGGCCAGTGGAGGGAGGACAGAAGCAGAAACTTCATGCAGAGAGAGTGAACTTAACATATGAACAAAAACTGCAATTGCCCAGAGGACTTTAAATGAGGCTACTTGTAAATGACATAGTACAATTGTATACCACATAGTTTAAATATTTTATTGAACAAACATATAAATGGTAGACATATTCAGTGAAAGCATATTGGACTGATCAACAATATCAAATACATATAAAAAATAAATATATAGATAGCAGCATGGGCAAACATTATAAGCACATGCAAGCATGTACAAGAAACATGATAAAATATAGCACCCTTTGTACTCTACGCCTTTTGCAAAATATGAATCGCTTCCTCAGGAGTAGGTTTGTATTATGTATCTATAAGGTAAAATAGTATTGTAAATGGTATGTGTATACATATGTGGGGTATACAAACTGAATAAAGGACAGAGCAATCGTCAGAGCTCCATACTTACTGATTCAGTCTCAACATGAAAGCACTGGAAAGGGTTGTCTGCTGGAAAGTCTGACCCAGGAGCCGTGGGGGGGGGGGGGGGCACCAGTGGACACAGGGGTCACATAGATAGCAGGACTGATGGTGACAGGATGTGTTCCATACACTTAAGGCCCGTACACTTGATACAAAAATCGGAAGGTAAATTTCATCTGACGAACGATCTACCGATTTTCGGATTGTTATTATAGTGCTTTCCACAGCCGATTACGAATTTTCGGATGACAAAAACTGGATGTGCAGGCTATAAAATGTTATCATACATCAACACAACGTCCGATTTTCGTTTAATTAGTACAGTTTTCGTCCGAAAAAAATCGTAAGAGCAAGACTACGCATGTTCAGAAACAAAAAAAAACATGCAAAACAATTCAACACATGACATCACTTCTGAAGTTGAATTCTATCATATGGGAATTTTCGTATGAAAGTAACCTCTTCACTTTCGAAATAAGACTAGCATGCAACAAAAAATGGACGACAGATCGTTCGATAATCTGATCGTGTGTACGAAGCTTAAGATTGAGGTTGAAAAAACCCAAAATGCCAGTAAATGTATTTTTCATGTTGAGATGATTACTCCGTCGTTTTTTTCAGTTTGGATACACCATGTGTGTATACACATACCATTTACAATACTTTTTTAGCTTATAGACACATAATACAAACCTACTCCTGAAGAAAGCGATTCATATATTGCGAAACGCGTCGAGTACAAAGGATGCTATATTTTATCATGTTTCTTGTACATGCTTGTATGTGCTTATAATGCGTGCCCATGCTGCTACTTATATATATATATACTATACTTAAATATATATATATATATATTTTTTATATGTATTTGATATCATTGATCAGTCCAATATGCTTTCACTGAATATGTATACCATTCATATGTTTGTTCAATAAAATATTTGAACTATGTACAATTGTACTATGTAATTTACGAGTGTGTAGCCTCATTTAAAGTCCCCTGAGCAATTGCAGTTTTTGTTTGTATGAATTTTGGGATGGAGGCACACTACTCTGATGGGAGATCCAGATCACACTCTCTTTTTATATATGAACTTAACATATAAATCTGCTTGATGAGAACCAGTTCAGTTACAAACATTTAAAAATAGTTGGTAGAGCTACACCTTGATCGAACTGAGAAGAAAAATGCAGCGCCAACCGCTGGGCATGGCTTATAAAGTGAGTGACACTTCCCAACATACGACTTGTAGTGTGCCAATTTTTTCACTTTGCTAAGGAACCTTACAGTATACTAAAAAGAAAGTGGTAAAAAAAATAAGCCCCAACATTGGTTTCAGTGACCAGAATAATAATCCCCAGTATTGGTGTACGTGAGAGGGGAAGAGTGGAGAAGTGCATGGTACCGGGAAGGGGGAATTTTTTCTCCTGGACGTGGTGCCAGAATTAGAAACATGTACAGTGATACTCATCCACTGCCTTCATTATTATGGAGCCATTCCATTGTGTCATCCACCATGCAGAAGTCCAAATTAAAATGTATTCTTATTATTTCACTTTTAAGGTCAAATATTACTTGAAATACACCATCACTATTTATTTCAGCTCTCCTAAACTATGGAAAATTCTCTATTCATCTTACTTTCTGAATTTGTCTTTTACAAAAACCATAGCATTTGCACCAAGCTTCTCTATATATTGACTAGACTACATTTCTCAGTTGTACAGTATATGTATAACTGAAAAACATTATTTTCTTCCTTAAAATGATTGTAAAGTATATATATATATATATATATATATATATATATATATATATATATATATATATACACACATACATATACACAGTATCTCACTAAAGTGAGTACACCCCCTCACATTTTTGTAAATATTTTATTATAACTTTTCATGTGACAACACTGAAGAAATTACCCTTTGCTACAATGTAATGTAGTGAGTGTACAGCTTGTATAATAGTGTAAATTTGCTGTCTCCTCAAAATAACTCAACACACAGCCATTTATGTCTAAACCGATGGCAACATAAGTGAGTACACCCCTAAGTAAAAATGTCCAAATTGGGCCCAGAGTGTCAATATTTTGTGTGGCCACCATTATTTTCCAGCACTGCCTTAACCCTCTTGGGCATGGAGTTCAACAGAGCTTCACAGGTTGCCACTAGAGTCCCCTTCCACTCCTCCATGATGACATCACGGAGCTGGTGGATGTTAGAGACCTTGCGCTCCTTCAACTTTAGTTTGAGGATGCCCCACAGAGGCTCAATAGGGTTTAGGTCTGGAGACATGCTTGGCCAGTCCATCACTTTTACCCTCAGCTTCTTTAGCAAGGCAATGGTTGTCTTAGAGGTGTGTTTGGGGTCGTTCTCATGTTGGAATACTGTCCTGCAGCCCAGTCTTCGAAGAGAGGGAATCATACTCTGCTTCAGTATGTCACAGTACATGTTGGCATTCATGGTTCCCTCAATGAACTGTAGCCCCACACCATGACACTCCCACCACCATGCTTGACTGTAGGCAAGACACACTTGTCTTTTTACTCCTCACTCGGTTTCCGTCACACACACTTGACACCATCTGAGCCAAATAACTTTATCTTGGTCTCATCAGACCACAGGGCACTGTTCCAGTAATCCATGTCCTTACTCTGCTTGTCTTTAGCAAACTGTTTGCAGGCTTTCTTGTGCATCATCTTTAGAAGAGGCTTCCTTCTGCCATGACAGCCATGCAGACCAATTTGATGCAGTGCGCGGTGTATAGTCTGAGCACTGACCGGCCTTCCCCCCCACCCCTTCAACCTCTGCAGCAATGCTGGCAGCACTCATACGTCTATTTCCCAAAGACAACCTCTGGATATGATGCTGAGCATGTGCACTCAACTTATTTGGTCGACCATATCGAGGTCTGTTTTGAGTGAAACCTGTCCTGTTAAACCGCTGTATGGTCTTGGCCACCGTGCTGCAGCTAAGGTTTATGGTCTTGGCAATCTTTTTATAGCCTATGCAATCTTTATGTAGAGAAACAATTATTTTTTTTCAGATCCTCAGAGAGTTCTTTGCCATGAGGTGCCATGTTGAACGTCCAGTGACCAGTATGAGAGAGTGAGAGTGATAACACCAAATTTAACACACCTGCTCCCCATTCACACCTGAGACCTTGTAACACTAATGAGCCACATTACACCGGGGATGGAAAATAGCTAATTGGGCCCAATTTGGATATTTTCACTTAGGGGTGAACTCACTTTTGTTGCCAGCGGTTTAGACATTAATGTCTGTTTGTTGAGTTATTTTGAGGGGACAGCAAATTTACACTGTTATACAAGCTGTACATTCACTACTTTACATTGTAGCAAAGTGTTATGTCTTTATTGTTGTCACATGAAAAGATATAATAAAACCTTTACAAAAATGTTAGGGGTGTACTCACTTTTTGTGAGATACTGTGTGTGTATATATATATATATATATATATATATATATATATATATATATATATACCGTACATATGTATATATTTTTTTTAAAATAACAAACATGGTTTACTTATTTGCTTTGTGCAATGCAATTGCAATGAGTGGTCCCTCGCTGGCACTACACGCTCCTCCTCTTCTCGGTGTGCCACCATTGGAAGCTTCTTCATCACAGGATTTGACTGACAGCAGTAATTGGCTCCCGCTGCCTTAGCGATGCCTGTGAGAGCAGCGAGCACCACTACAGTTAGGCACAGCTGTGCATTGAGTGAGGGCTCAGGTAAGTATTAGCAGCGTGTGGGGCAATACTTCCGGTGCTTAGGTGATAATAATACTTAAAGCAATCGGTGACACCACTGGCACATGCGCAATGCGCTCTGAATTGACAGCAGCAATAAGTGTGCTGTCATTTCAGAGCACTTTGCTGCGATCAGAGAGCGCAAACCTGGAAGGAATACTGGGTAAAGATAGAAGTGTCGGTAACGGTGACAGCATACCGCTGGCCTACTTCATTTTAAGGGAAGTCTGTCATAATTTGCTAGCATGCACAGCTCTGGGGGTCCAGATGTTTTTTTTTTTTTTTTTAATCTATTACAGGATTTTACTACTGCTTTAATGCAGGCACTGCATTAAGGTAAAAAATATTTAGGCTTTAGAACCACTTGAAAGAAATGCATGATCTTAGAAGATGCCAATTATTTGGATATCAAACATCTCTTTTTCTGGTAGTGACAGAATGTGTCTAAGATTTGACAAATTTTGTAGCAGATTTATACCTTTTTTCTGCTGTAAAGCAATAGCACTTTTCTCCATAAATCATAACTAGTGGGTTATATTGCTTCCTCCAGGACTAGGCAGAACAAAAAACACATGGCAACGCCCATGGGCCATCTTTAGCTGGTATACAACCCCCCTCTCTGCTCTACGTAATCAGTTTTAATTTGTCTAGTCATGAGTAAGGACCTAGGCTCCTGGCTGGGATCTCTGGCCCAAGGAATTTTCTCCTTCCTTACATCTGTTTTGTTTTTTTCTCTCGGGAGATCTACAATCAACTGCCGGTCTGGGCAACGGGCTGGATAATCTAGATCCAGTGGTTCCCCCCAGCCAGCAAGCATGTGCTTACCATAGCTAAGCACTAGGTCGGCCACGACGTAGCCTCACGGACAGAGGCAGGCCCACGAGTTAAATGCTCCGCAGGGTCGCATACGACCGGGCTTGGGTCTGAGTCGCAGCGGTCCTTGGCCGACAGGTCCCCTACTTTGGTGGCAAGGAGTCCTGTCTGGAGTGTTACCCACACCATAGAAGGTCCCCCCCTCCCTTTTGGTGGTTTTCATTGAGGTGGACGTGGGTAACCTCCAGGGACGGTTGGACCTGTCTGCAGGTTCCCTCCTCCCATCCTTAAATCCCTCACTGAACTGAGCTTCCCCCACTCCCATTCCCCCCTGTCTGGACCTAGAGTCTGATGGGGATCCAAGGGCAGAGAATGCAGCAGAGACCCCTGGGGTCTCCCCAGCTATCCCCACTCTGTAAGGGTCCTAGGATAGTGTGCATCCCGCCCTGGTAGTCTGGAGGGGTCCCAGTGTAGGAGACCCCTAGGTGCATGCCCCGCTGTTTGCAGTGTGGGTATAGTGCAGGGGGGGTCACAGTGCAGAGACCGGTGTAGAGTGCACAGCAGAGTTTCCACTAATCGTGTGTCCTACCTTCGGGGGGGGGGCTCCTTGCAGAGGGTGCAGCTTAGCAGAGGGTGCGGGAAAGATCCTGGCAGCATGCTTCAGTGTTTGTAGCTGATGGGGGCCATTTTCCTAAGTCTGGCTGGTCTCTGGTTGGCGGCCATGTTTGTGTAGCCGGATGATGTAACGGGGGGCCATTTTTCCTTAGTCTGTGAGATGCTGGAGACAACTGAAGCCTCGTGGGGATGCCAAAGCTCCTCCTCTTCCTCCTAAGTTTCCTCTTACTTTGCCTGGGACATTTGAACAGGGATAGCATCTATGATGATGCTGGGTTCGATTTCTCTGCGCTCCTCCAGTCGGTAGAGTGAGTCTTTGGGGGTCCCTGTTATCTCTCTCTCTGCTGATAGGTACCCTGAGCCTTGAGGGGATCATTTAGTGGTGTCAAAAGATTGTTTTAGTACTGCAAGGTCTTCCTTTCCTTAAGGAGCTTTAGGGTCACATTTCTCCCACTGACCCCCTCATGGAGGTGGCAGGTCTCTTGGAACCCCAGCTTCCCATGGTTGCACTGACGGCGGTCCTGCAGTCCATAGTGTCCCAGGTGGAAGTGGCGTGTGGGCAAAGGCCCAGAGGGAAGCATCCCCCGCCTTCGCCTGCTCAGGCTGTCTCATCTGATTCTGAGACTGATGCCGCCATGGACGCGGCCCATCCAGGGGGACCTAATATCACACCCCCTGATCCATCAGATAGTGAGGATGATTCCTCCATGGTTGCAGCAGCTAATGAAAACAGCTGTTAGATGCACTAATTAGCGCAGTGTGTGAGACTTTAAAGATGGAGGATGCGGCTGATGTAGCAATGAACATGGCTATGTCGTTTGGTGCGCTTGGGGGGTGAGCAAGCCTCCACTGCTTATGTTGATTTAGTGGACCAGTTGGTCCATGGACTGCAGTTTATTTGTGATGCAGCTTTGGATACAGCTCCCGTGCTGTTAAACTTTCTGTTTTGGTGGTGGTGATTAGGCGTGTGCTGTGGCTTAAGAATTGGTCCGCAGACCAAGCCTCTAAGAAAGCTCTCATTGATTTTTGATCTGCCCTTTCAAGGTGATCACTTGTTTGGGGCAACCCTGGATGACATTAAGGGTATCACAGGGGGGGAAGAGTACCTTCCTGCCACAGTCAAGGAAAGGGAAGGAGCCTTGTTGCAGACGGGGGGCCCTCCTTCTCAGCCCATAGAAAATGATTTTGTGCTTCTGAGACAGAGAATACGGGAAATAGATATTTTAAATTTTCCCCAGGAGGTTCCAAGCAACCTTGATCTGGTAAGCCTAGAGCTAGCTTCCCCAGACCAGCAGACAAGACTCCTACTGCGTGAAGGTCTGCCCTCACCCATTATTGGGATGGGGGGAACTTCTTCGCTGGTTTCTGGCCCTGTGGACTCCTATAGTGAGCGTCAAGGAGATCCGCAAAATGTTTCTTTTGGGGGTACCCAGAAAGGAGGACAAAACTTGTCCTTTTCATGTTTTTTTAGGTCCCCAGTCTCCTTGTGCGGATTTAATTCCTGCAAAGGTTCAGGTGATGTCTGAACTATCTAAGGTCCCCCTATCCTTGTCCAGGGAATTGATTTACCTAGGTCTAAATCTATTTCTGACCAGGGTGGTCCTTCCTCTGCACAAACTTCAGGGACCACAGGCTGTGATTCACTGGCTGCTGTCACACAGATAGTTCTCTCTCCCATTTTGCATACAGGTTCTGAGTCTGGTGGTATCCACCTTCAAGACAGTTCTGTTTGCACAGTCTTACATGCAGCTCCTTTAGCAGGTTCAGCTCTGATACTGAAGTTCATAACGAGGTCACGGGGTCCTCTGACAGACGCCGCAGGCGTCCAAGGGCCACGGTAAGGCCAGTATCATCCTCGACTAAGGCTTCTTCCACAGTTCCTGCAAGGGATCAAGAGGATCTTCCAATCATCCTGGTGGCTGTAAACGTCCCTTGGGGGCTTCCTCTCAGAGGAGACCATTTGTCCCAAGGGCTGATCTACCATCCTGCTTTACAGTCGCTGGTTTTTGGCTTAGCTATTGGGAGCCAGGTACTGAGGGATAGAGGTCTGTCTGGATCAGTGGTCCTAACTATGGTGAAGGCGAGGAAGTCGTCTTCCAGCAAGATATACCATTGTACGTGGAAAACGTACATTTCTTGGTGTGAGTCGATTGGCGCTCATCCTCGATCCTTTTCTGTGGCTCGGATCTTAACCTTTTATCAACAGTGCATTGATCAGGAGTTGGTCTTAAGTACCATCAAGGGCCAGGTGTCTTCCCTGGCAATCTTCTTTTAGCAACCCCTAGCCATGCACTCTTTAGTTTGTACCTTCTTTCAGGGGGTTCAACATGTGGCTCTACCTGTACAGTCTCTTTTGCCACCATGGGATTTCAGTTTAGAACTTTCGGTTCTCCAGAAACATCCATTTGAGAATGTTCGGTAAATTCCCTTGCCTACGTTTTCCCAGAAGGTGACATTCTTGGTGGCTATTACCTCAGCCCAAAGGGTATTGGAATTGGTGGCATTATCCTGTCGCAGTCCCTATTTAGTGGTCCATGGGGATAAAGTGGTTCTTTGTCCCTGTCCATCATTCCCGCCCAAAATTGTCTCTGGCATCCCAATCCCCCTGGCATTCTTCCATAAGTTGGACAAAGTGATTTTGGCCTTTGTCTGGTCAGGCTCAGTCCCGCAAATTGCCAAAACCACTCTCCAACTACCCTTGTCACAGGGAGGACTGGCATTGCCATCGTTCTGGCAGTACTACTGGGTGGCGGCTTGGTGACGGTGAGATGGTGGTTTGCACAGCTTTGTTCCAATCCCGCAGTCAACCTGGAGGCGGTTATAGTCGGCTCCTACTCGGCGTTGTGTAATTTGGTATTTAGAGGACCAAAAGCACATCCCAATATGACGACCCCAATGCGCACGACTGTTATGGTCTGGAGACAGGTGTCGGAAGTGGTCTCTGATCGCGGAGACATCTCTCCCCACACCCCACTATGGGGTAATCCCTGCCTACCACACTTTCATTCTATACCTGATCCTGCTATCTGGACCAGATATGGAATCAAGAAGATAGAACATATCATGGCGGAGGGTCGTTTATGTTCCTTTGACGACCTTAGACCTACGTTCGACCTACAATCCTCTATGTTTTTTCACTTCCAAAAGCTTCGCCATGCGACATTGAAGCAATTCCCTGTCCCAGTCCAGGTAGCCACACACACTGTGGAGCGCTTTCTTATTTCCAAAAACGCAGATAGGTCGCTCTCTTCTCTTTATCTCAGGATCTTTACCTCCAACCCAGTTGGTCTGACCCGACTCCTCAGCGCTTGGCAGGAGGATATACCTTCTCTGATGTTGGAGGAATGGGATGGGGGCCTGCAGAATTACATACCACTGGTTATATCGGCTAGAGACCGCTATACCCAACTCCGGTTCCTCCACAGAGTTTACTACACCCCGCAAAAACTTACACGAATATACCCTACTAGGTCCGACAGGTATTCACGGTGCCAGGCTGCCCTAGGCTCCTTCATGCATGTAGTGTGGTTGTGCCCTCTGATCCGGGACTTCTGGAGAGCAGTTACAGGTGAGCTATCCTCTATAACAAACCTAGATGTCCCGCTAGATCCTAAGGTCCTTCTTCTGGGTATTGATGAGGCTATCCCTGCAGGTAGACATACTAAACTGTTTATTTTCTACTCTGCCTTCTATGCCAGGAAGTCCATCCTCACCTAATGGAAGCCTGATCCGCCTAGTTTGTCCCAATGGAAAAAGCTGATTGACTCTGTCCTGCCCCTCTACAAACTCAGGTACATGTCCAGGAAATGCCCCCAAAAAAATGATAAGATCTGGGAGCCCTGGGTGGCTCATTGACCCCATTAACTGTAACTTATACTGTACTTTTACTGAGATCCTTTATCTGACTTTTACTCCCCTTGTGGTGTTTGGGTCTCTACCCTTCAACCCCCCCCCCTCCCCCCTCTGTAATATAGCCTATGTTACCACAATGTTGTTTCTGCTATTTTCATGCTGTTCACATAAGAATCCTTGAAGAATGTAGATTTGTACCTTGTCTGTTCTGATGACCCCACAGTTTGTTTTGTTTTTCTTTGGATGTACTATGTTTTGTATGTCCCTTTTTTAAATAAATAAAAATGTTTCTGTTAAAAAAAAAAATTGTCTCTGGCTTCCATTTGAATGAGGACATTGTGTTGTCTTCCTTGTGCCCCAAGCTGGCTCATCCCAAGGAATTTGCTTTTCATACCTCTGATTTGGTTCATGTTACAGTATTCTGGTGTATCTGGCAGCCAGTGAGTCTTTTCGGAGGTCTGACTCGCTTTTTGTGGTTACGGACGGACCAAGAAAAGGGCTTCTTCGGCTACCATCTCCAGATGGATCAGACAGACACGGGACTCAGGCCTATTCCATTAAAGGTCAGTTTCCACCTTTCCCAGTCATGGCGCATTCTTGGTCCTTCCCTCATCAGTTTGCAAGGCGGCCACTTGGTCGCCCATGTATACCTTCACAAAATTCTATAAGTTAGATACCTTGGCATCTGCAGACGCTACTTCAAAGTTTTGCAGGCTGCTGTTTAAGAGGGGCTGTTCCCTCTTGAGGGGTGTTTTTTCTTGAAACCTTTATTTTTCAGATGGGGTTTCTGTGCCCCGGTAAATGCTCCTGTGTCCTGGTTAAGAGCTCTTATGTTTAGCCTTGGTTTTTTTCCCCACCCCTCATTTTCCATTTGGCACTGCTTTTTGACGTTCCATTTGTTATGATTTATGAAGTGCTGCGTCCATTGATGAACGAAAAACAAAATTGGATTCTTTACCGTAAAATCCATTTCTCAAATTCATCGACGGACAGAGCACCCACCCCTCTATGGAGTTCTGAAACTTCTAATACTGCTTGCTACTAAACTGATTACCTAGAGCAGAGAGGGGGGGGGGGTTATATACCAGCGGAGGACAGCCTATTGGCATAGCCAGGTGTTTTTTGTTCTGCCTAGTCCTACTCCTGTAGGAGGCAATATAACCCACAAGTTATGATTTATGGAGTGCTGTGTCCATCAATTAACTCAGAGAAATGGATTTTACGGAAAGTACAAAAATCCAATTTTTTTAACAGACTGATTGCATACTTATTCTGAAGTGAATAACTGACCTTTCTTCCACTCCGCTACATATATATTGCCTTTTTTGTTATTGTTTACCTTTTTTTTTTTTTTCTAGAAAAAAGGGTTTGGAACGCTTCCTTTACACATCATTAATCTAGGAAAATGACATGTACTTTACTGTGCCTCTTTGGATATGTACGTCACATCCCAGAAGACCTTACTGTGTAATTTACAGAGAAGGAGGAGGAGAGGAGCCTAGTAGCCTTTCATCAGGAGGCCGACCCACTAAACCCGGAAGAGCCGGTATATCATTCTTCAGGTATAACATGGGGGCGCAGGACTGAGCAGTGGCATGGCCTGAGAGGATCTCAGTAGGATAATGCAGGATCTGAAATATGCAGCATTCATCTCCCAGTAAGCAGAAGTTAAAAAGAAAAAAAAATGGGGAATGGATGGGTGGAGATCTGCTTTAAAGTGTTACTAAACCCAGAACCCTGCATTTACTATATCTGGTCTCCCACAGTACACAGGAAATGGAAATGCAATGAATTTAGTAAATATAAACTGCTAAATACATTTCTCATCAGCAGAATATAGCAGTCTTCTTACTTCTATGAGTGTCTGGTTAAAGCTTGTAGACAAAGTTTTCATTTTGCACTGACTGTCCCATCAGGATGCAGGACCCCTGATCCTCTATCTGGACAGTGCTAATTTGCCCTGTGCTGATCACATTCACCCTCCCAAGAAAAAAACTCTCTAGCAATACACACTACACTGAGCATGTGCAGCCTGTCCCCTGACTCTCTGACCTGTACTATCAGAAAATATATTGGGGACAGTGGAAGGAGGAGAGGATCAGAGGAGACAGGTTCAAATAGCCTTTTTAAACAATGCAGAGGATTACCCCTTAGGTTCCACAGTGAGCATAACAAGCATGCTTTACTGCATATACAGACTGAGTTTACTTTTGTGGGTTTAGTAACACTTTAATGATGAAAGCTGCAGTGTCTCCATCCTTTAACACGTGAATTACCCTTGGGGAGTTTTTCACCAAAACTTACATTTCTATTACAGGGGGGTGCTTAAAATCTGACTTGTATCTTAAGAAAATGAAAGCACCAATTACACAAGGAGGGACTTATATTTTTGGAGGCTTAGTGTAGACCATCTGTGTACAGAACGCTTATGGCTTTCGCTTATGGCCAGGTTGCCATATGGCTTTGAATTTTAAAGAACATTACAGTGCTGCAAATTAAAAAGGAAAGGTAATTTTTAATAACATTGAAATACTACATCACCCCCAATGTGCTTCAGGGGTTGTGGCCTAGAGGGCACGATGTTCCATACCTGGTGGACCTGCCCAAAAGTGATGGGATTCTGAATCCGCTTACATAACTTTATTTACACACTTACCCAGGTAAACCTCATCAAATCACCACTACAGGCACTGTTGGGAAGTCCGGTGGAGGGGACCACAGGACATAAAAGAAGGCTTATAACATTTATTTTTTTGGCAGCTAGAATTGCTATAGCAAGATCATGGAGATCTCGCATGGTCCAGTTTGGTTTAGTAAAGTCCAAGCTATCATGGATCATGGTCAATGAACACCTTTCGGCAGTTTTGAAAGACAAAATTGCTTATTTTCATAAAATATGGGATCCATGGATTACGTACCTCTCAGATGCTTCATAGGATGCTAGCAGTAAAACATTTCTGGAAAAGATAGAGTGCACTTCTCTTTGTCTTCTATTCTCTCTTTCTCTTTTTTGCATTACTTTACCCGCTCCTCGTTTCTCTTTCAGGAACATGAACCTATTATAGTGATGTTGTGTTTCTTAAAAGCCATTCTTTAATCTTTCTTCATGTTAAATAAATGGTTCTAGTGGCAAATATATTGAACCGTCCTGCTCAGTATTTTTGTAGCCTAACTGACACATTTTTTGAGTAATATTTGATGTCAATGTACCTGTTTATTTTTGTTCTTACTGCTCTTTGTTAAAAATCTCAATAAAAACTATTGGAAAAGAAATACAACATCGCTTGTGTAGCAATTGTATTTGCTATATCATTTTTTTTATTTACTACTTTTTTTCCATGAAAGTGGAATAATCCTTTAAAATATTAAACTCATGTAGTCAAATTAAAGATGAACTCCAGACACTTTCATTTAGTTATATACCTCAGTAGTCACAAAGGATATTAATCCACATTGGTGCACCAATGTAAGCAGACAATGTAAATTCACACTGTGGCTAGTATGTAGTCATTTATAATACTTACGGCTTTGTAGTGCAAACACCATCACAATATGGAACATTCTCTTGAAGCTGGCAGCCATTTGAGTTCAGCATTGTGATGTTATTCACCGCTCTGCAGGGCTTGGGAGCTAAAACAAAACTCAATATTTTTAATATTCCACTCGTTTTGTTATCATATAATTATGGGGTGTATATACACTGTTCAAAAAAATTAAAGGAACACTTTGAAAACACATCAGAAATTTAATTGCAGCAACTCAAAATGGTACTCAGTAGTTTGTATGGCCCCCCACGTGCTTGTATGCATGTCTGACAATGTCAGGTCATGTTCCTAATGAGATGACATATGGTGTCCTGGGGTATTTCCCCCCAGATCTGGACCAGAAAATCACTGAGCTCCTAAACAAGCAGAGGTGCAACCTGGCGGCATCGGATGGACAGAAACAGAATGTCCCAAAGGTATTCTATTGGATTTAGCTCAGGGGAGTGGTGGGGCAATTCAGTGATATCAATTCCTTCATCCTCCAGGAACTGGCTACATACTCTCGCTACATGAGGCCAGGCATTGTCGTGCACCAGGAGGAACCCTGCACCAGCGTAGGGTCTAACAATGGGTCCAAGGATTTCATCCTGATATCTAATGGCAGTCAGAGCACCCTTGTCTAGCCTGTAGAGGTATGTGCGTCCCTCCATGGATATGCCTCCCCAAACCATCACTGACCCCTCACCAAACCGGTCATGCTGAACAATGTTATAGGCAGCATAACATTCTCCACGGCTTCTCCAGACCCTTTACCATCTGTCAAATGTGCACAGTGAACCTGCTCTCATCTGTGAAAAGCACAGGGCGCCAGTGGCGGACATGCCAATTCTGGTGTTCAATGACAAATGCCAATCCAGCTCCACGGTGCTGGGCAGTGAGCACAGGGACCACAAGAGGACGTTGGGCCCTCAGGCCACCCTCATGAAGTCTGTTTCTGATTGTTTGGTCAGAGACATTCACACCAGTGGCCTGCTGGGGGTCATTTTGTAGGGCTCTGGCAGTGCTCATCCTGTGCCTCCTTGCACAAAGGAGCAGATAATGGTCCTGCTGATGGGTTAAGGACCTTTTACGGCCCTGTCCAGCTCTCTTAGAGTTATTGCCTGTCTTCTGTAATCCCCTTCATGCTCTTGAGACTATGCTGGGAGACACAGCAAACCTTCTGGCAATGGCACGTATTGGTGATCCTGGAGGAGTTTGACTTCCTGTGCAACCTCTATAGGGTCCACATGCCACCAGTAGTGACACTGACCCTAGCCAAATGCAAAACTAGTGAAAAACAGTCAGAAAAGATGAGTAGGGAAATAAAATGTTGGTGGCCCTCACCTGTAAAACCATTCCTGTTTTGGTGGTCATCTCATTGTTGCCCATCTAACACACCTGAGAGCTTTGGCTGTACATCTTTAACTGACCAGATTAATATCCCCAGGAGTTTGACTTGAGCAGTGTATACGGTATAACAGTATATCCAACACTCATCAAACATTCAGTGCATCTTCTAGGTCCATATGTTTAAGTGGCAGTGGCTGATTTACCACTAGTTAATGTTTGATGAAAATCACATTTGCTGCTTTATAAATGGACCCCTAAAGGGTCTATTTTAAATGTTTTCATGCAAGATTTTCATATCTTTCACCTAAGAGTCACACATTTTTCTAATTGGGTTGCATCGGTTACCAATTCTTTTGTAATTCTTTGTTAGTCTTGTAACTTACGCTTCTTTGCCACCTTGCAGAGCCAGAAAGATACTTCCTGATTTCATTTACAAGTTACATTGGGAACCTCATTCCCCCTGTTCAAAAGTCTGAGATGATGATGATGATGATGATGATGATGATGATGATGATGATAGCAATTCATTTTCTATTGAGCAGGTAGGGGGTAGGGGGCAGAGGGTTGACACAGGAAGTTGCATTGTTGAACCAGAAAATATAGGAGGCACCTGGCTGGCTAAGCAAGGAGGCAGAGGCATGTGAATCAAAAGACTGGCTGAATAGAATGACAAATTCTTTGCAAGATTAACAGTAAGCCCCCGGTCCCACTTGAGCTTTTTTCTGCTTGTTTCCCTATACCTTATTATGCTCTACATGTAGAATCCAATCCTTTCTAATTGCCTGTGTTCACACTTGTACAACCAGTCACTCTGCATCCTACACACTACATTCAAAAAAGTATATAAGCTTTTTTGAGTGTATACTGCCATTTTTACCCCATGGACTTCATTGAGAGTGTCTGCTAACAAGAAACACACCTTTTTTGTGTGTTTTTACACCTGAAATATTCTTCTCCTATAGAACTGCTGTCCAGCCCAGGAACCAAACACCTGAAGCTTGGTACACATGCAAAGAAATATGCAAAGCATCTGAAAAAACTTTTCAAATCACTAAAATATATGCTCTGCTCAGGTGCGAATGTAGGCTAAGTGTTTATGTATCTAATTTGTAAATTTTTCTCTTTTCTTTAAAGGCATCCTGACTAGGGATGATCGAACTTTTCAAAAGTTTGGTTCGGCCAGAACATCCGAAGTTCCCGAAAGTTCGGCCCAGATTTCAGAACCCCATTGAAATCAATGGGACCCGAACTTCGGTAATCAAAAAAGACCATTTTGAAGCCCTAAAACCCAATAAATGCCCCTAAAAAGTGCCTAGGGTTCTGGGTCATACCCCAGGGACTATTAATCACACAAAAAAAGTTCTTAAAAAGTGTCATTTTTGATAGAGAGACAATTATTGGAAAAATTAAAAAAAAAAAAATTCTTTGGATTTAGTATCTGGGGTGTCTAAAATGTGTACCTGTGAAGTTTCACAGGTACACATTTTGTATTTTGTCACTTATAGAACAGGTTAGTGGCTTCTCGCTTTTCACACCTTGCCGGTTTAATAGCAGGCATTTTTTGGGTTCTTTGGAGGCAGGAAAAACATCTGAACTTGTGTATACGGGTATATATACCACTATACACATGTTCAGATGTTTTGCCTGCCTCTAAAGAACTCAAAAAAATGCCCAAAAAACGCCTGCTACTAAACCGGCAAGGTGTGAAAAGAGTGAAGCCATATTACAGTTCTATCATTGCACTAATACAAATGATCTTTTTTTTTATGGTTCTGGACATGCTACAGAGCTGAAACTTCACAGGTACACCCTTTAGACCCCCCAGACACAAAATCACACAAAAAAAGTTCTTAAAAAGTGTCATTTTTGATAGAGAGACAATTATTGAAAAAAAAAAAAAAAAAAAAAATTCTTTGGATTTAGTTTTTGGGGGGTCTAAAAAGTGTACCTATAAAGTTTCAGCTCTGTAGCATGTCCAGAACCATAAAAAAAAAGATCGTTTGTATTAGAACACTTATAGAACAGGTTAGTAGCTTCTCGCTTTTCACACCTTGCCGGTTTAGTAGCAAGCGTTTTTTTGGGCATTTTTTGGGTTCTTTGGAGTCAGGAAAAACATCTGAACTTGTGTATAGTGGTACGATGGTCAGATGGTTTGCCTGCCTCCAAAGAACCCAAAAAAATGCCCATAAAAACGCTAGCGTCAAAAAAAAAAATGCCCAGGTGTGTTGTTGCAGGCATTTTTTTGGGGTTTATGGAGGCAGGCAAAACATCTGAACTTGTGTACACACACACATACTTATATGTATTTTACACTTAGACATACAGTATATAGGTGTTATAGGAGCGTAACCATATTAGTGTAAATGATTTCATTAGTGCAAGCATATATTTCTGCTACTATTACACCTATATATGTCTAGGTGTAAATATACATATGAGTATGTGTGTATATATACCCATATACACAAGTTCAGATGTTTTGCCTGCCTCCAAAAACCCCCAAAAAATGCCTGCAACAACACACCTGGGCGTTTTTTTTTTTTTTTTTTGGCGCTAGCGTTTTTTTGGGCATTTTTTTGGGTTCTTTGGAGGCAGGCAAAACATCTGAACTTGTGTATAGTGGTATATATACTACTATACACAAGTTCAGATGTTTTGGGCATTTTTTTGGGTTCTTTGGAGGCAGGCAAAACATCTGAACTTGTGTATACGGGTATATATACACACATACTTATATGTATATATACACCTAGACATATATAGTTGTGATAGTAGCAGAAATATATGCTTGAGCTAATGAAATCATTTACACTAATATGGTTACACTCCTATAACACCTATATATGTCTAAGTGTAAAATACATATAAGTATGTGTGTGTACACAAGTTCAGATGTTTTGCCTGCCTCCAAAAACCCCAAAAAAATGCCTGCAACAACACCCCTTGGCGTTTTTTTTTTTTTGACGCTAGCGTTTTTTTGGGCATTTTTTTGGGTTCTTTGGAGGCAGGCAAAACATCTGAACTTGTGTATACGAGTGTATATACACACATACTTATATGTATATACACACCTAGACATATATATGTGTGATAGGAGCGTAACTATATTGGTGTTAATTATTTCATTAGCGCAAGTAGTTTTTTCTGCTCCTTTCACACCTATATATGTGCCGGTGTATATATACATACATGGGTGTGTATATATACCCCCTATACACATGTCCAGATGTCATGCCTGACTCCAAACATGTGCTCAAAACATCACTATAGACACCTACAGCCAAAAAGCAAGCTGACAGGGGCGAAGCCATATTACTGCAGCGAAAGTGACTTCAGAGAAACTAGCTTTTCTCTATAGCGGTCACCCTGATATGGAAAGGTTTGGTCACCCTACCATAGCAGTCACTGTCAGTTCACCCTACACTACATTACGGTCACCCTGATATGAAAGGGTTTGGTCACCCTGCCATAGCAGTCAGTTAACCCTACACTACATTACGGTCACCCTGATACTTCACACTTTCCCTACAGAAACAAAATTTTTGAAACTAACTAAAGTGTAAAAGAGCACTCTAACTACACTAGATATCCCTTTCCTCACACTAATAAATGCTAAATGACACTTTTAAAGTAAAATTAACAGAACTGCTTCCACTCTCTTCCATGTCCTGTATAACAATGCTAGGAATTTGGCGGGGGCTATCTTATATACTGGGGGGCGTATTCACTAATGATTGGACTATGGACCCCCTAGTCACTCCAATCACATTCCTAGCATTCTCCTGCCCCCTCAATTGGCTTTTGTTTATGGTTCTGGTCCAATCACGGGCTTTTAAAGCCCATTTCCTGAACCATTGCATTTTGATCGGTTCTGGTTGCCGAATTCCGAACTTTTTGGGCAAAAAGTTCTAAATTCGGCTGAACCTCGAACACCCAATGTTCGAGCCGAACCGATGGTCGACCCGAACCGTTCGATCATCCCTAATCCTGACACCATATTAAAGTTTTGGAAATTAGGGTTTCCTGTAAAACAGGGGTAAGCAACCTACAGCTCGAGGGCCACCACTAAATGTCCAGCTTGTCAGTGCACGTGATGAATTCACATGCACCCGCCTATGGACATTTTAACCACCTCGCGCCTGCGCTATAGCTGAAAGACGGCTACAGCACAGGTCTTTAATTGCCGGGAGAGCGTCCATGTCCCATCTATCACAGATCGTGGTAAATGACCAATCACAGCATTTACCACACTTAAACATATGAGACAATTTCTCATTGACGGCTCTCCTTTCTCACACAGAGACCTCGTGTGAGGAGGGAGAGAGATATAAGAGCAGAGTGAGTGTTTTGTCCTTGACAAAACAGTGGCCATCAGTGACCACAGTGCCATCAGTGCCCACAGTGTCATCAGTATCCACAGTGCCCACAGTGTCCACAGTGTCATCAGTGACCACAGTGCCATCAGTATCCACAGTGTCATCAGTATCCACAGTGTCATCAGTGCCATCAGTGTCCACAGTGTTATCAGTACCATCAGTGTCCACTGTGCCATCAGTGCCCACAGCACCATCAGTTCCCACAGTGTCATCAGTGCCCACAGTGCCATCAGTGCCCACAGGGTAATCAGTGTCATAAGTGCCACAGTGTCATAAGTGCCATCAGTGTCACCGTGTCATCAGTGCCCACTGTGTCATAAGTGCCATCAGTGTCACCATATTACTGTTATAATTACTGTTCTGTTATTAATATTTAAAAGTACATGGCATTCAAAGTTTCTTGTTTTTTGTTATCATACTGCGGGATAGGGATCAGGGCACTGCTATAAAGTGAAAACCATCTTAAAGCGGAGTTCCACCCAAAAGTGGAACTTCCGCGGATCTGCTTTTTATTAATATCGCAAAAAATAAAAAGCGCAGAGGTGATCAAATGCCACCAAAAGAAAGCTCTGTTTGTGGGAAAAAAGGACGTAAATTTAGTTTGGGTACGGGCGTTGCATGACCGCGCAATTGTCAGTTAAAGTCGCACAGTGCCGAATCGCAAAAAGTGGCCTGGACGTAAGACAGCAAAATCCTCCGGTGGTAAAGTGGTTAAAAGTCAGCAGCTACAGTATTTGTACTGTACAAGTATTTATGTTCTCCTTTCCAAGTAGACTTTCTCTTGGAAACTTGAAAGGGGTGCTGTGTAGAGAACCCTGAAGAATAGGGACAAAGGGTGTACCAGGAAGGGCCCTGAAGAGTGTTCTACATTACAGTACAGCTTATCTAAATACTTCTTCACTGCTTAGTAAAGGTGAAGCAGCGGCCTTGCCGCATTCAGTTATCCAGCAGTCCCAGCTAATTGTCTATAGTTAATTCAAGTTGGAGTATCCCACTCATCCCTTCTCCTATCCAAGTTCTCAATAAAACCACAAAAACCAAAACCCCTAGACTGTTTCTTGACTGAGCCAAGCACTTTGAAAATGCTAAACTGTGGTGTTGTTGCTATGGGTAACCCAGGGGAATCCGTAACCAGGAGCTCCCAAGGGAGTAGTGCTATATAGCGATAAGAAGGATGGGGTGGTGGGCGGTTGAGGAGAAGTTTATGTTCTTATAAATCAATCAGCAATGAAGTAGGCAGGGCTGACACCAGCTGCTTTTCTTGCCATATCAAAGAGGAAGGTAGCAGTAAACGATATTTCTGGCACAAGAACAGTTACTTTCCTGTACTTTTCTGTATTAAGAAATGAAACATGAGGAAATTTGTCATTTCCAAAAACCTTTTTTTTTTTTTTTTTACATATGCTTTAACTATTGTGAATAATGTTTGATACATTTACAAAATGTTTGCCTTGACATTGTATAAACTAGATAATAGGAACTCACTAACAGAAATTCAACAATAAACTTACGTATGCATTTTTTGCAACAGCCATCTGCACTTAGTTCAAAGGTGCCCTGTTAACAGAAAAAAATATATAAACTTTATATTTGAGTATATGGCTTGCAAATAACCTTCAGTACACTAAAATAATATAAGCAGAGCACAAGGAAACAGAATTTGAAGCTATGAGCAAACGAAGGAAGATGCAGGACATGTACAGTAAACCTCGTTACAGTAAGAGCAACATGGACATTCTGATAATGAAAGTTCACTCTTAAAGGCATAGTTCACCTTTACCAAAAACTGCCTAGGAAAAAACCAAATGTGCAGCTTTGACCAAAGTTGTATAATGCCCTTGCTATAGGTGTAGGTCATTTACTGTATGTACCTGATGAAACCTGACTGAAAAACTCCCAGAGACTGCATCTACCTGTCCTGCCTTATTGCTAGGCAGTTACTAAGACATGCCCAGCTGATGTTAAACAACTCTAATTGCCATATACCTACCATTTTTGATTCAACTGGGAAAAAGCAAGACTGCACTAGCGTTGGGAGTCACTTTTCTGTCTCACAATCAAGAAGTAGCAGCAGAACAGGAAACCAGCTCAACTAGCAACTTGTGGCTTTTGTCATAAAATTGGAGATGCACTCTCTCCATGAGGGTGAAACAGATTTCAAGTAAGACATCATTTAAGGGCTGTTTTTAACCACTTGCCGACCACCCGCCGCATATATACTGCGGCAGGCTGGCTCGGCTGCGCGAATCGCTGTAACTGTACGACGATCCGCGCCCCCATTCGCCAGCGGGGAAGCTGATTCATGGGGCTGGCGGCCGGGATGGCTCCCAGTGGAGAGAGAACAGTGGTTGTAAACACAGCAGACCGTTGTTCTCTCAGGAACATAGGCGTGTGTACAGGGTGTGCCAGGTATGCCTGGGCACACCCTAATCACTCTGGGTGGCGCAGATTCCCCCTGATATTTTACCAAAGTCCCCTAATAGGCCTCATAAAAAATGTGTAAAAATTATTTAAAAAAAAAAGTGTAAAAAAAGAATAAAATAATACAAAAAAAAAATACACCAATCTCTGCCCTACTGACACTGTTCACTGCTCTACTGACACCGTCAGTATATATATATATATATATATATATACACACATATGCACACACATATGTGTGTGAGCTTTGAGGTGCACACCCTCATGCAATAGGCTGTGCACACCTATGCTCAGGAATCAATGCCTTCCATTTAGGAACACAGGTCTCTGTGTTGATTCCACAAGCCCATCCCCCTCACAGTTAGATGACACCCCCAAGACATACATTTACCCTTTGATCGGCCCTGGGTTAACCCCTTCCCTGCCAGTGTCATTAGTACAGTAACCGTGCATATTTTTTAGCACTGATTACTGTAGTAATGTCACTGGTCCCCCCAAAAATGTCAGTTAGGTGTCCGATCAGTCCGCCGCAATGTCGCAGCCCCGCTAAAAATCACTGATCGCTGCCATTACAAGTCAAAAATAAAAAAATAAAAAGGACATAAATCTTTACCCTAGTTTGTAGACACGATAACTTTTGCGCAAACCAATCAAAATACGCGGCAGAAAATTAAAAATATTGTGGTTTTTTTTTCAGAATTGTCGCTATTTTTTTGTTTATAGCACAAAAAATAAAAACCGTAGAGGTGATCAAATACCACCAAAAGAAAGCTCTATTGGTGGGAAAAAAGGACATCAATTTTATTTGGGTACAACATTGCACGATCGTGCAATATTCCGTTAAAGTAACGCAGTGCCAAATCGCAAAAAATGGCCTGGTCATTCCGGTCCAGAACTGGTTAAAGTGTAAATAAAGCCAATTTTTTTTTTTGGGGAGGATAGAGTACTGATTGGTTAAAACCCCTGTAAGGTTATTTGTTTGCTGTCTGTGTACCTTTATGGAATTTTCCCATCACTTCCTGTCCCAGAGACACAACAGGAAGTTAGTAGAAATCTCCCAAAATAAGGGGAATTCTCTCCGAACAGCTATCTCTGGGACAAATGTTCTCCAGTGGACTTTCACACGACATCCAATTTGTTTTTTTTTTTAAGTTTAGCCTAGAGATACACTTTAGGGACCCTGGCACATGGAGCGTCTCTTCTGGCATTTTAGTGCACCCAAGAGGGGCAGGTGCAGCATTTAGCCCCACTGCCTGCAGTCTGTTAAAGTGCATGTCAGGCTGCTGACTGAACAGGCTGGCAGGGCTTCTGCATTCCAGGCACTCATCCCTGAATGAGGATCCTATATGATGATAAAACAACTATGTACAGCATTCAGCCTCGTACAGCCATAGCCTGCCATAGATTTTGACAGGCTGCAGCCAGCGGGCTGGATGCTGCAGCTGGCCCTTCTGGATGCACTAAAACACCAGGACGGAAATACGAAAAGCTAGACGCCCTCATGTGTGAGGGGCCTAATGGTTGTTACAAACACTATGTTTTTTCAATTGACTGGCCCATAGGTTCACTTTAATTGGCTTATAGAAAAGAAGCTCAATCTTCTTCAATGTCTTTTGTTTCTATGAAAACATACGTTTTATTTGTTCTTACTTTGTTCGTTTTCATTTTGTTTGTTTTGTGACTGACATAGCATATTTTTGGCAAACGATTTGCCACTTCAAAAAATGCAGTTAACCATTCTCTGAGGAGCAGGAATCAGTCCCTTTAATATCCTCTTCTCAGAATTATTATATTGCTTTTTTTCCAGAAGCAAATCTGTTTGTTATTAAATAGGCTGCAGCTACAAAAAAAATATAACCTATAGACCACATAATCAAATTCTAATATGGTCCTTCTCCTTTATGCTGTGTAATACCATGTATTCCAATTGCTAATGATCACAATATGTATAGTTCCACGTGACTTACGCTTCCACATTCCAGTGGTGTCAAAGGCTCACATGTCTTGTTCATAAACGTAGAATAAATCTGTCCATTTGACTTGATACAGCCATAGGATATACAAGCATCACTTTTTGAAGGCCAGGTTTCCCCTACCTTTAAGAAAATAAATTTAGGATTAAAGGCTACACAATCATAGAACGATGGACTATATAATAAACATAGCTTCTCTTTAGTATTATATTATTTTATATTGATATCAAAACCTTTTAGAAGCATGTTTTGCATGGCATCATTTGTGTACTGTATACTGACATTTGCATTAAGCTTAACCACTTCACATTTGGGTAAATTTTGACATTTTGCACATATATGTAAAAATCAGCATTATTTGCATCATTATTTGCAGCAACATTATATATTTTCTGAAAGCAGAGGCCATAGAGAATAAAATGGTGGTTGTTGCAATTTTGCATGTTGTATATTTTTGTGAGGCATTCATAAAATGCTCTTTTTCGGAAAAAAAATACACTTACCTGCATTTTAATGAACACAAACACAATATAACACCAATTTTGTTTGGAAAAATATAAAAATTGTGTTGTGTCAAGTAAATTTATACCAAACATGTTAAGATTTAAAACTTTGCAGACCTGTGAAATGGAAACAAACTACAGAATCTCAAAATCTTCATAGGCGACAATTTAATTACTTTACCTCTGCCTGCAGTAATATTACTGCGGCAGAGTGGCTCGTTATCGTCTGACGACGTAGTACTACGTCGTCAGACACTCCCCTTTCTCGGTGGCGCGCGCGCGCCACCAGAGGCTCGCTCCCACTGTTTTCAGTCACAGCGGGAGTCGGGCCAGGGGAGGAGCAGCGGCGATCGCCGCCGCTCTTCCCCGATCGTCGGGGATCTAGTGTGGAGATCCGCCTGCTTGTGTAAACACAAGCGGGCGGATCTCCTAAGTGACAGGCAGGGTCAGATCGCAGGGTTCAGCATAGCTGAACATGCATCTGTCCTTGTGTCACACAGTCCCCTCCCCCCACACACGTTAGTAAGCACCAGGCATACATTAACCCCTCCCTCTCCAATAAAATTAACCCCTTCCCTGCCAGTGTCATTTTTACAGTAACAGTGCATATATATAGCACTGATTACTGCAGTAATGTCACCGGTACCCCCAAAAGTGTCAAAAATGTCAGTCAAGGGTCCGATCTGTCCGCCGCAATGTCGCAGTCCCGCAAAAAGAATCGCAGATCGCCGCCATTACGTGTTAAAAAAAACCACCAAAAATGACATATATCTTTCCCTTAGTTAGTAAACGCAATAACTTTTGCGCAAACCAATCAAAATAGGCTTATTGTGATTTTTTTTACCAAACATGGGTAGCAGAAAACAAATTGGCCAAAAATGTAAAAAAAAAATGTTTTTTACATCTTTTTTGGGGGGAATTTCATATAAAAAAATTTAAAAAATATTGTTATTTTTTCAAAATAAACGCTCTTTTTTTGTTTATAGCGCAAAAAGTAAAAATCGCACAGGTGATCAAATACCTCCAAATGAAAGCTCTGTTTGTGGGAAAAAAAGGACGTAAATTTAATTGTCAGTTAAATTGGCACAGTGCCGAATCGCAAAAAGTGGCCCAGACGTAAGACAGCAAAATGCTCTAGTGGTAAAGTGGTTAAAATCCTTTATGGGTTACCAGATGAGAGTTAAATTTGAGTTCTGGTTCTAGAATAATGCTCACAGCAAAATCTCATGTGTGGTGCAATCATTGTTTACATATATGTACAGGACATATGTGCGTGTATGCATTTGCATGTGAGCTTGAGAGGTGGAGGTGCTTTCATTTTTATTTTTATTTTTTATTTGAATTACATGTACTTTATTACACTTTTAATTTTTTTTTCATCATTTTTTATTGCAAGGGAGGAACAGCATCCCTTGTGACAGCCTGGGCAGTGGCTGGTCCTCTTTATAGATAGATCAGGGATCTTTAAATCTATAAAACTCTTGATCCCTTCTCTGCCCTCCAAGACAGCTGATGAAACCTAGATGGGATTGGACAGCTAAGAGTAAATGACCTGATCCTTTGTAAAGTTTCAAGTCTAGAAGAACTGATGTAAAAAAAACAGGACAAGTTTTCAAATTGTAGTGTCACTACCAGGTCTCCTTTGCTTTCCATCCTCCCCATCTGTGAATAGTTGTCTTGCTTTCAGAGCTTTTTGGTCATTAGGCCAGCACAATCCAAACATTAACCCTGTATGCTAGCAGTCTTTCTGTGGCTGTAAAAACGTTTCTATTTTAAAAGCTGACGAGATGGCTAAAGCTTTAAGCTCTACAAAAATCTACAATTTAAAAGAGAAGTTCAGGATTAGAAAAAACAAACATGCATACTCCCCTATGTTGGTCTAATGCTCCATCTGTCCTCCGCCACCTCTAGATCCAGGACTGAGAGATCAAAGACAACTGATCACTCAGTTCTCAGCCTTCAGTGAGTAGAGAACCGGTGACAATCAGTCATCGGCTCTCTGCTCTGCTCCTCTGGTGCTCATTGGAGTGCCAGACTGTGGAGAGGATGGCGGAGGCTGGCTCAGGCTCTCAGCAGCGCTCTGAGAGGTTGAACCGGCTGCCAGTCCAGGTATCTGAGTGGATCTCGACATTAAAGTTGGGATCTCTCCAGAGCTGAGTGACATCAGCCAACAGTGGGCTTTAGCTGAATACATCACTTGCCTGATGAAAGGGCCCTGCGTGGCTCCAAAATGTTGCTCTAGACAGTATCTCACAAAAGTGAGTACACCCCTCACATTTTTGTAAATATTTTATTATATCTTTTCATGTGTAAATTTGCTGTCCCCCTCAAAACAACTCAACACACAGCCATTGATGTCTAAACTGCTGGCAACAAAAGTATGTACACCCCTAAGTGAAATATGTCCAAATTGGGCCCAAAGTATCAATATTTTGTGTGGCAACCATTGTTTTTCAGCACTGCATCAACTCTCTTGGACATGGAGTTCACCAGAGCTTCACAGGCTGCCACAGGAGTCCTCCTCCACTCCTCCATGACTACATCATAGAGCTGGTGGATGTTAGAGACCTTGCACTCCTCCACCTTCCATTTGAGGATGGCCCTCAGATGCTCAATAGGGTTTAGGTCTTGAGACATGCTTGACCAGTCAAACACCTTTACCCTCAGCTTCTTTAGCAAAAGCATTGGTCATTTTGAAGGTGTGTTGGGGCCGTTATCATATTGGAATACTGCCCTGCACCCCAGTGTCCGAAGTGAATGGATTATGCTCTGCTTCAGTATGTCACAGTACATGATGGCATTCATGGTTGCCTCAATTAACTGTAGCTCCCCAGTGCTGGCAGCACTCATGCTGCTGCAGATCATGACACTCCCACCACCATGCTTGACTGTAGGCAAGACACACTTGTCTTTGTACTCCTCACCTGGTTGCCGCCACACACGTGACCAGTATTAGAGAGTGAGAGCGATAACACCAAATTTAACACACCTGAGACCTTGTAACACTAATGAGTCACATGACACCGGGAGGAACAATGGCTAATTGGGACCAATTTGGGCATTTTCACTTACGGGTGTATTCACTTTTGTTGCCAGTGGTTTAGACATTATTGGCTGTGTGTTGAGTTATTTTTAGGGCACAGCAAATTTACACTGTTATACAAGCTGTACACTCACTACTTTACATTGTAGCAAAGTGTCATTTCTTCAGTGTTGTCACATGAAAAGATATAATAAAATATTTACATAAATGTGAAGGGTCTGCTCACTTTTGTGAAATACTGTATTTATTATGTGACCATGGAGTAAAGCTTTGGACACTTTCAAGGAATCCTTGGTGTGCTGATGACATTTCTTCACTTTTAGCTGAATACGG
Organism: Pelophylax lessonae; assembly: GCF_965119305.1. NCBI lineage: Eukaryota > Metazoa > Chordata > Amphibia > Anura > Ranidae > Pelophylax > Pelophylax lessonae. The sequence continues at coordinate 81,813,238 of NC_138777.1, read as the reverse complement.
GTCACAGGAGTGCAGAACTAAGTGCACTCCTGTTACCTACAGGATAAATAGGGCCAAAACAGCTTTCACCCTACTTTTCCTTTAACCACTTACCGCAAACTGACGTTAATTAACGTCAGCAGACTTTGCAGGGTTATACCGGGGTGATGCCTCTAGCTAGAGGCATCACCCCGGTACCGTGGTTTGAAGCCGACGGTCGGCTTTCCGTCGGTAACGACCGATGCGGCTCGGGAGCCGCTCGATCGTTACCCAGGGGGGCTGGAGGGGACGTCCCCCCCCTCCCGCCGCCTTCCGTGGCTTTGCTCGGGGCTCCTGTCCCACCGGGAGCCCCGAGCACCCAGTCGGCGCTCCTGCTGGCTGGATGGAGTCCCGATGAATGCCGGAAACGGCATCGATCGGGTCTCCGATGACGTAACCCGGAGGCGGCGTCCATGACGTCACTTCCGGGTTACTGTGCTGCAAAAGCGTCAGTTTTGAAAAATGGCTGTATGCAAAAATGCAGTTTTCGGCGTTTTGCATACAGGGAAGTGTAGTGGAGGGGTCTAGGGTCTTTTAGACCCTCGATCCCTCCATAAAGTGTACCTGTCACTACATATTGGTGTCACAAGGGATGTTTACATTGCTTGTGACAGCAATAAAAGTGATCAGATTTTTATTTTTTTTTAAAACTGTAATAAAGTTTAAAAAAAATAAAAAATAAATAGGAAAAAAAAAAAAAAATAGCCGCCCTCGTCACCGTTAGCTCGCGCACGAAAAAAAACGTATGCGCAAGTCGAGCCGCGAATGAAATCGCTGTTCAAACCCCACATGTGAGGTATCGCCGCGATCGCCAGAGCGTGGGCAATAATTAAAAAAAAAAGAGCTACACTCTAACTCTAAACTGGTAACCGTTAAATAAATTTAAAGCGTCGCAGATTGAGATCTCTATTGACCGTAGTTTGTCGCCATCCCACGGGGGGGGGGGGCGCAATTTTAAACCGTAACATGTTGGGTATCTATTTACTCGGCGTGACATCATCTTTCACAATATACAAAAAAATATACAAAAAAAATGGGCTAACTTTACTGTTTAGTATTTTTTAAAAAATGGCGTTTTAAAGACCGCTGCGCAAATACCGCGTGACAAAAAATTTTGCAATGACCGACATTTTATTCTCCAGAGTCTTTGCTAAAAAAATATATATAATGTTTGGGGTTCTAAGTAATTTTCTAGGAAAAAATACTAGTTTTAACTTGTAAACAAAAAGTGTCCGAAAAAGGGGTGGGGCTTAAGTGGTTAAAAGAGAAGTATGGCTGAAAAAAAATAAAAATAAAAATAAATAAGGAATCATACTCTCCTAGATTGCTGCAGCACTGTTCCCAGCTGAAGCTGTCCCCTGTGACCTCTAAGACCGAGAACTGAGCAATCAAAGACCACTGATCCCTAAATTCTCATCTGGGTGAATCCCAACTGTAAGGTCTGGATCTTTCCTGAGCCTGGACCGGCTGGGTGAAGAAAACCGACTGCACTCCTGTGATCCATAGAAGAAGCATAGCCAAAATTGACAACACCTCTCCTTTGAAGAAGTTTGTACGGGGGTATAAAAGTGCATTAGAAGCACTAACAGTTACAAATTAATATAAAATATCATTATGGTTGTTAATATTATTATAGTTAATCATTCTACAGCACAGGTCCTTAGCAGGAGAGCTGTGAGCACAGCCAATACACTACTGTCTTTTTTTCACACCTACATAATGCTAATATGAATTGCACTACTGTATTGTCTTAGTTGATACTGTCAGATACCACAGATAGAGATCATGTGAGAATCCTTTGAAATATTGCTATGGGCACTCCCCTGTTCTGCATGTATTTAAAGTCAAATAAACTACTTGGATTATATGAGCGAATTTTATATGAGTGAATTACTCAAACATAGAAAGTTGTAGAAAAAAAAAAAGGAAAAAAGGATAATTAGGAGACATAAAGCCTCCTATTCGTTTGTATAGGACTTTATATGATGTAAAGTGTCAGAGAGGCCACTACAGAATCAAGAAAGTAAATCACACAAGCAAGTTCTATCAGTTTTGCTTCTGGTTGTTATTGGTTCAAAATCCTTTAACTGGACCCTCTGTGTCTGGTTCTAGATCTACAGTATAATAAAAATCACCCCTACTCCATGCTAATTTTCCAAGAGGAAAATATCCAAAAAACATAGAAACAAAATGTTTATGTGTTAGAAAATACAAAATCAATGTATATGACACTGCTGCATTCAAAAACCCCAAAAATAATATTAAAATTGAATTCATACAAAGTCTAAATTCATATGCAGCACTGTACAAATAAACCTAATGTGCTAGGAAGCAAATACAGTATTAAAAATCTATAAAAATTAAAAACAAATTATTAAATATATTCAAAAAGAAGGAGTGGCAATGAGCGTTAAATTGCACTCCCAGTATTGCCAACATTTTCATGTCTGAGTGGAAAGACATCAAAGGAGATCTGAATTCCTGTTTTACAAGTGGTTTATAGATGACCTCTTCTTCATATAGGAGGGCACTGAGGAAACTCTCCATACGTTTATGAATAGGTTGAATAACTTCATTACCATTAGATTGGTGTATAAATTAGATTTAAAGGATTTAAAGCTTCAGATATCCCTATATCCAGGGATGCTGAGTGACTGTATGCTAAAGTTTTTTTAGTGTAGCACCCTCCTAGGTAGGTGCTAGCTAACCTATAGGGGAGACCTTGTCTGCTTATCAGCAACGTCCAATTGTTCAGCTAGGCTGTCGTGTGTTCTCAGGTGTGACTGTTGAGTTGGGGAGTCTCCCCACTGTATCCAATGAGGGCTCTCATTGGACAGTGGAGGAAACATGACCAATAGCACACCAGGGCTTATATCCATCCCAGAGGGCAGATTCTGTGTCAATGCATCCTGAGAGGGGGTATAAGTCTTTGGGGAGCATATGACAGGATGTCTTTGGCGGGAAGCAGAGTCCCAGAAGGGGGGTGACGTCTGTCTCTCCTCCTGTCAGCAGGAGGAAAGGTGTGCTTGGCGGTCAGCCTAGAGGACGGAAGGTTGAGCTGAGCTGCAGAGAGGGATCCGTGTGGAGCATTTGGGGTTGGAGCTTCCAGGAAAGCAGAGTCGTGAGTCCTGTGAACTGCCCCGGGGTCTGCCTAGGATAGAAGATCACTCCAGGAGGTCAGAGGGATCCAGGAGCCAGCTAACCAGGAGGAAGCTTAGAAAAGAGTTGCAGCAGTGTTACAAGTAGCTACCTCAACCAGAAGGGCTAAAGGGAGCTGTGCAAAGGACTTTGTGTCACCGGGAAGTGTCAAAGTCAGTTCAGTATAAGCAAGACAGCAAGTCAATGTTAACAAGCGCCAACCAGCGTTGACCGGCATTCAGCCGGCGTTAAGTCAGCGTCAAGAGGCATTTATCTCAGTTACACAAGTAAACAAATATAAATAGTTTTCTGCTTATTAATAGTCCCCTCTGGCTAAAAAATATCTAGGTCAGATGATGAGAGTGTGGAGAAAGCGTACCAGTGATGATGATTTCCTTGAGCAATTAAAGATATTAAAACAGAGGTTTGTAGATAAGAGTTGTTAACAGGTTCCCGACCGGCCGCCGCCTTTTTACTGTGGCAATGTGGCTCTGCTGCGCGAATCGATGTAGTTCACGAGCAGGCAGCCAGGGGGCGAGCGCACGCCGCGGCCAGCGCACTCCCGCCCCCACTCGGCAGCGGGGAAGCCGATGCACGGGTCAGGCGGCTCTGATTGCTCCCCAACACCCACGATCGCTCACCGCTGAGAGGGAAGAACGGTCAGCTGTTGTAAACACAGCAGACCGTTCTTCTCCCTGGAATGATCACAGACCCCCTGTGTTGCTTCTATATAGGATCACAGGTCTCTATGATCATTTCAGAAGCCACGCCCCCCACAGTTAGAATCACTCCCCTACGCTCATATTTATCACCCACAATGTTAACCCCTTCCCTGCCAGTGTCATTATTACAGTAACAGTGCATATTTTTTAGCACTGATTACTGTAGTAATGTCACTGGTCCCCCCAAAAGTGTCAAAATGTCAGTTAGAGGTCCGATCTGTCCGCCGCAACGTCGCAGTCCCGCTAAAAATTACCCATTACTAGTAAAAAAAAAAAATAAACAATAAAAACTACATAAATCTTTCCTGTAGTTAGTAGACACGATAACTTTTGCGAAACCAATCATAAACGCTTATTGCGATTTTTTTTTACCAACAATATGTAGAAGGAATCAAATTGGCCTAAAATGTTAAAAAAATTAGATTTTTTATTTATTTTTTTGAGAATGTTATATAGCAGAATGTGAAAAATATTGTTTTTTTTTTTTTTTGTTTTTTTTTTTTTCAGAATTGTTGCTCTTTTTTTTGTTTATAGCACAAAAAATAAAAATTTGCACAGGTGATCAAATACCACCAAAAGAAAGCTCTATTTGTGGGGGGGAAAAAGCATCAATTTTATTTAAGTACAGCGTCGCACGACCGTTCAATTGTCCGTTAAAGTAATAAAACCATACAGGATGTATTGATGATCCCAAGAGAACAGTGGAAATTTAATACTGCTTCCAGATCTAGCACTTTAATACTGAACATTTATCACATAATTGTCATTGTTTCCGATTAGTTAAATATGAATTAATAACATACATTCAAAATTTTGTTCACTCCACCAGCATCTATAATCAGGCATTTTGTCTGGACACACTGGCCACAGCACTGACCAGCGACCTTCTTAAATTCTTCATACTGGAGAAAAAAAAAAAAATGTTCAAAAGCCAGTTTATGGTGACATTAGCACTAAACATAATAATAGAACTGGATCATATTACTGAAATAAAACAATTATTTTTTTTTTTCCTTTTTCTGTAACTGCGGAGATGGAGATGGAAATATGATCAATCACTTGGATCATTTCTTGACATTTGACATTTTTGTTCAATGAAAGCAGAAGAACGCTAACCTGCACTGATAACACTGCACAGAAAGTGGATGGTTCATATTGAATGCTGCTTTTGGGTCAGCATGGTTTAGCCCACTACAGTAAAACCATGAATAAACCCCTTTTCACTATTTCATTGACGGACGCAGTTCCTGATGCATATCAGTAGGGTTATACTTCCCCCTACAGGAGTAGGACACTAGACAGAAAAACTTCTGGCTACGCCTATGGGTAGTCCCAGAGGGTACACCCTCTCTCTTTCTGCATAGGATGTCAGTTTTAATTTGTCTAGTCAGGAGTAAGGATCTAGTTCCCTGCTGGGATCTCTGGTCCTGGCAACGTTTTTTTGAGTTAATTTTGTTTTAGTTAGCTTTTCTCCGGATTTTTTCCTGTGAGATCTACAAGCAACTATGCCGGTTCTGGGCGACAGGCTGGATTTATAGATCCAGTGGTCACCCCAGCCGGCCAATGAGCGCGCACCGACCTTTGCTCTGCGCTGGTTCGGCCGTGACATAGTCCCACTGGACAGGGACTGGCCCCGCGAGTTAAACGTCTCACCAGGTCGCACATGACCGAGTCTAGGCCCAAGTCGCAGCGCTCCTATTTGGCCGACAACCCCCCCCACTTCGGCGGAGAGGGGTTCTGTCAGGAGATGGAGCCCACCTGTTTCTGTATGGTGAGAAAATATTCCCCCCTCTTCCCCTGGAGGATTTTGGGGTGGACGCGGGCCCTTCCCTGGGACGGTTGGACCCTCACAATCCCTGGTTCCCCTCTGTCCTGTCACACACCCCCCCCTCCTACCTGCCCCCCTCCCCCTTACTGCTGGGGGCTATTGGGCCTACTCCAGAGGGCTGGGACAACGAGGCAGGCCGCATGTTGGGGTGGGGGGGCGTCACTGGCAATGAACGAACGATCGTGCGGGGGGTGTCTAACTGTCACTTTAGGGCCCACCTTCCAATGGATCCTGTTCTGCAGTCTGGGGGTCCCCACAAAGGTCCTCAGCTTCTCTGCAGGCTGCATGGGGCCACTATTTTCTTGTAGCCTCATGTACTGAGGAGATTGCCGGCCATCTTGGTACACCCAGCACGACCATTTTGTGGTGGCTTTTTTGAATAGGAATCAGGATGGGAGTTACTGGAGACATTTTTTTGTGGAGCCCCTCCGGAGCCCCTCCCTATACCCTGGGCTGCTCTTCAGATCTTCTCCTTTTGGATTGCGATTGCTGCTGACACGTGCTTTGCAGCCGTTCTGGGCCTCCTGGTGCATCTTTGGTACAGTGAGTCTGGGGTTCTCTCTCTCTCGCTCTCTGCTGGGGGCCTCCAGTGTGCTTTGTTTGACCTCTGGGGGGCACTGTGGCGCAGTGGGACACCTTTTAAAAAAAAATAATTTTGTGTCACTTTTTTCAACTTTGGCTGACGGGTTCCCCTGGTGCAACATGGACCCTACTGATCATGTTTCACTGTCTGACCCCCTCAAGGAGGCTGCAGAGCCTTCCGAACCTCAGCTGTCTACAGATGCCATTTCAGGGGTCCTGGAATCGTTGCTGTCCCGGGTGGAGGTGCTAAGAAATGGCCTCCGCCTATTCCTGCCTCACCTGAAGTCTCAGATTTTGAGTCAGACACAGGTCTCCCTGCTGGGTCTGCTACCTCCTGCCCTGTCTCCTCTGACAGTGAGAAAGACATTTTTACCTCCACTGCCGCGCAAGATAAAAATTGGAGGACGCAGCTGCGGCTGCAACTGGGGCACGGGTTACCTTTGGCACTCACAAGCCATCCATAGAGGCAAATGTTTCTCCCTTTCCCACATATTTTGACAACATGCTCAAAAAAGAATGAGACCGTCCAAAGCGTTCCCTGGGGTGCCAAAGCGTATTGCTAGACGCTACCCTTTTGAGGAGTCCCTGATAAAGAAGCGGACTGTGCCACCTATGATGGACCCTCTGGTCTCAAGATTATTTAAGGCTACCGTTATCCCAGTGGAGGATTTCCCATCCTTTAAGGATCCGGAGAATAGGAAGGCAGAGGCTGTGGCCAGCAATATGTACTCCCTGGCAGGGTCTGCTCTGAGACCGGTGTTTACGGCTGCCCTTGTCACGCAAACATTGACTGAATGGGCCAGGTTACTACGCTATGACCTGGAGGAGAAACAAGTTCTCTCTGCATTTGAGGAGCTGTTGGACCAGCTGGTGAGGGGCTGCAATTGTTTGCAATGCCGTGCTGGACACTGCTCCCATATTGAGCTGACTGTCGGTTTCGGCAGTGGTCCTCCAGCATATACTTTGGCTGAAGTGTTGGTCTGCAGATCAGACTTCAAACAAGGCCTTGACTGATCTGCCTTTTCAAGGAGATTGCCTGTTTGGAGCTACCCTGGATAACATCATTAGGGTCTCACAGGGGGTAGAGTACCTTTCTTCCACAGACTCTTAAGCACCCTCGTCGCAGCAGGGGTCCCTCCTTTTCAGCACACAAAAAGTGTTTTCGTCCCTCAGGGTCGGTCGATAAGGCAAAGCCCTTCATGACTCCCTTGGACCCTGGTCTGGCAAACAAAAGTCTGGTTTCTCGAGACCTGCGAACAAGTCCTTCTCGGCCTGAAGGTGTACCCTCACCTGTATCTGGGGTGGGGGGATGTCATTATCGGTTCCAGGACCTGTGCCTATCCCGGATACCCGACAAATGGGTTCAAGAGATCAGTCCGGTTACAAGATTGAGTTTTGATCCGTCCCTCCAGTAAGGTTTTTCCTCTCCAATGTGCGACTGTCCCTGGATCGCTTGCTGGCGCTCTCTGGGGCAGTTCAGGACCTGGTTCAACAGGAGGTAATAGTTCAGTGTGCGGCACATTTTCAGGGATTTTATTCAAACCTGTTCACAGTTCCCAGGAAGGAAGGCAAGGTGCGTCCAATGCTGAACCTGAAAGCACTATATTGTTTCGTGCGAGTTCAAAAATTCAAGATGGAAACGGTTCACACGGTGGTGGCCTCCCTACATCAGGGGGATTTCCTGGACTCCATAGACATCAAAGATGCCTACCTTCACATCCCAATCTGTGCAGGACACCAACGGTTTCTCTGTTTTGCCGTGGGAGAGGATCACTATCAGTTTGTGGCGTTGCCCTTTGGTTTCACCTCTGCTCCTTGAGTCTTCACAAAAGTGTTGGCTCTGATCCTGGCACTGTTGCGACAGCGGGGGATATCGGTCCTGGTTTACCTGGTCAATCTGCTTCTCCATGTGGAGTTTCCTACGATGCTGGAAACAAATTTGGAAATCACCATGAGAACCCTGGAGGAGTTTGGGTGGATTCTGAACCTTCAGATGTCGTCCTTGGTCCCTTCCATGAGACTGGACTACCTGGGCCTAACTTTGGACTCATCCTCAGCCAGAGTGTTTTTTCCTCCAGACTGTGGTTCAGCTGTTGCTGTCCAGCAAATGGTCATCCCTTCGAACCTGTATTAGAGTTCTGGGACTGATGGTGTCATCCTTTGTGGCGGTTCCCTTCGTTCAACTCCACACGAGAATCCTCCAGAAGGAAATCCTTCTCAAATGGCACAAGAATCCAAATTCCCTGGACATTCAGATCCAGCTGAGCTGGGTGACCAGGGAGTCCCTGCTCTGGTGGCTTTGGTCCCCGATACTCAAGCAAGGAAAATCCTTCCTCCCTATATATTGGACAATTGTCACCACAGGTGCAAGTCTGTCCGGGTGGGGAGGGAGTTCTCAGCAGGCTCTCTGCTCAGGGAGTCTGGTCCCTGGAGGAATCCAGGTTACCAATCAATGTTCTGGAGCGTAGAGCAATCCGGCTTTACCTAGTCCACTGGACCAGGTTCCTGCAGGGTTGCCTAGTGCGCATTCAATCGGACAATGCCACAACTGTGGCTTATGTCAATCACTAAGGGGGCACCAAAAGTGTCCTTGAAGCCTTGGAAGTGGCAGGCATCCTTCATTGGGTGGAATGCTTTTGTTCCAGCTCTCTCTGCTGTTCACTTTCTAGGTGTGGATATTTGGCAGGCGGATTACCTCAGTCGACAGGCCTTGGATGCAGGGGAATGGTCCCTCCATCCGGAGGTGTTCCAGCAGTTGTTCCTTCATTGGGGCACTCCAGATGTGGATCTGTTGGCATCTCGGGTCAACAGAAAAGTACACAGGTTTGTGGCCTGCTCCCGGGACTCTCTGGCAGACGCCGCAGATGCGCTGATGGCCCGTGGGGTCAGTATCAGCTGATGTATGCCTTTCCTCCTCTCAAGTTGCTGCCAAGACTTCTTTGCAGAATCGAGGTGGCAGGGATTCTGGTCATTCTTGTGGTCCCAGACTGGTCTCGCCAAGCTTGGTACGCTGACCTGGTCAAGCTAGTCACAGACGCTCCTTGGAGACTTCCTCTCAGGGAGGATTTACTGTCTTAAGGGCCAATCTTCCATCCTGCTTTACGATCGCTAGCTTTGACGGCTTGGCTGTTGAAAGCCAGGTGCTGAAGGACAGGGGGTTGTGCACTTCAGTGATTCCCACTCTGCCTAAAGCGAGGAAAGCGACTTCTAGGAAGATTTATCATTGTACGTGGAAGTCGTCTATTGCGTAGTGAGTCTCTTGGGGCACCCCTCGCTCTTACATGGTGGCTCAGATATTGGCTTTCCTTCAATGGGGAGTTGATCAAAAGTTGGCCTTGAGTACTATCAAGGGTCAAGTTTCGGCCTTGGAAATATTTTTCCAAAGGCCATGGGCCACCCATTCCCTGGTGCGTAACCTCATCCAGGGGTTCCGACACTTGCGACGTCCGTTGCCATCTTGGGACCTTAATTTGGTGTTGTCGGTTCTTCAGAAACCTCCTTTTGTAAGTATTCAGGAGATTCTCCTGCGTACCTTATCTTAGAAGGTGGCCTTCTTGGTGGCTATTGCTTCTGCGCGCAGGGTGTCAGGACTGGCGGCGTTGTCCTGTCGTTCTCTCTATCTGGTGGTTCACAGGGATAAAGTGGTACTTTGTCCGGATTCCTTCTTCGTTCCGAAGGTGGTTTCCAGTTTTCACTTAAATGAGGACATTGTGTTACTTCTTTGTGTCCTAAGCCAAAACATCTTAAGGAATTTGCACTGCTTACTTTGGATGTGGTTCGGGCAATCAGGGTGTACTTGGCGACTACTGAGTCTTTTTGAAAGTCAGATGTGCTCTTTGTACTCACTGATGGTCCAAAGGGAAAGGTTGCCTACGTCTGCTGCAACTATTTCCAGATGGATCAGACAGACATTTGTGCAGGCTTATTCAATTAAGGGCCAGGTTCCACCTTTCCCTGTTAAGGCGCATTCTACTTGGGCGCCTTGTGCTTCCTGGGCTTTTCTCCATCAGCAGTTCAGATTTGCAAGGCGGCTACCTGGTCGTCTGTTCACACCTTTACTTAATTTTATAAGGTGGATGTGCTGGAATCTGCTGATGCCTTTTTTGGCCGCAAAGTTTTGCAGGCTGCTGTTTAGGGGGCTTTTTGGCCTTACTTGAGGGTGTTTACTGTTTGTTTCAGGTGGGCCTCATCTTGTTTTTCTGATGAGTCCTATGTTGCCTGGTTGGCTATGTTTAGCCTTGGGGACTTATTTTTTTCTGCTGTTCCCACCCCTCATTTTATGGCACTGCTTTGGGACATCCCTACTGATATGCATCAGGAACTGCGTCCGTCAATGAACGATACAGAAAACTGGATTTTTGACTTACCGTAAAATCCTTTTCTCTTAGGTTCATTGATGGACGCAGTACCCGCCCCTCTATTTTGAGTTGGGTTGGTATTACTTCTCTGACACTGCTTTAATACAAAACTGACATCCTATGCAGGAAGAGAGAGGGTGTACCCTCAGGGTTGCCCATAGGCGTAGCCAGACCTTTTTTTCTGTCTAGTGTCCTACTCCTGTAAGGGGCAGTATAACCCTACTGATATGCATCAGGAACTGCGTCCGTCAATGAACTTAAGAGAAAAGGATTTTACGGTAAGTCAAAAATCCAGTTATTTTTCAGATTTGTTATGGACATAGGACATGTAGATTTGTTCTGTTTAACCACTTCCCGCCCAGCCTATTGTCAAATGATGGCTTGGTGGGACCTTTGTCGTTTCGGCTAGATGTCATATGACTGACATCTTCCCAGAATGGGCGGCACTGCGGCGTGATCTGTCACCGACCATGTCCAAAAACGAATCAGTTTACCGGCCCACTGCTGGTACCAGGTAAAAATTCTAAAATTCAAAAATTTCCGTTTTTTTTCTTAGCAAAAAATAAAATTCCACCAAAAAAAAGCTCTATTTGTGTGAAAAAAATAATAAAAATTGTTACAGCTTTGCATGACCACTAAATTGTGAAAGCTGAAAATTGGCCTGGGCAGGAAGGGGATGAAAGTTTCCTATATTAAATTGTTTACAAAACCCATGCTGTGATTCAATAAAAAGCTCTATATTGTCAGACTGTATCTGTGCTGTAATACAGTATTATATGATCACACAGTGGCGGCTAGTGCTCCAAATTTTTTTGGGGGGGGCACAATTAGAAAAATGTAATAGGCATTGCTTTGCAGCAAAAACGCGGCAAAAAATTGCGTGACTTTTAGGTACAGGTATTGCCCCATTCTATATATTCATATATTCCCTATTATGCTGGAATTGCCCCATGCAATATATTCAGATATTCCCCATTTCTAATGGGGAATATCTGAATATATTGCATTGGGCAATTCTTGTACTAATGGGGGATACCTGAGAATATATTGCATGGGGCAATTCCTGTACTAATAGGTAATATATGAATATTTAGCATGGGGCAATTCCTGTACAATGTGTCATTAGTACAGGAATTGCCCCATGCTATTTATTCATACATTACCTTTTAGTACAGGAATTGTCCCATGCAATATATTCAGACATTCCCCATTAGTACAGGAATTGCCCCATGCTATATATTCATTTATTACCTATTAGTACAGGAATTGTCCCATGCAATATAGTCAGACATTCCCCATTATGACAGGAATTGCCCCATGCAATATATTCAGATATTCTGAATATCTGAATATATTGCATGGGGCAATTCCTGTACTAATGGGGAATATCTGAATATATTGCACGGGGCAATTCCTGTACTAATGGGGAATATCTGAATATATTGCACGGGGCAATTCCTGTACTAATGGGGAATATCTGAATATATTGCATGGGGCAATTACTGTACTAATAGGTAATATATGAATATATTGCATGGGGCAATTCCTGTAGTAATAGGTTACATATGAATATATAGCATGGGGAAATTCCTGTAATAATGGGCCATTAGTACAGGAATTGCCCCATGCTATATATTCATAAACTACCTATTAGTACAGGAATTGCCCCATGCAATATATTCTCAGATATTCCCTATTAGTACAAGAATTGCCCAATGCAAGCACACCAGATAAACTAGGGTGGATGGATGGATGGACTTCAGCCTAGTTCTTCTTACTTAGATGTGCCCCCCCCCCCAAAAAAAAAAAAAAAGTCACCTGCTTATTTAGCCCCTTTCAGCCTGCCCATTACATGATCCTGTGATGGGGGGGTTGCTTCCACTCACCTTTTCTGTTTCAGCAGCAACAGAGTCCAACAAGTCTGGGACTGACTGGGGCCTGGGCTGATGGGCTGAGGGCTCCCTCCCACTATCAAAGCTGTCCTCTTGTAGGCCTATCGCTGTCTGTAGCCGTAGAGTTTCCAAAAAGTAAAGTAGCACAGTGCACTGCAGAGAGCCAGTAGACCTATGTCCGCATGCGGTGAGGCTCAGGCAGGCTCTACGTTCTGGTTCCACCGCGGGAAGAAGACAGTGATGCCCAAAGCACCACCCTGCTACGTCTGATGTCCTGGACCAATCACAGGAAGCCAATGGTACAGTGGGAGTGTTCAGGGCGCAACTCCAAAGGGGGCCAATAAGCTTCCCCAGACCCAATCACGTGCTGGCAAACCCCTTCCCTTTCCATAGACAGCAGTGTGTCCGGCGCCCCGCACTTAAGGGAACACATTTTTTTTTTTTAATAGTGATAACTAGCCTTGGGGGGGGGGTGCCCCTGCGCCCCCCTATTGAAAGCCCGCCACTGGATCCACAGATGGCCCTGTATCAATCAAATTGCAGATAGATAGATAGATAGATAGATAGATAGATAGATAGATAGATAGATAGATAGATAGATAGATAGATAGATAGATAGATAGATAGATAGATAGATAGATAGATAGATAGATAGATAGATAGATAGATAGATAGATAGATAGATAGATAGATAGATAGATAGATAGATAGATAGATAGATAATTTCACTTTAACTTACAGCTTTGCAGTCTTGAGCACTCATGTGCTCACATGTCTTCTTTACTACGAACGTTAAAAATTGCCCATTTGTCTTCTTACAGTTATAGACTGTACAACTGTCACTAGGTTCAGGTAAGTTTTGTCCATCCTTTCAAAGCAAAAGCAGTAGTTAAACAGAGTTTTGCACAATGCATTGTAACCATATATACATTTGTATTTATAGAAATAGTTTATTTCATGTTGATTTCTAGTGTGAAACCTCACCTGAAAGGTTTCACTGCATTATCAGTTATAGTTATTGTCTCCTGTGAGACCAGAAAGTAAGAGGAGCAGTGCTGCAGCCGAGACATCACTGAAGCAGTGATAGGAGTCATGTAAATGTTTAGGGAATAACCCTGCAAAAACTGTTTTAAGGATGCAGAGTCATGAGTTAGCAGAGTTAAAGTGCACTTATACATGTGAGTGGATATACAGCATCTCACAAAAGTGAGTACACCCCTCACATTTTTGTAAATATTTTATTATATCTTTTCATGTGACAACATTGAAGAAATTACACTTTGCTACAATGTAAAGTAGTGAGTGTACAGCTTGTACAACAGTGTACATTTGCTGTCCCTTCAAAATAACTCAACACACAGCCATTAATGTCTAAACCGCTGGCAACAAAAGTGAGTACACCCCTAAGTGAAAATGTCCAAATTGAGCCCAAAGTGTCAATATTTTGCGTGGCCACCATTATTTTCCAGCACTGCCTTAACCCTCTTGAGCATGGAGCTCACCAGAGCTTCACAGGTTGCCACTGCAGTCCTCTTCTACTCCTCCATGAAATCACGGGGCTGGTGGATGTTAGAGACCTTGCGCTCCTCCACCTTCCATTTGAGGATGCCCTACAGATGCTCAATATGGTTTAGGTCTGGAAACATGCTTGGCCAGTCCATCACCTTTACCCTCAGCTTCTTTAGCAAGGCAGTGGTCGTCTTGGAGGTGTGTTTGGGGTCGTTATGTTGAAATACTGCCTTGGGGCCCAGTCTCTGAAGAGAGGGGATCATGCTCTGCTTCAGTATGTCACAGTACATGTTGACATTCATGGTTCCCTCAATTAACTGTAGCTCCCCAGTGCTGGGAGCACTCACGCAACCCCAGACCATGACACTCCCACTACTATGCTTGACTGTAGGCAAGACACACTTGTCTTTGTACTCCTCACCTGGCTGCCACCCCACACGCTTGACACCATCTGAACCAAATAAGTTTATCTTGTTCTCATCAGACCACAGGACATGATTCCAGTAATCCATGTCCTTAGTCTGCTTGTCTTCAGCAAACTGTTTATGGGCTTTCTTGTACATTAACTTTAGAAGAGGCTTCCTTCTGGGTTGACAGCCATGCAGACCAATTTGATGCAGTGTGCGGTGTATGGTCTGAGCAATGACAGGCTGATGATCTGAGCACTGACAGGCTGAGCCCCCTTCAACCTCTGCAGCAATGCTGGCAGCACTCATACGTCTATTTCCCAAAGACAACCTCTTGATACAACACTGAGCAGGTGCACTCAACTTCTGTGGTTGACCATGGCGAGCTGTTAAACCGCTCTATGGTCTTGGCCACCGTGCTGAAGCTCAGTTTCAGGGTCTTAGCACACTTCTTATAGCCTAGGCCATCATTATATAGAGCAACAATTCTTTTTTTCAGATCCTCAGAAAGTTCTTTGCCATGAGGTGCCATGTTGAACTTCTAGGGACAAGTATGAGAGAGTGAAAGCGATAACACCAAATTTAACACACCTGCTCCCCATTCACACCTTGTAACACTAACGAGTCACATGACACAGGGGAGGGAAATTGGGGCCCAATTTGGACATTTTCACTTAGGGGTGTGCTCACATTTGTTGCCAGTGGTTTAGACATTATTGTGTTGAGTAAATTTGAGGGGACAACAAATTTACACTGTTATACAAGCTGTACACTTACTACTTTACATTGTAGCAAAGTGTCATTTCTTCAGTGTCACATAAAAAGATATAATAAAATATTTACGAAAATGTGAGGGGTGTACTCACTTATGTGAGATACTGTATGTGTGAAACTGGTTATAATAAATGTTTTTAAAGCAATAAAGCACTAGGAGTTGTGGTTGTTCACATACGTATATAGACATATACTGGCGTCAGAGTGACACCAAGTGATTGCAGCAACTTCGTAGTTATATACACTGCTCAAAAAAATTAAAGGAACACTTTTTAATTAGAGAATAGCATCAAGTTAATTAAACTCCTGGGATATTGATCTGATCAGTTAAGTAGCAGAGGGGGTTGTTAATCAGTTTCAGCTGCTTCTGTGTTAATAAAATTAACAACAGGTGCACTAAATGGGCAACAATGACTGCTGACCCTGCTGATACTTCCTGTACGAATTATATCCCACTTTTAAATTCCATTAGGCAAGACCTACAATGCTGGAATCACCTGGCTACCTCCTGGCTAGGTAGAGAGAATGTTGTCAAAACGAATGTGCTGCCTAAGGTGCTGTTCTTGTTCCAAATGATACCGTTCAATGTTCCTAAAAATGTTGTGGCGATCTTATCATCTCTCATAACGAAATACATCTGGCACCGCTCCAAACCCCCGACTACCTAGATCCATTCTGTCACGTATTAAATCAAAAGGGGGGCTGGCTGTGCTTTTTTGTGAAATATTTGTCTGCTGCTGTTTTCTCCAGGATCTTGGACTGGCAACACCACTCTCAGTCAAAATTGTGGCTCCAGCTAGAACACTCCTTGGCCAAGGCATCCCTATATGCTCATAAATCTCACTGCTCACACATCCCCCTTGTCAAACTCAGCTTTCCAAACTTGGGACTCCTTCCATAAAATGTATTGGTTACTCTACAACTCTCCACTAATGCCGATTGTGGGTCATAAATATTTCCTCCAAGGCCTACAAGATACCTCGCTTCAGCTCTGGCTCCCTCAATCCTCCACCACCCTCTTACACCATGTGTCCACCGATCAAGGGATTTTGCCATCCTCCAACCTGATCCACTCTACAAACCCGTCTTTCCTGGACCTTTGGAAGTATACCCAACTGAAACTGTTTATTAAAGCCCTCCCCCAGCCCCTTCAATCTCTGAACTCTCTGAACCCTATTGAGCAAGTTTTCTCTCCTGAAACGCCCACCAAGGGCTCTCTGTCATTGCTTGACAAGGCTTTAATGAACATGAAAACTTCCCGAACACCCTACTTTCTAAAACAATGGGAGGTGGATCTACAACTACCTCTTACAGATGAACTTGAAAGGAAAATATCTTTCACTCACACATCGGCAATCTCATCCAAATCTGCTGAGGTGAACTATAAACTCCTGACCTGTTGGCACCTGTCGCCAGCTAAGCTTCACCGTATGTTTCAGTCTGCCTCTAACCTCTGCTGGAGGGGCTGTGGAGCAGTGACCACGCACGCTCACATTTGGTGGCATTGCCCGGTCATTCACCCCTTCTGGTCCTCAGTACTCAGTTTCATCATGTCCATCCAGGGCTCACCTGTTGCAAATGATCCTTGGACAGTTTTGTTTCATGGCACGGGGGAACCAGCGGGCCGAAATCACAGATCAATCACACCTCATCTTCTTAATGTTACTATGGCACTAATACCCACATTTTGGAAACATTAAACAGTGGCTCCAAGCAGTTGACCAAATTTACCATCTAGAAGATATGACACTTGACTACAGGGGCCTCGTCCCCCAAACTTGCAAGATATGGGCCTGCTGGTTGTCCTTCACCCATTCTAAGGTGTATGCTGACTATGTCCCATGAATCTTGATGCATTACAGTTTTTTAAGTAACAAAGCATGATCGGTTTGGTGGTGGGTCAGTGATGGTCTGGGGAGGCATATCAATGGAGGGATGCACAGACCTCTACAGGCTAGACAATGGCACCCTGACTGCCATTAGGTATTGGAATGAAATCCTTGGACCCATTGTTAGACCCTACACTGGTGTAGTGGGTCCTGGGTTCCTCCTGGTGCAAGACAATGCCCAGCTTCATGTTGCAAGAGTATGCAGCCAGTTCCTGGAGGATGAAGGAATTGATACCCTTGAATGGCTCCCATGCTCGCCTGACCTAAATCAAATAGAACATCTCTGGGATGTTTCAGTCCATCTGACGCCGCAAGGTTGTGCCTCAGTGTGTTCAGGAGCTTAGTGATGCCCAGATGGTCCAGATCTGGGAGGAAACAGCCAGGGGCACCATCCATCGTTTCATTAGGAGCAAGCCCTGACATCAAGCATGCATACAAGCACGTGGGAGATATACAAACTACTGAGTACCATTTTGAATTGCTGCAATAAAATTTCAGTACAATTGACTAGCATGCTGCATCATTTTTTCACTTAGATTTTTTGGGTGTCTTTGAATTCAGCCCTCAGGTTGATAATTAGACATGTGCATGCCGAAAAAATGTGTTTTGTTTAGATTCGTTTATCTAGTTATTTTGTTTAGTTAGATTTGGTTGATTCGTTCAATTCCTATTCGGGATTCGTATTTGGAATTCGTATTCGGAATTCATTTTTAATTTTGAAATGGTACTCTGATACACACAGTCTTTATTTCAGAAATCAAAGATTTCTAACACAGTTCGAATTTGACTGGAATTTCGATTCGAATTTCAGTTTGAATTTCTGAAATTCGGACAAATCTTGTGTTGTTTTTCGAGGCATTCAGTAAACTTGGTTTATACTGTATTTCAGGTATTCCAATATCCTAATAACAATAAATATGTCCGAAAAATTAGTCGGAGTGAAACGAGCCGCACATGTCTGTTGATAATTTTCATTTCCATAAAACAATGTGGCATCCTTTCATTCCTAACACATTACCCAGTTTTTATCATTATAGATATCCAGCATGATATTTTTCCCCATTAAGATCTGATGTGTTTTCAAGGTATTATTTTAATTTATTTGAGCAGTGTATATATATATATATATATATATATATATATATATATATATATATATATATATATATATATATATATATATTAGTGTGTAGCTGTGTGGGAGTAAAAAGAGTTTGTTCATTTACTTGACTGCTTATAGAGTGATGCACATCACCCCACAAGAAGGCTGCCTTGACACTAATATAATGCATCCCTTTACAGTATTTTTATGTTTATTGGTAACTGGAGGCGGAGACAACTATCAGGGCAATCATATTCCCTGTAAAGATGTTTATTATAACTGTTTTTGGCCTGTTTGCCAAAAACGGTTTATGTATCCAGTCACTGTTTTACACAACCTACTTAATGTAACTTTACACTTTTGAGTGACCATAGCCTTTGGTTTTCAACTTTTGCTATGTTTAGTGTATATAAAGCACCAAATACAAAATATTATTGAATTAAAACAATGTATAATTTTTATTTAGGAGTAAACTAAAAATACCTGTAGGGTTGTAAGTACTCCATTAGCTGTAGTGAACACGCATTCCGTCTGAACACAATTTCCACAGCACTGATTGGGAACAGTCTGGTATGTATAACCCTGGTGATACATAACCATAAATATGAACTTCACATTGTTGAATACCAATATATATAATAAAAAGACAACATATTAGGTGTCCACTAGAATTTCAAATAACAACATTAAAATCATTTGGTAGTAAAAAGGCAATAAAAAGTTATTCACACTGGGATGTAATGCCCCTCAAAGTGTGCATTTTTGTCGCTCAATGAACAGCTAGCTGATAAGTGACTGATTCTTTAACCAGAAAGGCTGTCAATATTCTAAAATTTCCTCATGATTTACCCCTGAAAGGAGACAATTAAATTGGGGCACATTTTTAAACCTTTCATTTTCTTAGAAAATTGCTTTAAAGTGGAACTAAAGGCAAACAGTTAAAGTGTCACTGCACCCAAAAAGGGAATCTGCTTGTTCCGCCCCCCCGCCACTACCTTTGTTTTTTTTTTTTGGGGGGGGGATGTGGGTACCTGGTTTGCCGGGTACCTGCTCCCACTTCCGCTCAGATCGCCATGGCGGAGTTCTCCTTCCCCCTCCCTGCCTGTAGCCTTCTGGGACACGTTACGTATCCCAAAAGGCTACGGGACAATTCACAAAATGCAGCATGGCTCGCGCATGCACAGTGGGTAGCCGGCTGTGATGCTGCAAGGAGTCACAGTCTGCTGCCCACAGTAACAAACGAGCACCAGGGACCAAAGACTAGGGAAGAATTGGCTCAGGTGAGGATGGCGCTGGACCTTTGGACAGGTAAGTGTCCTTTTTTGAAAAGTCAGCAGCTATAGTATTTGTACAGTGCAGTATTTCTACAGTATTTGTTGTTCCTGACTTTTTGTTTTTTGTTCCTAGGGTGAAGAACTGCTTTAACTGCACAGATGAAAAATATGGAATACACATGGGAGCTGTTTCACATACCAAAGATTCTGTATTTCTGTCCATCCAGTACTGAGATGGTAGTGGCTGACAGGGGATGGGGGGCCTGATTGTTCTCTGCTGAAGTTCAGTAACACTTACACGTCCCCTCCCTTTTCCCACCACGTGACTGGATGAAAAGAAGAAGCAGTAGCTTAACTCCATCACTCTGCTTCCACCAGTATGTTCCTCTCTGTTGATAAGCCTTTGTGCTGCCTTTTTCTCTCCCCCACACTAGGATTTACTGCACAGTAGGATGACCAGAGGTTCCTGGTTAATCAGGAATCAGTTCGCGCATTCAGGTAGCTGTCCTTGGATAAAAGGTGTCCCCTGGAACTGCAATTTGTCTAAGTTAGAGATAAGTTACAGCCAGGCTGAGCTGTGGACAGACTCTTGCAAAGTATTACCAGTCCCAAGCCCACGATGGATGACAGGTGGTAACACTCATGGCCTGCTCACACAGATTCATGACCCTGGATGCCCAGAAAGCACTAAAGTACTAAACTACCCTCGTCACTTTGCCTCTTCGCTTTGTACAAATTATTGGTCACTCCCATTTATATTACATACCAAAAATCAGAAATATGCCAAATAAAGAACAAATACTGTATAAAAAAATATTATTAACTAATTTCTCTACCTCGGGCCACTTTAATCATAATAATGGTGAAGTCCTTAATATGGAATATATGTGACATATCTAGATGAGATGATCCCTTACCTTTATTATTTTCATCAGTTTTTATATATTTATAGAATACCAACATACCCTTTCCCATGATGAAGTATAATTCCAGGCAAAAAGTATACATTAAACTGTGCTGTGTAACACATAGTTAACTATTATGAGTGTATGCAACCTCACTGCTTATGTATTATTTACAGTTTAACTGATGCCAAAAGGTAACTTTGTCACTATACTTCAGGCGCTGTGACCATGATAGCTGCGGCACTCATCACACAAAAGCCGTACTGTCATTTATTCACCCCTGCTGACCCCATCCTGTGACTGGATGTATATATATATAGTACAATATATGTTTTTAGATAAATATTAACTTTTTTTTGCAATGGAAGAGAACTTTAAATAATCTCTATCTGACATTTTTATGAACTACAAATCTGTTCCCATCCCTAGCACACCATCCGGATGGACAACACAGCTTAAAAAAGGCAGTTATAATCTTCATGGCACAATGGAATCCAAAGTGGAAGGAGCTTAGAGCCCAGTAGATGTCCAGGGCATCAAGCTACAACTGTATTAAAGCTCCTGTATGTAACCAGGGAGGGGGACACAAATTGGACTGTCTGTCTGCCACTTCACAGGTGAGGGGGGACTTGTAGGCAGTTGGTGCCTGATTGAGAACATGCAGTACAGCTATTGCATGGCCAAGTAAAAATCGTAGGGTCTGGGGACCATAGAGCCAAAAGAGACTTGCAATGAAAATGTCAGCGATTACTCAGTTGGACTGCACTGGCAGGTAGGCAGTCTGGAACCTTTTTTTTATACACATTAATGTATTACTGACAGTAAGCACCCCTGCTACTCTAAACCTGACCTACACAATACTCACTGTACCTATAAAACAAACGGAATTTGCTCTGTGACAATATAAACCCAATCAATGGAGCTGGAGATTCTTTTAACTGTGTTTGTGGATGCTCCTTTGAACCTTCTTTCAGGCATTTGCCCATTTGCTCTGTATTGCTTTTGGTATAAGTAAACAGAGAGCTTTAATTTTCACAAAACTGTAACAAACTGTCTGAATTTCTTTGCAACTTACAAGTCCACAGTCCTTTGCACTGGTGTAAATGCACGTCTTTGTCTCTGAAGATGTAACAAGTTGTCCACTTATTTTTTGACAAGTGACAGTGGTGCAACTGTCAGTAGATTTAAAAACTTCATCTTTCTAAAAAGAAGAAAAAGAGAAAAAAGGGATCAATATGAAAGTCTTAGCTAGTTTGGCTTTATAAATTAAGTCAAAGTACACCTGTCAGTTGTGCTATGAGGGCTGCCATTTTGTGACCTAAACAGATTCCAAATGTTTCCTAACATATATATAATTAAACATTACATTGTCATCTTGTCTCCCAGCTGTGGTTTCAACTGACTTGCCAGGTTAAAATACAAAATAACAAAGAACCCCAAATAATCTCTAGTGGACCCACAGAAAGAAGAATAAATTGTTTTTGGTATTATGGTTGGGCAGCAATGGATCTCTGGGAAATATTCCTTCTGTTTGTTAATACATCCTATCAAAAAGTGTATGTAAGTTTTTTCCAGACTGTAGACCTTCCAGGTGGAGCGTAAAAGCGTAAACCTGTGCAGGAGGAGGTATTTATCAACTATATATATATATATATATATATATATATATATATATATATATATATATATGGTAAATGCTTCCCAACAAGATATTTTAATTACCAGCAGATGAAGTTGATTCTAAAGCTGGCCATAGATGTATAAAATTAAATATGCGACCAGTTTTTTCTGCTGGAAAAATCTGAACACTGTTCACAAAATCCCCATATTTTTCCATTTTTAATTTGTTCTTTCAGTCAGTGTTCATTTTGTGAATATATATATATATATATATATATATATATATATATATATACTGCAATTAGAGTAAATCTAAATGTACATATCCTAATTACTACAGCCACACTCTAAAAGCATAAAAAATACAAATGCATAACTCATAAAAAAAAAAAAAAAAAAAACAGTTGCGCTGTGTTTGTCTAATCAATCCAACAAATAATAATAAAGTGAATCAAACACAATTATAAATGGCACATCTCTAAGAATCACCAAATAATTAGGTGAAATCTATTTTACAGTAAGTTACATATGAATATATTAAGTGTCCAGATAGTGTCTCTTAATCTAAAAAAGGTGTCCGTGATATTCACAGGAATATTCAACAATCAAGTGACAAATGAACCCACCACCGTCAAGAGGCTGCCTGTTTGGCAGTGGTGGGTTTACTCATCACTTGGTTGTTGAATATCCCTTCAGAATTCACTGACATGTATTTAGAAGTTGAGAGACACTTTTTGGACACTTAATATATTTATATAGAACTTTTAAAGAGGAAGTAAACTCTTCCTTTTTTATTTTCTTCACTGCAAAGTAAAAGCATATTGACACTTACCTCCAAACAAAGCCCTCATCGTCCCCACTGGTGGCCGCATCCATCTCCAGCTATCTTCCTTCCTGGTCTGTGGACTCCGGCTATGCTACTGGCCGGGAGCCAAGTGACGTCACTCCCACACATGCGTGCGGGAGCCGCCGGCCATGGCACAGGGCTCTGAAGAAACAGCACGGGTGGCCGTTTCCTCAGAGCACATGCGCCAATGATGTCATTGGCTGCATGAAATGTAAATATCTCCTAAACGGTGCAAGTTTAGGAGATATTTACAGTACCTATAGGTAAGCCTTATTAAAGGCTTATTAAGTGAGTTGAAAACACAATGCTCCAAACTGTACAAATAAAAATAATGATAATAACAAATTATTGGACTGCTGCTGCTCAAGCCCCTAGGGGTTAAAAACCATGGATTTGCACAGTTTACACATATTTATATTGCATTTGCACAATTTCATATATTTGGACTGAATTTGCATATTTCTATATATTTATTAATTGCACTACTAATTCATGTACTTAAGAATTTTTATTGCACTTGAGCACTTAATTACTGTTATGATTTTTCAATTATATTTTTTCAGTACTGGGATTTATATGGTATATATTATTTGAGGAGTTTGCACTGCTAATTGCAATTTGCAATTTATTTATCCATTATTAAAGGCTTACCTATAGGTAAAAGTTATCAGAGTCGGTTTACAACCACTTTAATAGGTTCCACCTAATTATTAGGTGATTCTTAGAGACACACCATTTATAATTTTGTTTGATTCACTTTATTGTTTTTTGTTGGATTGATTAGACAAACACTGCGTTCTGCTTTTCCCCCTCCTCTACTGCTTTTGGACAGTTTTTATTTCTTTTATTTGGGGGGGGGGGGGGGCTGGTACTTGGTTTTGACCAGTGAAGGACTGGCTTGGGTGAGGACAGGGCTGAATCCTTGGACAGGTGAGTGTCCTTTGTTTAAAAGTCAGCAGCTACAGTATTTGTAGCTGCAGTCTTTTAATTTGTTCCTAAGGTGACCGCTTTAATTGTGGTGGTCAACCAAACTCTGCATTACTGTAAAAAAAAAAAAAAAAAACCCTCTGTATGCAGCTGCCCCCTTGCAAAGTGAGCAGCCTTTTTGCATTTATTAAATCAACCCCACTGTGTTACCGTACATTTAGGAGTTTGGTCTTTCCATCTGGAGTTATGTATACACAAGATGTTTGCACGCATTTTCCACAGCACTGACCAGAGAGCATTCCATACTGATAACCCTGGAAGGCAAACAGGGTTTTGTTAATTACATAAACATAAAACAGATCTGTAAAGCTGCTACCTGGTCTTCAGTTCATACGTTCACAAAGGTCTACCAAATGGATGTTAGAGCCCGCAAAAGGGCTCAATTTGTTAGTAGCGTGTTGCAAGCAGCTGTATAGTCCTACGTTTTATCTTTGCCCAGGGGCAAGTTTGGGACTCTGTGTCCCCTCCCCTCAAGGGCATTGCTTTAGGACATCCCAAATAGTTATTATTACCAGCTCTGTGTCCCATGATGTACTATAAATAAAATAGGATTTTTCCTACAGCTTTCCTGTAAAATCCTTTTCTTGAGTACATCACGGGAGACAGAGCTCCCTCCCCTCTTTTTCTGGGATATTCATTGCTTGCTTCAAAAACTGATGTTCTTCCTGTATGGGAGGAGTTATATAGGAGGAACTTCCTGTCTATTCCTGTCCTATAGGTGGCGTATAACCCAAATAGTTATTATTACCAGCTCTGTGTCCTGTGAAGTACTCCAAGAAAAGGATTTTACAGGTAAGCTGTAGGGAAAATCCTATTATCCTCTGTGACCATCAGAAGATATAAAGTAACAACAGTAGAAAGTAGAAGATTAGTCCAGTCCCATGTGTGAAAAAAAGATCCCATGACCAGTGGCACAACGTGAACAGTGCTGAATAAAAAACTCCTCCAGGTGCTCACTAATCCACCCAGGAGTTAGTAAGATAATGGTGGCTTACCAAAAAGGCTGCGGACAGGCAGCGTGATGTTAAATCCACCTCTTAAGGCTCATGATGAAGCTCCAATGTGTATCAAGGATCCAGCACAAAAGTATATAAGCAGGGCAACAGGTATACTCGATAGAGGGTAAGGTCGTATGCAAAGGAAAAAGGAGCTGATAGAAGAGAAACTCAATTAATCTTTGATCAAAAAAGATATAGGCCCTTGGGCCTGAATGTAGAATGGGATAAAAAAGCCCACATTAATAACAGCTAGATCTACACATGGGATTACAGTCAAAGATATGATTCCTCCAGTTAAAACATTTTTCATGTATTTTATCCTATTTATATCTTGCTCTATTTTCTTATTGTGGTATAATAGTAATGGTCTATTGATAACAGTGGGTATGTTAGCTGAGATTGTTCTGCTTTTTGTCATATGAGATTAGATAGAGAACAATAGATAGTTAAGAAAACCTTTGGCAGGGGGTTGCACAGGCTGGGATTGCATTGGCAACTATTATCTTGGATAAAGTATTAATATTGGATTAAGTATTACACTTCTGCTCAGCACTTCAGCGAATGCACAAAGCATACAACTGCTAGCCAACAGACAGACTACAGGTGAGCTGAGACTCTATACTGCTTTTCCATCTCACATTCAGTTTACATCTCAATCTCACCACCCTGTATTATGCAATCCCTAATTCTCCTTCTCATGTTTGCATCCTCTCTCCTAAAACTTTCTCTCCTTCACCCCTCATCTCCGCCCCACAGCTTGTATATATCACCCTCACTCCTATCTTCACCTTTATACTGCACTCATCAACTCCTGCTGATTCTGAACCCACACACCAATAATATCTACAGGACACTGAGATGTGTCCCCCCTCATAAATCATACTCCCATATCACCTCCCTCACCCTTTTGCTTCTCCTAACCTCTGGAGATATTTCCCCAAATCCTGGACCCCCATCATTTACCTTTGGCAGACATACCCATCACCCCCTATCCTCTGACACCAGCCGAAATCCACACAATCTGGTTTCTATTCCTCTTCTACCTCAAGCCAACCTCCCCTTCTCCTGCGCCCTCTGGAATGCCCGCTCTGTTTGCAACAAACTCACCTCTGTCCATGACCTATTTATCACAAACTCCTTCAACCTGCTTGCAATTACTGAGACCTGGCTTCAAGACTCTGACTCTCCTTCTCCTGCTGCCCTCTCCCATGGTGGCCTCCTGTGGACTCACTCTCCCAGGCCTAGTGGACGGAAAGGAGGTGGGGTTGGAATTCTGCTTTCCCCTCAAAGCACTTTTCAGGTTCTTCATCCACCGCCTTCTCTGTCTCTCTCCTCATTTGAAGCTCACTGTATTCGTCTATTTTCTCCAGTTTCGTTGAGAATTGCTGTGATCTATCGGCCTCCTGGACCGGTATCAGGCTTCCTTGATGACTTCTCTGCCTGGCTACCCTACTTTCTCTCTTCTGAAATTCCCACAATCATTCTTGGAGACTTCAACATCCCTGTTAATCTTAACACTCCTGCTACTTCTAAACTTTTAAGCTTAACCTCCTCTTTTGACCTAAAACAATGGACACATGCTTCTACTCACTCTAATGGCAACAGCCTTGACCTCATGTTCTCCTACCTATGCACCCCTCACAACCTCTCCAACATTCCATTCCCTCTCTCTGATCACCACCTCATTAGTTTCAGTCTCTCCTTGTCCTCCTCCTTACCTTCCAACTACCGAACAATTACCCGTAGAAACCTTCGCCATCTGAACCCTTCACTTCTTTTTTCTGCTACAGATGGTCTCTTCAACACAATCTCATCCCTCTCCTGCCCCAACATGGCCACTTCTGTCTACAACAGTTCACTGTCATCTACCCTGGATGCTTTGGCCCCCCTCACTACACACAGAATCAGGCCCCGACCGCTTCAACCCTGGCAGACAGACAATACCAGAAGCCTCAAAAAACGTAGTCGTGCTCTTGAGCGTCTGTGGCGTAAGACTAAGTCACAGCAAGATTTCAGTCAATATAAATCTGCCCTCCAAAAATACAGTTCCTGCCTCCACACTGCCAAACAGACCTACTTTATCACTCTCATTAACACCCTCTCACACAGTCCCCGTCAACTCTTTTCTACCTTCAACGCTCTACTTCGTCCTCCATTGCCTCCACCCACTAACTTACTCACTGCCCAAGAGATTGCCAATCACTTCAAAAATAAGATCGATACAATTCGTGAAGAGATTTTTACACTAAAGATATCTCCCTCACCTTACACACCTTGTCCTCCTGCACAATCAATACTTCCCTTGTTTAACCCAACTACTGTAGAGGAAGTTACTAAAATTTTTTCTAATGCCAACCTAACTTCCTGCCCCCTGGACCCTGTTCCTTCTCAAATACTACGGTCACCCTCTGACTCTATCCTACACTCTTTAACTCATATCTTCAACCTCTCCCTCTCCACTGGGATCTTCCCCAGCTCTCTAAAACATGCGCTAGTAACTCCCATACCAAAGAAAGCCTCGCTAGACCCCTCCAATCTTAATAACTTAAGACCCATCTCCTTACTCCCTTTTGCTTCCAAGCTCCTTGAACGTTTAGTCTACAACCGCCTGAGCAAGCACCTCATTGAGAATAACCTCCTTGATCCCCTTCAGTCTGGATTTCGCCGGCAACACTCCACAGAAACTTCTCTCCTAAAACTTACAAATGACTTACTAACAGCAAAAACCAATGGTCACTACTCGATACTCTTACTCTTGGACCTCTCGGCTGCCTTTGATACTGTTGACCACCCCCTCCTTCTCAAAAAACTCAGTTTGCTCGGTCTCCGTGACTGTGCTCTCCACTGGTTCGAATCTTACCTATCTCACCGCACCTTCAGTGTCACTTACAATTCCACTTACTCCTCTGCAACTCCTCTTACTGTTGGGGTCCCCCAAGGTTCTGTCCTTGGACCACTACTATTCTCAATCTATACCTCCTCCCTGGGTCAGCTAATAGCCTCCCATGGCTTCCACTACCATTTCTATGCTGATGACACCCAAATCTACCTCTCTACCCCTCAGCTCACCCCATCAGTCTCCTCCCGCATCACTGATCTACTTACAGACATATCAGCCTGGATGTCTCACCACTTCCTCAAACTGAATCTATCTAAAACCGAGCTCATAATATTTCCTCCTCTACGTGCCCCTTCCCCAGAATTCTCTGTCAAGATCAATGGAATAACTATTAGTCCTTCCACACATGCCAGGGTGCTAGGGGTAACCCTGGACTCTGCACTGTCCTTTCAGGCTCACATCCAATCCCTGTCCAAATCATGCCGCCTTAACCTCCGCAACATCGCTAGAATACGGCCCTTTTTAACCAATGACACCACCAAGCTCTTAATTCACGCCCTGGTTATCTCTCGCCTCGACTATTGCAACTCCCTCCTCATTGGATTACCCTTACATAGATTATCCCCCCTTCAATCCATAATGAATGCAGCTGCAAGACTTATCCACCTTACCAACCGCTCAGTGTCCTCCAACCCTCTCTGCCAATCCCTTCATTGGCTTCCACTCACCCAACGAATAAAATTCAAAGTGCTAACAACAGTTTACAAAGCCATCCACAACTCTGCCCCCAGCTACATCACTAACCTGATCTCAAAATATCAACCTAGCCGCTCTCTTCGGTCCTCCCAAGACCTCCTGCTCTCTAGCTCCCTTGTCACCTCTTCCCATGCTCGCCTCCAGGATTTCTCCAGAGCTTCTCCCATTCTTTGGAACTCTCTACCCCAATCTGTCCGACTGTCCCCTAATCTATCCATCTTTAGACGATCCCTGAAAACCCTTCTCTTTAAAGAAGCCTACCCGGCTACTAACTAATAACGCTGTTTCTCTTGCTCCATCAGCGCATCCCCCACAGCTATTGCCTTTTGTATCAATTGACCCTCCCTTTTAGATTGTAAGCTCTAACGAGCAGGGCCCTCTGATTCCTTTTGTTCCAAATTGTAGTGTAACTGTAATGTCTGCCCTCATTTTGTTAAGCGCTGCGCAAACTGTTGGCGCTATATAAATCCTGTATAATAATAATAATAATAATAATTAGAATTTTTATTTAGAACTTTTATATTCATATGACGTAAAAAATATATTTTTTGGAATTAAAATGGTCTTTGAGGAATATGCTTTGTGAAATAAATTTCTCTGTACAGAACCTATTTGTTAGAATGTAAGGAACCATTTCATTACTTTTTAGGATATTTGACTTTTTAGAAAGGGTTTACTATATTTTTAAGGTGGGATTTCTTTTCTCCTTTTGTTTTGTCACAATTTGTTACATATGGAGAAATCCCTCATATATTTCCTATATAAATATAGAATTTTTTTTGCCCTTTTAAGCAAGTATTGTGACATACATTATGTTACGAGCATTCTGAGGACCTTTTTGAATCATGGCTGCAAGGTCCAAGCATTCAGTGACACAATATTGGGTGTAATTGACTTAAGAGAATCTAATCATCTGGGTGGAAATAGTCTCTTTCTGGCCCTCGGGGCCTCTTTGCATTGTACCAGAATTTCTCCCCTCACCTGTTTAAGAGCAATGTCAGTGACGGCGCGCGCTACACTCCATTCCCAGTTGACACCTGTAAGAACGGTAAACACGTTGGATGGAGGAGCCGAGCTCGTCACTTTCACAAGGTCCGCACTGCAGGTGGCCGTGTATGTCGTTTTTCATGAATGTCCCATAACACTCTGATGTATGTAAGTGCAATATTTTAATAATAACATTTTTTGTTTAAAGTTAATGCACTATCAGCTCCTTTTTCCTTTGCATACGACCTTACCATCTATCGAGTGTACCTGTTGCCCTGCTTATATACTTTTGTGCTGGATCCTTGATACACATTGGAGCTTCATCATGAGCCTTAAGAGGTGGATTTCATATATTGCAGCTTACCAATCATTAGTTGTGGTGGCTGCATTAGTTTTTTTTTCCCTTTGTTTTCACCTTGTGATCTGCCCAGAAACAAACTTTCTGTATTAGGCCCCCCTTTCACACGGGGCGGACTCCAGCTGCTATTCACTTGCTCAGCAGGGGATCTGTCTGCTGATCCCCTACTGAGCAGGTGGATGACAGGTTTGTGTGTTCGCTCTACCTATGCAGAGTGGACACAGACACAGCTCATTCTCCTCTATTAGCGGTCAGATGTAAACAGACTGCCTGTCCGTTTACACCCAACTGCCATCCAATCCACTGGATGGAAGGGGAATGGATCTCTATCAGCTTTAATGTAGACGGGTGTAAATGGATAAATGTCCGTTTACACTCACCGCTCCATAGAGGAGAATGGAGGTTCTGATTAGGTCCGTCTGAGAAGCGGGCAGGAGTACTCAATCAGAACGTTCATGTTTAGGGGGCCTTGGAAAGCCCCCACTCTGGAGAAATGAGCACAGGGGGCACAGCTGAAAGTAGCATTGTCAGTTTCGGGGGGAAGGGGAGGGTTAGGTGTACTAGCAGATTTAGATACACTAACAAATTGAAGCCAAACTCCAGCTCACATTTTATAATCAGTTACAGCAATTATTTGTTTTCATTTTGGGATAAAGGTTATAGATGAATAAATAAAAGTTTATCATTGTAAGCAAATTTTCAGTGTTAATGGTTTGTCTCATGCCTGTAAACTGATACACCTGGAAAAGAGCTTGTTTGAAAAACAACAAATCTACTGGATGGATCACCAGATGAAAAAAGAAATAAAGCCTTAAAATGAAAACGAATCCAGCCATTACATCTAAGAATTGGTAAGCTGCAATATAATAAATGTTTGCTTTTGGGTTTATTACTGCTTTAACCTTTCCTTTTTTCATTTTTCAATTTTAGGTGTAGAGGTAATAATTAAATTGGAAGAAAGATTAGGATTTAAAGATGCACTGGAAATTCTTAACCACTTCCCATGATTTGACATAGCCCTAGGTCGGCTCAGAGAAGTGGTTGTACCGGTGTATTGCCTGCAGCTAGAGGCATCATCCCAGTACCATTTTTTAGAGTCGGCAGTCGGCCTTCAGTTGATAATGGCCGATGCCGCTCAGGAGCCGCTCGGCCGCTATCCCAGCGAGCAGGATGGGATGCCCCCCCCCCCCCCCCGCTTTCCGTGGCTCTGTCCAGATCTCCTGTCCCACCGGGAGACCTGAGCAACCAGCTGGCACGTCCACCGGCTGGTTGGAGTCCCGATCAAAGTCAAATCCAATGTAGTAACCCGGAAGTGGCATGATGATGTCAAGTGTCAGTATTCAAAAATGCCAATTTCTGCATTTTGAATACTTTGAAGTGCAGTGGAGGGGTCTAGGGTCTTTTAGACCCCAAATCCCTCCATAAAGAGTACCTGTCACTGCCTATTGCTGTCACAAGGGATGTTTGCATTGCTTGTGACAGCAATAAAAGTGATAACCGTAACATGTTAGGTATCTATTTACTCGGCGTGATATATTTCACAATATACAAAAACATGGGCTAACTTTACTGTTTAAAATGGCGTTTGAAAGGCTGCTGCGCAAATACCGTGTGACAAAAAATATTGCAACGACCTCCATTTTATTTTCCAGAGTCTTTGCTAAAAAAAAATACTGTTTGGGGGTTCTAAGTAATTTTCTAGCTAAAAATACAGATTTTAACTTTTAAACAACATGTGTCAGAAATGGGCTCAGTCCGGAAGTGGTTAAAGACTTTAGCCTGTGACACAGATGGGCTGTTTTTATTTGTTTATATACTTTTGTAATTTTTTTAATGTACTATATGGACACATTTAACATTATATTTCTTGATAAAAGGCTTTAACCTTTAGGTAGCACTTGGTATGTTAGCGGGTTTCTGAATAGTTAACTGTGGGTGCAAAATTGCTCAAGCCCCAACCCTGGATAGGACAACAACTCATTGCTATAGCTAAACATCCAACATTCTAGTCTCAAATTCTTTCCTCTAATACTCCCCTCTGTACTATTCTACTGGTTTGTGTGGGTGTATTGTCCATAGACAGAGATGTATAGTAACGAAGTAGAACTACTTAAGTACTGTACTTAAGTACCGAAATGCGGTATCTGTACTTTCCTAGAGTAGAATTTTTTTCTCCTACTTCTACTTTTACTTCACTACATTTTTTCGATGATTTCGATACTTCTACTCAAGTATTTTTTTTTTGTGCTGCATAGTTACTCGTTACTTTAAAAAAAATTACCACTGCCAGAACAGTAGATGGCAGGTTGCATAAAGCTCAAAAAAATGTGTATAATGTCATTTGTAAATCAGCGCATACGAAAATAAAGGCTGTGTATAATCAAAGCTGCTATACCAAATCTTTCCAATAAAAAGAAAATATGAAACAAACAAATAAATGATGCTACAGCGCTTAAAGTGCATCAAGAAACTACTAACAAACACCGGTTAATCATTTGAATAAATCATTTGAAATAATAAAAACAATATGATGTTCATACTTTTGACTTCTTTCTTTAATAACTACATAACACAGTACTTGTACTTCTACTTTCAGTACTTGAGTAGAAATTTTTTTTCAAAACTACTGGTACTTTTTACTTTTAGTACTTAAGTAGCAAATTTTTTGAAAAAACTACTTGCAATACTTAAGTAAAAAAAATGTTGAATACTTTAGTACTTCTACTTAAGTAACTTTTTCTGCGAGCACTTCCACTTCTACTCAAGTAATTTTTTGATCGAGCACTTGTACTTTTACTCAAGTAGAAATTTCGAGTACTTTATACAAGTCTGTCCATAGATGCATGACATATATGCTCAAAGCAATAGGATGCCCCATGCAAGCATGTTCCTACAGCTATATGATGTCGCATATCTGTGACATCATCTGGCTCTAGATTTCAATTTGGCTCAGTTGTAGGCCATCTGGATCATCAGTGCCATGCCAAGTTCAGAGATTGTTGGGACTTGCAATCCTCCCTGAAGATACAATTTATGGATTCTGCCAAGAATGGACTCTTTCCTATGCAAGTATGCTGGGGCAATCACAAGCCTGAAGTTAGGGACTAGGTATGTTAGGAAAAGACTGCACTTTATGTTGAACTGTTGTGTTAACATATTTTTCAGCAAAGATTTGAAATGTTGCCTTAGCCTGGTCTGAAGTTACTAAAGGGTGTAATGTAACGGACACACGTAGACTCCAAGGGTTAGGCTGGATTCATCTCTCTTTTTCATGGATAGTGTAGGACCCACTGATAATGGGGTACTTTGACGCAGTAGTGGGCTTGAGCACGATATGGCCATATGGTGGGACCAAACCCCCATTTTTATTTATGGATTGTCTTCAGATTTGGTAGTTATTTCTTTTGCATTTGCGCGCTATTCTTTTTTAATATACATGTCTTTTGGTTCATAGCTGCAGCAGCTTTGGAAATACATGGGTATGCTCCCCCAATTTTTTGCCTGTTTAACACGTAGTCTACAACTGAGGTCACTAAACACATTGGGGTATGAAGACATCAGTGTGAGAGGTAACACAGTGTGAAGTACAAGCAAGAGGTTAGCAAGGGTAACAAAGGTTTCTCTAGCAGCCTGTCATAAATGTGTACATGTGGAAGGTGGGATAGCTTCTAGCGGAAGGAGTTGTTAGCACCTTCTTCGTGAGCAGGTCCATCTAATGAGAACAGATCAGCACCGCAGAGATCCCCAAACTGTATGGAAGAGTTAAGTGAAGTGCATGCATGGAGTCAACACAGGGCTCAATACAGTTACTGGGAGTGAGGTAGCGGTGATATGCTGGACAGGTAGGGAGGGCATAGACTCAGGGTGTCCCTCCTAAATGCATCACTGACCATTGTGGTTTATAATTACAATAAGAGAGTTTAATAAAGACCCATAGTAAAGGTAACCCGTGCATAGGAAAGTGACCTGTATTCAGTGTCTAACGTAGCCCAGAAGAACCCACCCTGGGGTAGGCCTCTAATGTGACCCTTGCTTGGTGCTTAATGAGGAGGGGAACAAAGAGGATGTGGTGACTACTCCATCACTCGGCCCTCCTGCACAGTACTCATAGTGTGCCTGGACAAAGTTTTCTTTGTTAACTTTGGTGATTTAGGTATTATGACTCTGCTTGTCTGATAATCAAGCAAAAGACATGTATTGCAAAAAAACAGCAGAAAGTACCTGGTATCAAAATAGCTAAGGCAAGACAATTAAATAAATAGCATGTGTGCATTAAAAGTACCCAAGGTCGTCAGAACTGATGGTTTGACAATCCAGTATTTACAGTAATTACTAAAAGTAAAGTTTTATAATGACTTGTTAACTACAATCTCAAATCCAGGAAAAATACAGTACAAACCATAAAAACTTACAATTTCACAGTCAGACTGAGATTGACGCTCACAGCTTTTAATTTCTTTTACAGTGTTAAGCTGCCCCATTGAGGTCATGCAGGTGTAGTATACACATTTGTCATCAGGTGAGGGAATTTTCTCTCCTTCCTTGAAGTCAAAATCAATGAACATGTTAGAGATAATAAAAGACAGTTTGTGTAGTAAAGTACAATTTACTTTATTGCCACACATGAATGAGAGCATATATATATTAGAGAGCCAACAATGTTATTTTGATTAAAACACATTACAAAGAAATAACCCCAAAAAAGATGCAACTACCTTAATAAATAAATTATGAAATATAATTGTTATATAAATATTATGAAATATAATTGTTATTACTCCAAACATTATCTTTAGTTCTCAACACTCTTTTTAGGCGCCCTGAAGGTGAAAAAAAACAGATATTGCTGCAAAATTCATCATCACTCCAGTGCTCTCACTCACCAGTATCTCTTCTAAAAGGAAGTACAATGGATAAGCTGAGACTGGGTTCCCCGGCATCCAGTTCACATGACAGGAGACTGTGACCGCCTCTCAATGTTCATACATCTCCAGGGCGGCTGCAAAGCAAAATTCACAGGGGTCCTGTTCATCTTTGGCTCCATTTCAGGTCCGAATTCAGGCAAACATTTGGGCCTAATTCATCCCAGAAATGGAGAACAGGAAAGCACCCGACCCTGCTGTGGACCACATTCAAATCAAATGTGAACCCAGCCTGATTAAACACTTTGGGGTTGATTTACTAAAGGCAAATAGACTTTGCACTTTGTAGATTGCAGTTACATTCTGCAATAGCAGTTGCTCCAGAGCTTAGTAAATGTGCAGAAGCTCTGCTAACTTCCATCATCCAATCATGTGCAAGCAAAAATGCTGTTTTTTTTTTTTTAATTTCTCTTGCACATGATTGGGTATTCTTTGCAAAGTGAAGCTTTACCTCATTTACTAAGCTCTGAAGCAGCTGCACTTCGAAAAGTGTACAGTCTATTTCCCTTTAGTAAATCAACCCCTTTGTTTCCAAGAGAGTTTTAAACTCAGATTTTGTTCTGCATTTATTTCTTTATTTGGTGATTGTTTGTAACAACTTGTGATGTTTGCTATTGCAGCAATCTTTGAAGTTCTAATTGATTATTTATGTCCCTGTTTGACATTCAGTTGCCATGTCGAGACTGAATTCAAATGATGGGGGAGAATGTCTCCTGTTGACTCTTCTCTCTATAAAATGAATACAAGGAATTGTATATTGTGGTGTTTTTCAGCAAAGGATAGTAATTGAATGATTAATTCAAATAAATAATTAGGAGATTGATTCCAGGCTTTTGAATGAGTATATAAATGTATTTAATTATTTGTATTATGGCATGTTTTCTTATCTGAGGAAGGGCGCTAACAACCTAGCCCGAAACTGCAATGGAACACACTATGCATTGTTCGTAACTTTTTCAAATTTCTAAATACATTTTAAGTGCAGGAATTGTTTGTATGTCCTCTTTTTTTATACCTTTTATTTTTATTGCTTTTCAGGAGAGAGAAACAAAAACAAGATGTATACTCAGTATACAAAGAAACATTGGTACAATATACAATGAATGCGAATACTGAACAATAAACAACGGATGTTCAAAATCCAGATTGGGATTGGGAATGAGGGGTATGGAGATAGAATGGTTTTCACCTTAAGGGAGTCATAGTTTGAGATGGAGGAGGTTGTCTATGTGACTGGCTATAGTGGGAAAGCCTGGAAACAGCAAGACCTATATATGCCAGTGTTGTTGGGGATTCATTAAAAGCCTGGGGAGGGGGGGGGGGGAGTATAAATAGATCCTTCGGCAAATATGTTGTTATGATGGTGTGCGGGGGTCAAGGGGTGTTGAGGAGAGTGAGGAAAAATTGAGCCCCATGTGGATTAGTTAGAAGAGGTATGGAGTTAGCAAATGTTGTAAGGAGGACATAAAAATGCTGGAGAGTGAAAAAGAAGAAACATATAGGATCCAGCAGTCTAGTAGTGGTGCAATTAAGTGGTAGCAGAGCTTCTGCAGTCCTTAATCCACAGTTCCCAGTTGTTCAAAAAGGTGGGTAGTCTAAGATTTACTTTGGCAAATGCTAGTTCCATTAAGAAGTGGTTGTTGAGGGTACAGATAACTTCATCTAGTGGGGGAGAAATGTTTTGCTTCCAAATGCAAGGACTAGTCTGGCTGCAATCAAGATGTGGGAAATAAGATACCTGAGATGCAAGGGGAGATCTTGGATGCCTACTCCCAGAAGAGCCAATTGTGGGGTAAGTGATAAGGTATATGATGAAACAGAACAAATAAAGTTTGAAATTTCAACTCAATAGACAGAGATCTTTGGGCACTCCCACCAAATATGGTAGAGAGAGCCAGGTCGATCGCATAGTCCCCAGCAATTGGGGGAGTGATCTGCGAAGATAGAAGCGAGCTTGGTCGGGGTATAATACCACTGATGGAAAATCTTTTGAAACGTTTCCCAATGTGAAAAAAAATCTGGAGATTTTTAGTGGGAGATGAAGAGAAATATGCCATTGACGGAGAGGGATGGAGAGGTGAAGAGTTTGTTCCCAGTATAGCATGGACGAAGACTTGGTTTTTACTGAGT
Source organism: Pelophylax lessonae (assembly GCF_965119305.1). NCBI lineage: Eukaryota > Metazoa > Chordata > Amphibia > Anura > Ranidae > Pelophylax > Pelophylax lessonae. The sequence goes on along the minus strand of NC_138777.1, from coordinate 81,776,396 downwards.
GTGTTGAGAGCAGGTAATGGTAAAGTACGAGATTCATTTTTGCATGGCAGAAGGGGAGTTGTAAAAGGTTAATGTGTCCTGCATGTTCCTAAAGTTATGGTATTGATCTGATGCAAAGATATTTGAAAAAGTCATTACAGTGGATATGGAACTGTTGTTGGAGCTCTTGAAAAGAGAAGATGTGAGATTTGTTAGAGGTCTCCAATTCTCTTAATGCCATGCTGAACCCAAGCACTGACATCAAGGTCTGGGGACAAAAGATTTGTTATCTCCAGTGGGAGTAGTCTGAGGATGTGGAATGGTAATCCTGTTGTCGATTGTGTTAATAAAGGGACCATATACGCATGGTGGCTACAGTCGAGCTAAGTTTGAAATGAGGCTGATTGTATTTGAGAAGGGTTGTTGAGAGCGTAGCTCTGGTTGAGGAGCAGAGAGCTGAGCTCTCAATCTGCATCCAGGATGGAGTTGCAATGCTTTGATGCGAGGACGTTTTTTGTTCCAAATGAAGTTATTCATAATAGAGTGTAGTTTCATCAGGTGTTGAGGTAGTGACGGAAGAGGTAGGATCCTAAAGAAATAGAGTACATGGGAAAGAAGGAACATTTTTGCCAAGGCTACCTGGCCAGCCCAAGAAACCTTACCTTTAATTTTTTGACCACTCTATTAGAGTTAGTGGTGACAATGTTACTATGAGGGTGCCGTCAGCTGTATCCCTAAGTATGAGAGGGTATTGTTTGTTGCCCAGGAGAAAGGGGTCAGGTTGGTAATTTGGTTTTTAAGGGTAGCGTCAAGGAAAATATCTAACATACTGGACTTGGAGTAGTTTGTTTTATATAAAGAGACAGAGCCAAATGTCTCTAGGGTGTTTTGTACCACGGGGAGGAATATTAAGGGGTTGGAGAGGGAAAGGAGGATGTCATCCAAGTATAGGCCTATTTTAAGCTCTAAAATGTTGGGATTGGATCTTACTGACATTGCCAAGGGTTCCATAATTTGAGCAAAAATGATAGGAGAGAGTGGGCACCTCTATTGGGTGCCATTGGTGATGTCAATGGGGTTAGTGACCAGTCCAGAGGTCCACACTCTTGCGCTGTGAAGAAAGTATAAACCTAAGATTGCAGAGAGAATGGGGCCTCCAAAGCCAAATTTCAAAAGGACCTTCCTCAAACAAGTCTAGTGTACCCTGTTGAAAGCCTTCTTCACATCAAGAGACAAGAGCAGAGAAGGCCTTTGGTAGGACTCTGCCCACTGAATCAGGTCTATGAAGTGGCTAGTCCTATCAGAGGCTTGCCTGCCTTCTACAAACCCTACCTTATCCTTGTGGACAAGTAATGGGACATATTGGGAAATCCTGGAGGGTAGTAGTTTAGTAAAGATCTTTATTTCTACGTTTAGTAGTGATGCAAACAGTGGTATCAGCAGGGAGCATTGATAGTTTCAAGAAACTATTAGATGGGCACCTTAAAGACCACAACATAAAGGGGTATACAATGTACGGTTAACAGCAAACACACACACACATCATAGGTTGAACTGGATGGACTGATGTATTTTTTCAACCTCACTAACTATGTAACTATATGGGACTGTAATTTGCTGGATTGTCTGTAGGTTTGCCTGCTTTGGGAATTGTCACTATAAGGGCTTCCAACGACACTTTGGGGATTTTGCCAGAGCTTGCAAAAGAGGAAAACGCATTTTGGAGATGTAGAGAAAGAAGATCTTTAAAGGCCTTGTAATATTCGTTGCTAAACCAATCAGGGCCAGGAGCTTTGTGAAGAGGGAGTTTAGAGATTACTTCAGAAATTCATCAGTTGTGAAGGGTTTAGAGAGGTCTTTTAATTGGTCAGGGTGTGGTCTAAGACTGTGGTAAAGTCCCCACTGGTGATTATTTGGCTCTTAGGGTATGGGAGTTTTTTTGTCAAAGAGTGGAAAAATTGTTTGTGGCGTTCGTTAGGGGCATAGATATTGACTAGGACCAAGGTGTGGTTGTTAAAAATGGCTGATAGGACAATAAATGCCCATCAGGGTGGGATTCAACCGAACGCAATGGAAAGGAGATTGAGGCGCAAATTGCAATCACCCCCCCCCCTCCCCCTCTTCTTGACCTCTATGGAGGCAAAGAACAATGGGGGATGGATTTATGATGGCAAAGGGGGGGCCTTTCCAGAGGCAAAGTGTGTCTCTTGTACATAAATTATGTCTGCTTTATGGGTTAAGGCTTCTTTCCATATAAGTCTGTATTTGAATGGGCTGTTCAACCCCTTAACATTGTGCGTAACAATTTTAGGTGACATGTGAGATAGAGAATAGATGCTGCATACATCTCAGGTTGAGATCACAGCCTAATCTGCCAACTAAAGTCCCTGTGGGAAAGGGAAGCATAAAACAGGTGACATTATAAAAAACAGCATAACAACTACATGTATACCCAACAAAGCATAAAAGAGTAAGTAAAACAACAAAATACATTGTAGTATGCATAGCACACTTTTACCTAGGGAGTGGAGAAACAAATGGTGGCTATCCGTTCAGGAAAGTGGGTAGCTAACAGCAAGACAGGAGGATGCCTTGAAATGAGATGTTTTTTAGTAGTTAGGTGTCTCCAACTGTGGACCAGGAGTTTGAGATTTTGGGAGGGATTGGACCTGCAAAGTGTTGTTGTTGTTGTTGAGGAGGCGCTATGGGGATGCCCCAAGTGTGAGGGAGTTTGTATCCTTCTTTTGGTGTGTGCATTGGCACAATTTGATTTGTGTATGTAACTAGAAGCTTTGTGGGGTACCCCCATTGGTAGATCAGTTTACGGTTTCTGAGAGCATTAGTGATTGGTGAGAATTCTTTCCACATTTGTGCAGTCATGGCAGAGATGTCTGTGAAGAGAGTGATTTTTGCATAAGGATCAGGGAGGGTGCATGCTGATCTGGCAAGCCTCATAATTTGATCCTTTATGTGGAAAAAATGGATGCGGGCTAACACATCTCTTGGGATGGACGCAGGCAGGTGTTTAGGCTTATAGATCCTGTGTGCACAATTGATTAGAAGATCAGATGGGTATAGAGATGGACTGAGTTTGAGGAATAGTTGCTGGATAAGTGGAACCAGATCAGAATTTTTAACTGTTTCAGGAATCCCCCTGAATTTAATGTTTTTCCGCCTTAATAGGTCCTCTAGGTTGGCAACTTTAGATTTTAGAAATTGTATCTATTCAGTATGGTCTGCATGGAAATCAACAAATTAGTTGTAAGCCTGAGTGACTTCCTCCATCTGAGTTTCAATTTGATCTGTACACTCTTCCACATGATCAATTCTGGTGTAGACATGTGATACTGATGAGTGGAATTCTGCCTGTATGTTTTTATGGAGGGTTAAAATCATTGATTTTAGAAAGTTCTCAGAGACTGGGTTGCTTGGGATGGAAGCTAGAGAGTGTGGATCTTCCCCTTCCTAATTAGTGACAGAGTCATCTTCCCCCATGTGCTTTTTACTTACAGGAGCCTTTAGTGGAGAGTGAGCTGGGGAGTCTGCAACTCTTTTCTGTCTGTCAGAGATGAGAGGAGATGAGCAGAGCTGCTCCCTGAGTGATGTTTCCTCCATAGGGTCTTGAGGAGAGGAGTCAGGCAGGGGGGGAGGTAGCGGCGAGCATGCAGAGTCTCTAAGGATGGCGCCATCTTGGGCTTCCATTGCTGCTCTGTGGAAGAACTCGGTCAGTTTGCAGGGTACTGGAGGCTTTAGCTTTTTCTTGGACATATCCCTGAGGGTCTGCAGCAGTCCCCGATGCAGGCGGGTGTAGCGGGTAGAATTTTTGTCAGTCTCCTATGCTTAGAAGTTGCTTGTTTTCTCCCATTGGGACAGGGCAGTGCGGTTATGCAGCCCTTCTGCTCTGCAGCCAGACCACGCCCCTGTACTGTTTTATGTGCTGTGTATTACATAGTAGCAAGGAGGCTAGAATCATTTTTCTTTCTTCACAAGGAAAGAAGTGCCTGAGTAGCTAATTCATGTTTCCCTATGTGCTTTTTCTTCTCTATTTACATATTTCCCTTTTCCTCTTCCTATCCTCCCTCCCCCTTTCCCTTCTTACCCCCCCCCCCCTATTCATCTTTCCTCTTCTTTCTTATTTGACCAAATATAGATAAAATTTATATATTACTCACTTTCCTGGAAGCTGTGTTTTAAGGGAAAGGGGGTCATTAGTATCTTCAATTTAAAATTTCTATTAAATTTTATATATTTAATGGAAAAAACATGTACAGTTGTCAAAGTGGTTTAAACTTTGTAATGCTGTGTGAAGTAGAGTATAGGACAAGTATGTTTCCCTTTAATGGGTGTCATTGAAGTATTGGTTTGATTTATATACTGCCTTGTCTAACTATACTAGGCCATCCATCTCTGGGACCAAGCCTCGTGAAAGGGGCGAAAAACATCAGAGGGGGCAATCTTTATGGTGGGACTGTTGTATTTTATATATATGCTCAGCTTTTAACAAAGTTTTTTTTTGCAACTGTTTCCTTGTCATGGAATGGTGACAATCTAGCATTACTTCTTATACTTTCATTGCAAAGGTATAACAAAAAAAAAAAAAAATCAAATTTTTGCAATAGTAAACATTTTATTTTGTGATACTTAAGAGCTCTTGGCAAATGTAAATCCTCCAGATTCCTTATTTGTCTCAACAATTTCTCTTCAGGATTAATAAAGTATTCTGATTCTGATTGTCCCTATGTTGCAAACTGTACCAGTTTGTATCTGTAACTGTAAAACACGTAACCCTTCCCTTGTCTAAACACTTAACACAAAACCCAATCAATAAAATAGTGTCTTAACTCTCACTTACTCAGTGCTTTAATATTTAACTTGACCCAACACTGAATCTTTCCCCTATTATAAATTAGTTAATGCCCCCTTAACTCACCTTAACTTGACCTCTGAAGATGTCGTTATGACGAAAAGTGCGTAAGGTGTAAGGCACGCCATATACGTCACAGGAGCCGGGTGGAACGCAGTACAGTAATCATCACCGCTATCCACCCACGGGCTCCATTCTGCTGGCGTTTACTGTGTTTTTCTTTGTTTTTAACATTGTGGACAACAATAAAATCCTTTTTAAGTGCCGGGTCACACTTGTGCGATGCGGGAAGGCTGCGAATTTGCAGCCTGTTCCTGCATCGCAAACGCACATCTGGCAGTTCACACTGTCATATGCGATACGCTGGGGGTGTCAGTGAAATGTTAACGACACCCCCAGTTTGATCGCATATCGCAGTGTGATCTGACAGTTCGCACAGGATCGGATCGCACAAGTGTGAACCACTGTGTGATCCGATCCTGATGCGGCTGAAATGCCTCATGTGCGACTTTTGTGCGGGTGCAGTGCGAATTTAGCCATACAAAGTGTATGGCTGAATTCGCACTGCACATCCGATCGCATGTAATGAAGGATCAGTGCGCTCCGATATTACATGCGATCGCCGCACACACGGAAGTGTGAACCGGCACTTAACGATAATACACCATCTGGAGCCCCTTTTTTTATTCCATAAACCGCCCGGACACATGGATGAGTAGGATTAGGAGCTGCCATCTCTGAGGATCGAGGCACAACATCCCTTGGTGGGATCTCCCCTGGCCCAGGTGGTCAACAAGCCTTGCTGGTCTTAATACTATATGGTATTTAAGACCCATTTTGTCTGGTGAGTGAGTCTTCTCATTATTACCCACGGTGGAAAGAGTACCATCACGAGACTGTTTGGAATTGAGCACAGAGCACCCGCACTTTATTGCACTCAGAAATTACCTAAAAGATTCGCACTACAAGTCACCTATGAACTTTCTGTTTAATTTTTCTATGAATTTTTTTGAGCACATATGGAACAATATTAATCATTAGTGCACTAAAATTTGTATTACTCGTATTGTATTTATCTGCTGTTTTATGTTATATTATTACCTTGATTTATTAAGTATCCATTTTCAAATATTTGCACTTTAGGTGTGTCCATAAAATTTGCATATATTTATTGTTTTGTTGCACTGTCAGCACCTTAAAATCATCTAGCACTATAGATGCACTCATACCACTTTATACCATTTTCTTTACAGTATTACTGTATATATAATTTGATGCACTGACAGCACTTTAACTATATCTATATTGCACATCCCCAGCAAGCGCTATAGGTAGCCCCTTCCCCTTGGGGCTATTTTACACAATGCCCCCTTAAACCTACTCGTAACCCTCATACCTATTCTTAACCTTTACAGAACTAGCACCAGAAATACAATCCCAATTGCATCATAATATAGGAAAACAACTTAAATAGCACACAAAAAAAGAACTATAAACATCCCTTACTGGATTCATCAGTAATTTATAAAATTTATTTTTTAACCAACAGGTGCTTTTTTAGTCGTTTGTGGTTTTTAATTGACTGTGATAATAATATGTAAAATAATTGGCATCTGCAGATTGCTAAATATACTGTAGTCAAGATTATTAGGTTAAAGTATCTACAGTACTTAAAGCTCATTTTTGCCTTTGAATTTTGGATATAGTATCTCTTTATCTTTTCAGCACTAGGATACACATAGACATGATCTCTTTGGGTGACTGCCAAAAAAAATATATATATATACAGTATATATATATATATATATATATATATATATATATATATATTCACTGGTGACTTACCATCAAGAGAATGACAGTTCCATTTGCAGAAATAATCGCACATTGACTTTGTATGCATCTTCCGCAACACTGACCTGGATTTTTCACATATTTCTGACCCTGTTAGCAAGACAATACATTGGTCATCTTCATATGATCTTTAGAAATTTTAGAAACTAGCAGCATGACAGATGAAATTTAAAGTGTATCTAAATCCAAGTTTACCAGTCCTTAGATGCCATGGCTGCATCAGTTTTCTTTTTTCAGACTTTTCTTCTCTTATTTTCCCCTGGTGAGCCATCCAGTAAGGCCTCGTTTACATGGGTGTAAAAATCCAAACACCTATACAAAGGGTGATCTTCAGCCATATGGAATGCACAGCTGTTCCATGCATCAGAAGGTGTGTGGAGTGTGGAGGTCCATGCAGATCTGTGCAGACGGCTGCCCATCATCAATTTCAACAGGCTGGCTGCACACAGGGCTGCTGATAAGGCAGTAAAGCCAGCACTCCTGTACTGGGCCTATGCCCCATCAGGGGGGCCCAGGCACCTGCTGAGCAGGAGGGCTGGCTGTACTTGCAGACACCAATTCTCTTCTGCTCCTGGTTATAGCACATGCGCCCCTTCAATTTGCTGTCCAGGCCCCCCTGTGTACCCCTTTCCCCCCACAGCGCTTCCGGCTTTCCTTCTCTCATCTCCTGCCGGAAGCTGCAGGATGAGGAGCGAGGGAAGGGGCTGGTAAATATATAATTTATTGGTCCCTTCCTTTCCTGAATAAACACAGTGAGTGATTGGTACCAATCATTCGTGTCCATTCATCACTGAAACACAGTAAACTGTGTTTACTATGCTTCAGTTTCTGAATGAACAGGAGCCTGAAAATGCTTCCAGTTCATTAATCTGTGCAGTTGAGGCTAAATCTATATCCTTAGTCACTAGGGAGACTCTATCAGGTAGGCTGTATGGGGCCCCATGATTTTTAACAGCAGCCCTGCCTGTACACCCTTGTACAGAACACTTGTGCATCCTGGGCAACTGAAGATGGCCCCACCCATGGGCATTGCAGATTGGTACGCTCATCTATATGAGGCCTAACATAATTCTTATCCTACAATTCTTACGAATATATTGATGAAGAGCAGCGGTGTCACCCTAGGACAAAAGTGTGATAGGACTACAGAACAATTTCCTCTTTCCTCAGCCTCCATAGCACAGAAGAGGGATGTGAAGTGTACAGAAGATACTGTAGCTAGGAAGGCTGATAACATTGTTTGCGATTTCAGTTTAATGCACTGAAATTTGCAAGCACTCTGGGATTACATCAGGATCAACAGGAATTTTTGCTATACTAGAGGAAAATGTACTTAGCCTGGAAAAAAGCAAACATTTGCAGCCACCACCTCTAAGGACTAGAAAGCTGCAATATATCAAAAGTTTGTTCTTGAGTTTGGATAAACTTTAATTCCTTTAGTAATTTAACATAACATTTATTTAGGACTACTACACAGATATTAATGTTAGAGGTTTCGTCCTAGATGTTTGCAGTCATGTGCAATTTTCAGACATTTAGGCTAGGTTCACTCTAAAATACTGTGTGGGAAACCCACTATCTTCACGCAAGTTCAAAACGCACTGTAGCTGCGATCTGCAGCAGGTGTCAATGTTAACGACACCCCAAACACAGGTCCCTGAACAAGATCACATGGTATAAATGTGCCATGCGATTCATTTGCTTTTTGTGTGATGTAGTGTGATTTGAGCCCATTAAAAATCAATGGGCATAAATCGCACCGCACTGAATAACATGATCAATACAGGAACATGCTGCACATTCCTGTGCGAATTCAAAGTGTGAACCAAGCCTTAGATACCACTTGTCATTGAACCCAAAATGTCACATACCAAACCCCACACAGCTGACACATTTAAAAGAGGCATACAAAGGTGCCTGTGCATACCTTTATGTGTCTTTCAGAGTGCCCAGATATCACCTAAATCTAGGACAAAGCTCCACCATTCCTCAGTTCAATGCTTTAAAGCTCTATAACCAATAAAGAAGCTTATACAGTTGTGCTCATAGGTTTACATACCCTAGCAGAATTTATGATTTCTTGGCCATTTTTTAGAGAATATGAATGATAACACAAAAACTTTTCTTTCACTCATGGTTAGTGTTTGACTGAAGCCATTTATTATCAATCAACTGTGTTTACTCTTTTTAAATCATAATGACAACAGAAACTACCCAAATGACCCTGATCAAAAGTTTACACACCCCAGATCTTAATACCGTGTATGGCCCCCTTTAACATCAATGACAGCTTGAAGTCTTTTGTGGTATTTGTGGATTAGGCTCTTTATCTTCAGATGGTAAAGCTGCCCATTCTTACTGGAAAAAAGCCTCCAGTTCCTGTAAATTATTGGGCTGTCTTGTATGAACTGCACGTTTGAGATCTTCCCAGAGTGGCTCAATGATATTGAGGTCAGGAGACTGGAAGGCCACTCCAGAACCTTCACTTTATTCTGCTGTAGCCAATGACAGGTCGACTTGGTCTTGTGTTTAGGATCATTGTCATGTTGGAATGTCCAAGTATGTCCCATGCGCAGCTTCCGGGCTGATGAATGCAAATTTTCCTCCAGGATTTTTCGATAACATACTGCATTTATCTTGCCATCAATTCTGACCAACTTTCCTGTACCTTTGTAGCTCACACATCCCCAAAACATCAGCAATCCACCTCCGTGTTTCACAGTAGAAAGGCTGTACCTTTCATCATAGGCCTTGTTGACTCCTCTCCAAGTGTAGTGTAGCACCCTCCTAGGTAGGTGCTAGGCAAAGTAAAAATGTGACCCTGTTCTGCTTATCAGGAGGGTCTGATCTGTTAGTTAGCCTGTCACATGCTTCCAGGAGTGACCTGTTGAATCTGGGGAGTCTCCCCACTGTATCCAATGAGGGAACTTGGACAGTGGAGGAAACCTAGACAATAGCACACCAGGGTTCAAGACAGTCCCAGTGGGTGGGCATTGCTGCAATGCATCCTGGGATTGGGAATAAATCCGGGGGGAGCATGTGACAGGGTGTCTTTGGATGGGAAGCCAGGTCCCAGGAGGAGGGTTATGGCTGTCTCTCCTCCTGTTGCTGAGAAAGGTGGTCCAGGCAGTCGGCCTATGGAACGGGGGTTGAGCTGTGCTACAGAAGGGTCCAGTTTGCTTACCAAGTGGAGCTGCTGGGCAGAATACTTCTGGAAAAACAAACAGTATAGTGAGTGCTCAAGCATCTGCCCAGGGGTCTGCCTAAGAGAGGGGACCACTCCAGAGGGGTCAAGGGGATCCAGAAGTCAGCTAATCCAGAGTGATACAGTAAAAAGGGGTGCCAAGTTGTTAAACCCTGAAGATTAGAGGGTAAAGGGGGTGCCAGGAAGGGCCCTGAAGTTGCTCAGCAGTGCATTCTACTATAAAGGACAACTACCTCAGGAAAGGAGTGCCTTAGGAAGCTAAAAGGACTCTTTCACAGTCAAAGGCAAAGTAAAGTAAATGGCCTAGCCGTGATTAGCTCAAACAGCGTTAACTAACATCGGTCAGCATTAACCAGCATCAAGCAGCATTTTCTTTATTGTTCCTGCATATTATGCATGGTTCAGTTTAATTGAGTATCCCACTCATCCCTTCTCCTATCCAAGTTCCTAATAAAACATAAAAACCAAAGAAACTGGACTGGTCCTTGTCTGAGGTAAAAACACTTGGAAACATGTCAGAATGGTCTACTGTTGCTCATGGTAACCCAGGGGAACCCACACACACAGCAGCTCCCATGGGAGTAGTGCTACAGTAGTGTTTATGGTTTTGGCCAAAAAGCTCAATTTTGGTCTCATCACTCCAAATGACTTTGTGCCAGAAGGTTTGAGGCTTGTGTCTGTGCTGTTTGGTGTATTGTAAGTGGGATACTTTGTGGCATTTGTGTAGTAATGGCTTTCTTCTGGCGTCTCGACCATGCAGCCCATCTTTCTTCACGTTGTAACAGCAACACCACATCTTTTCAGAGTGTCCTGTTTTTCACCTGAAGTTATTTGTGGGTTTTTCTTTGCATCCCGAACAATTTGCCTGGCAGTTGTGGCTGAAATCTTAGTTGGTCTACCTGACCGTGGTTTGGTTTCAACAGAACCCCCCCATTTTCCACTTCTTGATTAGAGTTTGAACACGGCTGATTGGCATTCTCAATTCCTTTTTTATATCCTTTTTCTCTTTTATACAGTTCAACTACCTTTTCCTGCAGATCCTTTGACAATTATTTTGCTTTCCCCATGACTCAGAATCCAGAAATGTCAGTGCAGCACTGGATGAAAGATGCAAGGGTCTGTCAGGAGTCCAGAAACTCATTGACTTTTTATACATACACACTAATTACAAGCAAACAGATCACAGATGAGGATGGTTACCTTTAATAGCCATTCAAACCCCTTTGTGTCAACTTTTGATCAGGGTCATTTGAGTAGTTTCTGTTGTCATAATGATTTAAACAGAGTAAACACAGTTAACTGATAATAAATGGCTTCAGCCAAACAATAACCATGAGTGAAAGAAATGTTTTTGTGTTATCATTCATATTCTTGAAAAGTGGCCAAGAAATCATAAATTCTGCCAATGTATGTAAACTTATGAACACAACTGTTTCGCAAGGTGCAAGAGACAGATTAAGGACAAGAACCTCTGACCCAAAAGATGGCCAAGTGTCAATCCCCAAACCCACACACATCTTTCCCGCCACTTGAGCTGTATTAGTTTGCACCCAGGGTTCAGAAATGACAGAAGCTACATGCCAGTGTTACAATTGCTATATTTAGGTCCGTTGAAAACAGAGCAGGATGGGTATATTGCAACCCAGGTAAAACAGTGAAATTTAGGGTCCTTTCACACGAGCGATCCGATCAGATCTGCCTGTCAGGTTTTTAGGCGGATCTGATCGGATCCCCCATGCATGGGGCAGCGGATGTCATCGGAGACATGTCCACTGACACCCGCTGCCATCCGCATCCGATCCTGTCCGTGAAATCCGGACGGATGGAAACCCTATTTTCCATCCGTCCAGGGGATCGGATTGGATGGGATCGGATGAGAGCGGTCAGGCGGTCTGCTCTCATCCGATTCCGCAATAAAGATGCATGGGGCTCTGACACCTCCCTCTCCGCACACAGAGCGGAGCGGGAGATGTCATCTGCCTGCTCAATGGGGATCAGTGTGTCGATCCCCTGCTGAGCAGCACGGATCCGCCTACGGAGGCGGACCATGTGAAAGAAGCCTTAGTCTTGATTACCATAATGAAAACGAGATAGGTTTTCACTGATATTACAATAGGCAAAACGGAAAACTAAGATACCCATATCTCGGGAAGTCTGCATTTTTATTCTGTGATGTGTCCCTTTTAAAAATGCTCTATATTTAAATTTCTGGCACAAAGCATAGGATATTTACAATGAAATAGAGGCTTTCTGAAAATTTGGTTTTGCCTAAAATTGATAAAATGTGCATATATTTAATACAAATAGGAAAAAAAAGCAGAGCTTAGGTGAAAAGTTATTAAGAACTAATTAGGGTTAACTAAAGCCGGCGATAGACAAATCAAATCTCGGCCAGTTCAGAGGGAACCAGCCAAGTTTCGAACGATGTATTAGACAGGCTGAATGTACCCAAGTTGATTGATTGATCAACTTATGTACAACCAGCCTGCCCAATTTTACATGGGATTATTGCAAGCGGATGTTATAGCAATAGGCATGCGCACAGGCTGTGCCAGGTGTGCCTGGGCACACCCTAAACACCCAATGCGGGGCAGATTCCCCCTGCTGCCTTTTATTCCACCATGCATTCAGATCTGCTGAAGCATTGTACTAAAGACATCTATGGGTTAACATTCAGGGTCATCAGTCTCAGAAGCTAGGTAAATGCAGCATGCCTTTAGAAAACTGGCTTGCATTTGAGATGCATTTCTTTTTTTTTTTTTATTCCAAAAAAATGCATTTCTGTTGCTTTAATTTGCATATCCACTGACTGCACAGAGAAAAACTGTTGAAATGCAGCAGTTTTACATTGCACAGAGCAGGTAAGTATAGAGATGTTTGTTTGTTTTTCTTTTTATTTCCTTTATAATCACTTTAAGTAAAGATACAATCTTGTATTTGCTTGCTTTTGTTGGTTTTGAACTGATTTGCATAGAGAAACAAATATATTTAAAACAATACAGAACAATACATGGTTTACAAAAATGCAATATATGAAAAAAGAAAATATAACATCGCTCCCTACAATCCAATTTATACATTTAACCACTTACCGCATAGTAACGTACCGCCGGCTGGATGGAGTCCCGATGAATGCCGGAAACGGCATCGATCAGGTCTCCGATGACGTAACCCGGAGGCGGCGTCCATGATGTCACTTCCGGGTTACTGTGCTGCAAAAGGCGGCAGTTTTGAAAAACGGCTGTATGCAAAAATGCAGTTTTCAGCATTTTGCATACAGGGAAGTGTAGTTGAGGGGTCTAGGGTCTTTTATACCCTCGATCCCTCCATAAAGTGTACCTGTCACTACATATTGGTGTCACAAGGGATGTTTACATTGCTTGTGACAGCAATAAAAGTGATCAGATTTTTTTTTTTAAAAAAAAACTGCAATAAAGTTTAAAAAAAATAAAAAATAAATAGGAACAAAAAAAAAAAAAAAATTTAGCCGCCCCCATCACCATTAGCTCGCGCACAAAAAAAACGTATACGCAAGTCGAGCCGCGAATGAAATCGCTGTTCAAACCCCACATGTGAGGTATCGCCGCGATCGCCAGAGCGTGGGCAATAATTTAAAAAAAAGAGTTACACTCTAACTCTAAACTGGTAACCGTTAAATAAATTTAAATCGTCGCAGATTGAGATCTCTATTGACCGTAGTTTGTCGCCATCCCACGGGGGGGCGCAATTTTAAACCATAACATGTTGGGTATCTATTTACTCGGCGTGACATCATCTTTCACAATATACAAAAAAAATGGGCTAACTTTACTGTTTAGTATTTTTTAAATGCAGTGAAATGTGATTTTAAAATTTTTTTCCAAAAAAATGGCGTTTTAAAGACCGCTGCGCAAATACCGCGTGACAAAAAAATTTGCAATGATGGACATTTTATTCTCCAGAGTCTTTGCTAAAAATATATATATAATGTTTGGGGGTTCTAAGTAGTTTTCTGGGAAAAAATACTGGTTTTAACTTGTAAACAAAAAGTGTCCGAAATAGGGCTGGGGCTTAAGTGGTTAAAAGCACTGCATTCTATATCCCTCAAAGATGTGTAGAAATGCATAGCAAACAAAATATATAAATGCCTGCAACAAGTCACCATAACTAATGTCCATGTGAGCAAGCCCTCACACCTTATTTCATTGCCATTCTTTATATAAGTAGGCAAGAGAAGGATCAGGCTCCCAGGTAATCAATGGTCATAAAACACTGAAAAGGGAGTCTTGGAAAACTGCTGCTGGTTGACTGCAGGTGATCCCACAAAAAGTTTAGTAAGAATATATCAGCGCAAACATTATACCCCCCTCGGTGAAAAATATCATCTTTTCATTTCAAGTGCTAGTGCATCACAATATATCTCAAATCTCTTCAAAAACTCATATCCAAAACCAGTGCAAAAAGATAAACTTTCTGCAGGAAATATTATTGCAGATTATAGAAAATTCCAAAAATATATAAATTCCAAAAAGCTCAATGTGTAAGTGCAGTGCGATAGAATAAAATATATATGTGTGTGAATATTACCTAATCAATTCATCAATAAATTCATACAACACATATAATACATGTGCAATTACATAAGAAAATAAATATAAATAATGCTGGTTTATAATTCAGCTACCATATCTGATGAGTCAGTTTGGGGGATACGGTGGAAAGATCACGTTGGGTGTTTTGCACGGTTTTTCTCACTAAATAAATTGTATTATATGACAGACACATTTTTTGCACTTTTCTTACTTGGGCTTTCAGGAAGATAGTTTTTTAAAGATTTACTTTTTCATTTTATTTTAATAATTTTATTTTTAGTTATATTTATTTTTTATGAAACTGCACATGTTTTATATGTATTGTATGAATTTATTGATTCATTGATTAGGTAATATTCACACACATATACATTTTTTATTCTATTGCACTGCCATTATATATATATATATATATATATATATATATATATATATATATATATATATATATATATATATATATATTTGGAATTTTCTACACTAATATTTCCTGCAGAAAGTTTATCTTTTTGCACTGGTTTTGGATATGAGTTTGTGAAGAGATTTATGATATATTTTGATGCACTAGGACTTTACATGAAAAGATAATATTATTCACTCACTGAGGAGGGTATAAACTTTGCACTATTCTTTATTTAAGCACACACTTTATGTTGTTTGGTGCTAAAAATATATCCATTGATAACTTTATACAACATTCATGTCTTCCTTAAAGTGATTGTAAACGTTTTTTTTTTTTTTAAATAACAAACATGTTATACTTACAAATCCCTTGCACAGAGCAGCCCCGATCCTTCTGCGGTGCCCCAGCGTCACTTCTGGCCCCTCCTCTTCATCGGGTGCCCCTATGGAGAGCTGTTTTCCATGAGGGCACCCGTGTGGGTGTGCTCCTGAGTCCTGCTGCTGCGTGCATTGACACAGAAAGCAGGACTCCCCCACTCTCGTGTCACTGGATTTGATTGACAACAGCGGGAGCCAATTGCTCCTGCTGCTATCAATCTATCCAATGAGGACCCGAGACAACGACTGGAGCTGCTGGGCTCGCGCTCGTCACTGGAACATTCAGGTTCAGGTAAGAATAACGGGAGATCTGGGGGGGGGGGGCAGCTGCAACCAAGAAGGTGTATTAAGGTGAAAACCATGAGACTTTACAACTCCTTTAAGTAGCCTATATTACTTTACAAACTGATATTGACTAAATATAAATAATATGATGGACAAAATGTAACCAAGCAAAGTTCAAATTCAACGGCTGCAATTGCTCGATTTTTTCTCCCTGGAGAAGAGACGTCTGAGGGGGGACATGATAGCAATTTATAAATATCTTAATGGGGATCTCAGCTTAGAAAAAAAACTGTTCATTCGAAGGAATTGCATGAGGACTCGAGGACATACAATGCGATTAGAGGAGAAGCGTTTTAACCTCAGGCAACGAAGAGGGTTCTTTACTGTTAGGGCTACAAGATTGTGGAATTCTCTACCACAAGAGGTGGTTTCTGCGGGTAGTATGGTGGCTTTCAAAAGACTCTTAGACTTACATCTCAAGGATCAGGACATTAAGGGCTATGTGAGATGATTACAGCCACGCACACCTACACAGGTTGAACTGGATGGACTGTTGTCTTTATTCAACCTCACCTACTATGTAACTATGTAACTTTTTTAACTCACAGGTCCACAGTCTGCAATGCTGTTATATTCACAGATGCCTCGTTTAATAATGGTGACGTAGAAACCATTTACTTGAGAACAAAGATAGTATGTACAGTAGTCATCAGAAACACCAGTTCCATCCTAAAAAAAAAAAAAAGAAAAGAACAATGCATTTATTTTATCCTATATTTTGATGATTTCGGTCATATGATTGCTTAACAATAAAAAGATAGTCATCTAAAGGTCATATACAACTGCAATCAAAAGTTATATTGTGCAGACCAACAAGTTCACATACATGTAGTTGGAAATGTTAACAATAAAATGGTTTATTGGTATTGTAAATGGTTATTTAGCACAGATATTTGCAATTCCAGCTTGTGTGCCAATCATGACTTTCTCAATAGATGTAAAGGGGGAGTAAGCATTGCCAGCTTAGGACAGAGAGCAAACTATTTGTAAAAATAATGAAAAAAAAAAACAACACAGCCATACATTAGTAGAATTTCAAATGAACATTCATATGAAAAATCTTGCCAGTATATGTGATAATGCCAACAAAGACTTGATGAATGTCATTCAAAATGACTTTAACCAGTTCTCCACTAGAGTATTGTTTTTTCATTTTTTGCACACATGTAATCATTTGCATTTTTGGATATTACTTAATTAAAACCCCCAGCGCTCTCACACTTTGAATGACAATTGCGCGGTCATGCACTGTACCCATATGAAATTTTTATCATTTTTTTTCACACAAATAGAACTTTCTTTTGGTGGTATTTAATCATCTCTGGGTTTTTTATTTTTTACAAAAAAAAAAGAAAAAAGACAGAAAATTTTGAAAAAAAAAAGTTTTTCTTATTTTCTGCGAGTAAATTTTGAAAATAAATACATTTTTCTCCTTCACTGATGTGCGCTGATGAGGTGGCACTGATGGGCACTGATAGGCTGCACTGATGGGCACTGATAAGGTGGCACTTATGGGCACTGATGAGGTGGCACTTATGGGTACTGATGAGGTGGCACTGATGAGGAGGTACTAATATGCCGCACTGATGAGCACTGATAGACGGCACTGATAGGCGGCACTGATGAGCACTGATAGGCGGCACTGATGAGCACTGATAGGTGGCACTGCTGGGTACTGAGAGGTGGCACTGCTGGGCACTGAGAGGCGGCACTGACGGGCGGCACTGATGGGCAATGATAGGCGGCACTGATGGGCACTTGCGGATGGCACTGATGGACACTGACGGGTGGCACTGATGAGCACTGATGGGCGGCACTGATGAGCACTGATGGGCAGCACCATCAGTGCCCACACTCAGTGCCCATAGTGCTGCCAGTCAGTGCTCATCAGTGCCTAGATGAGCAGGCACTGATGGGCACTGACTGGCAGCACTATGGGCACTGATTGTGGGCACTGATGGGGGGCACTGATGGCGGGCACTGTGGGCACTGATGGTGGGCACTTTGTGTATTTTATGTACCTTGTGTAATCAGGGCACTGGTGATCAGTGCCCTGATTACATTTTTCTGTGTCCCCGACGGCTGATCGGCTCTGCTCCTTCCTCACACTGCAGTCTCTGTGTGAGTAAGGAGCGCTGGCGATGAGAGATGATCTCATATGTTTACATATGAGATCATCTCTCATTGCATGGGCCGATCACGTGGTAAATGGCCGCTGTGATTGGCCATTTACCACGATCTGTGATTGGCTGTGTCCAAGGGACACGGCCGACACAGATTTTCCCCGCTGCGCGCTCGCGGGAGCGCGCAGGGAGCCTGTCTCTGGGAGGCCGTATAAAGACGGCCTCCCAGAAATTAGAGTCCGCGCTGTAGCCGTACTTCGGCTATAGCGCGGATCTGAAGAAGTTAAAAGCCTTTATAGCTTATCAGTTTAAAGCTACCTGTGAATTATGGCCCTAGAATTATTGCTCTCATTTCAATGTTTGCTGCCATTCCTCCAATATTTTTTTATACACTTGTGCACCTTGTGTGTGCGTTTGCATTTGCTGGTGTGGGAAGGGCAATGGGAGTTGCGTTTAATTATTTGTTTTTTAATATATTTTAATTTAAATTGTATATATTTTTTTCCATTTAATTTTATTGCTGTCCCAAGGGAGTTAACAAGCCTCCATGTGATAGCAGGTGACAGCTACATATGATAGATGATAGGTACTCTTTATTAAAACACTGGAGGACTAGCCTCTATAGACCTTCATTGTCTCCTCTGCTAATCACTGCAGCTAATCAAGTACAGGTCACACTTGATAAGTTGCTTCCCTGGCTGTATCAGCCATAGCGGGACTGAAATCAGAAATACTCAGAGCTGAGTGCTACCTGCTTTATTAACTGAAGTGGAGATCAAAGATCAAAGAACCTCTCTTGGACACTATCCTGAAACCCTTTATTTTGGTCCTGGAATCCCAAGAAGAGTGGGAGAGGGTTGCAGCAGGATGGTGAAGGGGGGAATGGGGGGACCACATCACCTACAGTGTAAAAGTAATTGGGTAGCGTTTACTTTACAGCCAGCGGCAGGCTGAATAAAACAAGCACAGACTCATGGCTGCTACTGTAAGAAGTACATCCATAGAGCTGAAGTAATCAAAATGTTGTTTGGTTTTATCATTTGATTTTGGGAATTTAGCAAATGAAAATCATATACACTATTATAAATTTGTTTGTTAGAGAAAATTGTTCTTTCCTATTCATCAAATTTACTCATCACTAAGGTAGAAAACAATCGTCTGTTTGTGCACACTAAGAATTAGAAAATTAAGCGAACACTCTGAAAGCAAAATTTTGTAACAAAACTCTACTAGTAAATAACAAGCATTTTGACGTCATGTCATTTATTCACTGCACCTGAGCAGTGCATTGTGGGGCGGCTTGTGATGTCAGGCCCCTATAAAAGAGCTGTAAAAAGCAAAACAGCTCAGAGCACGGGAAGCGTCCGTAGAAGCAGGAGCTTCTTTTTCTATTTTTCTGGCGGGTGGGCGACTGATCATCGGGGGACACTATTTTTTTTATTTTTTAATACAGGACTTTTCCAAAACTGCTTTTGTCTTTATTTATTTTTTCATACTCTTTTTTGGTGAATGGGTAGGGGTACGATGTACCCGATATCTATTCACATGGGGGGGATCTGGGGGCCCACTTGTTAAAGGGGGCTTCCAGATTCTGATAAGCCTCCCTCGTAGACCCCCCACAACCACAGCCCACAGTTGTTGGGAAGAGACCCCTGTCCCCATAAACATGGGAGCAAGGTACTTTGGGGTGGGGGGTACAAAGCCCCCCCTGCCCCAAAGCACCCACCCCCCCATGTTGAGGGCATGTGGCCTGGTATGGTTCGGGGGGGAGGCTGTTTGCTCGTATAAGGGTCTGGTATGGGTTTTAGGGGGAACCCCACGCAATTTTTTTATTTTGGTGCGGGGTTCCCCTTAAAACCCATACCAGACCTGATTTTAAGGGGGGAACTCACGCCGTTTTTTTTTTTTTTCATTTTTTTAATCTGTATTGCCTGAAGCCGACAAAACATTACAGCTGCAAGCAAGTTTAAATTACAGTTTTTCTTTTAGAAATGTCAGAGTAGGCTACAAACATCGCACAAATGCGCCACTTTACAGGCACATTAAGGGGGCCCCCCAGGCATGATATTTAAATTTTGAATTTTTATTGTTTCACTTTAAGCATTATTAAAATTATTAAAATTACTGCTCCTGTAAAAATGATCGTTTAAAAAAAAAAAATTGCATTGATTCATGTCCCCCGGGGCAGTACCCAGGTCCCCATACACTTTTTTGGGCCAATAACTTGCATTTAAGCCTTTAAAATTAGGACTTTTGATTTTTCATGTTTGCGTCCCATAGACTTTAATGGAGTTCACATGTTCTCTAGAACATTTCCCCTGTTCGAGATGTTCTGGTGCGAACCGAACAGGGTGGTGTTCGGCTCATCGCTAGTGTAGATTCATAAAGGGATAGTGATGCACTGAGGCAGATTTACTAAGAGAGTTACGAATGTGCACAAAGAAAAGAGTGGCGATTCATTCAATCATCAAGTCCTGTAAAAGGAAAATTTTGTTTATTTCATAAGCACATGACTAGGTCACAGCCCAACAGAAAAAAAAAATCTTATTTCATGGCACTTGGCTTTTTAAACCTGCTCTTGGATTTTTTTGGGGGTGCAGATTCGGAAAATTGCACTGGCTAGACTGCATCAGCTTTACAGGAGTTTCCTAGATATAGTTACATTTATATCATTTTTTTAGTCCGTTTTTTAAAAGGCTTGTTCCTTTGTTACCTAGTTTGTGTTATTCTATATAAGTTATCTGATATATTGAAGAGTGTCTACGTACTTCTAACTGTAATTTTACACTGGAAACATTGGATTCTAAAGTGTGAGTTATTAACTGTATTATGGTTATAGGGGTGTCTACAGTATATTGCCACATTGTTTTGTTTTTTGCTGATCAAGCACTGTAGAGGTTATGACTACTTCATGATAGTGCTGATTTTTGACGTGTGACCAGAGTGAAGATTGGTAGATGGTCTTTATGCTGTGTCCCAAAATCTAGAGCTGATAGGGAAAAATTGGTGCCATTTGTGGAATCAGTGGGTCTGATATACCCAGGAACACATCTAACATTCGGGGCACCGAAATGCGTGTTGGCCTGTTGTGATTTAAATCTTAATTTTTTTTTTTTTGTGTGAACAATTTCAGATTTTCTTAGTAAATTAGCCTCATTACATAAAGATATCGGTCACTTTGGAAAAAGGAATAAAAGAACAACAAAATATCTTTAGCTGCACCTTAATGACAAATGTGTAAGGGATCTTTTCTTGGTTTTACCACTTCTCTCCCACCAAATATGGGTAAAAGTAATCTTATCTTTGATTGGTGCTTGTTTAATGCAGCAATCTGTCCCCGATAATTCTAGGCCAAGGTGTAAAGAAAAGCTGATCTATACTCCTAAGGAAAGGAAGAAGAAAGGAACATGGTCCAAGAAGTAAGATATGTATTGGGCACGAGAGAAGCTCATTAGTACTGGGGAAAATGCCTTGTATTAGTGAAAGGATTTGTGACATGTGCACTACATTATTTTAACACAACATTGAAAGAAAACTTATCTTATATCTATGAATAGTTGCGTGGTGTCTTACAACTTCAAACGGATAACAATCATTGTAAAAAAAATGATAAACAACCTCTAAGTGCACACTGGTAAGCATTGGGTATTTTTTTTTTAAACCAGAACCAAAAGAGTATGTGAAAACCATTTCAGAGGTCAATTGGTTAAAGCTTTCACCCAAGATGCACACAACTTTCAACCAAAATTCCCTCATTTTTCTAACTGATCCTTTGTGAAAAACAAGTGAATCGAGGGTGAAAGTGGGTGAATCTTGTGTGAAAACATATAACTTTATTGAACTTTTAAATTAATATTTCATTCAACTTTCGCTCCGCAAAATGTTGCATGTTGCAATTAAGGTATTGTGTGACGCAACAACCCGAACCTGAGTTGGGGTAAAAAAAAAAAAAAAAAAGTAATGCATGTCCTTCTTAGGCCCCTTTCACACTGGTGTTGTCTGCCAGCAGATCTGCCCTCTCAGCAGGCGGATTACAGGTCCCTGTCTACTCCGCTGATGATCTCTGATGAACTGCCTGTTTGTTTCCATCCGACTGTCATTCGATCCGATCTGCCAGACAGATGGGGAACAGAATTCCATATGTCTGTTTTTGGCGGACAGGATTGGATCGGAACGGATGTTGGCAGGTGTCAGCCGCTCCATAAAGAGCAATGGATGGTCCGATCTGGTCCGCCGGAAAAACTGACTGGCAGACCTAATCGGCCCATCAGTGTAAAAGGGGCCTTATTCTTAACAAACACCACTGTAACACAGTGGTGTAAACTGAATATATGGGCAAACTTCCTCGTCTAAACAGTAGGCTGCATTGGGCAAGGTTGTACAGTGCAGTGCAGCACATTATGGAGTGAACAAACCCAAAGACATTTGAGCTCACCTTTTCAATAAATTGTTAATGGCATAATACATACAAAAGATTTCTCGTATACTATACAAGTTCAGATTGTGTTTAGGTATTCTAGTATAGACATGTGCAGAATGAAAAAAAAAAAGTGTTTTTTTTAGTTTCAATTCAATTCATAGTTGTTATTCAAATAATTTTGCCTAGTTAAATTGTTGAATTTGTTTAAAGTGGTTGTTAAGCCACTATGTGATCTTTCCATCACCCCCTCTGTTAGATTACAAACTGTATCCTAGCGCCTGTGCTTTATTAAAAAAAAAGCAGATTTCTACCTGTTTTCACAGCTCCTATTGGCGATCATGTGACTCCTGGCTCTCTGCTCTCCCCGTCTGACATCCCCAGGGGGTGGGGCCAAGAACTTCCTCTGACGTCAGCTGGGAGGCGGGGAGGAAAGGAGGAAAGAGCCGGGAGTCACGTGACAGCCGAGCAGTGCTTTGAAAACAGGTAGAAAATAGCTTTTTTAAAAATAAAGCATAGGCACTAGGCTACAGCATTTCATCTAACAGAGGGGATGATGTAAAGATCACAGTTTTGTAGCAGCTGGGAGGGGAGCAGAGAGGCGCTAGTGAGAATTGAGTGAGTGAGTACTGAGTGAGTATTTTAGGTGATACGGGAGGCCAAATTTCACAGCACGAGCACTGTGCTGTATATCATGATTTAAGGGAAAAGGATTTGTTTTTTATTTTTGTTTTTTTTTTGTTTTAGGGTAACAAACGCTTTTAGCCCCCGTTCACACTGGGGCGACCTGTGAGGCGACCTGGTTGCCTCACAGGTCGCCGTAGGTCGCCTGCCATACAGAAGCTATGGACCCGTTCTAATAGGAGCGACACAAGTCGCTCCGACTTAGAAAAAGGGTCCGGAGCTTCTTTGAGACGACCCGGAGCGACCTGCATAGACTTCAATGTCGCGGGGCAAGCAGCGCGTCGGTCGCGGGGCAAGCAGCGCGCCGCGACCTGTGAGGTCGCCCGGCAAAGTCGGGTCGCTGCAATGTGAACGGGGCCTAATTCGTTTTGTTTTTTTGTTTTTGATTTCAATTCATATTCTCAGAATTCGGTCGTATTGAATTCAATTTGATCAAATTGGGAACATTTGAATTGGCATTTGAATGTATTCTATTTGAAATTTGAATTTTGGAAGATGGTTATATTCTTTCCATTTTATTCTATTCTATTTTTTTTTCTATTCTTTACTATTCTATTCTATTTAAAATTCGAATTTTAGAAAATGGTTATATTCGTTCTATTTTTTTTTCTATTCTATTGAATTATTTTCTACTGATTTTCCTATTCTATTCTAATCTAGTCTAATACATTTGAATTTATCCTATTTGAAATTTGAATTTCGGAAGACTGTTATATTCTGTTTTTTTCTGTTCTATTCTATTGTTTTTTCTATTCTATTCTATTCTTGTCTATTCTATTCTAATCTATTCTATTTGCAATTCAAATTTCGGGAGACAGTTATATTCTTTCTACATTCTTTTATTCTATTCTAATATATTGTTTTTTTTTTTTCTTTCTTTTCTTTTCTATTGCAATCTATTCTAAATTCCAATTTCAGAGGATAGTTATATTCTTTTTATTTATTTTTTTATTCTATTCGATTCTATTAAATTATTTTCTATTGTTTTTTTCTATTCTATTCTATTCTAATCTATTGGAATTTGAATTTATCCTTTTCGAAGTTTGAATTTCAGAAGACAGTTATATTCTTTCTGTTTTATTCTCTTCTATACTATTGTTTTTTTTTCTATTCTATTCTTTTATTTTCTATTCTAATCTATTCTATTTTTTTATTATATTCCTTTATTTCTATTCTGTTTTATTATATTCATTTTCTATTCTATTTTATTCTATTCTTTTCTATTCTATTCTATTTTATGATTTTCTTTTCAATTCTATTATTTTATTATCTATTCTATTCTATTATTGTCTATTATTTTCTATTCTATTTGTGTCTATTCTTTTCTATTCTATTCCTTTATTTTCTATTTTATTTTATTCCATTCTTGTTTTAAAAAAACGATTTTAAATTAGATTCAAATTTGAATTTCAGACAAATTTTGTTTTATTATTTCAAATTAGTTTAAATTCAGTACTATTGTAATTTTGGAAATTCTGATGCATCTGAACTTCTGATTAACAAAAATACATCCGAATTTCGATTCGGAAGGAAGCAAACCACACATGTCTAGTCTATTATTTGATTTCATTTTTGCATGGTCCCTTAATAGGGATTGGACTATGTTTTTAAATGAGAGGTTGGCCCTAAAATGCATAAACAGAGATATTAGGTTGACATACTAAAGAAGTATAGTTCACCTATTTTTCAAAGTGTATATT
The DNA here is from genome assembly GCF_965119305.1 of Pelophylax lessonae. NCBI lineage: Eukaryota > Metazoa > Chordata > Amphibia > Anura > Ranidae > Pelophylax > Pelophylax lessonae. The sequence continues at coordinate 81,751,874 of NC_138777.1, read as the reverse complement.
TAATAGATAGGGGAAAATTTGTGTTCACAATGAATACTCTGATATCTTCACTCATCTTGATTGGCTGTCCTGGAATGATGTAACTCCCTCGTATACACAGAAGTATACACAAATTGCACATGCGAAGCGCAGTGTGCAAGCTATAGAAACTTGCTTGCAGACAAGTACGAAAAATGTATTGCAGAAGAGACCCACTGAATCTCTTCTGCAACAAAAGCCTCCCTGCTTGCTTTTTTCCTAATCGTAATAATCCTATTTCATTTCCTTTTCTTTAAATTTTGCAGTGTTCCCCCAAACCATGGCTTGATTTAGGAAGGTATACATACTTGTCTTTTACTTGCAACCTATGTGAACGTGGATATTACTTACCGATAAAACCACCTTCTCTCCTGAGGACAAAATAACCACACAGCCATTTTGAACGCATTCTCCACAGCACTTTCCTGGAATAACCTGATACTTTGTACCCTGGTGGGAAAAAGCATTTTTAATCAGGAAAAAAAACACACTTTTGCCAAAGTGACATGAATAAACTTTGTATTGTACTTAAAGTGTTCAGTATGTATTGCTAAACATTTTTCTTTTAGATAGAGAAGGGAAGAGTTACCTTCACTTCCTGTCCTGCTAGCAATGTTTTACCAGACAGAAAGTAAAGAGAACCCTCAAACAGAAACATAGACAGAAATCTTTAGCAGAGTAGGGGAAGAATAGAACCCCAGTCAGATTTGTATTACTGTCTATGTTACCTTACTTTTGTGAAACCGTTATTAGCAGGACATGTAGTAGGGGTTAATTTCTTTAACAGAGCTTTGGATAGCAGTACGAACCAAACAGAAGTTATAATCCTTCTCCACTGTACCCAAAACTAGAAAAAAAAATGGCTTGACATATAGTTTAAAATGCAGTTTAGATAAAAGTAACTTTTTGTATAGGCAGGAAACCTGTTATATCTTCTAAGACTCAAAAGAAAGAAGAAGACTTTGGTCCGATTTCAGACCATTGATGTCATATCAAAGTCGGATCACCACCTTAACTATCCGACTTGGGACATCCGACATGGATTACAGCAGCAGGAAAAATAATTCATGTCACACCAGGATTTTTTTGATTGGTCAAAGGACAAATTGACTTTGGATGGAAGTCGCAGGGCAAAGTCGGATTGACAGTCATATGACTGTCGCGTCGCACCAGTGTGAACTGAGCCTAAGGGAGTCACACTTTATCTTGAGTTAGGGATCACACTTTACATAGATGCTTTGAAGTGTGGTCTGCATGTATTTGCAATTGTATGCAACAAAAATAGTATTTTAGTACTCACTGTAAAATCATATCTTTGGGGTCCACAGAAGGTCATTAAACCAGTTTTAACCTCAAAAACAAACATTTACTATATTGCAGCTTACCAATTCTGAGATGTAGAGGCTGCATAAGGCTTCACGTACACATAGCCTACTTTGACCGTTGGTCGGGGCCAAGGTTGAACCTCACCTAACCGCAGCAGCTTCTAAATTCTAGTAGAAGCCTATGTGTACATTGACACATACCTTTTATGGAGTTGAGTTAGGAGCTTTGGCAAAAAAAATGCCAAAAGCTCCTAAACTCAAGTTTAGGAGCTGTAGTATACATGAAGCCTAAGTTTTTTTTCTCTTTCTTTTTTTTATATTCACCAAGTAATCTGGCCAGCAAGTCAATTGTTTTTTTGTAGGAGAAGAGCATTATTAATTTGTGGCATTACCCTTTGGTCTCGCTTCCGCCCCCAGGGTCTTCACCAAAGTGTTGGCTCCGGTGTTGGCATTACTGCAACTACCGGAGATTACGGTACTGGGGTACTTGGATGATCTCCTATTAAGAGTAGACTCATGCCCCATACACACCTGCAGATTATCTGCAGACTTTTGTCTGCAGACTTACCTTTTCTATGTAGTGCAAGGGCCTGCCGGATTGCATACAAATTGAAAGTGTTTAGGTTTGACCTCATATTATATGGTTTTGGTAAGTCTGCAGACAAAAGTCTGCAGATAATCTGCACGTGTGTATGGGGCATCACATTCAGCCATGTTGGGCAACTTGACAATCACTGTACGGACTCTGCAAGAGTTCGGTTGGAACATCAATTTTAAAAAATCTGCCCTGATACCATCCTTAAAACTGGATTATCTGGGCCTGACTCTGGACTCCACTTCGGCGAACGTTTTTCTTCCCACAGACAAGCTGCGAAAGTTGCAGGGGGTGATTTGTTTGCAGTTAGCCAGCAATCTGTCCTCTCTGTGGACTTGCATGTGGGCCTTTGGCCTGATGGTGTCAACCTTCAAGGCGGTTCCATTTGCTCAGTTCCACACGAGACCCTTACAAAGGGAGATTCTTGTCAAATGGAACAAAGATCCAAAGTCCTTGGACACTATAATTCGGTTGAGTCACAACACAAGGACTGCCCTATTATGGTGGCTTCACTCGTTAGCACTACGCCAGGGCAAGTCCTTTCTTCCACTGTATTGGGAAAAAATGTCAGGCTGATTAGTTCGTCAGATGTTGGATCAGGGGGACACCTAATGTCGACCTGTTTGCTTCTTGACTCAACAAGAAGGTTCAGAGGTTTGTAGCCGGGTCGAGGGATCCTCTGGCCGAAGCCACAGACGCACTAGTAGCTCCTTGGGGGTCAATATCGGCTGATCTATGCATTCCCTCTGCTGAAACTCCTGCCGAGGCTTCTGCGTAGAATAGAGGTGGAAGGGATTCCGGTCATTCTGGTGGCCCCAGACTGGCCTCGCCGGTCTTGGCATTCAGATCTGGTAAGGCTGGTCGCGATGCTCCTTGGAAACGTCCTCTCAGGGAAGATCTTCCATCCTGCTTTATAGTCGCTGACTTTAACGGCATGGCTGTTGAAAGCCAGGTATTGAAGGATATAGCTCTTTCTGATTCTGTGATTCCTACACAGTTGAAGGCCAGGAAGTCTACTTCTAGGAAGATCCATCATCGTACGTGGAAATCATACATCTCATGGTGTGAATCGCTGAAGGTGCATCCTCGCCTGTTTTCGGTGGCTAGGATTTTGACCTTTCTTCAAAAAGGGGTTAAACAGCGTTTGGCTTTGGGCACTATCAAAGGTCAAGTTTCAGCTTTGGCAGTATTTTTCCAAAGCCCTTTAGCTACGCATGCTTTGATTTACACTTTTATTCAAGGGGTTTGCCATATGGCTCCTCAGAGGCGATCCTCGCTACCTTTGTGGGATCTTAATTCAGTATTATCTGTTTTTTAAAAACTCCTTTTGAGAACATTAGGGAGATTTCTCTGCTTACTCTGTCACAGAAGGTTGCCTTTTTTGTGGCTATTACTTCTGCCCGCAGAGTATCTGAATTGGCGGTGCTGTCCTGCCATTAACCTTATCTGGTGGTCCACAGAGATAAAGTGGTACTTCGACCTAATCAGTCGTTCCTTCCTAAGGTGGTTTCTGGTTTTCATCTGAATGAAGACATTGTGCTGCCTTCACTTTGTCCTAAGCCCAAGCATCCCAAGGAAATTGCTATGCATTCTTTGGATGTGGATCAGGCAATTGGAGTTTACCTGGCAGCTACTGATTCTTTCTGGAAATCAGACTCTCTCTTTGTCCTTGCCGAAGGACCTCAAAACAAATTGATGCGTCTTCTGCAACCATATCCAGATGGATCAGGCAGACGGTGGTTCAGGCTTATTTACGGAATGGTCAAGTTCCTCCTTTCCCTGTGAAGGTGCATTCTACTAGGACGCTGAGTGCCTCTTGGACTTTTCGCCATCAGGCGTCAGTGATACAAGTTTGCAAGCCCGCAACTTGGTCATCGGTGCACACGTTCACAAAATTCTACAAGATAGATGTGTTGGCAACCTCGAATGCTTCTTTTGGCCGCAAGGTTTTTCAGGCTGCTGTTTAAAAGAGACACTATTCTCTTTGAGGGTGTATTTGGTTTTAGGTGAGCTCCAGTTGTTTCTGATTGAGCTCCATGTTACCTGGTTGGCTAAGTTTAGCCTTTGGGGAATTACGTTCTTTCATTGCGTTGTTTTTCCCACCCCTCATGCAAATACTGCTGTGGGACATCCCAATGGTCAAGAAGATATGGAGCTGCGTCTGTCAGTGAACAATAGAGAAAAATGGATTTTTGACTTACAGTAAAATCCTTTTCTCTGAATTTCATTGACAGATGCAGCCCCCGCCCCTCTAATTATGGCATGGGGTTTTTTCTTCTAAACACTGCTTGCAACAAAACTGAGGGCTATAGCAGATTGTGTGGGTGTATGCCTGCAGGGACTGCCCCATAAGTGTGGTAAAGTTTTTTTCTGCCTAGTATCCTACTCCTGTAGGGGGGCAGCCTATGGGCAACCCAATGGGCAAGAAGATATGGAGCTGCGTCTGTCAATGAACTTCAGAGAAAAGGATATTACGGTAAGTCAAAAATCCAGGTTTTCCAATCTTCAGCAGTAATCATGTGGCTTAGTTCTTTTTCCCAATCTGTGGTGTAATAAGGGTAATGGGAGAAAGCATGGCATAGAAGTATGCCATGCATTGTAGAGATAGTGCGAGAGAACTCACTCAGAATGCCTAAGACAGATAGACTCAAAATGAGTTAAGTCCCTATGTAGTGAGACAATTTTAGAAAGGTGCATATAGAACTGCCAAAGCTGGAAGTTATGAAGCCAAATATGGCTTCTAATGAGCAGATATAATCTACAGGAACTAAAACATTAAGTTGTTTCAAACCCTTAGCAGCAATGCTTGTTTTATCCAGCTGAGAATAAACCTGGAGAAAATTTTGGGTTTCCCATGATCACAGTGAGTGGACCCTGTAGTGAGGAAATACTTAACTTTCGAAGAGTCAAATCCAAAACACTAAAAAAAGATTGTATCAGGGGTGAGAATGATTGTCTAAATGGGTAAAAAAGAGGCGAAATCCATGGTAGAGAGGTCAAAGGGACAGGAGTTATTTGCAGTTCAAGAGACACCCACTGTTTTGATTGACCATGAAAGAACAAGTCCAATATTCTGGTCAATATGGGTGTTATATGAAAAAAATCCATATGCGGTAGGCCCGCTCCCACCCCTGTCTTCTGCATTACTAAAATATCATACCGGAGCCTAGCCAAATAATTCAGCCAAAGATAATAAAGTAGGCTAGATTGTAAGGAGTAGGGATGATCGAACTTTTCAAAAGTTTTTGTGAAGCCCTAAAACCCAATAAATGCCCCTAAAAAGTGCCTAGGGTTCTGGGTCATACCCCAAGGACTATTAATCACACAAAAAAAAATCTTAAAAATTGTCATTTTTGATAGAGAGCCAATTATTGAAAAAATTAAAAAAAAAAAATAAAAAAAAAAAATATATATATTTGGATTTAGTATCTGGGGGGTCTAAAAAGTGTACCTGTGAAGTTTCAGCTCTGTAGCATGTCCAGAACCATAAAAAAAAAAAAAGATAGTTTGTATTAGGTCACTTATAGAACAGGTTAGTGGCTCGCTTTTCACACCTTGCCGGTTTAGTAGCAAGCGTTTTTTTTGGGCATTTTTTGGGTTCTTTGGAGGCAGGAAAAACATCTGAACTTGTGTATAGTGGTATATATACCACTATACACAAGTTCAGATGTTTTGCCTGCCTCCAAAGAACCCAAAAAAATGCCCAAAAAAACGCTAGCGTAAAAAAAAAAAAAAAAACGCCCAGGTGTGTTGTTGTAGGCATTTTTTTGGGGTTTTTGGAGGCAGGCAAAACATCTGAACTTGTGTATAGTGGTTTATATACACACACATACTTATTTGTATTTTACAATTAGACATATATAGGTGTTATAGGAGCGTAACCATATTAGTGTAAATGATTTCATTAGCGCAAGCATATATTTCTGCTACTATCACACCTATATATGTCTAGGTGTGTATATACATATAGGTATGTGTGTATATATACCCATATACACAAGTTCAGATGTTTTGCCTGCCTCCAAAAACCCCCCAAAAAATGCCTGCAACAACACACCTGGGCCTTTTTTTTTTTTTGGAGCTAGTGTTTTTTTGGGCATTTTTTTGGGTTCTTTGGAGGCAGGCAAAACATCTGAACTTGTGTATACGGGTATATATACACACATACTTATATGTATATATACACCTAGACATATATAGGTGTGATAGTAGCAGAAATATATGCTTGCGCTAATGAAATCATTTACACTAATATGGTTACGCTCCTATAACACCTATATATGTCTAAGTGTAAAATACATATAAGTATGAGTGTATATATACCACTATACACAAGTTCAGATGTTTTGCCTGCCTCCAAAAACCTCAAAAAAATGCCTGCAACAACACACCTGGGTGTTTTTTTTTTGACGCTAGCGTTTTTTTGGGCATTTTTTTGGGTTCTTTGGAGGCAGGCAAAACATCTGAACTTGTGTATAGTGGTATATATACACACATACTTATATGTATTTTACACATACACATATATAGGTGTGATAGGAGCGTAACTATATTGGTGTTAATTATTTCATTAGCGCAAGTCGTTTTTTCTGCTCCTTTCACACCTATATATGTGCAGGTGTATATATACATACATGGGTGTGTATATATACCCCCTAAACACATGTTCAGATGTCATGCCTGACTCCAAACATGTGCTCAAAAAATCACTATAGATGCCTGCAGCCAAAAAACAAGCTGACAGGGGCGAAGCCATGTTACTGCAGCGAAAGTGACTTCAGAGAAACAAGCTTTTCTCTATAGCGGTCACCCTGATATGGAAGGGTTTGGTCACCCTGCCATAGCAGTCACTGTCAGTTCACCCTACACTACATTACGGTCACCCTGATATGGAAGGGTTTGGTCACCCTGCCATAGCAGTCAGTTAACCCTACACTACATTACGGTCACCCTGACACTTCACACTTTCCCTACAGAAACTACATTTTTGAAGCTAACTAAAGTGTAAAAGAGCACTCTAACTACACTAGATATCCCTTTCCTCACACTAATAAATGCTAAATGACACTTTTAAAGTAAAATTAACAGAACTGCTTCCACTCTCTTCCATGTCCCTGTATAACAATGTTAGGAATTTGGCGGGGCTATCTTATATACTGGGGGGCGTATTCACTAATGATTGGACTATGGACCCCCTAGTCACTCCAATCACATTCCTAGCATTCTCCTGCCCCCTCAATTGGCTTTTGCTAATGGTTCTGGTCCAATCACGGGCTTTTAAAGCCCATTTCCTGAACCATTGCATTTTGGTCGGTTCTGGTTGCCGAATTCCGAACTTTTTGGGCAAAAAGTTCTAAATTCGGCAGAACCTCGAACACCCAATGTTCGGGTCGAACCGATGGTTTACCCGAACCGTTCGATCATCCCTAGTAAGGAGCAGAAAAAAGCCAGTGAAAAGGCTATAGAAAGCGTTTGATAGAAATACAAAAAATGGGGTAAAATATCCATCCTATACACTGCATTCTCCCTAACCATGAATCTTTTCCTGTGGCCCTAGACTGCAACCTACTAATCGTAAAGTTCAAAAAGGGCAAATAGTTCAATTAATAGACTTTATCCTCTGAAGGAGCAATATTCACTCCTAAATATTTAAGAGATTGTGATTCCCATTGAAATAGAAAAGTTACCTCCAACATTTCCTTTTCAGATAGCTGTAAAGTAATATTAAGACATAATTTTTTAGTGACAGACACTTTAAGGTTACTGTGTTACTGTGTTCCAATTCAAGTACCATGCTCGGAAAGGCCACTCTTGGGTTAGATACATACAGTTAATGAGTAAGTCATCAGCAAAAATACTCAGTTTATGTAAACTTTTACCCACCTGCAAACCCTGGATAGAAACATTAGACCGTAAAGCAACCGCTAGGTGTTCCATGGCCAAAATATAAAAGTATGGTGATAGCTGGCATGTCCCGTTAGAGATTTAACAGGCAAAGACAGTAAGCCATGAATCCTTATCCTAGGAGACAGGGTGGTGTATAAAGCCATTATTTTTTGTATAAATGCTCCTGGGAGACCTACTTGTTCCAAAGATGCTACCATGAACCTCCAATCCAGGCAATCAAAAGTCCTCTCTGCATCTAAGGGTAAAAGGCATAGCGGGCTTTTGAACCTCCGGACATGATGTATCAAGTGGCTCATCTTTATGATTTTATCACATGCTTCCCTGTTGGGAACAAATGCCACCTGGTCTAAACCTATTAATGAAGGAATCATGATTTGCAGGCATGAAGCCAGACGTTTAGCAAACATTTGGGGGGGGGGGGCACTTTTATACAGAGGAAAGCTTGTTTGATTATTTGGCAGACTTTGAGTTTCAGGGCTTGTGGGTGTATGGAGAAAACCAAGCTTGGAGGGTGTTGTCAATAAAGAGGTTGAGAGAGTGTAGCAATAAAAGGGACATTTATTTAACAAAGCTTTAGAAAAGCTCTGCTAACCAACTATCAGTTAGTTCTTTAAAAACAGGTGTGTTCTCCACAGGAATAGTAAGCACCTTGTTAAGGGGGGGGGGGGGGGGAGACACAGCATCATCCACAGAGGGAATGTACCACTTCCTCAAAAAATCCTCACAAAACCGATAAAAGACTAACATTTAGGGGGCACAACAAACACTTTATGAGGATGCTTCCAATCTCCAAACATTCTCCTAATGTAAATACACTATTTTGTCTAGAACAAGCTCTGCCCCCCACTGAGGAGTGAATCTGATGGGGAGCTCAATCAGCTGGATACACTTGACTACACAGGGGCTTGCCCCTTAGACCCCCCCCACTGTCCCTGGTGTCTCAGTTTGATATCATATCTGAAGTAAATTAAAGAGGGAACGTGAGACCGTAGAGTTCCGGTGAGGTGGTGCGCAGACGCGGAAGCGGCGTCCCATCCACCAGGAGAAGCCGAACGATTTGTTTCATTGTGGCGTTCTACTTACCGCTATATAGTAAGTGCATTACTTTTTAATTAAATCTGTTTACTGGCAATATTACACTATCGGAGTCTACTTATTTCCTACAACATGTTGTCCGGAGTCTCGGAGTTGCCTCTATACTTCTGGATTATCACTTACTGGATGTGAAGATAGCAACAGGAAAATTTTGGAGCTCTTGTGGAGATATATGCTGGGCATGACCCGCTATAACTAAGGGGTCAACTTCTTCTGGTAAGAAGTATTTTATCCGAGCACTGGGTGCATGGTGATTGGTGAAGGCACTTTATATCAAGTCCATTCTTTGCTGCTGGAACAAATAGTTTGCACCAAGCACTTTTCAAGGACTATGTTCATTGATATATTCACTTATTTATTGACTTGTATTGAATTATTCACTTATAATATATTGGTTCATAAGTTTATGTGATTTATGTGAGACATAACTTTGTTTATGCACTAGCACTTTAGTGTGAGTTCACAGCTGAGCGCAATAACCCCCATTCATTATCATAAATTAAATTAAAGCTAGCAAAAAAAAAATACTGTAGCTACCATAGTCCATATTGGATGTATATTGCCATATACAAATAAACAGCACGGTTATTAAACACTCCAATAAATTGCAGTTGTTGCTTTATAAAAATGCCTAAACAATGATACATTAAAAATCACAGCTTACAGTAAATAATAAAGGAAGAAAATAAGAAATAAAAACAAAATTAAAAATCTATACTTGATTCAAACTATAAACATTTTAACAGAACAATTCCGCTTACCAGGTCACATGTGGTATTGCAGATAATGGCTTCGCAATTAATTTCTTGCAGTAGTGTTGAACTGCTAACCATAGAAGTACAATTGCACTCATAGCAGCTATCTGGAGAAGTATAAATTGGAGAGCCAGGCTAAAAATAAAAGGTAAGAAGAACATTTAAAATAAAATGCAAAATAGATCTTTCACAGTTGACATTTAACACCCTATACTGGTAATTCCACCAGTGCTTCAATTATCAATTCATGTGCAAATAAAATAAGTAAACAGACATTTTCTTTTCACATAACTGGATAACTGAAGTGAATCTTTGTATGAATATTGTATGAATATTCTTAGAGCCTTAGGTAAATAAGCTTCATAGCCTAGACATTCCGGTTCTGTAGTTTTATAGTCTTATATCTGTAGTGTGCAATCAACTAAGATAATGCTGCCTCTGACTGCAGAGATTTGGAGTGAGATTGGATGATACCGCTACTGTACAGTTGTTCTCCTGAAGGCTTGCTGGCAAGGGCCTGTAGTGCATGCATCCTCCTACATCTGCTTTATTCATTTTGTACCAGTAGAAGAAATAGTGCCCCACTGTTGGTTTTAGCAGGAAGAACAGTATGTCATTGTTGGTGTCAGTGGAATTAATAGTGCCCCGTCAATGGTGTCAGAGGGAACAATTATGCCCCATTGTTGTTGTCAGTGGGACGCATGGTGCCCCATCTCTGGTATCAGTGGGAGGAATTATTCCCCATTGTTGGAGTCAGTGGGAGGAATACTGCCCCATCATTGGTGCCAGTAGGAGGAATGTTAATGGGAGGAATATTCCCTCATCACTGGTGTCAGTAGAAGGAATTATGCCCCATTGTTGGTGACAGAGGAAGAAAAATCGATTTTAAATGGTGTAGAGATCCAAAAATGTCACTGTCCATATCCCTATATGTAATATCAAAAAGGATACAGGTTTCTTTTGGGAGTTTGATGGGCAGTAACCATAACTTCTATGTAAAAAAGCTTTATTTCACAAATCAATAGCCTGGGTATTAAAATCATTGTGAGTACAGCATGTTGTACCATACAAGACATCAATCTGATATGCAATTGCAAACTTTCAATATTGTGGATGATTGTTTTCTAGACCCAGGATCTATCATATACCCCTAAATAAGAGTACAAAGGAACTACTTTGAAACATGTTGGGTGTCAATATATGCTCCTTTGAGGATAGTGGTATAATATATGCATTTTGTGATTATGTAATGCTCCCTAATGGAGATTGTTTGTGCGTATCTTTTAACATGTGGTGCTATATATACAAAAAAAAAAACACCAGCATTGATGGTTTTAAGTCCTTGTTTTATTGATTAGCTTTGTTACATTTTTTACATAGAAGTTATTGTTACTGCCCTTCAATGTTCCATGGGAAACATGTATCCTTTTTGCTTTAGAGGAAGGAAAAGTGCAACAAGGGCCAGATAAATTAAAGCAAAGGCCTGCATCTGGCCTTAGTTCTGGACCACTGGTCTAAGCTATGCATATAAACTCAAGTAGACAGCCATTACAAGATTATGTAACAAGATCAATAATCAATTGAATGATCAAACAGGTAGTAATTGGAACTTGCTGTTTAATAAACAGGTGCAACGTGAAGTCAGCAAGGTAAAACAGGGCCAGAAGGCAAAGAGCATGCATACATTGCAGAATAATACAAAACAGATCATTCAAACAAAAATGCACTATTCACAGCAATGTCTCTGGAGATCAGTCAGGGTACATCGCATAGTGTCTCTAAGACTCTGCAGCAAAACATCTCACTGAGAAACAATACTTAAGTAAAACTGTTCAGAACACAAACAGTTCCTTGCGCCTAATCTCAGAAAACAGTGTTCCTCTCTGTGAAATCCAAGGTAGTTTAGTGTTGTTGCCCGTGCTATCTAGCCACAGCATGCAGAGGAGGACAGGCTAACTGAGCCCTCCTCATCCTCATTCACCCAAGCAGAGAGTAGTGTTCAGTCCACTGTAGCTGCCAGAGTGGCTTATTCTGCCTTCTTGTCCACAACTACTCCGGTCATAGCCCCAGCATCAGGCATGGAGGAGTCAGCGGAGTTATTTGAACACAGCATCAGCCACTTGCTCCTTGATGATGCACAGCCATTAGTTGATTCAGATCTTGGTTCTGAGGTTGAGGAAGGTAGGAACATGAGCCTACAGAGAGGGGAGAACACAAAATTGGCAGACATGTTCCCCCAACCGCAGTGTATTGATACCTTTTCTCCAGTGATAATGAAGATGGAGGGGATTATAATGATGAGGTCACTGACACGACTTGGGTGCCGGATAGAGCAGAGGAGGAAAGTGAGGGTGAGCCACAACCCCAATAAGGCAGCCATCATGGAAGAATAGAGAGCAGCCACCCTATTCCACCAGATTGTGGAGCTGTTGTTTCCCGGCCCACTTTCCATAGCTCAGCTGTTTGAGCCATTTTTAGCAAATGTTCAGCCGATCACACTGTTGCATTTTGCAAACTTTGCCTCAAGCACATCAAGCGTGGCAAAAACACCAGCCATTTGGGTACTACATGCTTGACAAGGCATTTAACCTCCTCCTTTAACCACTCAGCCTGTTGGCAAGAGCACCTGAAATTCACAAAAAAGGGACATAATTCTGCTCCTCCTCACTCCTCACTTTTCTGGTCTACCCTGCTATACCTCATGACCTTTTAGCAGCCTCCACTGACAGGCATGATGGTATAGTGCAGGGTGTCCCAGGTCTTTGCAGCACGTCTGGCAGTAGCACACCACCAGCTGTAGACTATAGCAGCCAATTTTCTCTGCCCCATCTGCTGCAGCGGAAAAGAATACAGTCACTGCCATCCACACCACCAGCTGTAGACTATAGCAGCCAATTTTCTCTGCCCCATCTGCTGCAGCGGAAAAGAATACAGTCACTGCCATCCACACCACCAGCTGTAGACTATAGCAGCCAATTTTCTCTGCCCCATCTGCTGCAGCTGAAAAGAATACAGTCACTGCCATCCACATGCTCAGCATCTAAATTTAAGCTTGTCAAACCTGCTGGCTTTTCAACTCCTGCCTTTCCGTCTGCTGGATTCTGCACACTTCCATGATTTTGCAGAATGTGCTGTGCCACAATGACAGGTTCCTTGTCACAATTTCTTTTCACATAAGGCCATTTCAGCTCTCAACCATCAAAGACAATGGTGTGACATCATTCAGCTGCAAGGTCCATGTTACTGCTGATACGTGGTCCAGCAAGCATGGTCAGGGAGGATATATTTCATTAACAGCACACTGGGTAACTCTGCTTGCAACTCAGAACGATGCAGAACAGGGCTCAGTGCTGCAGCATAATGTGCTGCCACGTCTCCATGCAACTAGTAGCGATGATGCAAGATTTGTCAGCTCTACCCCCTCCTCGTCCATGCCCTCCTCTGCTGAACTGTCCTATGAACCACAAGCACCCCCTAAGCATTCAAGGGGCAATTCAATTAGTCAGGTTAAAATTTGCCATGCAGTGCTTCAGCTGGTCTGTCTTAAGGACAGGAGCCACACTGAAGCGGAGATTCATGCAGCTCTGCACGGGCAGGCCCAGAGGTGGTTCACACCATGCCAGTTGGAGTCAGGAATGGTGGTTTGTGATAAAGGCACAAACCTCCTGTATGCCCTTAGACAGGGAAAGTTGATATATGTGCCATGCCTGGTACATGCCCTCAATTTGGTAGTGCAGCATTTCTTAAATAGGTACCCAGGGTTGGAAGATCTGCTAAAGCAGGCCAGAAGAGTCTGTAGCCATTTCAGGCAGTCATACACAGCCAGTGCTTAGTTTGCTGAAATTCAGCGAGAATTCCACCTGCTTGTAAACCGCCTGATTTGTGACATGCCCACTAGGTTGAACTCAACATTGGCAATGCTTCAGTGGCTGCATATGCAGCAGTGGGCTGTCAATGAGTACCTCTGTGAATATGGCACGACAGGCTCAGGCTGGCTCAGCTTTTTTTCCACACACCAATGGCTGCTGATAAAGGATGCATGCAATGTACTGTCACCATTTGAGGAGGCCACAAGGGTGGTGAGCCATAACAAACATGTATCAGTGACACAATCCCTGTGTGTTCCTGCTGGAGCAGACTCTGCGTGGCATTATGGACAGGGCACTTGAGGCAGAGCAGTGGGAGGAAAAGGAGGACTTCCTTTCCTCTCGAGGCCCGTTTTATTCAGACATTATTCTTGCCACGCCACAGAACACACAAGGGGAGAGGGAGGAGGAGGATGTCTGCAGTTTTGGAGGCATTGAAGCAGAGCAAGACATACATTAACCCTTAACAGGTGGTTTTCCATCCCCAAAACCCTTGGGAGTAGTACGTGGCTGGGAGGAAGCAGTTCCAGATACTGTAATCCTTAGTGACCCCGAGGACTCTGCTTCTCATGCCTCCGCAAACTTGCGGTGCATGGGCTCCCTTATTTTTAAAGCCTGGGAAAGGCCCCGAGAATCTGTGGCATCAAGGAGAAGGATCTCTATTGGTTGGCAACCCTCCTTGACCACAGTTACAAGGGGAAAGTCTCGGAACTCATCCCATCCCTACAGAGGGAGCAGAAGGTGAAATATCTTGAGGACACCTTAAAGAGGAGTTTATGTAACGCCTTCCCTGACTCTGGTAAGTTCCAGTCTGGTGACAGTGCCAATAGGATGCTGAAAAGGCACAGGCTGCTTCTACTTCCGAGGATAATTCCCACTTACTTATGTCTGGGTGGAGAGGTTTGCAGTTCCATATGACAGAAGTTACTAGGACAGATCTGTACAAATCTAGACAGGAATTCTTTAAACAGGGTGACAAAAAGCTTTTGGCCATGCTCTCTTTAAAGGACAATCCCTTTACAGCTATCTCTGAGCTGCAATCGTCAGATGGTACTGTGCTCACTACTCAAGAAGATATATTACTTGAATTTTCTAAATATTATACTAAGTTTTATACATCCTCTCTATTTCCAGATTTCAGTTCCTCTGTAGTCACTGCCCTTTTGGACCCAATAGTGCTTGGGTGGCTCTCTAACTCAGACTTGGACTTTCTTATGTATCTTTTTTCTGCTGAGGAAGTGGAGTCGGCCATCAGATCATTCCCTAATGGAAAAGCCCCTGATCTGGATGGGATGCCTATGAAATTTTATAAAACTCATGCAGCTCTCCTGGCCCTTATTCTAGCTGCCACTTACTCCAACTGTTAGGATAGAAATATACTCCCACCCTTAGACTCATCTCTCTGCTCATTATACAGACCTTTCGCATTTCTAAACTGTGATCTTAAAATTATCACAAAACTTTTTAATACCAGGGTCAGTCATTTGCTACATAACATTACTGATATGGAGCAGACAGGATTTATCCCTCATATGTCTAAGGATATTAATATCGGTAAACTGCTTACAAATATTCATACTCAGCACATACCTGGTACTAGGGTTGTAGCTTCTTTGGACAAAGAGAAAGCATTCAGTACTGTTGAATGGCCCTATTTATAGTAGGTGCTGAAGAGAATGGGCTTCTGGCTGTGTTTTATGGCATGGTTTCAATTGCTGTATAATGGACCCACTTCGGCTGTGAGCTTAGGAGGGCAGTTGTCGGGCACCCCCTTCTCCATGCTTTTTTTTGCTATAGCTATGGAACCGATTTCTGATGCCTTGCGTGTCTACCAGGACATTCAAAGTGGAAGTACATCAACAGCACACCACAAAAATCTAGAATGGAGCCACGCAGAACTCCATCATGAGGCATGATGGTCATATGCCTGATGAAGAGGTCTTGCGTGGCTCCAAAATGTTGCTTAAGTTGATATAATGTGATTGCTTAATAAAGCTTTGGACCCGTTCTGGAGATCTGTGGTATGCTGGTGATATACTTTCACTTTGAATGTCTTTGGTTTCCAGCCAGTGGTCTCTGCAGCACCCATCTATGTATACAGCCATTCTACAGAAACATGTGTATTGGAAATAATGTGCTTGCATTCAAGGCCATTCAGGATCTCCGAGTTGGCTGGCTGAAGGAGAGGGTAGCCATCTATGTGGGTGACCTCTTGCTGTTTTTGAATGACACTAGGCCTTCCTTGCAAGATGCTCTGTATGTCTTACAGTGCTCCTCACGAGTCTCTGACCTGAGAGTCAATTGGCATAAATCACTGTTATTTCCTACTGGCTCTGGGGCTATTGATTTGGCAACCTGGGGCCTACAGCTGCAGTGAGTACAATTGTTTACTTACTTGGGGGTGACAGTATCCTGTAATGTTAAATTATATGTTGAATATAACTTAATTTCTGTACTGGTAAAAATAGGCTGAAGGTGTGGAGAAATTTAGTGCAGCACAATTTCAAAGTAAATAAATACATATAAACATATAAATTATGTATAAATTGTATATAAAATTTAAAGCTGATTGCAGGGACTGCCTGCACTGCTCGAGCCATCCGCTTTTCATGCTGACCTGTTTAAGGGATCATGTAAGTGCATATTATGTGGTTTTATTTGAAATAAAAGTTATACAGTGAGCACTTAGATCTCGCCCCTGCTTTCTTTCATGTTAATTGCTTCTGGCTGGAGTGCATAGCTGCTGAGGAGATTTGTATACCAGGGAGTAACCATCTGCTCTAATCCTGCTCAGTGTTTGGATATCATTCAGGCGTTTTACTGATTGCCTTAAGGTGAGCACGGTGTAATCACATTGGTGGAGGGCTTCCTGTAATCTACTCCCACGTGCACTATATGGAACCTTCTGGAACTTTTGGACTTTTAAATTTTATATACATTTTATACATATTTTATATGGTTATATGTATTTATTTACTTTGAAATTGCGCTGCACTTTATTTGATGAGTTGTTTTCGGATATCAGTGATGTGTCTGTAGTGTTCAGCTTGCAATTTGGTTAGTGGTTGCTTATACATATATATATATATATATATAAAACATTTTTATGTATATATTTTATATTTATTTTTTCTGTTTGCGCTGATTGTTGCATGTTTTTAGATTTCTTATCTATAATTGGGCACATAAATCTGGTTGAAATTAAAGTTTTGCCAAAGCTTACCAACCTCTTTCGAAATTCACCCTCCTGGATCCCCAAATACTTTTTGAAACTGCTTAACCAACTATTATTCTCCTTTTTATGAGGATCTCAAGCTCCATGTTACAAACTCACCTCTGACCTTGCAGGGTGGACTGGCCATGCCAGATTTCTACAAGATTTTTAAGTCTATTCAGCCCACTGATGGCTCATGCCAAATTTGAGCAACCCCTCCACCATGTTAGAGGTGGCTGTTCTAGGTTCCTGGGAAGCCTTTCAACATCTCCTCTTCTGTGTTGTTAGAGCTCCATATTCGCTCACTTGCCTCATGAAGATTACTCTCAAAACCCCGTCATTGGGGTTTAAATGGGAAGTGCAGGACTCTTCTAACCTTTCTCCTTACACCCCATTGTGGAACAACCTCACCCTGCCTTGTTTCCACATAATCCTCTACCCCCATTGTTAGGCCAATCTCAAAATTAGGACCATGGAGCATATTGTTGCTGATGGCAAACTGACATTCTTTGACCTCCTCTGGCAAAAATGTAACATACCATCTTTTTACTGATTCAGATGTATGCAAATTTCTCACACCATTCATTGCCACTTTCCTCATCCAGGTATATCTTTGCATTGCTCCTAACTGGAAGATCTGGTGTGCCTGGACCAGCTTCTGAAACCAGCCTCATCCCTATATCAGCATACTTCACACCCATAGGCTACATAGGTTGAATCCTGTTATGTCCCCCACTTGCTGGAGATGTGGCCACCTAGACGGGGACTTTTTTCAAATTTTTTGGAACTGCATCCTTAATTCTCGATTCTGGACAGAGGTGGTAGACGTAATTTATGCAATTGCCTAGACCTGCCTTAAACTCAAGCAGAAATTGTGCATACTGGGCCTAGTAGAGGACATGGCTCTCACAGTAGCCGAATGCTCTTTGGCTTGTTCCTCTTTTACACAAGGAAATTAATTACAATGCATTGGAAAAAAGCAACTCCTTTTCTAGTCTTTTGAAAATGTCTGATTACGGTAATTCAAATCTCCCTCTGTACTCCTGGATACTAGAGCTGCACGATTCTGGATAAAAAGGGAATCACCATTTTTTTGCTTAAAATAAAGATCACGATTCTCTGCGTAACATCATCTTTCACATATACAAAACAATTGGGCTAACTTCATTGTTTATTGTTTTTTTAATTCACTGAAGTGTATTTTTTCCCCAAAAATTGCTTTTGCAAGACTGCTGCGCAAATACAGTGTGATCTAAAATATTGCAATGATGACCATTTTATTCTCCAGGGTATCTGCTAAAAAATATATATATAATGTTTGGGGGTTCTAAGTAATTTTCTAGCAAAAAAATAGAGATTTTTTTACTTGTAAGCAACAAGTGTCAGAAAAATGCCTGGTCTTTAGGTGGTTAAACTGCCTTCAATTACAGACAAAGTTCATTCCTTTGATCTAAAAAAAAACAAACGATACAATGTTTCTTTTTATCTCAGCACTGAGCAATGCTGTGATAAACTTTGTCGGTTGCATTTTTTTTTTTTTACAGCTCTGAGCAGAGGCAGCTCTGCAACTGTTACATGAATTGTGTAAATTCCGGATTAAGATCGTGAGGGGGGTTGAATTGAGATCGCAATTTTTTTAATGATTAATCATGCAGCTCTACTGGATACCTATGAAAACAGGGGCAGGAAGAAAATGTTTAATGTATTGGCAAAATGGTTGGAAAAAATATACACCACAGGCCCCTGAATATGTTTCGCTGCTTCACTCGGAGGCTACTTAAGGTCCTCTTTCATCTGCCATGGCTACCCGGGGTCTCTAATATGAGGAGATGCTCTGCCTCATAGATAATGGCATTGTGAACTGGTGTGTGAGCCATCATGCTAGATTCTATTGACTGTTAAGGCCCGTAAACACGTAGCGATTGTCGGACGTAAATATTCGGCCACCGACTGATCGGCCGATTGTCGGCTTGTTAGTATGATGCTTCCGACAACCGACTGCGACTTTTCGGCCGAACAGAATCTGGTGTGCAGGCATTGAAATTTTTGTTGGCCAACACCAGAACTGCCGATTGTTCGCCAGTCAGTACAGAATTCGGCCGACAAACAGCAGATGAGCAAGACTGGGCATGCTCAGAGAAGAAAAAACACACGGAAAGTTAACCATCACATGGCATCACTTCTGCAGTCGGCTGTTGTTGGCCGACAAAATTCGTGTGCAGTCTTTAGCACTTTTCAACCGACAGGACAGCACCGGACAAAAGACGGCCGATCGTTCGGCCGACATTTGGTACGTGTGTACGGGGCTTTAGTTGTATTATGTATGTGAACATACCAGTGACTTCCCCTACATGGGTTGGTTCTCTGGAGTTTTAAACTCTTTATCTACAGTTTATAAAAACCGATAAAACAGATTTATAAAAAAAACAACATTAGTGATCTGGACAGGCTAGATCAGATAAACATTTTCGCATGTCTATTGGCACATGTAGGAAAGTCTAATTGGTGCAGGCCATAAGTAGAGGGATAAGAAAAAATAATGCTAATCAAATACTGGATAAAGACATACCGGGTATTCAATGCCATCCTTAACGCAAACTCCTTTTGGTACTGTGGAGGAAATAAAACATGTTTTAAAAAAACAAAAATGACTATAAAAATAGTTAGATTGAGTGCCTAATATTATTTGCAAATTCTTCTTTCAATAAATTATGAAAACGAATTTATAGCTCTGCACAGAAGCAGACAACTTAAAAAAAAATATTTAGACAATGCTAACAGGTGCTTTAGAGACCCCTCTGATTTCCTGCAGCAACTTATCTCAAATATAAATGGTCTGTTTGCACTATTTTAGTAGAAAAATTGAAAAGACTACCAGACATCTAGCATTTTCAGACAGAGGTCAGCAGTGGAAAACTCCATATTTCTCTCATGATTTTCTGTAAAAATGCAGTAATATTGGGGCTAAAATGTAGTGACTTTATTATTTGTTTTAATTCACACATTCACTGGGCGCATCAAACTTTCTCAGCAGATATCTTTAAAAATCTGTTGTGGTTCTCTATGTTGTGCACAATCCTTTCCTGGATTCTCCATAGAAAATGACAGAGATAGACCATGGAGCCAAGCTGCTTCTTTGAGCCTGACTCCAGTCCAATTTTTTTTTTTTTTTGTGAATATATTAAAGAATGGCTAAAACCAGGTTTATCTATTTTCTATGTGTGATCCTTCAAAGATTCCTAGCCAATGCCTATTTTTGACACCCATATTCTGGCCTAGAAGTTAGGAAAAATCTCCCCAGTGGGCCCTGTGTTGCCTTAAGTCCTCTGCACACTTCCTGTGTTCTGAAATGATTAGGCATTACATTGTAGTGATCTGAAAGTGGAAGTGGTTGAGTAATTTAGCAAAACATTGTTAGCAAAGCTGACACCACTCAGTCCACAAAAATGCTGTGAATTGTCAGCCAAAAGCGAAGCACAGGATCTGAATGCATTTCTCTAAAGTTATACTATTTTAAAACTTACCACAAGTTATTTTGGGACAGCAGCCATCCATGGATACTTCTGGTTGAAAACCGGGTTGACATAAAACTTGGGGTACAGAGCATGAGCCTGGAAGGCATGCTGACAAAACATAATGATGTTATGTGAATGTACAATATATATGTAAAGAGCTGCATAAATTGTCAGTGCTATATAAATACCAATAATAAAAATAAAATAAATAAAATCTTTTCTTCTTAGGTATAACTTAATTAGTTTAATCACACATTTCAGCAAGCAATTTGTAAGTAATTACACATACTGATTTGGGACAGAAAGCAAAGTAACAAAACATCAGCATGTGTTTTGACACAACATTTTTGGTACATACTGTATTATAAGTGTATTTTTCAGACTTTTGAGTTATTATTTTACAATATAGCCAAACACTGTGCTCCCCCAATCGTCTTTTGAGGCCCCTGTGGATGGCTTATATGATTATATATATATATATATATATATATATATATATAACAAAAAAAGGGAATATCTTGTCACAATGTCATCTGAAAATTGGTATGCTATATTAGGCAGCAAGTGAACATGTTGTCCATGAATGTAAACTTCAAAAAACCGGTTGGCACCTAGTCTAATCAGTCCCTTGAAAAACCGCGCTACAATATAAAGTAAATAAGTGCCAATATAATTTACATTATATAAATGACGAATATGTGTAAATTAACCACTTTCTGTCTGCTCACATTGCTGCTACTGTGGCAATGTGGCTCGTTATCGTCCAGCGACGTAGTACTACGTAGTACTACGTCGCTGGACTCCTCCCCCTGTGGGCGGCGAGCGCGCCGCCGGAGGTTTGCTCCCGCTGTGTTCAGTCACAGCGGGAGTCGGGCCAGGGGAGGAGCAGCGGCGATCGCCGCTGCTCTTCCCCGATCGTCAGGGAATCGAGTGTGGAGATCCGCCCGCTTGTGTAAACACAAGCGGGGCGGATCTCCTAAGTGACAGGCAGGGTCAGATTGCAGGGTTCAGCATAGCTGAACATGCGATCTGTCCCTGTGTCACTCAGTCACCTCCCCCCACACATGCACATGTCAGTAAGCACCAGGCATACATTAACCCCTCCCTTTCCAATAAAATTAACCCCTTCCCTGCCAGTGTCATTTTTACAGTAACAGTGCATATTTATAGCACTGATTACTGTAGTAATGTCACTGGTACCCCCAAAAGTGTCAAAAATGTCAGTCAAGGGTCCGATCTGTCGCAGATCGCCGCCATTACTCGTTAAAAAAAAAAAACACCAAAAATGACAGAAATCTTTCCCTTAGTTAGTAAACGCAATAACTTTTGCGCAAACCAATCAAAATACACTTATTGCGATTTTTTTAACCAAAAATATGTAGCAGAAAACAAATTGGCCAAAAATTAAAAAAAAATTAGATTTTTACATTTTTTTTTGGGGGGGGGGGGGATTTCATATAAAAAAACGTGAAAAATATTGTTATTTTTTTCAAAATGTACGCTCTTTTTTTGTTTATAGCGCAAAAAGTAAAAATTGCACAGGTGATCAAATACCACCAAAAGAAAGCTCTGTTTGTGGGGAAAAAAAGGACTAAATTTTGTTTAGGTACAGCGTCGCACGACGGCGCAATTGTCAGTTAAATTCGCACAGTGCCGAATCGCAAAAAGTGGCCTGGACGTAAGACAGCAAAATCCTCCGGTGGTTAAGTGGTTAATAAATTCATATAAATTCATATAAATAAGGCACATGAGGTAATTGGTGAAATTACATGAATATAACAAATCATGATTCAATAAATAGTGATTAAATAAATATAAATAAAGTGCATATGGTGCTGAAAAAAATATTAATAAATAATGTCCATAGGCTACCAAAGTGACAAA
Organism: Pelophylax lessonae; assembly: GCF_965119305.1. Classification (NCBI taxonomy): domain Eukaryota; kingdom Metazoa; phylum Chordata; class Amphibia; order Anura; family Ranidae; genus Pelophylax; species Pelophylax lessonae. The sequence goes on along the minus strand of NC_138777.1, from coordinate 81,729,700 downwards.
TTAGTGCAAAAAGAAGAAAAAATGCAGCGCACTACATAAAGCATATATTGTCCATAGTGTGCATAACTATACATATACTGTCCATAATTTTTTTTTTGTGGTTCACACGTGAAAAACTTGTGAATCGCTCTTCAGAGGGACTCCAAAAAATAGTGTGTAGATATTGTATCTAAATCCACCACCAGTGCCAATGTCTACTTACCAGAGGTAAGTATATAACTCACAGATAGAGATATCCAAAATAGCACATGTCTCCACCACAAACATTAGGCAACATCGGAGTTAGATTATCACACACAAAAGGAGGGAGGTATAATCAATCTCTATCCACATCGCCTCAAGGTTCACATCCAAGGGAGCTAACAGAGAAAGATTTACATGGTGTAATAACGTATTATTTATTCACAAAATAGAAGATTAAAACCACTTACAGTCTTACAGATGGATAAAACTCTTAGGCCCTTTTCACACATGGGAGTCCATCGGCATACACCTTTTTTCTCAGGGGGGGATCGATCCGCCGATCCCCTGCTGAGCAGACGGATGGCAGCTCTGTCTCCGCGCTGTGTGTGGAGATAGAGCTGTGAGGTCCCCGCTGTTCTATATGGGGGAATCGGATGAGAACGGGCCGCCTTTCCGTTCTCATCCGATCCCATCTGATCCGATCCACTGGGCAGATGGAAAATAGGGTTTCCATCCATCCGGATTTGACGGACCAGATCGGATCGGATGTCAGTGGACATGTCTCCGCTGACATCCGAGGCCTCATAGAGATGCATGTGGCATCCGTTCAGATCCACTGAAAAACTGACAGGCGGATCTGAACGGTCCGCTAGTGTGAAAGGGGCCTTAAGGATACGTGGGGACACCAATTGCAGTCCACCTGCAGTGATGTAATGAGTTGGATTACAGGATAGCATGACACATCACATCTGCTGTTTGGAACGCAATGCATCCTTAAGAGTTGTATCCAACTGTAAGACTGTAAGTGGTTTTAATGTTCTATTTTGCGAATAAATAATACGTTATTACACCATGGAAGTCTTTCTCTGTTATCTCCCTTAGATGTGAACCCTCGAGGCGATGTGGATAGAGATTGATTATACCTCCCTCCTTTTGTGTGTGATAAACTACCGATGTGGCCTAACGTTTGTGGTGGAGGCATGTGCTATTTTGGATATCTCTATCTGTGAGTTATATACTTACCACTGGTAAGTAGGCATTGGTACTGGTGGTGGATTTAGATACAATAGCTACACACTATTTTTCGGGGAAGTCCCTCTGAAGAGAGATCCACAAGTTTTTCATGTGTGAACCACAAAAAAAAAAAAAAAAGTTTTATAGACAATATATGTATAGTTATGCACAATATAGACAATATATGCTTTATGTAGTGCAAAGCATTTTTTTTTTCTTTTTGCACTAATTTGTCACATTGGTGGTCTATGGACATTATTTATTAATACTTTTTTCAGCACCATATGCAATTTATTTATTTACATTTATTTATTGAATCACTATTTATTGAATCATGATTTGTTATATTCATGTAATCTCACTAATTACCTCATGTACCTTATTTATATGAATTAATTCGAATGTATTAATTTACACATATTGGTATTTTATATAATGTCAATTATATTGGCACTTATTCACTTTATATTGTAGCGCGGTTTGTCAAGGGACCGATTAGAATTGGTGCTAACCGGTTTTTTGAAGTTTACATTTTTAGACCTTTCGGTCTTCACAACCAGCAGCTTTAGTTTGTGCTTCAGAGCACAGTTTAGATTATTTATCCAGTCTGCAGAGGTAATGGCCTTTTATTCCACTTTTATACTTATGTTCTCCATGAAGATGATGTGGTAAAAGCAGAAAAAATCGCAGTTTGTTGTGTATGGAGCTGTGAAGCCCATGGTGACCCTTGTCCACAGCCGAAAGCTTCTACAATGGTCACATGAACATCAGAAGTGAACCACAGAGAAATGGAGTGAAGGTGGCCTGGTCTGATGAATCACGTTTTCTTTTACATCATGTGGATGACTGGGTGCGTCACTTACCTGTGAAAGAGATGGCACCAGGATGCAGTATAAGAAGGCAAGCTGGCAGAGTCAGTGTGATGCTTTGGGCAATGTTTTGCTGGGAAACCTTGGGTACTGCCATTCATGTGGATATTACTTTGGTGTCCATGTCTCAATGGGTTAGGGCTGTTTTAGCAAAAGGTGGCCATACTCAATATTAAGTGGGTAGTCATAATGTTATGGCTGATCGGTGTGTGTGTGTGTGTGTATATATATATATATATATATATATATATATATATATATATATATACAGTGGGTACGGAAAGTATTCAGACCCCCTTAAATTTTTCACTCTTTGTTATATTGCAGCCATTTGCTAAAATCATTTAAGTTCATTCTTCTTCCTCATGAATGTACACATAGCACCCCATACTGACAGAAAAACACAGAATTGTTGACATTGTTGCAGATTTATTAAAAAAGAAAAACTGAAATATCACATGGTCCTAAGTATTCAGACCCTTTGCTGTGACACTCATATATTTCCATTTCTTCTGATCATCCTTGAGATGGTTCTACACCTTCATTTGAGTCCAGCTGTGTTTGATTATACTGATTGGACTTGATTAGGAAAGCCACACACCTGTCTATATAAGACCTTCCAGATCACAATGCATGTCAGAGCAAATGAGAATCATAAGGTCAAAGGAACTGCCTGAAGAGCTCAGAGACAGAATTGTGGCAAGGCACAGATCTGGCCAAGGTTACAAAAATATTTCTGCTGCACTTAAGGTTCCTAAGAGCACAGTGGCCTCCATAATCCTCAAATGGAAGATGTTTGGGACGACCAGAACCCTTCCTAGAGCTGGCCGTCCGGCCAAACTGAGCTATCGGGGGAGAAGAGCCTTGGTGAGAGAGGTAAAGAAGAACCCAAAGATCCCTGTGGCTGAGCTCCAGAGATGCAGTCAGGAGATGGGAGAAAGTTGTAGAAAGTCAACCATCACTGCAGCCCTCCACCAGTCGGGGCTTTATGGCAGAGTGGCCCGGCGGAAGCCTCTCCTCAGTGTAAGACACATGAAAGCCCGCATGGAGTTTGCTAAAAAAACACCTGAAGGACTCCAAGATGGTGAGAAATAAGATTATCTGGTCTGATGAGACCAAAATAAAACTTTTTGGCCTTAATTCTAAGCGGTATGTGTGGAGAAAACCAGGCACTGCTCATCACCTGTCTAATACAGTCCCAACAGTGAAGCATGGTGGTGGCAGCATCATGCTGTGGGGGTGTTTTTCTTTTGCAGGGACAGGACGACTGGTTGCAATCGAGGGAAAGATGAATGCTGCCAAGTACAGGGATATCCTGGACAAAAATCTTCTCCAGAGTGCTCTGGACCTCAGACTGGGCCGAAGGTTTACCTTCCAACAAGACAATGACCCTAAGCACACAGCTAAAATAACGAAGGAGTGGCTTCACAACAACTCCGTGACTGTTCTTGAATGGCCAAGCCAGAGCCCTGACTTAAACCCAATTGAGCATCTCTGGAGAGACCTAAAAATGGCTGTCCACCAACGTTTACCATTCAACCTGATAGAACTGGAGAGGATTTGCAAGGAGGAATGGCAGAGGATCCCCAAATCCAGGTGTGAAAGACTTGTTGCATCTTTCCCAAAAAGACTCCTGGCTGTATTAGATCAAAAGGGGGCTTCTACTAAATACTGAGCAAAGGGTCTGAATACTTAGGACCATGTGATATTTCAGTTTTTCTTTTTTAATAAATCTGCAACAATGTCAACAATTCTGTGTTTTTCTGTCAGTATGGGGTGCTATGTGTACATTCAAGAGGAAGAAGAATGAACTTAAATGATTTTAGCAAATGGCTGCAATATAACAAAGAGTGAAAAATTTAAGGGGGTCTGAATACTTTCCGCACCCACTGTATATATATATATATATATATATATATATAGATAGAAGACAGATATATATATAGTTAGACAGAAGTTGTCAAACAAACCTGATTTCTTTTTATGAGGAGATAAGTAAAACCTTGGACAGAGGGGTGGCTATGGACGTAGTATACTTGGATTTTGCAAAAGCATTTGACACAGTTCCCCACACATGGCTAATGTGTAAGGTAAAGTCTACTGGCTTGGAAAGATCAGTTTGTAATTGGATAGAAAATTGGCTAAAAGATAGAATTCAGAGAGTAGTGGTTAATGATTCTTTTTTTTAAACCAGTGAGTTTATTGAACAAAAAAACAAGGATATACAGAATTTACAGTTAGGAGTGCAGAAAAAAAAAAATACAACAAGCGCCAACTAGGACAGTGCTTACAGACATATGCAAGGCAACATGTTTCAATAGTGCATGACATCAAACTCAAAGTGTACACAGCACCGGCTCAGAGCGCAGCAGCCCGAGAGGGTTCCAGCCACCACCCCGGATCATCTCAATGGCCAGTATCTGGATTCTGGACCCATCTATCCCATATCTTAGTGAACTTAGCTGGGTTTCCCCTGTTTTTATACATGAGTTTATGAAATGGTAAAACATTATTTATCTCAGCCTTCCACGCACCAAACGTGGGCGGGGAGTCCCGCATCCATTTTCTAGCAATCAACTTACCAGCTATAAATAAAGTGGTCTGGAGGAAGGTAAGAAGGCTTTTGTCCATGTCTTCATCTGGGTATATACCCAGCAGGCATTGCTTGGGGACCAATTGGACCGGGGAGCCCATCTTGTCATGTAGGAACGTGACGATTTGTTTCCAGTACCCCTGGAGCTGCGGGCAGCTCCAGAGGAGGTGGAAAAAGGTACCCACGGCCGTCCGGCACATTGGGCACTGAGGAGACAGACCGGGTCGGTATCTCTGTAGGCCGAGGGGAGTCAGATACACTCGGTGTAGAAGGAACAACTGGGTGAGCCTATCAGACAGCCTAGGGGACACTGTTTTACACGACCCCAGGGCATCATCCCATTCATCATCATCGATGGCACCTACGTCCGCCTCCCAGGGGGTCTTAGCTGCATAGGCAATAATTGTGGAGCTGGGAGTGTGAAGCTCTGCATAGAGTATAGAGATCATATGTTGGGGATCTGTACTTTTAATAAACTCGATCATGGAGGGGGTCTCCAGAGGGGGAGGAGGTGTTGGGAACTGGGTCCTAAACGCATGTCTGATCTGGTAGTAACGGAAAAGCATAGAGGTCGGAAGAGAGTTGGTGGAGCTCAGGTCCGCGAACGAGCGCAGAGTCGTCCCCTGTAGTAAATGCGATAGGTAATAAATTCCCCTACCACTCCATAGCTCAGAGTCTGGTAAGGACCCGAACTCTGCCAGGGCTGCATTATGCCACAGGGGGGTATGGGTATGCAGGGTAGGGTACCGCATTGTAGTTGTCACTACCTCCCAAATCCTACTATAGTTATAGAGCATGGAATCAGTTTTGCCCGATATCTCGGTTCCCCGCACCCCCCGAAGCACAACAGTCAAAGGGTCATCGGTCAAGTGGGACTACCTCGGACACAGGAGTAACAGGAAGCGGGTCTTGTCAGTTTTGTCTATATGAAACAGGTGCGATAACTGGGCAGCTAGATAGTAAAGATTAAAATACGGCAAAGCTACTCCGCCTAAGTTGGAAGGGTTTTTAAGCTTACGCCAGGAGAGCTTATGCCTACTTTGGCCCCATACAAATGCTTTAAGGAGGGATTCCATCTGTTTAAAGAATTTTAAGGGCAGGTATATCGGGGAGTGCCACAGTACATAGAGTATCTTCGGGAGCAGAACCATTTTTATAAGATTTACCCTACCCATGACGCCCAAGGGCAATTTAGCCCAGATCTGGGTTTTAGCCTTGATCAGATCATATAGCGGTTGGACATTGTCCTGGATGTAATCTCGGGGGCTTGATGTGACCAGGACCCCCAGATATTTTATCCGTGTCACCCCCTGTAGGGGCAGGGGTGAAGGCAGCCGAGGGGAGGGAGACCGGTCCAGAGGTAAAACTTGGGACTTGTCCCAATTCATTTGAAGACCGGAGTACACACCAAAACGTTCTATCAGGGACAGGGCTGTAGTGAGGGAAGTGTCTGAGTCCGCCAGATACAGCAGTGTGTCGTCCGCATACATACTAAGTTTTTCAGTCAGAGGGCCTACTCTCAATCCTCTAATGCCAGGATGATTCCGGATTGCGATGGCCAGTGGTTCGGCCGCCAAGGCGTACAATAAGGGGGAAAGTGAACACCCCTGCCTCGTCCCCCTGGTCAGTGGGAACGGTTTGGAGGTCCTGCCATTCGCCAGGATCTTGGCAACCGGAGCACTATACAACAAGCGGACCCATTTAATGAATCGTGGTCCAAATCCAAACCTCCCCAAGCACTCCCAGAGAAAGCTCCACTCCACAGAGTCAAAAGCTTTGGCCGTGTCCAGTGTCACCACCAGCCTATGTCCCGAGTTCTCGTGCCGAGCCTGTATGTTTAGGAACAGCCTACGGAGATTGAAGGATGTGTTTCTGCCAGGCATGAAACCTGTCTGATCTGCATGAATCAGGGACAGGATAACCCGGTTCAAACGGATAGAGAGGATCTTTGCAAGTATTTTTACATCCACTTGTAGAAGCGAGATCGGACGATAGGATTCCGGAAATCGAGGGTCTTTACCTGGCTTAGGAATCAACACGATCAGCGCCTCTCTCATGGATGCGGGTAGCTCACCCTTCTCAAAGATAGCACGAAACAGCTGTAGCAGCTGCGGCAGGAGAAGCTCAGAAAAATGGGCGTAGAACTCAACAGGGAGTCCATCCGTGCCGGGGACTTGGACCTAGGGAACCTGGACACGGCCTCAGCAATCTCGTCCTCCGTTATCGGGGCCTCCAGCTCAGCCACCTGCTCCTCCGTGAGTCTGGGAAATTCCACCCCGTCTAACAATAGCTGCATGTTGGATAGGTCCCTTGAGGCCCTAGTGGTGTAAAGGTCTGCAAAGAAGGAGCGGAACCTCTCTGTCACTTCCATAGGGTCAGTCACCAGGTCCCCCACGCCTGTCAGAAGGGATATGACTACGGGGGGTCTATCCTCACAGTGCACCAGATAGGCAAGGAGTTTCCCAGCCCTTTCCCCGTGTTCAAAAAACCTCTGTCGTTGAAAAAATAGTTTAGCGTTAGCTTGCTCGAATTCCATCTGGGCCACCATTCCCGTCAGTGATCAGAGATGGGAAGCCCTGGAGCTAGAAGGGTCCGTCAAAAAAGCAGCCTCTGCCTCCTGGAGATCGGTCACCGCCGACGTGGATCTCTGTTTGCAGGCTTTTATCTGTGAAATCTGGGTGGTGCGGGCATGGAGCTTAAAAGCCTCCCACACCGCCAGGGGGGAGGCCGTGCCTACATTCTCAGTGAAAAAAAGTTCCCACTGGGCGTTTAGCGAGGCCTCCGCCGGCAACAATGACAACCAAAGTGGCTGTAGTCTCCAAGCCGGGGACGACTTGGCGTGCGAGAGTCCGATAGACACCCAGTAGGGGCTATGATCTGAGAGGGACCTGGGGAGGAATCCCACGGATACCAGCCTAGGAAGCAGGGTTTTAGAGAGTAGGATTAGATCTATGCGGGACATGGAATGATGAGTGGCGGAGAAACAGGAGAACTCTTGTCGTTGGGGATATTTAGCCCGCCACGTGTCCACCAAGCCCACACTCTCCATCAGGCGAGCGAACCTGGTGGATGTGGAAGCCCCGCCAGAGGGAAGACCCCTCTGCAGCCTGTCCAAGCTCGGGTTCATCACCGTGTTGAAATCTCCAAGCCAAATTGTGGGAGTACCCGGATATTGAGCCATATATGACAACCCCTCCGTGACAACAGACATTGTAAATGGGGGGGGCACATAAAAAGCCAAAATTAACCAAGGTTCACCAGATATTAGCACCGACAAGAAGAGGAATCGACCCTGAGAGTCCACCCGAGATCCCTGGAGCTGGAAGTGGACATACTTGGATACCAGTATTGCCACCCCTCGAGAGTGAGAGGTGTGGGAGGAGTGATATACCCAGCCTATCCAGGGGCGTTTGAGCGACAAATGTAGATGGCCCTCCAAGTGAGTCTCAACTAGAATCAAAATGTCAGGACGATGTTTTTTAAGAATGGCGAAGGCCGCCGAGCGCTTGACCTTATCTCTCAGGCCTCTGACATTCCACGTCAACAATTTAATGGTAGCCATGCGTAAGTGTACCAATTGTACTTCCAGTTATGAATTGGGATCGTGGGATAGACCCTCTCTCGCAGCGACCCAGAGCGCGAGCATGGCAGCGAGACCCTAAGGAGGGCCCACTCCATGCAGCACCCGGGTCCTCGCCAGGGGCACTTGTAAGATTAAGCACAGTTATCAGACAACATGTATGCACATTCCAATAAGCATCTGTAATATACATTAAAATAGTAATAACTCTAACCCCCCACCCCGCCCTGCACCCACCCCAACTTGTGCGGGCATAAAGTCCCAAAAAACTCAAAAACAACAGCAAGGCCCCGGCCATAGCCAACCGAAAAAAGGAGGAAAGGAGGTTCAGTTAGACATGGATCATCGGTGGCCCCAAGGTATTGCGGGATGCAACACAACGCACATATCCAAGTTCCAAGTGGAGAGAGGGAAAAGGGAGGCCAACACAACCACATAACAAAAAGGGACTGGCCAGGCAGGGGCCCCGCGCCCTGCCCCGGCAGGTGCCGGGGGCGAAACAACACTGGTCAGCATGCCGTAATACGTTCCTAAGTTCCGAGGCATGGTAGGTCGCAGCCGGGTCCATGCGCTCCGTCAATTTCACTAAGGGAGCGGACCCTCACAGCCAGGTAAAGTGCAATGTCAAAGGTCAGTGGTAAGGATCGAGTGTACATCCACAAGGTAATCCCTCCGCGGCCGTGGCGGCGAAATCAGCATCAGTCAAAGGGGAAAAAAAGGGAGTAGAAGGGGGAGGCCGCCATGGCCCAAATGGCAAAAACAATCAAGGTGAGTGGATGTCAGTGGAGAATAGGAGGAAAAGGAGCACACTTACAGGAGCAGGGAGTCTCCGGGTCAGGCGCGGGTCTCAAGGTGTTCCAACCATGCTATGACCGCTTCCCGGATCGTCAAAAAAGTGGACCTGATCTTCACCCTCGACCTGGAGGCGGGCGGGGTACAGCATCGCATACTTGAGGTGTTTAATCCGAAGCCTGCGTTTGGCCTCCATGAAGTCCTTCCTCTTCCGCTGAACCTCGGCTGAAAAATCCGGGAATATGGCCACCCTGCTGTTGCCCATAGGGATATTCCCCTTCTCCCTTGCCAGGCGCAGTATAGTGTCGCGGTCTTGATAATTCAAGAATTTGGCAATAAAGGTGCGGGGGGGTGCTCCCTGAGGTGGAGGGCAACCCGACAGGCGGTGTGCCCTCTCCACCACAAATGTGGGGGAGAACGACTCTCGGCCATACGTTTGCACCAGTAGATTTTCCAGATATGTGGAGGGGTCCTTTCCCTCAGATCCCTCAGGGAGGCCTATAAACCGGAGGTTGCAGCGTCTCAGGCGGTTCTCCATGTCGTCCTGCTTTGCGAGAATCTGGGATACTTGATCTTGTTGTCTGGTTGTAGTGTGCTGTAGCGGGGGCAGGGAGTCCTCCACTCCACTGATCCGGGTCTCCGCTTCGGTAACCCTCTCCCGCAGCTGCCGCATGTCTTGGCGTATTAAGGATATATCCACCTTGACCTCGTCAATTTTAGAGGTCAAGGTGGCCTGGCAGGCGGAGATCGCCTCGAGCACAGTCTCTGTGTCCGCTCCTCCAGCCGCTCCCGCGGCCTCGGCCGGCTCGGCGCCATCTTGGGTCGATGCCGCGCCAGTCTGCCGGCGGAATTTGTCTAGCTTAGCCGCCGCTTCCGAGTTCTACTTCGTGGCGACATGGTCCTCGGGGAGCAGGACAGGAACCGGAGTGAGTGGCGGCTCGGAAGGGGCTGTGTGGGTGCAGGATAGGAGAATTAGGATAGTCGGTTGACGGAGCTCCAGCTACTCACGTCCTACCGCATACTGCGCCAGGCCACGCCCCCGGTTAATGATTCTTACTCTGAATGGTCTAAGGTTATCAGTGGGGTACCCCAAGGTTCAGTATTGGGACCCTTACTTTTTAATATCTTTATAAATTATATAGGGTCTGGGATTAAAAGTACAATTTCAGTCTTTGCAGATGACACCAAGCTTTGCAGTGGAATAACTTCCTTACAGGCTGTCTCCAACTTACAAGCTGACCTCAATGCACTGAGGCAACTGGGAAACTGGGTAACTATGTGACAAATGAGGTTTAATGTTGATGAATGTAAAGTTATGCACTGTGGGGCTAAGAATATGCATGCAGCATACATACTAGGTGGAGTAGAACTGGGGGAATCCATAGCGGAGAAGGATCTGGGTGTTCTGGTATATCATAAGCTTAATAATAGCATGCAATGCCAAGCTGCGGTTTCCAAAGCAAGCAAAGTCCTTTCTTGTATTAACAGAGGCATGGACTCCAGAGAGAGAGATATCATTTTGCCCCTGTACAAATCATTAGTAAGACCTCATCTGGAATATGCAGTTCAATTTTGGGCACCATTTCTTAAAAAGGATATCGGGGAACTGGAGAAAGTGCAGAGAAGGGCAACCAAACTGATAAGAGGCATGGAGGAGCTCAGCTATGAGAAAAGATTAGAGGAACTGAATGTATTCTCTCTTGAGAAGAGGAGATTAAGGGGGATATAATCAGCATGTATAAATACATAAGGGGTCCATATAGTGACAAGGGGGCACTCTTTACGTCTAGAGGAAAACAGATTTAGTCTCCAAATACGGAAAGGTTTCTTCACCGTAAGAGCTGTGAAAATGTGGAATAGACTCCCTCCAGAGGTGGTTCTGGCTAGCTCACTAGATTGTTTTAAAGAAGGTCTGGATTCTTTCCTGGGTGTACTTAACCGCTTGCCGACCGCCGCACAACGATTTACGTCGGCAGTCAGCCCCTCACAGGCAAAGCGACGTAGGGCTACATCGCTAGCCTGTGAGGGTCTAGGGAGCGAGTGCGCGCCGCCGGAGGCGCGCTCCCGCGCGGTCACGGACCCCCCCTTGCGTGTGCCCGGCGGACCCGATGTCCGCCGGTCACTCGCGATCTTCCGTTACACCGGAAGAAATGCAGGCGGCTAATGAAAAACAAAGCCGCCTGTCATTCTTCCCTGTGTAAGAATGGAGATCAAACGGTTCTGCTATGTAGGACCGTTGATCTCTGTTCTTACACTAGTAGCCACAGCCAATCACGGTTAGAAACACGCCCCTAGGGACACACTTAACCCCTCCCTTTCCAATAAAGTTAACTCCTTCACTGCCAGTGTCATTTTTACAGTAACAGTGCATATGTATAGCACTGATTACTGCAGTAATGTCACTGGTAGCCCCAAAAGTGTTAAAAATGTCAGTTAAGGGTCCGATCTGTCGCAGTCCCGCAAAAAAAATCGCAGATCGCCGCCATTACTCGTTAAAAAAAAAAAACAACAAAAATGACAAAAATCTTTCCCTTAGTTAGTAAACGCAATAATTTTTGCGCAAACCAATCAAAATACGCTTTTTGTGATTTTTTTACCAAACATAGGTAGCATAAAACAAATTGGCCTAAAATGTTAAAAAAATTTGATTTTTACATTTTTTTGGGTAATTTCATATAAAAAAAGTGAAAAATATTGTTATTTTTGCAAAATTGACGCTCTTTTTTTGTTTATAGCGCATGATCAAAAAATCGCACAGGTGCTCAAATGCCACCAAAAGAAAGCTCTGTTTATGGGAAAAAAAGGACGTCAAATTCGTTTAGGTACAGTGGTGCACGACCGCGCAATTGTCCGTTAAAATCACGCAGTGCCGAATCGCAAAATAGGCCCTGGTCAGGAAGGGGGTAAAATCTTCCGGGGCTTAAGTGGTTAATATACAGTAAGTGGGTACTAAAAAATTTTTTAGGTAAAGTTGATCCAGGGAATATCTGATTGCCTCTCGGGGGTTCAGGAAGGAATTTTTTTCCCCTGCTGTAGCAAATTGGATCATGCTTTGCTGGGTTTTTTCGTCTTCCTCTGGATCAACTGCAGGTATAGGATAGTGTATATGGGATTGTATGGTTGGGTTTTTAATACTGTTTTTATTTTTTGGTTGAACCAGATAGACTCGTGTCTTTTTTCAACCTGACTAACTATGTAACTATATATATATATATATATATATATATATATATATATAAACAGTAGCTCACAAAAGTGAGTACACCCTTAAATTTTTTTAAATATTTTATTATATCTTTTCATGTGAAAACACTGAAGAAATTACACTTTGCTACAATGTAAATGTACATCTTGTATAACTGCTTGCCGACCAGCCACAGTAGTTTTACTGCGGCAGGTCGGCTCTGTCACGTGAAACGACGTACCTGTACGTCGCTTCGCAGGACCACTAGCGGGGGAGCACACACACACGCCCATTGGCCACAGGGGGAGCCAATCAGTGGGTCCAGCAGCCGCAATTGCCCCCGGGCACCTGTGATTGCTCCCCTGGGAGACAGAACGGCAGTCTGCCGTTGTAAACACGGCAGACCACTGTTCTGTCAGTTAGAAACACAGGGATCCTGTGTTCCTCTTATTTAGAAACACAGGTCTCTGTGTTCATGCAGCAAGCCCATCCCCTTCCCCCAGTTAGAAATCCACCTCTAGGGACCCATTTAACCCTTTGATCGCCCCTGGTGTTAACCCCTTCCCTGCCAGTGTAATTAGTACAGTAACAGTGCATATTTTTAGCACTGATTACTGTGGAAATGTCACTGGTCCCCCCAAAAGTCTCAAAAATGTCAGTTAGGCGTCCGATCTGTCTGACCACAATGTCGCAGTCCCACTAAAAATCGCTGATTGCCTCCATTACTAGTAAAAAAATAAAAATAAATAAAAATGTCAAATATTTCCCCTAGTTGTAGACGCGATAACTTTTACGCAAACCAATTAATATACACTTATTGGTATTTTTATTTTACCAAAAATATGTAGTAGAATGCAAATTGGTCTAAATTTATGAAAAATTTTGATTTTACATTTTTGTTAATTGGGAAAAGTATATAGCAGAATGTAAAACATATTGTTTTTTTTTTTTTTTTCCAGAATTGTTGCCACCAAAAGAAATCTCTATCTGTGGGAAAAAAAGGGCATCAGTTTTATATGTGTACAGCATCGCACGACCGCGCAATTGTCAGTTAAAATACGTGCGTTAGCGCAAAAAATGGCCTGGTCATTAAGAGGGTAAAACCTTCCGGTCCAGTGAAAATTTGCTGTCCTCTCAAAATAACTCATCACACAGCCATTAATGTCTAAACCACTAAGTGGAAATGTCCAAATTGGGCCCAGGGTGTCAATATTTTGTGTGGCCCCTCATTTTTTCCAGCACTGCCTTAACCCTCTTGGGCATGGAGTTCACCAGAGCTTCGCAGGTTGCCACTGTAGTCCTCTTCCACTCCTCAATGATGACATCACAGAGCTGGTGGATGTTAGAGACCTTGTGCTCCTCCACCATCTGTTTGAGGATGCCCCGCAGATGCTAGGGTTTAGGTCTGGAGACATGCTTAGCCAGTCCATAATCTTTACCCTCAGCTTCTTTAGCAAGGCAGCGGCCTTGAATGATCCAATGTTGACCTAAATAACTAATGATGATAAATAGAATCCACCTGTGTGTAATCAAGTCTCCGTATCAATGCACCTGCACTGTGATAGTCTCAGAGGTCCGTTTAAAGAGCAGAGAGCATCATGAAGAACAAGGAACACACCAGGCAGGTCCGAGATACTGTTGTGGAGAAGTTTAAACCCAGATTTGGATACAAAATGATTTCCCAAGCTTTAAACATCCCAAGGAGCACTGTGCAAGCAATAATATTAAAATAGAAGGAGTATCAGACCACTGCAAATCTACGAAGACCTGGCCGTCCCTCTAAACTTTCAGCTCATACAAGGAGAAGACTGATCAGAGATGCAGCCAAGAGGCCCATGATCACTCTGGATGAACTGCAGAGATCTACAGCTGAGGTGGGAGACTCTGTCCATAGGAAAACAATCAGTCGTATACTGCACAAATCTGGCCTTTATGGAAGAGTGGCAAGAAGAAAGCCATTTCTTAAAGATACCCATAAAAAGTGTAGTTTAAAGTTTGCCACAAGCCACCTGGGAGACACACCAAACATGTGGAAGAAGGTGCTCTGGTCAGATGAAACCAAAATCAAACTTTTTTCCAACAATGCAAAACGTTATGTTTGGCGTAAAAGCAACACAGCTCATCACCCTGAACACACCATCCCCACTGTCAAACATGGTGGTGGCAGCATCATGGTTCGGGCCTGCTCTTCTTCAGCAGGGACAGGGAAGATGGTTAAAATTGATGGGAAGATGGATGGAGCCAAATACAGGACCATTCTGGAAGAAAACCTGATGGAGTCTGCAAAAGACCTGAGACTGGGACAGAGATTTGTCTTCCAACAAGACAATGATCCAAAACATAAAGCAAAATCTACAATGGAAATGGTTCACAAATAAACATATCCAGGTGTTAGAATGGCCAAGTCAAAGTCCAGGCCTGAATCCAATCGAGAATCTGTGGAAAGAACTGAAAACTGCTGTTCGCAAACGCTCTTCATCCAACCTCACTGAGCTCAAGCTATTTTGCAAGGAGGAATGGGCAAAAATTTCAGTCTCTCGATGTGCAAAACTGATAGAGGAGACATACCCCAAGCGACTTACAGCTGTAATCGCAGCAAAAGGTGGCACTACAAAGTATTAACTTAAGGGGGCTGAATAATTTTGCATGCCCAATTTTTCCGTTTTTTATTTGTTAACAAAGTTTGAAATATCCAATACGGACACAGCCGATCACATGGGTAAAGAGCCATTTCATTGGCTCTTTACCAAGATCGGGGTTACTAGGACATGGCGCGGCCACGAGGCCCCAGAGGCGCGCAAGAGAGGCTGTTCTGGTGCGCCATCATATGATGGCGTCCCAGAACAATAACTGCACTGCTCCGCCGTCATTTGACAGTGGGCGGGCGGCAAGTGGTTAATTTCCGCTGGGTTTTTTTTTCCATTTTTTTTTTTATCTGTATTGCCAGAGCCAACAATACATTACAGCCATGAGCAAGTTTAAATGACATTTTTTCCTTTAGAAATGTCAGTATTGCTGCAACAGGCTACATACATCGTACAGTGGCGCCACTTTACAAGCACAATAAAGGGACCCCCCAGGCACGGTATTTAAAGGAATTTTTCATTTTTATTGTTTCACTTTAAGCATCAATAAAATCACTGCTCCTGTAAAAACAATTGTTTTAAAAAAAAATGTTTGCATTGATACATGTCCCCCAGGGCAGTACCCAGGTCCCCATACACTTTTTATGGCAATAACTTGCATATTAGCATTGAAAATGAGGACTTTTGATTTTTCATGTTCGTGTCCCATATACTTTAATAGAGTTTTCGGTTTGCACCAGAACATCTCGAACAGGGGGGTGTTTGGCCCATCACTACTCTTAACTCCTCTGATCCCCTTGATTTACTTATCCAAGGAGGTATCGAACAGGTGTTCACCTTCAAAGGGAACCAGTAAGATGTTTTTTGCATGGGAACTCATGTCATGATCAGCATTTAAGCGGAAAGATCTTGCACATAAGGATGGTGAGAAGACGCATCTTAGAAATTTTGTGAAGTGCGTCCACCAAGCCATATATACAGCAATGTACGGCCACCATTAAGCTGGCTTTAAACTGTATAATTTGTTCAGATTGAACCCGGATCATGGAGGAAGCCCTTAGTCTCTAGACAGCAATGATCTGACAAACTGCCACTGAAACAACCATAGGCTGCATGAGGGACCCTCTAAGAAAACAATAACTTTAAAGAGGTCTTCTTACTTCTCATCAACTGGGTCCTTGAACACAGGATTATTCTTAAAAGCGGCTGTAAGGGTCTTATTAAAACAAGCAATATCATGACCTACCACAAGAACCACCTACTTTCACAGGGAACCTACCTCAAAAAGATACTGCTGTGCAAAGCGTTTAGGAGGAGTAAAAGCCTTCTCCGGGTGAGGCGAGTTGCTATATACAGTAGGAGAGGTTCAACCAGCAAGTGCACTGAGAAAGTCCTAACTGGTTTCAGTAATTTAAGAGAATTAAGGCTAGAAACCTTAGGGTGAGCAGACTCAAGCTGTTTCAAAGCTAAGCAGAAGCATACTGCATCAGTAAGTGTAGCAATGGTATCCTTAACCACTTGCCGACCGCCAGTGTTGGGGGTAACTAGTTACAAAGTAACTGATTACTTTTTTTGGTAACTAAGTAATGTAACTAGTTACACTACTAATATTGGTAACTACACTACTTTACTAGGCTATAGGAGGTAACTACACTACTTTACTAGGCTATAGGAACGCGCTTTCCTGCGTTACCCAAGCCGTGCGATACAATCGTTATTTCGAAGAATAGAGAGGGATGAAGTTTATTACTTTTTGTTGCACTTTATGTTTTATTCTGTTTTTTTCAGGTTTTGTTCTCATGTTTCTCAAAGCCTGTGTTTATACAATAAACTCTATGCAGAAAGAGTGTCGTGTATCTTCTTCTACACGGTCAATTAAGAAAGAGGAAAGTAAAGTAATAAGTAGTGCAGTAACTAGTAAAGTAGTCTCGTTACAATTTACAGAAGTAACTAGTAAATTTTTTTCAGTAACTACCCCAACACTGCCGACCGCTCAGATTGAGGGTACTGCGGCAAAGTGGCTCGTTATCGTCAAGCGACGTAGACCTACGTCGCTGGTCAACGCCCTCTCTCGGCGGTGCACGTGCGCCCCCGGAGGCTCGCTCCCGCTATATTCAGACACAGCGGGAGTCAGGCCAGGGGAGGAGAGGCGGTAATCACCGCCGCTCTTCCCCGATCGTCTGGCATTGAGTGTGGAAATCCGCCCACTTGTGTAAACAAAGCGGGCCGATCTCCTCTGTGACAGACAGTCACAGATTACAGGATTCAGCATAGCTGAACCTGCGATCTGTGTCTGTGTCACACAATCCCCTCCCCCCACACACGTCAGTAAGCATGAGGCACACATTTAACCCCTTGATCACCAATAAAGTTAACCCCTTCCCTGCCAGTGTTACAGTAACAGTGCATATTTATAGCACTGATTACTGTAGTAATGTCACTGGTAACCCCAAAAGTGTCAAAAATGTCAGTTAGGGGTCCGATCTGTCCGCCGCAATGTCACTGTCCCGCAAAAAAAAAAAAAAAAATCGCAGATCGCCGCCATTACTAGTAAAAAAATAAACAATAAAAATGACAAATCTTTCCCGTAGTTAGTAAACGTGATAACTTTTGCACAAACCAATCAAAATATGCTTATTGTGATTTTTTTTTACCAAAAATATGTAGCAGAAAACAAATTGGCCTAAAATGTTAAAAAATTTAGATTTTTTAATTTTTTTTGGGAATGTTATATATCAGAATGTAAAAAATATTGTTTTTTTTTTCAAAAGTGTCGCTCTTTTTTTTCAAAAATTAAAAATCACACAGGTGATCAAACACCACCAAAAGAAAGCTCTATTTGTGGGGAAAAAAATTAATTTGGGTACAGCGTCGCATGACCGTGCAATTGTCAGTTAAAGTAACGCAGTGCCGAATCGCAAAATATAGCCTGATCAGGAATGGGGTAAAATCTTTCAGTCTTAAAGCGGTTAAAAATACGCTCATTGAGGATTTTTTTGTCAAAGACATGTAGCTAAATACATTTTGGCCTAAATATATGACAAAATTGAATATATTGGATATTTTTTAACTGTCATAGTAGAAAATGTCAATTGTTTCGCAAAATTTTCGCTCTTTTTTTATTAATATTGCAAAAAATGAAAAGCGCAGAGGTGATCAAATACCACCAAAAGGAAGCCCTGTTTGTGGGAAATAAAGGACGTAAATTTAGTTTGGGTACGGTGTTGCATGACTGCACAATTGCCAGTTAAATTCGCGCAGTGCCAAGTTGCAAAAAGTGGCCTGGACGTAAAGCAGGAAAATCATCCGGTGGTAAAGTGGTTAAAGTGTTTTTATTGTCAAAATGTAAAGTGATATATTCATTTTTACATTGAATTTCAATTATTTGTAGCCTACTTCTATTATTCTGACCTTGAAATTTGTAAACTTACTTTGTAAAGAATCCCACACATTTACTCCCTTAAATTTTGCAACATATATTCAATATGCTCGGTGAATAGACACTGCTGTGTCACTGATTTCAGAGGCTAAGTTGAAGACCAGTTCAGGAGAGGAGGCTGAGGGAGCATGTTTGTGAACCCAGTTATCAATAGCCTCTATAAGACTTGAGATTCTGTCCATAAATTATAACATTAAACCAGAAAATGTCCATCTAAATAAAAAATTAGAAGATTGTGTGGCTGACAGGCAGGCAGAACGGCCAAAGGAAGGCAGAAAGGCAAACCTGGGGCAACCCTCTGAATGAAAAGTGCTAGGGCCCTGCATTAATAAAACTACCACCCCTGTTGGAGCTATGTGCTGAGCCTGAGCTAGTGAGGCTATCTAACCCTTTTCCTTTGAGCCTCTGATCTGCCATGTGCTGAAACGTTGTTCAAAGAGAGGTAGCCATGACCTCCACTGCTGTGGAGAGGGAGGGGAGGTCTTTCTGTGCCAAGGTGCTGTGAATCCAGCTGTTGGGAGCTGCTATGAGCCTAGTTACCATGGTGGGACCAGTGTGCTGTTTCAACAGAGTGAGAGCCAGAAGTTGTTGATGATCAAAAGGCATGTCCAGAAATAGGAAGAGGTTGGGTGTGCAGTCTTAGTAACCCTCCTGAGAAAGAGGCATCACAGGCGCAGTGAGTGCCCATCCTCAAAGCCATGCAGGTGCACTAGGGCACCATACAGGAAGTTGGCGCAGACATAGCAGTGCCAGTATAGTTGTGTGATAGACTGCTAAATCATTCAAATTTAAATTAAACCAATGCTTCAGTACAGCAACAAGGCTTTATCACCAGAGGGGTGTTCGACAACAGTACCTCACATTGAAGCAGGCTTGGGAGATTTTGAGTCCCTGGGCATAAATGTTTAAGGGGCTACTGCTCTGTATTCACACAGGCAGAATTAGAAGAGAGTCAGACCCCATCCTGGCTTCGCCCTCTACAATGGGCATACTGCAGGGGTCTTCAGGGATGACAGACCATGGCCCTGGACCTGTAAGGCACCCTGTCCATGTCTTTATGGACCTTGCTTTGTGCACTGGTGCACAGTCATGTTGGAAAAGGAAGGGGCCATCCCCAAACTGTTCCCACAAAGTTGGGAGCATGAAATTGTTCATAATGTCTTAGTATGCTGACGTCTTAAGAGTTCCATTCACTGGAACTAAGGGGATAAGCCCAATCCCTGACAAACAAGCCTACACCATGATCCCCCCTCCACCAAAAGATTTGGACCAGTGCATAAAGCAAGGTCCATAAAGACATGGATGAGCGAGTTTTATGTGGTGGAACTTGACTGACCTGCACAGAGTCCTGACCTCAACCCGATAAAACCCCTTTGGGATGAATTAGAATGGAGACTGCGAGCCAGGCATTCTCATCAACATCAGTGCCTGACTTCACAAATGCGCTTCTGGAAGAATGGTCAAACATTCCCATAGACACACTCCTAAACCTTGTGGACAGCCTTCCCAAAAGAGTTGAAGCTGTTATAGCTGCAAAGGGTGGGCCAACTCAATTTTGAACCCTACGGACTAAGACTGGGATGCCATTAAAGTTCATGTGCATGTAAAGGCAGGTGTCCCAATACTTTTGGTAATATAGTGCATCATCACATGCCTGACGAAGGGGTCCTGCATGGCTCCAAAATGTTGCACTACATAATTTTGTGATGTGACCTTTTCATCCGTTTGGACGAAAATGATGATCCTCGGTGTGCTGGTGAATATCTAAATATTGCATAAGCTCCAGTATCCAGCTGGTGGTCGCTACAGCACCCAGTAGCCTAAAGAGCTTATTCCAGGAATGTGTGCGATAAGAATATGAACTGTGGATGACATATCTGATCCAGCACTTCCGGGTAGTGGGCATGTGCACCGATCAGCGGGTGCCAGCCAATTATTGAATGCTGGCATCCACAGATTGGCTCCATTATTCAGGGAAAGGGAGCTCTGTGTTGTAAACAATAGAGAGCTTTGAATAGTAAGAGGCCATTTTGCTGTTTTTTTATTCCCAAAGCAGGGTTTCAGGGCTTAGTAAAAGTACCACATAACACACACATAACACATAGTTATAGACATATTTAACCCCTTTGTCGCCCCGGTGCTATACTATTTTGCACCCTAGCCAAGACCAGCTACTTGTACCCCCCCCCCCAAAAAAAAAATACTGTACACACTGCCCCCCTTCCTACACATAATGTCCCCCTATAACCTACACCCCCTTCTTCCTGCACCCACTGCCTCCTTATTTCTCCTGCACATACTGCTGCCCTATAAAACTATACCCCCTTCCTGTATACACTGCCTCTTTAATGCTACACCCCCTTACTGCACACACTGTGCCCTTAACCCTACACCCCCTTCCTGTACACACTCCCCCCCCCCTTCCTGCACACACTGACCCTCTTTACCGCTACACCCCCTTCCTGCACACACACACACTGCATCCCTTTAACACTTTACCCCCTTCCTGCACACACTGCCCCCCTTCCTGCACACACTGTACCCATTAACCCTACACCCTTCTTTCTGTACACACTGCCCGCTTTTCTGCACACACTGCCGCTCTTTAATGCTAAATCCCCTTCCTGCACACACTGTGCCCTTTAACCCTACACCTCCTTTTCTGTACAGGACGTTGTGCCCTTGTCATTGGGTTTCTTCAGTAGCCTACTGAAGAAGTCCAATGACATGGGTGTAACACTTATAGGGAGGAGCCAAGCCCGTGATGCCACACCGTCCTCTTGCTTTGGAGCTGAGCCAGCATTTGACCACTGAACATTTTAACTATCTGAATTTTAGTAAGTGTATGTCTTTGCTTGTGGGAATAAACATGTTTTAGCTGAAGTGCACTATGTCTGTAACTTTGTATCTTTCATAAACCTGCTGTGATTTATGAGCTGTTGTGGTGGAGTTGGAGGCCATTCGGAGTGCAGAGAGGAGGATTGAAGAGCAGGTTTCTACAGACTTGAGCCTAGAGTATCATAAACCATATGCTGTTTGATTTTACAATCAAGGTGAGCAGGCCATTCACCTGGTGGAGGATGAGCACCAAAGTATGAATTTATTTTAAGGACACTTGGGTGTATCCATCTGTTTAGTATTTAACAGAAATATTGGACTTTTGGAGATTGAGCTCATAATGGACTAGTTTGCACTTCATATTTTAATTAACAGTTTGAGAGATTTACATTGTATTGCACTTTTGCACATTTATGCTGAATGTATTCTTGTGATAGATTTAAGTTAAGCTTCTCTATATTTATTATATGAACGTGCAATTGCCAGTTAAAGTAGCGCAGTGCCGAATAGCAAAAAATTCTCTGGTCGTGAAGAGGGGAAAACCTTCCAGAGGTCAAGTGGTTAAATAACCAACTGGGGTTGCCCTAAACCTATCCGTTATACAATGTATACAACCTAATACAGCAAAACTGACATTTGCAAAGAAAAAAATGCTGTTTAAATGTCAGTTAATGACATTTCCCTGCCAGCTAGTTTTTCTTTGTAAAAAAAAAAAAAAAAAACAGCATGCCTCCTCCCAATAAATAAGTACCATTTTGGGGGACCTTTGTAAAGTCTATATGCCATTTTTAACAAGAAAAAAACCCCAAAAAAGCACAGTGATGAAACATCATTTACCCACAATTAACAGTGATTTTTTTTCTTTGCAACTTACATTTTCTGAAGTACATCCTAAAGCAGGATGGCAAGCAAAAAAAAAAAAAGCAGCAATCCATACCAGACCTCCAGATTTGGTATTGGTTTTAGAGGGGAACCTTGTTCAAATAAAAAAAAAAGGTGGGTATGTTTGGAATTCCCCTTCTAAACCATACTAGTAGGCCACATGACTTCAACCTGGAGGGGTGGGTACCTTGCAAGCAAAGAATCCTGTGCAAAGTTCTACCTGGTGTATCCCTAGTGAGCAGTGTTGGAATATGGTTGTAGGGGGTGTAGGGGTAAGAAGTACTGGAAGGAACTTGCAGAGGGAAGCAGTGTTGGAACAGAGTTGTAGGGGCAAAAGGTTTTGGAAAAGGGCAGCAGGGGTTGCAGAGGTGATCAGTGGTAGAAGAGAGTAGCAGGTGGTGCAGAAGTGAGCAGTGGTGAAAAAGCATTGCAGGGAATGTAGAATAGAGCAGTTTTGGAAGAGGGGTGCAGCAGTGAGCAGTGTTGAAAGAGGGTTGAAGCAGGTACAGCAGTGAGCAGTGTTGGAAGAGGGTTACACAGGATGCAGAAGTGAACAGTGGTGAAAAAGTGTTGCAGGTGATGTAGCCAGGGCCGCTGATAGGGGGGACCACCAGCCCTATTGTAGGGGGCCCGAGCACACGGGGGGCCCACACAGGGATGGGGATTAGTGATGGACAACAAATACAGAAATCATCTTCCTCCAGCACCTGAATCTGATCTGTTCCACTCCCTGCTATCATCTTTTATCTGCTGAGAAAGAGACAGTTGTCCCTCACTAATCCCCCTTCCTTTGTGGCCCCCTCCCAGCACTTATCTCTGCTCAGGAGTTTATTTGTAACT
Organism: Pelophylax lessonae; assembly: GCF_965119305.1. Taxonomy (NCBI): domain Eukaryota; kingdom Metazoa; phylum Chordata; class Amphibia; order Anura; family Ranidae; genus Pelophylax; species Pelophylax lessonae. The sequence continues at coordinate 81,706,901 of NC_138777.1, read as the reverse complement.
TTGTTTCTCTCCCTCTGTCACTCTGATCCAGGAGCTCCAACTGCCCAGCCTGTATATTTTTTTCATCTCATCTTCTTCATTTTTATTTATTAACATAGTTTTTTTTTTTTTTTTTTTTTTTTTAGATTTAGCAGGAATTATGTGAGTTATGTTATATTTGTGTCTGCTAATAGTGATTTTGTTGTAATTTTAGCTAAATATATCTTTAATATTTTCTTGGGGGGGCCCTACCAGGTAGTCTGTACGGGGCCCCGCGATTTCTAACAGCAGCCCTGGATGTAGCAGTGAGCAGTGTTGAAAGAGGGTTGAAGCAGGTACAGCAGTGAGCAGTGTTGGAAGAAGGTTGCACAGGACGCAGAAGTAAGCAGTGCTGGAAGAGAATTGCAGGAGGTGCAATGGAGAGAAGTGTTGGAAGAGGGTTGTAGGGGATGGAGAAGTGAGCAGTGTTGGAAGGGAGTGTGCAGGTGTGAACAGTTTGAAAGAAAGTTGCATTGGTGTTGGTATGTACAGATTTGAAAGTGGGTTGCAGGGGGATTCCGAAGTGTACAGTGTTGGAACAAGTGACAAAAACACTTGTTAATGCAGGGAAAAGTAACTGTCTCTTTGAAGGATGACTACATGTTTGCTATTTCTGACTACAGCACAATGTGCACTTGAGTGAACATGACATTCTCCTGATCATTGCACTCTGTGCAAAATATACCTGACCCCTGCACTCAACTGTCTATAGTGTTAATACATATTCCTGACCAAAGTGTTCAGTATCTTAGCAGTTGCTAGGTAGTTCCTGACATCTTTTAATGATGTTTCCAGAAAAAAATTTCTATACCCGATAGACTGTTTTCTATGTTTGTTAGACCCTATAATAATGTTGCAAGTCTGACCATTCAGAAATTAACTGGATAGGCGTCATGCTACATGTGCCATATTTTTATTCTTGACGACTTTAAGAAATCCCTTCTAGTTATGCATGCATATCTTGGTGCATCTTATTTGAAATCTGTTTTCTTTTTACACCATTAAAGTGTGCCTCTTGTTCCAAAAGTTTACAACAAGCTGTTTAAGGATGTGTTGAAAATGTTGGTGTGATTGTGTGGCTATCATAGGGGTGTGATTTTGTTAGGTTAAAAGTGGGCATAGTCAGTACAGTGTCCCTGAATTAAGTTTTAAAAGCTGGTCATCTTAGTGTATGTATATATGTTATGGTATGGTATGGTATGGAGGGGGGTAAAGCTTATTGCACTGCAATCAAACACAAACTTACTGCATTGCAATCAAGAAACATATCTTCAAATATACTTACCACATTCATAGGTAGGACAGCAGGAACCATTAGCAGGCAGCATTCCTACAACAACACTGCCTGGTATAGTGCATGATAGAGAAGGCGGTTCACAACTGACTGGCATGCTATCTATGCTGCCATCTTTATTACATGAATATATCTGACAATCTTTTTCCCATGTATCTCCAACCTGCAAAATATGAAAACAAAATAAGAAAATTCAGAAGACAAATACACTTTTTTTTTTTAATGCTACATATACTTAGGTGTAAACTTTAAATTATTTGATGTGGTTGCACAACTGTTATCTTCCTGACCCCCCAACAATGTGTTCCTTTAGTTTTAAAACTTTTGAAATGGGTCTTCTATCTTTTTTTTGAAGAGGAGGAGGGTCCCTCCTGTTGACCGTACAATGGCAGGATCCCCAACAGCCTTCAATGGCTTGAAGGTGCAACTGATCTACTGTAACTCTGGATCCATCAGTTGTCGTAGCTTGAGTATTAACCACTTTGGATGCAGAGGGCCATAGAAGTGTGACCCAGTGGCGTATAATCCATGTGTGCAGGGTGTTCACTGCACGTGGGCCCCAAGGGGGGGGGGGGGGGCTGTGCCCTGGCACACATGGATGATACGTTCAAGCAGTGGCAGCTGGTGCTCAAAATTTGGGGGCAGCAAACCAACACCACCCCCGCGTGCAGGAGACAGACAGGAAGGCGGCAATCAGGGCCTCCTTACTTTAGGAGGCAGATGACAAGAATCCAGGGTAGGGATGTTGCTCCGTGCTCCAGGTACTCCTTGCTTCAGGGCTGCTGCTTCTCCTCCCGCCTGAACAGGAAGTAGGTCCTGAGTAGGTTTGCCTCATCCCTTTAATCCAGGACAGATATTATTTACACAGGTTCTGAGGCTAATATAATGCACATAAAGCACCAGTTGAGTTTATTTACCACCTTAATCACCCACAGAACCTGTGAATTAATGTGTGTCCTGGTTTAAAGGGATGAGGTGGCAACCCTAGTACTGAGACCTGATTGGCTGGGAGTCCTAAGACTGCCTGGCCAATTGGGTTTCAAGACCCACTTCCTGATTGGCTGGGAGGAGAATCAGGACGACAATAACGAATATTATTTTGCTATTGCCAGACAAATGTGTGGGCTCAGGGCGCAGTGCTCTGCGCCCCGAGCCCACCCTTTTTTGAAGCCAATTAGAGCCTTATGGCTCGTACACACGATCAGATAACCGTACAAAAAAATTGCCTTTTGAATTGATCGCACGATAATCTGATCATTAGTACACAGCTTTCGACAGCCGATCTTGACATTTCGTCCAACAAAATACGAAGGGACGAATAGGAAAATTTTTGTCGTACGATAGCCTAGCGAACGACAATAGTTTAATCAGTACTGTATGCGTTCGCTAAAAATAAACAAAAGACCACGCATGATCAGAAACACGAAAATAACCCAAAAAAGCCTGGCTGCCATTGTTTTTGTTTTGCACTATCCGATACGTAGCTACGCAACCAGGAAGCTTTTCCAGAATCGTACAATAAAAAAAATCATAACTTTAGTACGCATTGTATCATGCAACAAAATGCGAACGATAAGTCATCCGATTATCTGATTGTGGTATTAGACTAGGCATTAGACTCTAATCATGTGCTTAAAAAAAAAAAAAAACCCATTCAAATCTATGCGTTCAGCACCCTGCATGTAGATTAGAGGCCAGGCGCATGGATTAGGAGGGTGGTGCCCCTGCACCCCATATGAGCGTGCCACCACTGCGTTCAGGGATGATCGGTGCAGCGGTGGGGGCCCATCTTTTCATCTAGAGGGCCCCAGGTGACGCATTGAAAGAAGGGGGAGGGAGGGGGCCGCCGCTGACAGAAGAAGTGACAGCGGTATGACTGCTCCTGTGGCCAGGCCAGCATGCCTTGAGGGACGCTGGGGATGTCACTGCAGTGGCAGCTCAGACAAGTAAAGAAAAAGCAGCAGCAAATGAATACTTCCACTGCTGGCTTCTTCTGCTGGGTTCTGCAATAGATGAGTGATTAGTCAGAGCCTGGCAGAGAAGTGAACAGAGGAGGTTTCCTTTTGCTTTTGTAAGATGTCTTCGGTCTCACTGCACTGGCATCCCCAGCATCCCTTTAGACCAGAAAAATCAGCCGAGAAGAAAAGTGAGCAGGGGATGATTCTTCTAAACAGGATTCCATGTAGATCAAGCAGCTAGGTAAGGCTCCCCAGCGCCCCACTCCCCCACTGGCTGGCAGTGCTCCCCAATTCACCCCCACTAAGCACCAAGACCCTCCTCTCTCCCGACTAAGCACCAAGACTCCCCATCTCTCCCCACTAAGCTCCAAAACCCCCATCTCTTCCCACTAAGCACCAGGACCCCCCATCTCTTCCCACTAAGCACCAGGACCCCCCATTTCTCCCCACTAAGCATCAGGACCCCCAATTTCTCACCATCAAGCATCAGGACCCCCAATCTCTCCTGATTAAGCACCAGTGATCTCTTCTGTCCCTCTTGAAGACAAAGCTGCATTCTTTTAGGCAGGTATGCAGGGTCGGGGCGGGGCTGGGGACTCCCTCAGGTTGGCTGTAGGGGGCCCCATGATGTCTAACCGTGGCCCTACTGTAAATGCCCCCCAACCCCCTGTCCCCCATGTCCTTCTCCAGCCCATCTGTGTCCTCCTCTGCCCCCTCCCCAATGTCCTCCTCCAGCCCCCACCTTTCTGGCACTGTGCATTGCTCTACTGACAGTCCACTGCCCTACTGACACCATTCACTAGTCCCCAAAAAGCATTTTGAAAAAAATGAAAAAAATAAAAAAAAATAAAAAAAAAAATGGATTTTTGACCTACCGTAAAATCCTTTTCTCTTAAGTTCATTGACAGACGCAGTTCTCTCTGATTCATATCAGTAGGGTAATACTGCCCCCTACAGGAGTAGGACACCGGCAGAAAAAAGTTCTGGCTACGCCTATGGGCAGTCCCGGAGGGTACACCCTCTCTCTTCCTGCATAGGATGCCAGTTTTGTATCAAAGCAGTGTCAGAAAAGTAACACCAACCCAACTAAAATACAGGGGCGGGTACTGCGTCCGTCAATGTATTTAAGTGAAAAGGATTTTACGGTAAGTCAAAAATCGTTTATTGACGGACGCAGTTCTCTCTGATTCATATCAGTAGGGACGTCCCAAAGCAGTGCCGTAAAAAGAGGGGTGGGAACAGCAAAAAAGAACAAGTCTCCCTCAAGGAAGGCCAAAAACCCTCCAAACAGCAGCCAGCAAAAAACCTTGCAGCCAAAAAGAGGCATCTGCAGATGCCAGCACATCCACCTTATAAAACGTGGTAAAGGTGTGAACAGACTACCAGGTAGCCGACTTGCAACCAGGAGCACAGATGCCCACAAGGTGAAAAGCCCAGAAAGCACTGGGCGCCCAAGGAGAACGCGCTGAAACAGGGAAAGGTAGGACCTGACCCCTAATTGAATACACCTGCACCACCGTCTGTCCGATCCATCCGGGAATAGATGCAGCAGATGCAAGCAGTCCCGTTCACAGGCCATCCGGAAGTACAGAGAGCGAGCCTGACGCACAAAAAGACTCAGTAGTTGCCAAGTACACCTGAAGTGCCCGCACTCAAAACAGAGTAAGCAATGCACATTCCATAGGATTTGAGGGCTCAGGACACAAGATGGGAATAAAATGTCCCGTGATAGTGAACACCAGAAACCACCTTCAGAGGAAAGGACAGATCCGGACGAAGTACCACTTGGCCCCATGATCAACATATAAGGAGAACGACAGGACAATGCCACCAGTGCCGACACCTGCACGCAGAGTGACAGCAACCAAGAAGGCCACCTTCTGTAATAAGGAAGGCAGGGGATACCTTTGAATACTCGCAAACAGAGGGTCTAAAAGAACCGACTGCACCAAATCAAGGTTCCCCAGTGAGTGACGGATGCCACACAGAAAACACCAAGTGTCACACCCCCTGGAAGAAGTCACGCACCAGGGCACAGGTGGCCAACGGCCTTTGGAAGAAATTTGCCAAAACCGAAACCCGACCCTTGACAGTACTCAAGGCCAACTTGTGATCAACTCCCCATTGAAGGAAGCCAAGATTCAGGCCACTGAGTAAGAGCGAGGGGGAGCCCACGCAATATACGACTGTCATGTATGATGAACAAAATCACCCTAGAAGTCACTTCCCACGCAGGGTGGGAATCACTGAAACAGCCAAACCCCCGTCCTTCGGCACCTGGCATTCAACAGCCAAGTTAGTGACCGCAAAGTCGGACGGGAGATGGGCCCTGGAGACAATAACTCCTCCCTGAGAGGAATTTATCAAGGAGTGTCTGCGGCCAGCCTGACCAGGCCTGTGTGCCAAGCTCGGCGAGGCCCGTCCAGAGCCACGAGAAAGACCGGAATCCCTTCCGCCTCGATCCTGCTAAAAATTATTGACAGCAACTTGGGAGGAGGAAAGGCAGACCGCAGCTGAGACTGACCTTGGCCCATCTATGAGCATGCACGTGCGCAGGTGACCATGCTATACTCCACGGCATCATTCAAATTGAACCTCGAGAATGTTCTTGCCCATGACAGAACCCATGGTGCCATCATTGCACCCGCCAGAAGGTCTCGGGAGCGGGCCACAAACCGCAGCACTATCCTGTAGATGCAACGCCAAACAGGTCCACGTCCAGAGTGCCCGCAATGAAGGCACAACAGCAGAATCACCTCCAGATGAAGGGACCATTTCCCTGCATTCACGGCCTGTCGACTGAGGCAATCCGCCCGCCAAGGTTTCCACACCTGAAAAGGGAACAGCAGAAGAGCTGGAACAAGGCGCACTGCCCAACAAAGAACTGACACATCCAAGGCTGCAGGGACACCCTTGGTGCCCCCTTGGTGAATGACATAAGCCACGGTCGTGGCGTAGTTGATTGAACGTGCACCGGGCAGCATATCAGGTGCCCGATCCAGTGAACCAGGCAAAGCCGGATCGCTCTCAGCCCCAGGACATTGATCGGTAACCTGGATCCTCCAGGGACCATACTCCCGAAGCAGAAAACCTGCCGAGGATGCCTTCCCACCCAGACAGGCTTGCATCCATGGTGATAAGTGTTAAGGAAAAAGGGGAGGGAGGATTCCAGCTCAAGACTCCCTGGTCAGCCAGATCAGCCGGAAGTCCAGAGAGTTTGGATTCTAGCCCCATTCGAGAAGGATCGCCTTCTGGGGGATCCCCGAGAGGGATTGAGTGAAAGGGACCGTCTCAAAAAAAGTCAGCACCATCAGTCCCAGAACTCGCATACAGGTCAGAAGGGATGACCATGCGCGGGACATGAACCACAGTCTGAAGTTCCAAGATTCTTTTCCCCATGCGGCCTGCACACTAGGCCCCCACCTCAGGTAGGCCCAAACAGTCCCCCACCTGGGAGGGGGGGGGTAAGGGGGGGTAGGGGGCGTGGTGGAGAGGAGGGGGGTCACAACAGGACAGAGGGGACCCTGGAGTGTGAGGTTCGACCATCCCAGAGAGAGGGCTCACATCCACCCCAAAATCCGCCAAGGAAGGGGGGGCGTTTACTCACCATACCAGGAACACAGGCGGGTGCCGTGTCTTGACAGGACCCCACGCTACCAGAGTAGGGGGGCTGTCGCCCAAATAGGAACGCTGCAACATCAGCCTAGACCCTGTCGTATGCGTCCTGGCGAGACGTTTAACTCGCGTGGCCAGTCCCCCGTTCAGTGGGACTATGTCGCGGCCGACCCAGCGCGGAGCTAAGGCTGGCACGCACTCGATGGCCAGACTGGGGTGACCAATGGATATGGGGGTCCAGTCTGTCGCCCAGCCCGGCATAATTGCTAGAAGATCTCACCAGAAAAACGATCCGGAGAAAAAGACTAGCTAAAAAAAAATCTACATTAAAAATGTACTTCTATCCTCCGGGATCTGATTACCCTCTTGCAGTTGCCTCATAACTTGGTGAGTGCTTGTTGGCCGCGCCTCTCCTCCTGGGCACAGCTTGTTCCCTTTACGGGGTGCCTAGGGGATGGGTTCCTTTTACCCTTCTCCATCCCGAGATCCCCCATTGGTTCATAGCCTTTGTTGTCACTTACTGAGGTTTTCCTGAGGTTACGACTGTTTGTTACTTTACTGTTTGCTCTCTGTACCCTATGGGTTATTAGTTGTTTCTCTGTAATTCTCCAGTGCATGTTAAACGTTGTACTACATTTGTTAACTCCAATAAAATCTTTGAAACAGAAAAAATGTACTTCTATGCCAGGACCAAAGATCCCAGCAAGGAACTAGGTCCTTACTCCTGACTAGGCAGGTAGAAACTGACATCCTATGCAGGAAGAAAGAGGGTGTACCCTCTGGGACTGCCCATAGGCGTAGCCAGAACTTTTCTGCCTAGTGTCCTACTCCTGTAGGGGGCAGTATTACCCTACTGACATGAATCAGAGAGCACTGCGTCCATCAATGAACAATAGAGAAAATGAAATTGTAAATGAATAAAATAATATAGAACTATTGACACCATCTACTGACACCATCAAAAAGGACAGATCCTGCACATGCTGATATACAACAAGTACAAAGAGGAGTACTTCACCAGCCCATGGCGCTGTCCATGTGTTCACCTCCTTTGTTTGTATGTTTTATAGCTGAAATGTCCTGGTTGCTGCTGCTCCTCTCTCACTCCACTGGGGGGGGGGGGGGGGGGGGCGGATCAAAACAATTCAAATCTGTAAAGAAAAGCGCACGCAACCTCGGGCAATAACGCTTTAATAAAGGACAACAACACAGTACATTGGAATTGCACTCACACTTTTCCTTTAAGACAATCGCTTTACAGCATTCCAACAGGAGCTACTCGCTCCTCCCGTCCCTCCAGATGGTGACTCTGCGGTCTCCTCATTCGCGGCTGCCGCCGCTGTATCCCCGCTCTCCTTCACTTCCTGTGTTGCCTGGTCACCGGATGCCGGTTCTAGTGCGCCTGCGCACTATACCAACGTAATCTACGGCACCTCAGGAGAGCCTCAGCCAAAGCCGGAGCCACAAGTTGTACGGAGCTGCGAGGTGGGAGATTCAAGACACGGGTGCACTGCCTCTGCTGTTACTACGGACAACGCGTTTCGGAGGCGGAGCCTCCTTCCTCAGGTCCCCTAGAACCGGCATCCGGTGACCAGGCAACACAGGAAGTGAAGGAGAGCGGGGATACAGCGGCGGAAGCCGCGAATGAGGAGACCGCAGAGTCACCATCTGGAGGGACGGGAGGAGCGAGTAGCTCCTGTTGGAATGCTGTAAAGCGATTGTCTTAAAGGAAAAGTGTGAGTGCAATTCCAATGTACTGTGTTGTTGTCCTTTATTAAAGCGTTATTGCCCGAGGTTGCGTGCGCTTTTCTACTGACACCATCCAGCACATACTACCCATGGCCATACACCCAAGACCCCTCTCCCCACACATACCACTCACCGCTATATACTCCACACCCCTCTCCCTGCACATACTACCCACCACCATACACTCTGCACTACTTTCCTGCAGATCCCACCCACCACTATACACTCAGCACACCTCTCCCTGCACATACTACCCACTACCATACACTTTGCGCTCCTCTCTTTGCACATACTACCCACCACCATACACTTTGCGCTCCTCTCTTTGCACATACTACCCACCACCATACACTTCGCACTCCTCTCCCTGCACATATTACCCACCACCATACACTTCGCACTCCTGTCCCTGCACATACTACCCACTACCATACACTTTGCGCTCCTCTCTTTGCACGTACTACCCACCACCATACACTTTGCGCTCCTCTCTTTGCACATACTACCCACCACCATACACTTCGCACTCCTCTCCCTGCACATATTACCCACCACCACACACTTTGCACTCCTGTCCCTGCACATACTACCCACAACCATACACTTCACACTCCTCTCTTTGCACATGCTACCCACCGCTGTACACTCTGTGCTCTTCTCCAGCATATACTACCCACCGCTGTACACCCCATACTCCTCTCCTACACATACTAACCGCCGCCATACACTCTGAACTGTACAATATAAGTCACCTCAGACTCCATTTAACCACACCCCTTTTAAGCCACTCAAAATATTTAGCACAATTTAAACCACACCCACTGTTCATTTTATACAAACAGGAGTAGTGCAGATGCGGGTGGATGCTCTCATATGTTCCCCCCCCCCCCCACGCATCAGAGGCTCATGCGCACTCCTAGAGCATGCACCTGTGAGCCTGGTGATCAGTGTGTCATCAGGATCACATGACATATGACATAGCACAGGAATGATGAAATCAGTCCTGTACCATGTGATCACTGGGTCCGATCACAGCACAGTTAAAATGTAAGCAAAAGCTGTATAATGTGGCTTCTGACTCTCCCTCCTTACACAGAGATCTGTCTGTGAGAGGACAGGAAGCTATCAGAGCAGCCAGAATATAAGGGACCTTTACATATTAGTTTTCAGTCTCAATCACACTGCCAGTTATTTCATAGTGTCCCTAATCACTGCTTGATCAATGCCCAGCAGTAACACTGTGCCAGCCACCTTTTACCAGCACTGCCAGGAACAGTGTCCCTGATTACAGTGGGTCCTGATCACTGCTATACCAATGTGTCCTGATAGTTTTGCTGCACATCTTATCTTCCAGAATGTAGCATTTAGAGAAGAAGATCACTGAGCCCGTGTCCTGCTCCACCAGTCCAGCTTTCCTCTGTCACCCCACTACCAGTGACATAATGGGGTCCCACAGTGCACTAAGCTTGTACCTGATGAGGGCACTTAATTAACTCCTTCAACTCTCCCATACCATGCAGGCTGGGAAAGGAGGGGACGAGCGAGCGCTCCCCTCCTGAACCAGACCAGGCCACATGCCCTCAACATGGGGGGATGCTTTGGGGGAAGGGGGCTCTCCAAAGCACCTTGTCGACCACTAGGGAGGGAACCAGAGAACTGACCCCCTTGCTACCAGAGAACCTGTCCCCCATGCTTGGTACTATTCCTTGCTGTCTGGCTGCTGTTAATTCCCACTAGACATGTGCAATTGGTTTTGATTCAAATACAAATTTGGACACATTTTTGGTTATTCTGAGATTCAGATGTATCCAAATCTCTGAATGAAATAGTAACAAATTTAGTTGAAATTCGTTTCATTTATTTGTTTTCTAATGAATCCAAATTTTCGTAATGATTCGAATTCGGATCAGTATAAAAATGATCGACCGATTTGAATTCCGGGTGAAGAATAGCTGGTTGTTATTCCATTCCTTAACAATTAGGTGACTCACCAACTGTCAGAGCGCTTCCCCACTGACAGATAAAATGTAAACATAAGAATCCCGGCAATAGAAAATTCTGAAAAAAAAACATTGTGGGGTCCCCCTCAATCCATACCAGGTCTCTCGGGTCTGGTATAGATTCTAAGGGGAACCCCACACCAAAATTAAAAAAAACGGTGTGGGGTCCCCCCCAAAATCTATACTAGACCCTTATTTAAGCATGCAGGCCAGGAAAGGAGGGGGCGAGGGCAAGCGAGCGCCCCCCCCCCAACCATACCAGGTCACATGCCCTCAACATGGGGAGATGCTTTGGGGCAGGGGGGGCTCCAGGGCACCTTGTCCCCATGTTGATGTAAATGAGTATGGAGTACATAGTACCCCTAACCATTCACAAAAAAAGTGAAAAAAGTGAATAAAGACAGTACACACGTTTTTGACGATTCCTTTATTAAAAAAATAAAAACAATGTCCCCCCGATGAAGATCCATCATCCCGTCGCACCAGAAAAAGAAAAAAAACCTCTGGCTCCCCGCCAACTACATGCTCCTCCTTCTGACATTTCTTAAATAGGTAAGGGGCAGAGTCACCTGTTGTCACCAACTGGTACATGATGGATTGGAGATGTCACAAGGGAGCAGAGTCACCCACTGACGTCATCCGGTCACTCCGCCCCTAAACTTATTTTTTGTTTACATTTCATCTGTCAGTAGGGAAGTCTGCGGGCAGCTGATGAGTCATCGGTTGTTAAGGACGCGGTGGCCGCCTTCCCAGCCCACTCCTTAACAACCAACTATTCTTCACACAGAATTCAAATTTGAAAGGAAATTTAACGGAAATTAATCTAAACAAATTTTGAAATGAATCAATGAAATGAAATTAGTAACATAACGAATCTATCCAAAACAAAACAAATTTTTACATTCTGCACATGTCTAATTCCTACTCGGTCATGGCTACCCATTGTAATTTCATTCCTTCCTCCAACTCTTTTGTTGGGTCAGCCTTTTGTGGTGGCCTTACGTTCCTTACTCTTCAACCCTGTGTGTTTTTTTTCAGGCCCTTTTCTTATAACAGGGCTTGACAAACCCCAGGCGCCAGGTCGCTTTGGCGAATAGAATTAGCGGCCTTGTTTTGTCTTCAGACATCCCAAGTCTCCTGCAAGGTACAGGAGTCTCCCACATGTGGGCTGCGGCTCCCTGACACCAACAAGTGCCGCGCCCACGGTGTCTGACAGAACGGAGTCGATGCTACCTGTATAGTTCCAGCTCCATCCTATCACAGGCGGAGTGATATCAAATGCACTCTGCCTGTGAGAGAAGAGATACAGGAAGCATCGGGTCTGCATGCTACCTCCAGCGCCGCTCCTCATACTCTCTGTTGTCTGTCATGTGTCTCAGTAGCCAGCATTTCCCGCCAGTAGTACTCACAGCAGTACCAGCCAGCAGGACCCTCCGCAGTACCAGCCATCAGTACCCATAGCAGTATCCTCCAGCAGTACCAGACAGCAGTAGCCACAGCAGTACCAGACAGCAGTACCCACAGCAGTACCACCTAGCAGTACCCACCAGCAGTACCCACCAGCAGTACCAGCCAGCAGTACCAGCCAGGAGTACCCACCAGAAGTACCAGCAAGCAGTAACTGCCAGCAGTACCAGCCAGCACTAACCACCATCAGTACCAGCCAGCACTAACCACCATCAGTACCCACCAGCAGTAAGTCACATGTGCTAGGGTGCAACTAGCCCCCAGCACATAATTGTAAATATCCCTTTTGCAGTTTTACTGCTACAGGGCAGCTGCGCTGTGCAGGATCACGTATATACAGTATATGTGATCCTGCATTTCCGGGTATCGGCCACGAGTGCATGCCACCGGAGGCTTGCTCCAGCTGTGATTCTACACCCACTGATCATTCAGGACACAGGCAGAATGGTCATCTGCCTATGTAAGCAAGTAAGATTACCGTTCTGACAGTAAGGAAGGCATTGATCCTGTGTTCCTGCAAAACAGGGACACGGAACCCTTCCCCTAGTACAAGCACCTCCTCAACTGCAGTAAAACACCAGCTAGGCACACAGTTACCCCTTGATCACCCCTGATGTTAACCCCTTCCCAGTCAGTGTCATTAGTACCGTGACAGTGCATATGTTTAGCACTGATCACTGTATTAGTGTCACTGGTCCCCAAAAAGGGTCCGTTAGTGTCCAGTTTGTCCACCACAATATCACAGTACCGCTATAAGTCGCTGATTGCCACTATTACTAGTAGAAAAAAAAATTTCCATAAATATATCCCATAGTTTGTAGATGCTATAACTTTTATGCAAACCAATCAATATACGCTTATTGCAATTTTGTTATGTATGTAGCAAAATACCCATTGACCTAAATTGACGAAGAAATTTGTAATTTTACAGGATATGTTTAATAGCAGAAAGTAAAAAAATATTATTTTTTCAAAATTGTCTGTCATTTTTTGTTTATAGCGCAAAAAAAAAAAAAAACACAGAGGTGATCAAATACCACCTAAAGAAAGCTCTGTTTGTGGGAAAAAAAGGACAAACATTTTCTTTGGGTACAGTATTGTATGACCCTGTAATTGCTAAAGTAGTGCAGTGCCATATAGCAAAAAATGGCCTGGTCAGGAAGGGGGGTAAATCTTCTGGAGCTGAAGTGGCTAACTAACAGCCACAGGCTGCCCAGGCATACCCTTCCAGGTAGTAGTTCATAACTCATAGAGTTCCTGAGAGGTGGATTCCCGTGCGGGGAGCTAGCGGGTTGCTGGTGATTACATGCTTGTGTAGCTTAGAAATTCTTATCTCAGGAGCCTGGATGGCATGCACGTGAGGATGGGGAGGGCAGGGCAGGCGGAGGTGCTGTCCATGGATGCTGCTATGGCAAAGCTCTCTGCCGTGGTTCTTTGAGCTGCTTGAGCCTGCACACTCTCGCTCATCTTCCGGATCTCCCTCCCTTTCTCGGATGGCTCGGATGTTTGGCCTCTCTGTATGGCCAATTGCATGGTCCTGGCGGTTCTGATGTGTGGCTCTTATGTGTGGCCCTGCTGTAGATTGTAGACTGTGGCTGTCTGTCTGCCCTGAAACGGCTTTGAATTACGGCCTCGCTGCACGACTAGCTTCACTGGCTTCACTGGTTGTGCGGCTCCACAGTGCAGCGGTCCGGATGGTCTGGAGGAAAGGAGGGCCAGCTGTATAACTCAGACATCAGCACAGAAGAGAGTATAGATGTGCAATCTTGGAGAAGGGAGAAGGTCAGCTGGAAAGATCTGGTGATCTGAAGTGGAGAATTCCAATCAGCTGGTTTTCTTCTTTGTTGGTGTTAAACTGTGAGTCTTATGCCTTGAACTTATTAGCTACAAAGTATATATCTAACATTTAGCAGGATATTAAACTGTTATACTGATGCACTTGATTAGAGACTGTATGAACTCTGTCCTTCCTGGTGTCCCCGGGTTCTCTCAGCTGACTGCGGGGGAGTCTGTAGTCTCTTGTACTCTCTTAAGAATTTGAGAGACTTCTTAGCCTTGAAAATGTATACTTCTCCCTACTGAACAATCCTGAACAAACATGATGGTGTAAGATTCCGGTACCTCGGGTACCCTTAATCACCACTTTTCTCTGTAATGCGTCCCACCTTTCTCTTCAGGTGGTACGCATATACCTTTAAGAACAATGATGTCACTGCTGAGCGCCGCAGAGCGGCTATTTCAACCGCCGGCGGTCTCACTCACATTGTTCGTTCAACCTGCCTTGTTATCCACATGCTTTCAAGCCTGTCTCTTGATCGGAGCCTCCAGCTATTCCCTTTACCTGGAGCAGACCGGAACCTCGCTACTGATCCCTGTATCTCGCTACCGGATCATTCCTATCTACTGGACCTCTCTAACTACTAACATTACAAGTGATAAGTACCCCGCAGGGGAACCCTCCATAACCTTATTGCACTATCTACCTATGCACATTAAGGACTGTTACTACCTATCCATACTATCCTATCATCTGCACTGTTACATAGATTGCTAGCTCTTCAGCCTACTACCATCTATCATCTGCACTGCTGCATAGATTGCTAGCTCTCCTGTCTACTACTATCTATCCTTGCACTGGGTTACTCTATCCTGTATTTGTCATCTGCTGTCCTCACCACCTGTTAGCATACTCGATACTAACCTATCTGCATTCCTAAAAAGAAAGAGAAAATTGGCCCGTGGGACTTTATATGAGGTGGGTACATGTGACTGGAAATAACAAAAGATAAGTAATTGAAAAAATATAATCTTTATTGCAAAAAATGACATCAAAGTTGTGCGCGTGAAGCGCTGGGATAACAGACTTCATTGGAAATCATTGAAAAACATGTATAACATAAAATACCATACATAAAATATACAATATTCATGAGAATGCAAAACATCTAAATCTCAAGGGTAAAGACATGGTAAATAATTTTCACATAACGTATAAATGTCGTATAAATGTCATGCATCTAATCTGACGCGTTTCACGAGTCACTGCTCGCTTCTTCAAGAGAGAATGCATTGGAAAAATGATAAATCTGAAAAAACAAAAAAAAATTGAAAAAATAGGAGTATAGCTCATGAATGTATTATTAAGAGAGGATTTTGTAAGTCATGGGGAACTCATTGGAGTGCCCATTACTCACATTTCAAAGGCTGGAATCAAGGAGTGGAACTCCGTGCGGTAGCAATGGTGTAGGTCTGGCCCGGGAGCTGAAGGGTCCCATCGGACGACAATATAGCGGAGTGGCCCATGGGAGGTAAGTGACCAATGTGTGGAGTAAAAGCCATAAGCCTTCCATGTCTGTCATAAAAATTGGAATTTGTAGAATTAAGTATATAAGTAAATATGTATAGTATATGATACAATGTAGTACAAAGTCTATCATGTATATTGAACAATGAATGAATATCCAAATGCCATGCACAGTGCAGGAAGGACTGATATGATTGGTACAATAAAGTATTGAACAATGTGGAAATGAGTAATGGCTGAGAGAAAGGTGAATAGGTAGAAGGTGGAAGTGAAAAGAGTGTGACAATGAGTGAAGGGAAGTGTAGAAGATGAAGGTGGTGCACCTTCATCTTCTACACTTCCCTTCACTCATTGTCACACTCTTTTCACTTCCACCTTCTACCTATTCACCTTTCTCTCAGCCATTACTCATTTCCACATTGTTCAATACTTTATTGTACCAATCATATTAGTCCTTCCTGCACTGTGCATGGCATTTGGATATTCATTCATTGTTCAATATACATGATAGACTTTGTACTACATTGTATCATATACTATACATATTTACTTATATACTTAATTCTACAAATTCCAATTTTTATGACAAACATGGAAGGCTTATGGCTTTTACTCCACACATTGGTCACTTACCTCCCATGGGCCACTCCGCTATATTGTCGTCCGATGGGACCCTTCAGCTCCCGGGCCAGACCTACACCATTGCTACCGCACGGAGTTCCACTCCTTGATTCCAGCCTTTGAAATGTGAGTAATGGGCACTCCAATGAGTTCCCCATGACTTACAAAATCCTCTCTTAATAATACCTTCATGAGCTATACTCCTATTTTTTCAATTTTTTTTTCGTTTTTTCAGATTTATCATTTTTCCAATGCATTCTCTCTTGAAGAAGCGAGCAGTGACTCGCGAAACGCGTCAGAATAGATGCATGACATTTATACGACATTTATACGTTATGTGAAAATTATTTACCATGTCTTTACCCTTGAGATTTAGATGTTTTGCATTCTCATGAATATTGTATATTTTATGTATGGTATTTTATGTTATACATGTTTTTCAATGATTTCCAATGAAGTCTGTTATCCCAGCGCTTCACGCGCACAACTTTGATGTCATTTTTTTGCAATAAAGATTATATTTTTTCAATTACTTATCTTTTGTTATTTCCAGTCACATGTACCCACCTCATATAAAGTCCCACGGGCCAATTTTCTCTTTCTCTGATTGTTTCGGGATGGAGGTGGTCTACAGATGGCTCCAGACCAATTTCCTCTTTTTGCTATCTGCATTCCTAAATACCATCTTGAACTCTCCTATACAAAACCTATCAAGCGATTACCATCCTTGTCACTGTTCACACCTGTCCCTTCAGCACATCACCTTCATACTACCATATACATACTATCACTCCAGGAACATCTCATTGAGTGTGTATATATCTGTATGTTGAAGCTGACAGGCCCACGGTGATGAGTCCTGGAGAGTTGGATCTGGTATTCAACACATCTCTACATGACTACTGAGTGGAGATTTTGCAGCTGTAAATCCAGCCTATACTAAAAACACAGGAGCGTTACAGATTGAACGAACCTTAAAAATGGATTCAGCAGAATTACCCACTCAAGTGACACAATTAACACAACAAGTAAAAGCGTTAATACTTGCTCTGACTGACGTACAAGAAAAGAATCAGACTCTGACACAGCAGGTAACCCAGCTCTCACGGCTTACTGCTATTCAGCCTCCTGAACCTAAAATAAACCCTCCTCTAGTGTTTACAGGTGATCGGAAAAAATTTAGTGAATTCAAAAACGCATGTCAATTGCTTTTTTTGTTAAAACCTCGTACATACCCCACTGATCAAATAAAAGTCTGTACCGTTATTTCATACCTGACGGGTGATCCACGGGCCTGGGCAGACTCTCTCTTTGAGAGTAATGATCAGATTCTCAACACCTATTCCTTATTCCTAGCGGAACTCGCTAGTTTATACGATGACCCCAATAGGCAGAGTACTGCTGATATTCAGTTGAGGGCCTTAAAACAAGGAAGGAGACCTGTAGAAGACTTTGTATCTGAGTTCAAAAGATGGACCCTTGATTCAGGGTGGAATGACACATCTTTGCGAACTCAATTCAGACTCGGGTTATCGGAAGGCGTTAAAGACGAGCTCGCCCGAGCGGATTTACCTGGCACCTTTGAGGCCTTGATACAACTTAGTATCAACATCGACAGACGACTGCGAGAAAGAAGGGCTGAAAAGATGGGAATGCCATTGTCTAGTCCTTCTCAGATTTCGGCCGTTGACCCTACTCCCATGGATGTAGGAACCATACGCCCACCTTTAACGACTACTGAACGAGCTAGAAGAACATCCAGAAATCTCTGCATGTACTGCGCATCCTCGGATCATTTGATAAACACCTGTCCCCTTGTCCGCAAAAAAGAGGGTGAGTGTTCACATGTCTTGCTGGGAGGATTAACGACTTCCTTCTCTAACCCCTATCTTTTTGTTCATTTAATATTACAGTGGGACCAAACTAGGATCACCACCAAGGCTATGGTTGACACTGGATCTTGTGGAAACTATATTGATACACGCTTTGTTACCTTAAATAAAATACCTATTATTTAAAAATCTAAGCCTGTTTCTGTTAGTTTCATTAATGGTATTCCACTGTCTTCTGGTCCAATCACCAACCAGACTCAGGCACTCCTTGCCACTACCAACGAATCACATGTGGAGACCATCACCTTTGACATACTATCCTCACCCTATTTTCCTATTATTTTGGGACTTCCCTGGTTACACACACACCAACCAATCATAGATTGGAAAAAACGGACTTTGGTTTTCCCTTCTCACTATTTTGAGAATACGTGTAACCTCCCATCTTATGGGAAGATTCTGTCTGTGGTGTCTGATGAAATTGCACCACTATGCTATCAGGATCTGTCCGAAGTGTTCCTTGAGAAAAATGCTCAAGTGTTGCCTCCCCATAGGGATTACGATTGCACTATCGATCTACTCCCTAACAGCAAATTGCCTTTCGGTCATGTTTATCCCCTTTCACAGGATGAACTTTCTCATCTCAAGGAATACTTGGATGAGAATTTGACAAAAGGGTTCATTAGACCCCCTATTTCTTCCACTGCTGCAGGACTTTTTTTTGTCCGCAATAAGGATTCCACTCTCAGGCCTATTATCGATTATAGGCAATTAAACACGATTACGATAAAGGATCGCTATCCTTTGCCGCTCATCCCTGAACTTATTGAACAGGTGCGTGGGGCTACTTATTTCACCAAATTAGACCTGAAAGGGGCATACAACCTAATCCGAATCCGTGACGGGGATGAGTGGAAAACAGCATTCAGAACCAGATACGGACTATTCGAATACCTTGTGATGCCATTCGGGCTATGTAATGCTCCCGCAGCTTTCCAAAGATTCATAAACGACATCTTTAGAGACTTACTTGATGTCTGTGTTGTAGTATACCTAGACAATATACTTATTTATTCTCGATCTATGCCTGAACACATAAAACATGTAAGACTTGTGTTGTCCAGACTGCTCTCACACAGACTATATGTGAAATTAAAAAAATGTCTATTTCATAAAGAAGAAATATTATTTCTAGGATACTTCATATCCAAAACTGGAATTAAGATGGATATGAGTAAGATATCCTGTATTCAAGACTGGCCTATACCAACAACTCGTAAGGCCCTACAGCGATTCCTTGGATTCTCGAACTTCTATAGGAAGTTCATCAAGAACTTTTCCGCTATTGTTAGACCTCTCACACAACTGACAAGTATAAAAAAAACATTCAAATGGTCAGAAGAAGCAAATCAAGCTTTCTGCTTGTTAAAATCAAGCTTTACTTCTGCTCCCATACTACGCCATCCAGACCCATCCCTCCAATATATTCTAGAGGTAGATGCGTCAAATATGGCAGTAGGAGCAGTTCTCTCCCAACGACCAACAAACACTTCATCACTTCACCCAGTTGCTTTCTTTTCAAAATCACTAAGCAGCCCAGAGGTGAATTACCCAGTGGGTGAAAAGGAGTTGCTTGCCATAAAACTGGCACTGGAGAATTGGCGACATCTGCTCGAAGGTACCCAGTTACCAATACTCATATATACAGATCATAAAAACCTTCAATACCTCCAGACTAACAAGACTCTCTCCCACCGGCAGGTACAATGGTCATTATTCTTTTTAAGATTTAATTTCCTAGTGACCTACACGCCTGCAGACAAAAATAAAAAAGCGGATGCGCTATCACGATTAACCGAAGATAACTATGCCGAAATCCCTTCCATTCCCATAATACCCTATGAACGCATTATTGGTGTTGTCCGTTCCTTGAAGGAAGAGATTTTGCACAGTATAAGAATGGATTCACCTTCACCACAACTAAGTACTGATGCAGAAGGCTTCCTCTATTACAATGACAAACTCTACATACCCCCTACTATGCGCACCAAGATTTTGGAGTTATCGCATGATGTGCCCATGGCAGGACATATGGGTATAACGAAAACCTTTAATTTGCTCACCAGGCAGTTTTGGTGGCCTGATATGAAGACGTCTGTACAAAAATTTGTTTCTTCATGTGACATCTGTGCAAGGTCCAAAATTGACACTACAAAACCATCTGGACTACTTTGTAGTCTACCAATACCCCAGGTTCCATGGGAAGTTGTATCCTTAGCTTTCATAGTAGAACTACCACCCTCTAAAGGATTTAATACCATCCTAGTGTCAGTGGACCACTTGACAAAGATGGCACATTTCATTGCTATCCGTAGACTACCTTCATCTAAACAAACAGCAGAACTACTGATGAAACATGTGTTTAAGTTGCATGGAATTCCAAAAACTCTTTTGTCCGACCGTGGTTCACAATTCATCTCTAAATTTTGGCAAGCACTTTGTCAAATTTTACGGATTGAGCGGAAGCTCACTTCTCCCTACCATCCTCAGACCAACGGACAGACTGAAAGAGTCAACCAGTGCATTGAGCAATATCTACGTTGCTACACATCATACTTGCAGGATGATTGGGTGGATCTCCTTCCTCTAGCAGAATTTGCTTACAACAACGCAACCCACAGTACCACGAAGCTAAGTCCGTTCTACTTGAACTATGGGTTTCATCCCACTCTTCTTCCACCACGCATCCTGCCATCGAGTAACCCGGTAGCCTCTGATTACCTTACCCAAATAAAAGACTCTTTGGGCTTACTCAATACCACTATATCACACGCTCACAGTCAACAAAAAAAGTACTACGACCTTCGTAGAAGACCTTCTCCTCAGTATGCTATTGGGGACCTTGTTTGGCTATCGACAAAGAACTTAAGATTAAAAATCCCTAGCAAGAAGCTTGGACCTTTATTTTTGGGACCCTTCCCAATTAAAAAACTTATCGGAAAAGCTGCAATACAGCTCACCCTACCAGCAGATCTCAAGATCCATCCCATCTTCCATGTGTCGCTACTGAAGCCCCATGTTCCTAACCAAGGAATAAGGCCTACCATCTTGCCTCCACCTCCAATACAAGTTGAAGGCGGAGAAGAGTATGAGATCAAGGAAATTTTGGATTCTCGCATCCATAGAGGAAGACTCCAGTATCTCATAAGATGGAAGAACTATGGACCCCAAGACGACACCTGGCTAGATACCTCTGATATTCATGCGCCTAGACTTATACGGAACTTTCACTCGAAACACCCAGAGAAACCTATCCTATAGGCCTTCCGGAGCCGGCCTTAAGGGGGGGGTACTGTAAGATTCCGGTACCTCCGGTACCCTTAATCACCACTTTGCTCTGTAATGCATCCCACCTTTTTCTTCAGGTGGTACGCATATACCTTTAAGAACGATGATGTCACTGCTGAGCGCCGCAGAGCGGCTATTTCAACCGCCGGCGGTCTCACTCACATTGTCCGTTCAACCTGCCTTGTTATCCACATGCTTTCAAGCCTGTCTCTCGATCGGAGCCTCCAGCTATTCCCTTTACCTGGAGCAGACCGGAACCTCGCTACTGATCCCTGTATCTCGCTACCGGATCATTCCTATCTACTGGACCTCTCTAACTACTAACATTACAAGTGATAAGTACCCCGCTGGGGAACCCTCCATAACCTTATTGCACTATCTACCTATGCACATTAAGGACTGTTACTACCTATCCATACTATCCTATCATCTGCACTGTTACATAGATTGCTAGCTCTTCAGCCTACTACCATCTATCATCTGCACTGCTGCATAGATTGCTAGCTCTCCTGTCTACTACTATCTATCCTTGCACTGGGTTACTCTATCCTGTATTTGTCATCTGCTGTCCTCACCACCTGTTAGCATACTCGATACTAACCTATCTGCATTCCTAAATACCATCTTGAACTCTCCTATACAAAACCTATCAAGCGATTACCATCCTTGTCACTGTTCACACCTGTCCCTTCAGCACATCACCTTCATACTATCATATACATACTATCACTCCAGGAACATCTCATTGAGTGTGTATATATCTGTATGTTGAAGCTGACAGGCCCACGGTGATGAGTCCTGGAGAGTTGGATCTGGTATTCAACACATCTCTACATGACTACTGAGTGGAGATTTTGCAGCTGTAAATCCAGCCTATACTAAAAACGCAGGAGCGTTACAGATGGTGCTGCTGTTGTCTGTCTCTGCATTTTATAAAGATCTGTCTGGCCTGAACTGACGGGACTGGAATTTAGGAGCCCTTTTCTCAGGGTTGGAGGAACAGGTTCAAAAAAGCCCCCCCTCCCCCAGTTATTTCAGCTATCCCCCCCCCCCCCCCCGGGACTTTTTATTTCCACAATGAGGGGGGAAACTTTGAGAGTCACCCAAGAAATCACCCAAGATAAGTGCCAGTCCAGGTGGGAAAAAAACAACATTTCATGATGCATGATGATAATGCAGGAAAACAGGCACCAGAGAAATCCTTAAATACCCAACAAAGACAAATGCAAGTAAGGGAAAAGTGTACCTCCAACAGACCATCATTGAGTACAGTAACAGCAGAAACAAGTGAAGCAAAACAAGATTTAGAGGAAGAGATTGGTTTAAATCCTGCAACTGAACAAACTATGGAAGACCAGCTCCCAACAAAAAAAGAGATGGCTGCCATGTTGGCAATACTAGAAAAAATGGAATTAACAACAATTCATGAAATCCGGAGCCATCTTTTGACACGAGTGGAAGTCTTGGAAAAAAAGGCAAGATATTTATATACAGACAATAAAGGAGTTAAGGAGAGAGATGATAGAGATAAAAACTGAACACAGAAACCTCGCCTATAAGTTAGAGGATCAAGAGAATAGAAGCAGGAGGAAGAACCTGAGAATTTGAGGAATAACAGAATCTATACTTGGTGAAGACCTAACAGAGAAAATTAGAAAAATCTTCAATCCTTTATTGAATAGAGAAGAAATGGAAAAATGTATGATTGAAAGAGTGCATCGGATTCGAAAACCAAAAGGTTTACTAGCGGATACCCCAAGGGACATAATAATTCAATTTCAGAGTTACACAGATAAGGCCCAGATCTGGGAAGGCTTGAAAAGAAATCCATCTATACGTTATGAAAATGCGAAAATACTAATTTTCACGGATTTATCCCAGTCTACACTAAGAAGGAAGAAGCTGCTGAAGTCACTAGTGGAAACACTGCAAAAACAAGGCGTGCAACACAACTGGGGTTTCCCAGCATGTCTGAAAGGCAGGAAAGATGGCCGCTTGGCAAGTCCAAGATTTCCAGAGGAAACACATGGGTTCTGTGAGAAGCTTGAAATCCCCATATCTAAATTTCATGGATGGACTGAAAACCCTATAATTGAAGAGACGGTACAAGAAGAACAGTGGTGGTTGTCCTTAAAAAAAGAGGTAGTAAGTAGGTAGTAAGATAAAAAAAAGAATTAGATCAGTATTTTCTAGAAAATGAATCCCCAGACATCTCTGATGCCCCAGTCTGGGAAGCCCATAAAACATATATTAGGGGGATACTAATATCAATAGCTTCTGGAAAGAAAAAGGAAAGGACTAGACAAATAAATAGATTAACAACGGAGATCTACGAGCTGGAACAGTAACATAAATAGGATATGGCTAGGGAGATAAAAGAAAATCTAGTATTAAAAAGGGAAACATTTAAAGATCTATTGGTACAAGAGACTAGGCATGGTTTTAATAAAGTTGCCAGGTGTAGGTATAAATTTGGAAATAAACCTGGAAAACATCTAGCAAGAATACTAACTAAGAAAAAATCTCAAAACTATACAGAAAGAATCAAAAACAGTAGGGGAGAAATTGTACATTCAACAACGTAAATAGCAAGAGTTTTTCAAAGCTTTTATAAGGCCCTATATACAGTATCTCACAAAAGTGAGTACACCCCTCACATTTTTGTAAATATTTTATTATAACTTTTCATGTGACAACACTGAAGAAATTACACTTTGCTACAATGTAAAGTAGTGAGTGTACAGCTTGTATAACAGTGTGCATTTGCTGTCCCCTCAAAATAACTCAACACACAGCCATTAATGTCTAAACCGCTGGCAACAAAAGTAAGTACACCCCTAAGTGAAAATGTCTCAATTGGGCCCAAAGTGTCCAAAAATATTTTGTGTGTCCACCAATATTTTCCAGCACTGCCTTAACCCTCTTGGGCATGGAGTTCACCAGAGCTTCACAGGTTGCCACTGGACTCCTCTTCCACTCTTCCATGATGGTGGATGTTAGAGACCTTCAACCTTCATTTTAGAATTCCCCACAGATTCTCAATAGTGTTTATATCTGAAGACATGCTTGGCCAGTCCATCACCTTTACCCTCAGCTTCTTTAGCAAGGCAGTGCAGTGGTCGTCTTGGAGGTGTGTTTGGGGTCATTATCATGTTGGAATACTGCCCTGCGGCCCAGTGTCTAAAAGGAGGGGATCATGCTCTGCTTCAGTATGTGACAGTACATGTTGGCATTCATGGTTCTCACAATGAACTGTAGCTCCCCAGTGCTGGCAGCACTCATGTAGCCCCAGACTATGACACTCCCACCACCATGCTTGACTGTAGGCAGGACACACTTGTCTTTGTACAACTTACCTGGTTGCCACCACACACACTTGACACCATCTGAACCAAATAAGTTTATCTTGGTCTCATCAGACCACAGGACATGGTTCCAGTAATCCATGTCCTTAGTCTGCTTTTCTTCAGCAAACTGTTTGTGGGCTTTCTTGTGCATCATCTGTAGAAGAGGCTTCCTTCTGGGATGGCAGCCATGCAGACCAGTTTGATGCAGTGTGAGATGTATGGTCTGAGCACTGACAGGCTGAACCCCCACACCTTCAACCTCTGCAGCAATGCTGGCAGCACTCATACATCAATTTCACAAAGACAACCTCTGGATATGGCGCTGAGCACGTTCACTCAACTTCTTTGGTTGACCATGGCGAGGTGTGTTCTACGTGGAACCTGTCCTGTTAAACGGCTGTATGGTCTTGGTCACCATGCTGCAGCTCAGTTTCAGGGTCTCGGCAAGCTTCTTATAGCTTAGGCCATCTTTATGTAGAGCAACAATTCTTTTTTTTTAGATCCCCAGAGAGTTCTTTGCCATGAGGTGCCATGTTGAACTTCCAGTGACCAGTATAAGAGAGTGAGAGCGATAACACCAAATTTAACACACCTGCTCCCCGTTTACACCTGAGACCGTGTAACACTAACAAGTCACATGACACTGGGGAGGGAAAACGGCTAATTGGTCCCAATATGGGCATTTTTACTTAGGGGTGTACTTGCTTTTGTTGCCAGCAGTTTAGACATTAATGGCTGTGTGTTGAGTTATTTTGAGAGGACAGCAAATTTACACTGTTATACAAGTTGTACACTCACTACTTTACATTGTAGCAAAGTGTAATTTCTTCAGTGTTGTCACATGAAAAGCTATAATAAAATATTTACAAAAATGTGAGGGGTGTACTCACTTTTGCGAGATACTGTAATGTTTGCAAGGTAGAATCACAACAGGTAGAGCAGATAAGAATACAAAGATATAAAAATATATTAAAGAAGCAAGATTACCTAAAGTAGCAGTGGACAAAATGGCAGCGCTCGAGTCACCAATCTCTGAAGCTGAAATCTAGCAGGCATTAAAAGATACATCAAATTGGAAAAAAACCCAGGGCCAGATGGATATACGGTACGTTTAATATAAAAGATTTGGAGAAATATTAGTCCCAAAGATTTGTACGTACTTAAATGGAATTGGGATAAAAGGAGACATGAGGGGAGAATCTCTACAAGCGTATGTGACGGTAATTCCAAAGGAAGGAAAAGACCCAACTTTTTTATGTTCCAGTTATACGCCAATAGCCTTATTAAATGTAGATACAAAATTATATGCAAATATACTGGCAACTAGACTAAAACACTGTTGGAGGACTGGATCCATGCAGACCAAACAGGTTTTGTCCCGGGGAGAGACGGAAGTGATAATGTGATCAGAACTTTAATGTTACTACACAGAGCTAAAGATTCTGGAGTCCCAGCCCTCCTGTTGTCAATAGATGCTGAGAATGCCTTTGACAGGGTGGATTGGGACTTCATGATTGAGACAATACAAGATCTTGGAATGGGACCAAAGATGATACAGTGGATAGGTGCTCTATATAAAAATCTCACCGCAACTGTTAAGGTAAATGGGGAATGTCATCAGAATTTGAAATGAGCAACGGGACGAGGCTCTGTCGCTCATGCTGTTCATTCTGGCGTTAGAATCATTATTAACAAAAACAAGGCAAAATAGGGACATAGGGGGAATAAAAGTGGGACAAAAAGAACATAAGATCGCAGCATACACAGATGATGTCCTATATCCTAAAAGAGCTCAAAGAATATGATGAGCTATGAAACTTTAAGATTAAGCCAATAAAATCAGAAATGTTTAATATAAAGTTAAACAAGGAGGAGGAACAAGCTTTGAAAAGTAATTTCCGATTTACCTGGGCAAAATCAAAATTAAAGTATCTGGGGATAAATATAACTCTATTAATAGAAAATGTATATCAAGCTAACTATGTTCCCTTATTAAAACGGATCGGGTGGACAGATTACTGGGTGGGGCTGGGGAAGACCCAGCTGTCATGGTACACGTGGGTACCAATGACATAGGCAGAGGAAGATGGAGAGTCCTAAATGATTTCAGGGACTTAGGAGCTAAGTTGAGGACTAGGACCTCCAAGGTAGTATTTTCAAAAATACTACCTGTACCTCGAGCCACACCAGAGAGGCAGCGGGAGATTAGGGAAGTTAACAAGTGGCTGAGGAGCTGGTGTAGTAAGGGGGGTTTCAGGTTCCTGGAGAACTGGGAGAACTTCTCACTCGGCCACCGGCTCTTTGGTAGGGAAGGATTGCACCTAAATGAGAGGGTGCAGCCGTACTGGGTGAGAAGATGGCCGAAAAGTTAGAGTGGCTTTTAAACTAGGTGATGGGGGGGAGGGTACATATGTAGAATTAGCCAGTGGAAAGCAAGATTCAGAGGGTAGAAATTGGGGCATTAGCGGTAGGGTGTTCGGAGCTTCTAAAGCCAGGGTGGGTATGGGGAAAAATCAAGAGAGCAGCCTAAAAACATCAAATGAGGATATATGTAACCGGTCAAAATTACGAGGCTTGTATACCAATGCCAGAAGCCTGGCTAACAAGATGGGAGAGCTGGAGCTGCTGATGTTTGAGGAGGACTTAGATTTTGTGGGGATAACAGAGACTTGGTTTGACAGCTCTCATGACTGGATGGCGACCATTCAAGGGTATTCCCTTTATCGCAGAGATAGAGAAGGTAAAAAGGGGGAGGGGTATGTCTGTATATTAAGAGCAGTGTACAGGTAAATATGAGGGATGATATTAATAATGGAGCTATGGACGAGGCAGAATCCCTATGGGTAGAACTTCAAAGGGAAGGCACTGATGGGAAGGTAATATTGGGCGTATGCTATAGGCCCCCCAACCAGAGGGAGGAGGGGGAGGCAGACCTCCTTTTACAGATAGGAATCGCAGCAAGGATGGGAAATGTCATTATAATGGGGGACTTTAATTATCCAGATATAGACTGGGCAGAAGGAACCGCGCATTCAGCCAAGGCTCGGCAGTTCCTAAATGTTTTGCAGGACAATTTCATAGGTTAGATGGTGAATGCACCGACAAGAAACAATGCGGTACTTGACCTACTGATTACCAGCAATACAGACCTACTTACGGATATAGAAATACGGGGCAACTTAGGAAACAGTGACCATAGGTCAATTAGTCTCAGTATTAATTATAGTAATAGGAAACACAAGGGCAATATAAGGACACTGAATTTCAAAAGAGCCAATTTCCCAAAACTGCGCTCTCTGCTAGAAAATATCAAATGGGAAAGAACCCTGGGAACAAAGAACACGGAGGAGAAATGGGAGTGCTTCAAAAGCATACTTAACAAAGGGATTGGCCAGTGCATTCCAAAGGGAAATAAATTTAAAAGAGCAAAACTAAACCCTGGGTGGCTAAACTCCAACATAAAAATGCATATTAATGCTAAAGGAAAGGCCTTCAAAAAATACAAGGCTGATGGGTAATTGGCAGCATTCAAGCATTACAAAGAGTGTAATAAGAAATGTAAAGACGAAATCAGGGCGACTAAAATAGAACACGAGAGACATATAGCGGAAGAGAGTAAAAAGAACCCCAAGAAATTCTTTAAGTATATAAACAGTAAGAAAGCGAGGCCAGAACACATTGGCCCCATAAAAGACGATAAGGGAGTTTTGGCCACAGAGGACAGGAAAAAGGCGGTAGTGTTAAATCATTTTTTCTCTTCAGTCTTCACAAAAGAATTGGGGGGCTACACTAACCCAGCTTGTAAGGCCAAGCTAAATAATACACCACAGGAAGTACCGCCATGGCTAACAGAAGAGAGACTTAGAACTAAACTAGAGAAACTTAACATAAATAAATCACCGGGACCGGATGGCTTGCACCCAAGGGTTCTTAAAGAGCTCAGCCAGGTGATTGCCAGACCATTATTCTTGATCTTTAAGGATAGTTTACAGACGGGTATGGTGCCAGCTGATTGGAAAAAAGCCAACGTGGTACCAATATTTAAAAAGGGGCCGAGATATATCCTGGGTAACTATAGGCCGGTCAGCCTAACATCAGTAGTCTGCAAGATTTTGGAGGGGATGCTAAGGGACCACATACAAGACTTTAGTAATGAAAATTATATTATTAGTAGTAATCAGCATGGATTCATGAAAAATCGTTCTTGTCAAACCAAACTATTAACCTTCTATGATGAAGTGAGCTGCCACCTAGATAAAGGTAAGCCTGTGGATGTGGTGTACCTGGACTTTGCAAAGGCCTTTGACACCGTTCCCCACAAACGCTTACTGTTCAAACTAAGGAAGGTAGGTATGGATCATAAGGTGAGTACCTGGATAGAGAACTGGCTCCAGGGGAGGTTGCAAAGGGTGGTGATTAATGGGGAATACTCAGATTAGACGGTTGTGGAAAGCGGGGTCCCCCAGGGTTCTATCCTGGGGCCAATCCTGTTTAATTTATTCATAAATTATCTAGAGGAGGGGATATCGAGTAAAATCTCAGTTTTTGCGGATGATACTAAACTAAGCATGCCAATATCTTCTGGACAGGATGTGGAAACCTTACAAGCAGACCTGAACAGAATAATGGGGTGGGCAACTACATGGCAGATGAGGTTTAATGTTGAAAAATGTAAAGTAATGCACTTGGGTGCCAGAAAGCAAGCTACTCACTAGGGGGGAACCTCTGGGTGAGTCTAGGATGGAAAAGGACCTAGGGGTACTGGTAGACAATAGACTTGGCAGTGGCATGCAATGGCATGCAATGCAGTGGCATGCAATGCAAGCAAAGCCAACAGAATACTGGCATGTATAAAAAAGGGGATTCATTCCAGAAATAAATAGATTATTCTCCCACTCTACAAGACTCTGGTCCGGCCACATCTGGAGTATGCTGTCCAGTTCTGGGCACCGGTCCTCAGGAAGGATGTGCTGGAACTGGAGAAACTCCAAAGAAGGGCAACAAAAATAATTAGGGGAATGGAGGACATCAGCTATGAGGAAAGGCTACAGTCACTGAACTTATTCTCTATGGAGAAGAGACGATTGAGGGGGGATATGATATCAATGTACAAATACTGTACTGGCGACCCTTGCATAAGGAACAAACTATTCAGAGAAAGGAGATACAATAAGACACGTGGCCACTCACTAAAACTAGAGGAAAGGCGGTTTAACCTTAAAGTGCGTAAGGGGTTCTTCACTGTAAGAGGGGTAAGGATGTGGAATTCTCTTCCACAAGCAGTCGTATCAGCGGGGAGCATTGATAGTTTCAAAAAACTATTAGATGGGCACCTTAGAGACCACAACATACAGGAGTATACAATGTACCGTTAACAGCAAACACACACCATAGGTTGAACTGGATGGACTGATGTATTTTTTCAACCTCACTAACTATGTAACTATGTAGATATTAGACAAGGTTCTAATCACCATATATCATGGGTGGGAAGGATAAACACAGTCAAGATGTTGTCTAAGATTTTGTATAAGTTTCAAATGCTACCAATTTATATTCCACCTGCATTCTTTAGGATTATAAAAACAATATTATTAAAATATATATGGCAAAGAAAGAAGTCCAGGGTGCAGTATGTGGTTCTCACTAGGGACAAGTCACAAGGAGGGTTATCAGCACCAGACATGGAAAGGTATTATAAAGTAGTGATAATTTCACGAATGATAGAATGGACAAAGGGAATTTTAAGGAAAAGATGGGTTGAAATTGAATTTACACAAAACAACACTCAGTTAAATAAAACTATGGATCCCACCAAAATTTAGGGAAATACAACAAGAAACACCTGGAATGACCAAGGTGGTATATACGATTTGGGATACAGTTAATAAACAGTTTAAATGGGAATATAACTCCCCTTTGATATCACTGGAAGGCACAAATTATTTTTCACCGGGAAATGAGAAATACTTTAATAACTGTCAATAACTTCTTACAGCCTCTAGAGGGCAGAGGAGAGCGCACAGAGAGACAGGTGGAGAGCGTGCAGGGGAGACGCTGAGTGAGCGTGGTGTGGAGCTGACTGCTGTCTGAGCTATGAGACTGGAACGTGACCCCCCCCCCCCCCCAGCAGGTGACAGAGAGACCCCCCAATGGGTGACAGAATGACCCTCCTCGGTGAGGGACAGAGAGACCCCCTCCGGCAGGTGACAGTGAGAGGTGGCAGAAGCAGTGACAGTGAGAGCAGGCTGAGGACTGAATCATGTGCACTGATAGGCACGTGAGAGGCAGCGGGGACTGTGAGTGGACGGTGGACAGGGGAATCAACAAGTGATGGGCTAATCAGCTGTTTGAGGGAGTCAGCTGGGATCTGACAGGGATCTGTCAGGGGAACCCCAAAGGTGGGGCTGAGCGGGAGAGGCGGCGGGGAGGGGCCCAGGAGTGACAGGTGGACAAGGCAAGTGGTAGGCACAGACTGAAAAGAGAGAGGCTGCAGGAACAAACAAGCAGACCAGGGGCTGCCAAGCAGGTGGACTGGGAGTACCTTGTGACCGGGTGTACATTAGTGACTGGGAGTACCTTAGTACCTGGGAGTACCTTGTGACTGGGAGTACATTAGTGACTGGGAGTACCTTAATGACCGGGAGTACCCTTGTGACCGGGAGTACCCTTGTGACTGGGAGTACCTTAGTACCTTGGAGTACCTTGTGACTGGGAGTACATTAGTGACTGGGAGTACATTAGTGACTGGGAGTACCTTAGTACCTGGGCGTACCTTAGTGACCGGGAGTACCTTAGTGACCGGGAGTACCTTAGTACCTGGGAGTACCTTAGTACCTGGGAGTACCTTTGTGATCGCGAGTACCCTAGTACCTGGGAGTACCTTGTGACTGGGAGTTGGGAGTACCTTTGTGACTGGGTGCTGAGAGTGACGCGGGGTACTGAGAGTGACGGCAGATAGGGGAATCAACAAGTGCTGGGCTAATCAGCTGATCGAGGGAGACCGGCTGGGATCTGACAAGGATCTTTCAGGGGAAACCCAAGGGTGTGACTAAGTGGGAAAGGCGGCAGGGTGGGGCCCGGGGCCCGGGGTGACAGGTGGACAAGGCAAGCGGTAGGCACAGACTGAAAAGAGAAAAGCTGACAGGGGGAGGCTGCAGGAACAGACAAGCAGACCAGGGGCGGCCAAGCAGGTGGACTGGTAGTACCTTAGTACCTGGGAGTACATTGTGACTGGGAGTACCTTGTGACAGGGAGTACCTTGTGACAGGGAGTACCTTGTGACAGGGAGTACATTAGTGACTGGGAGTACCTTAGTACCTGGGAGTACATTAGTGACTGGGAGTACCTTAGTACCTGGGAGTACCTTGTGACTGGGGGTACCTTCATACCTGGGAGTACCTTCATACCTGGGAGTACCTTAGTACCTGGGAGTACCTTAGTACCTGGGAGTACCTTGTGACAGGGAGTACATTAGTGACTGGGAGTACATTAGTACCTGGGAGTACCTTGTGACTGGGAGTACCTTCATACCTGGGAGTACCTTAGTACCGGGGAGAACCCTTGTGACCGGGAGTACCTTAGTACCTGGGAGTACCTTGTGACTGGGAGTACATTGGTGACTGGGAATACCTTAGTGACTGGGAGTACTTTAGTGACTAGGAGCACCTTAGTGATTACCTTTGTGACTGGGAGTACCTTTGAGCCTGGGAGTACCTTAGCACTGGGTCCTGAGAGTGACACGAAGTACTGGGAGTGACGCTCATTGCTAAGAGTGATGTGGGGCGTTAAAAGTGTGCTGGGTGCTGAGTGTGACACTGAGTGGAACATTGGGCACTGACTGGGACGTGAGGTGCTGAGTGTGATGCTGAGTGGAACCCAGGGTGCTGAGAGAGACACTGAGTGGGACGCAGGGTGCTGAGAGTGACGCAGGTGGCTGAGAGTGCGCTGGGTGCTGAGTGGGAAACGGGGTGCTGAGAGTGGCGCTAAGTGAGATGCGGGTGCTGAGAGTGACGTTGAGTGGGACGCAGAGTGCTGAGAGTGACACAGAGTGCTGAGAGTAACATGGGGTGCTGAGAGTGACTGTGAATTAATTGGAATAGGTATGGCATCAGGGGAGCTTGGAGTAGTGTAGGTAACAAATAGCAGGTCGTTATCCATATTATCCCCATTAGAATAGAGGGTAATAATGTCCAACAGGAATGGGGATGCCACTCAGTGCACATCTTGCTCCATGTATGCGTTCCTTGATGAACCAATCAAGGGTGAAAACTGGTGTGTGAAATGTGAGCGACTTGTTTCTCTGGATGTTTAGATCCTGGATCTAGAAAAAAAAGGTGGTAACACTGCACAGCATCAACAACCTGGAAAGGAGCTTGGACATTACTCAACAGGTGCTGGCGGGGGCCAGCGTAGAGGAGGGTGGAGACATGAAGGCACATAGGCTGGAGGTAGGCAGTTGGGTGACAGATAGAAGAAGGGAAGAGTGCTAGGGAGGTCAGTTCTGAGTTGGTACACCCCAATGAATATACCAAGGTGCATGATGTCGGGGATATAAGCTCAGGGGTGGCAGTGCTGGAGCAGGCGCCCTCTCCTAGCTGCCAGGGGAGTGACGGCTCCAGTGAGGAGGGGGGCAGAGATGCAGGAAAGGTTAGACAAGTAGTGGTAGTAGGGGACTCAATTATTAGGAGGACAGAGAGGGCAATCTGTCAAAAAGACTGTGGTCGCCAAACAGTTCGGCACAGGTTCGGCACATTGCGGATCGGGTGGACAGAATATTGGGCAGGGCTGGGGAGGACCCAGCGGTCATGGTGCACATAGGCAACGACAAAGTAAGAGGAAGGTGGAGAGTCCTAAAAACTATTTTAGGGAATTAGGGAACAAATTGAGGAGAAGGACCTCCAAGGTGGTTTTCTTTGAAATACCACCTGTGCCTTGAGCCACACCAGAGAGGAGCTTAGGAATTTGAAGAAGTGGCAGAGGAACTGGTTCAGGAAGGAGGGGTTCGGGTTCATGGAGAATTGGGCTGACTTCTCAGTTGGTTACCGGCTCTTTAGTAAAGACGGGCTGCACCTTAATGGGGATGGTACAGCTCTATTAGGAAGAAAGATGGCCACAAAGTTGGAGGGGCTTTTAAACTAGGTGTTGAGGGGGAGGGTTCAAAGGTAGTAACAGTCAGCAGTGAGCAAATGACAGAGGGTATTATGGGAGTCAGCAGCGACAATATAACTGTAACATCAACTCCCAGAGTGAATGAGTGGTCAAATCACAAACAAAGCATGGGAAAACTTAATGAGAAATCAAAAATCATACAACACTGAGAGGAGTATACACAAATGCCAGGAGCCTAGCTAACAAAATGGAAGAACTGGAACTGTTGAGGGGGACCTAGAGGTTGTGGGAATAACAGAAACTTGGTTTGACACCTCACATAACTGGATGGCAAATATTCAAGTGTATTCTTGTATAGGAAGGATAGGGAAGGTAAAAGAGGGGGAGGGTTATGTCTCTATATCAAAAATGATGTAAGGGTGGTAGAGAGGACCCATCACTATAAAGTCATACAATAATAATTCAAATATAATATACTAATTGCCAATAATCTAACTACACAATAATACACATATATGCACATACACACCCAGACAAAACTAAGAGCCGGTTCAAACTGGGGCGACTTGTCAGGCGACCTGGTCGCCTGACAAGTCGCCGTGGGTCGCCTGCCATAGATTAGCACAGGACCCGTTCTAATAGGAGCGACACAAGTTAGAAAAAGGGTCCTGTACTACTTTGGGGCGACCTGGAGCGACCTGCATTGACTTCAATGATATGAAGTCTGTGCATGCCGCACCGAGGTCGAGGTGCGCGCTGTGCACCGCGACTTCACAGGTCGCTCCGGCAAGTCGGGTCGCTCCTATGTGAACCGGCTCTAACAGTAATACAAAAAAAAAAAGAAAAAACAATAACAATATTAATATTTTATAACAAACAAAAAAAGTTCAAACAGCGTCTTTCTTATACCTTGTAAAAATTATTTCTTTATACCTCTTTTAAAACTGGTAATAATATTACTACTAAATAATGTTTGTATATTTCCTGGTAATACATTGTTTTTTGCTTTAAATATTATTCGTGCAGTCTGTAATTGCACCATGTCCTTGCCTTGAATTTTACTGGAAGATTAATGAGTTTATGCGATCCCTATATCCTGCCCCATAAATAATCAATTCCTATATCCTGCCCAAAAATAACCTGTATTGCTTTCTTTTGCAATATGATTAATGGATATGTTCTAGTTATATATTTATTGCCCCAAACCTCTGCACAATAATTAAGATATGTAAGAACTATTGAACAATATAAAAGTGATTTATAATCCAGAACATGTCTTACTTTATTTAAAACTGCTATGCTTATGGATACTTTGGACTGCACATGCTTAATATGTGATTTCCAACACCTATTCCATTATAACCCTGAGAAATGTAATTTCATTAACTCTTTTTTAGTATTAACCCCTTCCATCTGAATATTTATTTGCGTGTTAATTCTGCAGTTCCCAAAAGGTATTACTCTTGTTTTGTTAAGGTTTAGTGATCATTTATTTCTATCAAACCATAGTTTCGATTTCCTTAATTCTGTATTAATCACCTGTATTAGATACTGCAAATCACTGCCCGAAAAAAAAAAAAAAAAATGAGTATCTTTATAACATTATCTTCCAAACTTTTGATACCAATACCAAACATAAATTATTGATATAAAGAATAAACAATTTCGGGCCCAACACTGACCCCTGGGGGACACCACAAGTAATATCCAAACATGATGAACAATAATAAACCAATATCACAAATTGCCTCCTGTAAGGCTCGGTTCACACTTATGCGATGCGGGAAGGCTGCGAATTCGCAGCCTGTTCCCGCATCGCAAATGCACCCCTGGCAGTTCACACTGCCATCTGCGATACGCTGGGGGTGTCAATGTAATCCTAATGACACCCCCAGTTTGATCGCATATCGCAGTGCGATCTTGCAGTTCGCACAGGATGGGATCGCACAAGTGTGAACCACTGTGCGATCTGATCCTGATGCGGCTGCAAAAAAGGGGTCCTGTGCGTCTTTGCTGCGGGTGCGGTGCGAATTTAGCCATACAAAGTGTATGGCTAAACTCGCACCGCACAGCCGATCGCATGTAATGAAGGAGCAGTACGCTCCGACATTACATGCGATCGCCGCAGCCGCACATGTGTGAACCTACACTTAGTCAAATAACTCCTCTCCCAGTCTAACACTTTATCCCTAATACCATAACGTTCTAGTTTACTAAATAATATGTTATGGCTTATTGTGTCAAATGCTTTTTTTAAGTCTATTGCTATCATAATAATATAGTGTTTCTGGTCTATTGAATTTGTAATTTCCTCTGTTACATAGTTACATAGTAGGTGAGGCTGAATAAAGACAACAGTCCATCCAGTTCAACCTGTGTAGGTGTGTGTGGCTATAATCATCTCACCAGCCCTGAATGTTCTGATCCTTGAGATGTACATCTAAGAGTCTTTTGAAAGCCACCATACTACCCGCAGAAACCACCTCTTGTGGTAGAGAATTCCAAAATCTTGTAGCCCTAACAGTAAAGAATCCCCCACGTTGCCTGAGGTTAAAACGCTTCTCCTCTAATCGCAATGTATGCCCTCGAGTCCTCATGCATTCCCTTCGACTGAATAGCTTTTTTTCTAATCTGCGATCCCCATTGAGATATTTATAAATTGCTATCATTTCCCCCATCAGGCGTCTCTTCTCCAGGGAGAATAGATCAAGCGATTGCAGACGCTCTTCATAATTAAGGTCCTCCAATCCCCTAATCAGTTTAGTTTCCCTTCTCTGGACTCTCTCCAGCTCCAACACATCCCTCCTGTGGACTGGCGACCAGAACTGGACAGAATACTCCAGATGCGGTCGGACCAGAGTTTTATAAAGTGGAAGGATTATAGTCTTATCTCTGGAATACATCCCTTTCTTTATGCATGCTAATATTCTACCGGCTTTGGCAGCTGCCGCTTGACATTGCATGCTATTGCCTAATCTATCATCAACCAAGACTCCCAGATCTTTCTCCATTTTTGATTCCCCCAAGGGTTCCCCTCCTAACGTGTATTGTGCTTTTAAGTTTTTAGTCCCCAAGTGCAAAACCTTACACTTCTCCACATTAAACCTCATTTGCCATGTCGTTGCCCACTCCGTTATTTTGTCCAGGTCATTCTGTAGGATATCTGCTTCATGCTGTGCAGTTATTGCCCTGCCCAATTTTGTGTAATCTGTAAAAACTGATATCGAACTACTGATCCTGTACTCAATGCTGTTTATGAATAAATTGAACAAGGTTGGTCCCAGGACTGAGCCTTGGGGGACCCCGCTTACCACCTCAGACCAGTCTGAGTATGCGCTGTTTATTACCACCCTTTGGACACGCCCTTTTAGCCAGTTAAGTATCCAAGAGCAAACCCTGCTGTCGATACCTGCAGACCTTATTTTATAAATTAAGCGCTTGTGGGGAATTGTATCAAACGCCTTAGCGAAATCCAAGTACACCACATCCACTGGTCTGCCCCTATCTAGCTCACAGCTCACCTCCTCGTAGAATGTTAAGAGATTGGTTTGACAAGAACGCTCATTTGTAAACCAGTGCTGATTACTGCTGATGATGTTGTTGTCTTTAGCAAACTCTACGATATAGTCCCTTATCATCCCCTCCAGAAGTTTACACACTATCGATGTCAAACTGACAGGCCTATAATTTCCTGGGATATGCCTCTGCCCCTTTTTGAAAATCGGAATCACGTTAGCTTTCCTCCAATCCCCTGGTACATCTCCTGTCCTAATACTGTCAGCAAAGATCAGGAACAGTGGTCTAGATATAACCTTACTGAGTTCCTTGAGTACTCTCGGATGTACGCCATCCGGGCCTGGTGATTTGTTTGTGTTAAGTTTATCCAGCCTTTCCCTGATTTCACCCTCTGTTAGCCAAAGTGGCAAGTCCTGTGTATTACTACTAACCATACAGTCATGGTCAGTGTACCCCTCCGTTTCCTGTGTAAAGACTGACGAGAAAAAAGCATTCAGCACGGTTGCTTTAAGTGTCCTCTGTAACCATCCTCCCATCATTGTTAATTATGTGTGCAATATGCTCTGCCCTAGTTTTTTTGCTGTTGATATATTTAAAGAATTTCTTTGTTTTTTTTTTTACTATCCTCTGCTATTTGTCTCTCAAAGTTGATTTTAGCCATTTTGATTTCGTGTTTACTTTTCTTATTTGCCTCCTTGTATTGCTCGAAAGCCGATACTGTGCCCTCTGATTTATATTTCTTGAAGGCCAATTTTTTTCCCCTAATAAGTTTTTTAACGCTACGGTTTAGCCAGCCAGGTTTGGCTTTGTCTCTTCTAAATGTATTTCCCATAGAAATGCACTGCAAGATGCATTTGCTTAATATGTTCCTAAAGCATTCCCATTTTTCCTCTGTGGTCAGTTATCCCAGGGTTTGGTCCCAGTTTACCCTTTCCATCAATGAGTACAATTTTGGAAAGTTTGCCCTTCCGAAGTTTAGGGTTCTTATGTTCCCCACTTGCCTTGTTATATTGTTATTTACACTAAATGTGATCACCCTGTGATCGCTAGAGCCCAGGTTGTCCTGGACTCCTAACTCCGAGATTAGGTCTGGGTTATTAGTGATCAATAGATCCAGGACTGCGTTTTCTCTAGTCGGAGGATCCACCAACTATGACATGTAGTTATCCTGTAAGGTTTCCGTGAATAGACGGGCCTTCTGTGAGTGTGCAGTCCCCTCTTCCCAGTCAATGTCGGGATAATTGAAGTCCCCCAATATGATGACTGATCCCAGTTTTGCCACTTTACCCAATATTGCTAAAAATTCCAGCTCTACCTCCTCCCCTTGGTTAGGTGGCCTATAGCAAACCCCCACAATTACTTTTCCCTTTTCTCCTTCCCTATGGAGTTCTACCCACACGGATTCTAAATCCATACTCATCCCTTCCATAATGTCACTCCTCTCTATCACCCTTACATTGTTCTTGACATAGAGACATACCCCTCCCCCTCTTTTTCCTACCCTGTCCTTCCGGTACACCGAATACCCTTGGATATTGGCCAGCCAGTCAAGTGAGGGGTCGAACCAAGTCTCCGTTATTCCCACAAGGTCTATGTCCTCCTCATGTACTAACATTTCCAACTCATCCATTTTATTAGCTAGGCTCCTGGCATTAGCATATACCCCTCTTAGTTTTACGGAAGTTAATCGTGAATGGTGATTATGATTATTCCTGTTTTGGTCTGAGGTTTTCCCGCACAGACCTACCAATTGACGTTATGAAACTACTGTCGCTGCTGACTCTGCTCCCTCCTGACTGACTCTACTTCTGAGCCCTCCCCCCCGTCTCCTAGTTTAAAAGCCCCTCCAACTTGGTGGCCATCTTTCTCCCCAAAAGAGCTGTACCGTCTCCATTAAGGTGCAGCCCATCCTTACTAAAGAGCCGGTAGCCGACTGAGAAGTCAGCCCAGTTCTCCAGGAACCCAAACCCCTCCTTCCTACACCAATTCCTCAGCCACTTGTTAAGTTCCCTAATCTCCTTCTGCCTTTTTTGTGTGGCTCGGGGTACAGGCAGTATTTCAGAGAAAACCACCTTGGAGGTCCTATTCCTCAATCTATTACCTAAGTCCCTGAAATCGTTCTTTAGGATCCTCCACCTTCCTTTTACTTTGTCATTAGTGCCCACATGCACCATGACCGCTGGGTCATCCCCAGCCCCACACAATAATCTGTCTGCCAGATCAGCGATGTGCCGAACTCGAGCACCCGGTAAACAACATACTGTTCGGCTACCGAGATCTTTTCGACAGATTGCCCTCTCTGTCCTCCTGATAATTGAGTCCCCAACTACCACAACCTGTCTAACCTTTCCTGAGTCACGGCCCCCCTTCTTCCTGGAGCCGCCGCTCCCCTGGCAGCTGGGGGAGGGCGCCTGCTCCAGAACTGCCACCCCTGAGCTGATATCCCCCTCAACCTGCAACTTGGCAAATTTGTTAGGGTGTACCAACTCAGGACTGGTCTCCCTGACACTCTTCCCACTACCCTTCCTAACGTTCACCCAGCTGCCTACCACTGATGCCTGCGTCTCCTCTACTCCTTCCTCCTCTATGCTGGCCCCTGCCAGTGTCTGATGGGTAATGTCCAAGCTCCTTTCCAGGTTGTTGATGCAACGCAGTCTTGTCACTATGTTTTCTAGATCCATGATGTGGGCTTCCAGAGCAACAAGTCGCTCACATCTTGCACAGCAGTATTCGCCCTCGATTGGTTCATCAAGGAACTCATACATGGCGCAAGAAGTGCACTGAGTGGCATCCGCAATCCTGTCGGACATTATTACCCACTACTCTATGGGGATAATGTTAACGACCTGCTATTCCTTACCTACACTACCTCTATCACCCCTGGTACTAAACCTGGGGTACTCACCAGTTGCTAAATATACTCACCAGTCATTAAGATACTCACCAGTCGCAAAGATACTCACCAGTCGCAAAGTCGCAAAGATACTCACCAGTCGCAAAGATACTATTGAATCTATTAATGCCAGTGATGTTGCACTATTTGATCTAAATTCATATTGATCTTAAGTGAGTAATTTCTTTTTTTCTATAAATTTGTCCAGCCAGTTATTAAAAAGTTTTTCAAAAATTTAGGAAAATTGTGGTAGTAACTATACAGCCCTATAGTTTGTGAAATGGTGTCTGTTCCCCAATTTATAGAGGGGTATGATTTTTCCTTCAAATTATTAGGCAAACCTCTGCACACCAATCCCACTATGCTCACCTTTAGATCCCAATCCTGCTGGTAATCTCTGAAGCTGTCCCAAAACCCTTCTGCTCACCTTTTAACCCCCCCACCCTTACTCACCTTTGTACTCCAAACCCCCCTCTCAACTCACCTCTGTACCCCAAACTGCCTTTTTTGCTCACCTGGTACCCCAAAACCCACTCTCTGCTCACCGTTGTACCCCAACTCTCTCTGCAAGCCAACTCCCACCCTCCCTTCTGACCCTTTCTGAGCCCTACTTTTCTCCCACTAGAGCCTCAGGGCAGAACCATTCTTCCAAAACTATCCACAAGGCTGGGGGCGGTGCTGGCTAAGTAATGAGAAAGTGTTGCCAGGCTAGTTACAAGGGCTGGCTGCTCTGCAGCTGGTTGCAGAGTCTGAACCAGAAGCACTTAATAGGATGTATAGTACACATACCTCTTTTGCTTCCACCACCTCTACCACCCCTACATACACACACATAGCCTTACACTTGCAAGGGGTACTGCCCTGTAGGGGGAGGTTGAGAGCTGAGGACTCAGGAAACCACCTTCCCCATCCATTGCTCTTCACTGCACTGTGCTGTGCTGACCAGGCTCCTGATGGGCTGATGTAACAATTCAGAGAAGCAGGAGCTCAGTCGGGTCTGACATCCTTTTTCAACCAACATGTTGCGACATCCCTGAAAAACTTAGGCGGCTGCGGCAGTCCGGTTGAGAGAGGGTGGTCTATATAATACAAGGTATGCTACTGGCAAAATCACCAGGCGAAAACAGAGGGAAAGAACCTAAAAAATACTAATACATTTAGTATTCATTTTCTTTTCAAGGCTTTCATTCTTCTATTTTCATCTGGTGGTCCAGCCAGCAAGTCTGTTGTTTTTCAAAAGCACAAACTCTCCAGCAGAATTTATAATATTACATGGATGAGACAAACCATTTAACACTGGCATGGGAGGTTAAAATGATCATCTTTATTTATTCATGTAAAACCTTAATTCCAAAGGAAAACATGTTTTCTGTAACTGACTATAAAGTGTGGGCTGGAGATTGGCTTCAATTAATTAGGTATTTAAATCTGCTAATACATTTAACACTCCCCCCCCCCCCCCAACCCAGACTGAAAATGCTATCTGTTGTGTCTCCTGGGCTCACTTATCCAGAGTGGCGTCTCACTAATACTGGAGGTGTGTTACTGGCCAGATCACCAGGTGAAAACAGAGGTAAAAAGCCAAAGATAATAAAACTGATACAGCCACCACATCTAATGATTGTAAAGCTTTCTGGTTTTGGGTTTAATGTTGGTTTAACTGTTAGTGCCAATAAAAAAGCATCATGGAAAGTACTCATAGCAAATAGTCTAACAGTAAGGAGTTAAACATACCTTATAAACATTTCCCTCATCCGCATCCATGCAATCTAAAAACAAAAACAGAAAAAAATTAAACAAGACAGCTCTTTTAGATATAACATTATATATGCTATAATACAAATATAAAATCTTTGGAGGTGTGGCTATATGCCCTTATCATTTACCTAAAGCTATGTTCACATGTGCTCCAGTCCAGAGACTTTATTTTATTGTTTACATAAGGTGGGGTCCAACTTTGAGTATCCATCTCATTTCCTGCTTGATATGGACACTTCTTATTGCTGTCCAAGGGCAGGATCCTCTCAAGTTTTTTTTTCTCATTTTCTTTGCACATGATTGGATATTTAAAGTGAACACAACTTGACATGATTTAAAATCATTCACTGTGCATTTACTCTTTTAGTAAATCAATTCACGTGTTCGCTATGGAAAGTGAAGTTCACTTAACTTAAGCTATGCTCATCCCCAAACTTTTTATATATACAGTATCTCTTGCATATGATTGGCAATATAAAAAGTGATCACATCATCACCTTATGTATTAGGCTTTTCTAAATGAAAAATATTTCCTCCTTTAGTAAATCAACTGCAGTGAACCAGTGCATTCAAGATCCATTGTCTCATGAGTTTTGCTTTGTGCAACAGTTTATTCAAAGCTGAAGTTTAGCTAAAAAAATCCTTACAGCTTTAGCCACATCACTTACCTCTAATGAAGGATGTCCACCATTGAGTAGGCAGCTGAATCCTGAAGAACGCTTCACTGCAGTGATGCCTGTCCTCTTTGTGTCTCTGAAATTCCAGCACTGGAATG
The DNA here is from genome assembly GCF_965119305.1 of Pelophylax lessonae. Lineage (NCBI taxonomy): Eukaryota > Metazoa > Chordata > Amphibia > Anura > Ranidae > Pelophylax > Pelophylax lessonae. The sequence continues at coordinate 81,664,295 of NC_138777.1, read as the reverse complement.
GTTAACAGTTTTGAGGCTTAAAGTGGAGTTCCACCCTATTTTTATACTTACCTCCATCTTCTCGCTCCGGGTCACCTGAAAAAGAAATGGATAATCGCATATTTTTTTTTTTTTTTTACTTACCTCGTAGCGAAGAAAAAATACTTACCTTACTTCCTTCTTCCTCCTTCCTCGGCCGCGGCCCGTCGTCACTTCCTGGCTCTGCAATGATTCCTGGGAGCTGAACGTCATAGCTCCCAGGAATCATTGCGCCTGCACCGGCCCCGACGTCAGTTCCGGGTCGCGCGCGTCATCCCCTTCTAAACAGCTTCTGGGCATGCCCAGAAGCTGTAGAGGGATGACGCGCGCGACCCGGAAGTGACGTCGGGGCCGGCGCAGAGCATCGTGGGACCAAAGAAGGCGGAAGAAGACGCCGAAGGGGATCTCGCTGGCTTCAAGCTGCCCACATCTGAGATGGCAGCGCTGGACAAGACGTTTGCAAGGTAAGTATTTGTCCTAACAGGTAAGTGCAACCCGGGACAGATCAGAGGCTAGCCATTGTGGAATGCACTAGCCCTGACTGTCCCGGGGGTATTAAAAAAAAAAAAAAAAAATCCAGGGTGGAACTCCGCTTTAAGGAAGAACAGCAGTACAGATGGTCTGAACGGGGACAAGCCACTTCCTTCCCATGATCCCCTCCTTCCTCTGTTGATAAAAGTTCTTTCCTTGATTACACTGCTTGTAACTCGATTTGTGAATGGAGGAGAGCAGTTTGTGACTGATCAGACATTCACAAATTGCGTTACAAGCAGTGCAATCAATGAAATAACTATTCTCAATGGAGGAGGATGAAGGGGTGTGACCCTGCCAGACCAACTGTTTTGCTTTTCTGACTGAGGATGCATTGCAGTGCCAGAAGATCAAAGTCAGGAAGAGCACAGGCATTCATGCACTGAAAATTTCTCCAGGATCAGCCTGCCTGTACAAGGCATACATTACAGGTATAGGATTCTGTGACGGTACTAACCGTCACTATGTGTGACGGATCACCCTGTCCCTGGATTGTAAACCCCTTCGTGTCATTTTCCTATGAGTTTGGGACATTGCCTTTTATTGCATTTTATGTTCCCTTTATTCATCTTCTGAACAGCTGAAGATGGCATGACTCATGGCATTGAGTTAATGTAATGTAATGCTACAGCCCTTCTCCCCCCACCCCCCCCTTCCTGTTTCTGTGTCTAATTGTGTGGATTCATGACACATAGACAATGGTCTGGACTGGAGACATCTCTCCGCAGGGGGTGTGTATTGAGAGCCTGTCTGTCTACCATAAGCTCATTAGGTTATCTGTAGCCTTTTTCAATGTACAAATGTTCAGTTTCCATTGGTTGTTCCTTGTCCCCTTCCCTCCTTTGGCAAGGCTAATGGGAGTGTCCCATAACTGTGTGTAAAACTGTATATCTTGGAATTTAACAAACACTTCTTGCTTACTCACAGCATAGAGTTTCATCTCATGTTTGTGGGAGAAGGCTATACCAGCTCTATCCCTCTTCTGCTTGGATTGCTCAATCACTAGCTCTGGTAAGAGCGGTTCCTGCTCTACTCTACAGTATCCCTCACACTAGGGGGGAAGAGAACATCTCTGGCGGCGAAACCCTTCTTTCCATCGGGGCGTCCGCTACAGATTCGCCTAAGCTGCAGGGAATGTTTTTTTTTTTTTTTTGATTACTGGTAACCAAGAAGAACATCAACAGAAAAGTCTTGCTAGTCATCACTTAACACTACTGCAGTGTCTGTAAAGTGAACCATTCACAACATTTTCATTGGGATGCACTGAGCAGCATTGCCCAGCACAATCCCAATGCAAAGACAAGGCAATTTGCCTTGTTTCCTATGGTATCAATTACACCTCTGTGTTGGGGTTGTATGCGCCGTAAAAAAAAAAGATACTACAGTATCTCACAAAAGTGAGTACACCCCTCACATTTTGGTAAATATTTTATTATATCTTTTCATGTGACAACACTGAAGAAATTACACTTTGCTACAAAGTAGTGAGTGTACAGCTTGTATAACAGTGTAAATTTGCTGTCCCCTTAAAATAACTCAACACACAGCCATTAATGTCCAAACCGCTGGCAACAAAAGTGAGTACACCCCTAAGTGAAATGTCCAAATTGAGCCCAATTAGCCATTTTACCTCCCCAGTGTCATGTTACTTGTTAGTGTTACAAGGTCTCAAGTGTGAATGTGAATGTGGTAAATTTGGTGTTATCGCTCTCACTCTCTCATACTGGATACTGGTTACTGGAAGATCAACGTGGCACCTCATGGCAAAGAACTCTATGAGGATATGAAAAAAAAGAATTTTTGCTCTACATAAAGATGGCCTAGGCTATAAGAAGATTGGCAAGACCCTGAAACTGAGCTGCAGCATGGTGGCCAAGACCATACAGTGGTTTAACAGGACAAGTTCCACTCAGAACAGGCCTCGCCGTGGTTGACCAAAGAAGTTGAGTGCACATGCTTAGCATCATATGCAGAGGTTGTCTTTAGGAAATAGACGTATGAGTGCTGCCAGCATTGTAGCAGAGGTTGAAGGGGTGGGGGTTCAGCCTGTCAGTGCTCAGTCCATACACTGCACACTGCATCAAATTGGTCTGCATGGCTGTCATCCCAGAAGGAAGCCTCTTCTAAAGATAATGCACAAGAAAGCCCGCAAACAGTTTGCTCAAGACAAGCAGACTAAGGACATGGATTACTGGAGTCACGTCCTGTGGTCTGATGAGATCAAGATAAACTTATTTGGTTCAGATGGTGTCAAGCCTGTGTGGCAGCAACCAGGTGAGGAGTACAAAGACAAGTGTATCTTGCCTACAGTCAAGCATGATGGTGGGAGTGTCAGGGAACCATGAATGCCAACATTAACTGTGACCTACTGAACCTGAGCATAATCCCCTCCCTTCAGAGACTGGGCCGCAGGGCAGTATTCCAACATGATAACGACCCCAAACATACCTCCAAGACGACCACTGCCTTGCTAAAGAAGCTGAAGGTAAAGGTGATGGACTGGCCAAGCATGTTTCCAGACCTAAACCCTATTGAGCCCAGGGTTTCTAACATCCACCAGCTTTGTGATGTTATCATGGAGGAGTGGAAGAGGACTCCAGTGGCAACCTGAGAAGCTCTGGTGAAGTCCATGCCCAAGAGTGTTAAGGCAGTGCTGGAAAATAATGGTGGCCACACAAAATATTGACACTTTGGGCCCAATTTGAAAAAGTGTACTCACTTTTGTTGCCAGCGGTTTAGACATTAATGGCTGTGTGTTGAGTTATTTTGATGAGACAGCAAATTTACACTGTTATACAAGCTGTACACTCACTACTTTACATTTTAGCAAAGTGTAATTTCTTCAGTGTTGTCACATGAAAAGATATAATAAAATATTTACAAAAATGTGAGGGGTGTACTCACTTTTGTGAGACACTGTACATACAGTAATTTCTTTTAGTGCAGTGGGAAACCCACTGCATCCCAACACTGTGTGAATAGAACTTAATAAAAGGTAATTTGTGACTATTCAAAAAAGTTCTGAAATAAAAAAAGAACAGTGATGCACCAGGCCCGGCACTGCACCCTCCCAGCACACTCTAGCAACTGTGCGTGCAGCATTGTAAAGCTTATATTTTAAATGCAGGACAGTTCTGTGGGAAATAAGGCTGAGTGGTGTGTCGGCCCCAGTGATATGTTGCAAGGTTAAAGCAGAACTGCGGGGAAAATGTATTTTCCACTATACAGTGGGCTGTGCTGGAACTGCATGGGTTAACTGCTTGTTTTGTCTAGGGATAAGCAGAAAGTATACTGATCCGCCAACCATCTGGAAAATGGAGCACATGCCGACTAGGTGGGAGGGTCCATTCATGTCAGAGTATGGCTCGCAGAAAAACAGGGTACATCTACTAATAATAATCATCAAGTTTACAGATTACAGGCACTCAGGCATTTGCCAGCGCTAATGCATATTCGCGGGTGGCCGTGAACGATGGCAAACATTGATGTACCACGGCGCACGCATGGCGCACACGCATGGCCTGACAGAACCTGGCGCGCCCAGTGCCTTATTTAAAGCCAGCAGACTGAACCATAAGTTGCTGGAAGATCTCCCAGCTTCCCCGTGTGCTTCTGTGTCTCTGCTATAATTGGATTCCCTGTTTACCGACCCGGCTTGCCTGTGATCTGTCTTGTCTCTATTCCTGGCTTGACCCTCAGCTTTCTACTTTGACTCCGCTTCAGCCTGCTGATCCTTGTATAACCTCTGGCTTGCTCTTCTGACTCCGCTACTGCCTGATTCCCAGTGAATGACCCCGGTTGACTCCTGACTCTGCTTGCTGTCCTACTCCTGGCTAATATTCCATGCATGACTACTGGCCTGGCTCCTGACTCTGTTCCTGGCCCTCTCTTCTGCCAAGCCTCATCTGGTATATCTGAGGGACTCCTGCACAGCAGTGCATCCTGCTCATCCAGCCGCAATCCAGCAGACATTTTGTCTGTCGCAGCTGGCAAGCCCTGCTTCTTTGGGCATAGCACTCCCTGTCTTCACCATCAGTGGTGTCCTGCATTCAGCCAAAAGGGAAGCCCTCTCAGCATTTTGGCCTCTGACCAGATACATGACAATCCAGTCCACATATAAATAGCCCAATGCTAGTCAAAAGCCACACCCCTGACGATGTCTGTTAGTGATGAAATGCGTAGGAAGGAGTCACGGTGTGTGACCTCATTGCGCATCCACACAGACCACGGCCATCTTGATGATTGAATGCCTTTGATTGTAAATTCTGTTCATTCATCTTCACCATGTAAGCACAATATCTTATTAAACCACTGTTTATGTGAAACATATTACACTATGTGGAGCCCTTTTCTTGTCTCCTAATATGATATATGTTGATTTGGAGGGAGCTTGCTGGCTACTGTATAGTTGGACCCTGAAGTGGTGCAAACATTGAAAGAGACTGCATTTTTGAAGTGTTGGTGATGGTGAAGGATCTCTTTCCTGTGCATTCCCATCTTACAGTGACACTCAAATTCAAGCTGCTGAACGGACTTTTGTCTAAAGACATTTTGCTTACACCTTTCATGTGGCAGTGTGAACCTGGTTTTATATTATTTTCTTCTTTGAATACACAGCGCTGTATGTTTTATCATTTTATTTTGTTACTATATATTGTCTGCATATGGTACTAGCTGCTGTGGGTTGCTAATAACTATGATTAGAATCCAAGCGCGGGTATTTGTGTGTATTTTTTTATCATGGGCACAGCCCCACTGCATGGGAAAAAAACTAGCTTGAGTTCTTCTTTAGGCCGGTCCAATTAGGTCAAAATTCACATGTAGGTCTGTTTTATTAAAGTGGTTGTAAACCCCCTTGTAATGTTTGTACCTATAGGTAAGCCTATAGTATGTCTTAACTATAGGTACTTTACAGCACAGCCGGAGTCCGCAGACCCAGAAGGAAGACGGGCGAAGATGGATGTGGCCTCCAGCGGGGACAACACGGGCTTCATTTGCAGGTAAGTGTCACATAATGTGTACTAGCACATTATGCATTTAATTTGCAGGTAAACAGAAATATATTTTTTTTTTCCCAGACTTTACGTCCTCTTTAATATAAAAGTAAATTTATCTTTTATTTTTTTGGTGCTTCATTAGTAAAAAAAAAAAAAAAAAAAATATATATATATATATATATATATATATATATATATATATATATATATACCATATATTGTCTGCATTAATAAATAAATAACCTGGCTGCTATATCCATTTGCCAAAGGATATGAACATGAAAAAAAATAAATGTAATACAGCCTAAATACTAACAAGTGCAAAAATATAGTATATAATAAATATATGATAAAAACAAACCCCAAACCAAATATAAAGTGTACAAGCATCAAGTGAGAAAAATGTCTAGAAAGAAGAAATGAGCCACCAGAGAGGATAGTATATGTTGTCTTATATTGGTTTTAACCCTTTAGTGCTATTTTATATCTTATGAAAATTCTGCCTTAACAGATCAGAATCTTTCAGCAGCACCTTTTTTGTCACCTTAAGAATTGTACTTCTTCATTATTTTTTGAAGATGGAAGTTTAAAATAACAGGAATAAAAGGAACTTACATGGACATTTTAGCAAAAAGCAACAGAGTTTGTCATCAAATATTGCTGTTGGGTTGTCACATGGAGGTGGAAATTCGGGGTTACATGATAATTCTGTCAAATTAACCATTCCAGGGTCTGGACAAAAAATCTCTGTACATGGTGGGGGTGTCTAAAATGAGGGGGAAAAAAAGCTGCAATTAAAGAATGCAAATGTTTTTACATTTATATATATTCATAACACACATGGTATTCTTGAAACCTAAACTAAGAAACAATAGAAATAAACCAAAATAAACAAATAAAAAACATGTAAAGAAAATTATACATTAGTTGCGTTAAACATATACATTACCCAGCAGGAATGAATTAAGTGTGACTAGACTCTTAAGAAATGTATAAGCTACACAAGTCTCTATTTACAACACAGTCCCAGAAAAAAAAGAAGTTATAAACACGTCTAAAATTACTTTAATGAAATAAATCCACTTCTCATTGGTGTAACGTATGGGTGAAACAGCTAGTCGACATAATCGATTATAATCAATTAAATAAAATATTTTCATAATATTAGTTGGTCAGCCTATTGGTTGGCCTGCATACAGAATGCATTATTTGTTGACTTATCATGAAACGCAGTGCAGCACACATACAGCTCAGTACACCATCCATACATGACAGTAAGTGCCTAAGAGCTGGTGAATGTGTGAGGAACAGTGCCTCATGGGAAATGTAGTCCTGGGCCGGAGAAATAAGTGATTTAAAGCAATTCTAAAGGCAGAAGTTTTTGGGGTTTTTTGTTTTGTTTTTACTTTAATGCATTCTATGTATTAAGTTAAAAACCTTCTGTGATCAGCCCCCTAATGGGGAAGGATTAGAACCCCTGTCAGGCTCTTAGGCCCCTTTCACACAGGGGATTCCATCGGCGGACTCAGTTTTTCTCAGCGGGGGATCGATCCGACGATCCCCCACTGAGCAGGCGGATGGCAGCTCTGTCTCCACGCTGTGTGCGGAGACAGAGCTGTCAGGTCCCCGCCATTCTCTATGAGGGAATCGGATGGGAATGGACCGTCTGTCCGTTCTCATTCCATCCCATCCGCTGGATGGAAAATAGGGTTTCCATCCGTCCAGATTTGATGGATCGGATCGGATGTCAGCGGACATGTCTCCACTGACATCCGATTCCCCATAGAGATGCATGGGGCATCCGTTCAGATCCGCCTGAAAAACAGACAGGCGGATCTGAACTGTCCGCCTGTCAGTGTTGGGGGTAACTAGTTACAAAGTAATGGATTACAGTAATACATTACTTTTTTTGGTAACGAAGTAACGTAACTAGTTACAATACTAATATTGGTAACTACACTACTTTACTAGGCTATAGGAAGGCGCTTTCCTGCGTTACCCAAGCTGTGCGATACATTCGTTATTTCTAAGAATAGAGAGGGATGAAGTTTATGACTTTTTGTTGCACTTTATGTTTTATTCTGTTTTTTCAGGTTTTGTTCTCATGTTTCCCAAAGCCTGCGTTTATACAATAAACTCTATGCAGAAAGAGTGTCATGTATCTTCTACTACACGGTCAATTAAGAAAGTAATAAGTAGTGAAGTTACTTTTCAAATGCAGTAACTAGGGATAATCGAACTTTTCAAAAGTTCGGTTCGGCCAGAACATCCGAACTTCCCGAAAGTTCGGCCTGGATTTCAGAACCCCATTGAAATCAATGGGACCCGAACTTCGGTAATCAAAAAACACCATTTTGAAGCCCCAAAACCCAATAAATGCCCCTAAAAAGAGCCTAGGATTCTGGGTCATGCCCCAGGGACTATTAATCACACAAAAAAAGTTCTTAAAAATTGTCATTTTTGATAGAGAGCCAGTTATTGAAAAAAAAAAAGAGATTTGATTTTGAAACTTTGGATTTAGTATCTTTGGGGTCTAAAAGGTGTACCTGTGAAGTTTCAGCTCTGTAGCATGTCCAGAACCATAAAAAAAAGATTGTTTGTATTAGAACACTTACAGCACAGGATAGTGGCTTCTCGCTTTTCACACCTTGCCGGTTATATAGCAGGCGTTTTTTTGGGCATTTTTTGGGTTCTTTTGAGGCAGGAAAAACATCTGAACTTGTGTATATGGGTATATATACCACTATACACAAGTTCAGATGTTTTGCCTGCCTCTAAAGAACCCAAAAAAATGCCCAAAAAAAACGCCTGCTACTAAACCGGCAAGGTGTGAAAAGAGCGAAGCCTTATTACAGATCTATAATTGCACTAATACAAATGATCTTTTTTTTGTTATGGTTCTGGACATGCTACAGAGCTGAAACTTTACAGGTACACCTTTTAGACCCCCAGACACAAAATCACACAAAAAAAGTTCTTAAAAATTGTCATTTTTGATAGATTTTTGATAGAGAGCCAATTATTAAAAAAAATTAAACAAAATTAAAAAAAAAAAAAAAATTCTTTGGATTTAGTATCTGGGGGGTTTAAAAAGTGTACCTGTGAAGTTTCAGCTCTGTAGCATGTCCAGAACCAGAAAAAAAGATACTTTTTCAGTAGAGCAGGGATGGTGGGACCCTCCTTTTACACGTATATGATCTATTTTTTCTGGTTCTGGGCATGCTACAGAGCTGAAACTTCACAGGTACACTTTTTAGACCCCCCAGACACAAAATCACACAAAAAAGTTCTTAAAAATTGTCATTTTTTATAGATTTTTGATAGAGGGCCAATTATTGAAAAAAAAAAAAATTAAAAAAAAAAAGTGTACCTGTGAAGTTTCAGCTCTGTAGCATGTCCAGAACCCAAAAAAAAAGATTGTTTGTATTTTGTCACTTAGAACACAGGTTGTTGGCTTCTCGCTTTTCACACATTGCCGGTTTAGTAGCAAGCGTTTTTCTGGGCATTTTTTGGGTTCTTTGGAGTCAGGAAAAACATCTGAACTTGTGTATAGTGGTATATATACCACTATACACAAGTTCAGATGTTTTGCCTGCCTCCAAAGAACCCAAAAAAATAACCAAAAAACGCTAGCGTCAAAAAAAAAAAAAAAAACGCCCAGGTGTGCTGTTGCAGGCATTTGTTGGGGGTTTTTGGAGGCAGGCAAAACATCTGAACTTGTGTACACACACATACTTATATGTATTTTACACTTAGACATATATAGGTGTTATAGGAGCGTAACTATATTAGTGTAAATGATTTCATTAGCGCAAACATATATTTCTGCTACTATCACACCTATATATGTCTAGGTGTGTATATACATATAAGTATGTGTGTATATATACCCGTATACACAAGTTCAGATATTTAGCCTGCCTCCAAAAACCCCAAAAAATGCCTGCAACAACACACCTGGGCGTTTTTTTGGGCATTTTTTGGGTTCTTTGGAGGCAGGCAAAACATCTGAACTTGTGTATAGTGGTATATATACCACTATACACAAGTTAAGATGTTTTTCCTGACTTCAAAGAACCCAAAAAATGCCCAAAAAAATGCTTGCTACTAAACCGGCAATGTGTGAAAAGTGAGGAGCCAACAACCTGTGTTCTAAGTGACAAAATACAAACAATCTTTTTTTTTATGGTTCTGGACATGCTACGGAGCTGAAACTTCACAGGTACACTTTTTAGACCACCCAGATACTAAATCCAAAGAATTTTTTTTTTTTTCAATAATTGTCTCTCTATCAAAAATCTATCAAAAATGACAATTTTTAAGAACTTTTTTGTGTGATTTTGTGTTTTGGGGGTCTAAAAGGTGTACCTGTGAAGTTTCAGCTCTGTAGCATGTCCAGAACCCCAAAAAAAAGATCATTTGTATTAGTGCAATTATAGATCTGTAATATGGCTTCGCTCCTTTCACACCCTGCTGGTTTAGTAGCAGGCGTTTTTTTGGGCATTTTTTTGGGTTCTTTAGAGGCAGGCAAAACATCTGAACTTGTGTATAGTGGTATATATACCCATATACACAAGTTCAGATGTTTTGCCTGCCTCCAAAACCCCAAAAAAATGCCTGCAACAACACACCTGGGCGTTTTTTTGGGCATTTTTTTGGGCTCTTTGGAGCCAGGCAAAACATCTGAACTTGTGTATAGTGGTGTATATACACACATACTTATATGTATATACACACCTAGACATATATAGGTGTGATAGGAGCGTAACTATATTGGTGTTAATTATTTCATTAGCGCAAGTAGTTTTTTCTGCTCCTTTCACACCTATATATGTCTAGGTGTATATATACAGACATGGGTGTGTATATATACCCCCTATACACATGTTCAGATGTCATGTCTGACTCCAAACATGTGCTCAAAAAATCACTAGCAATGCCTGAAGCCAAAAAGAATGCTGGCGGCGCCGAAGCCATATTACTGCAGCGAAAGTGACTTGAGAGAAACTAGCTTTTCTCTATAGTGGTCACCCTGATATGGAAGGGTTTGGTCACCTTGCCATAGCAGTCACTGTTGGTTCACCCTACACTACATTACCGTCACCCTGATATGGAAGGGTTCGGTCACCCTGCCATAGCAGTCAGTTAACCCTACACTACATTACGGTCACCCTGACACTTCACACTTTCCCTACAGAAACTACATTTTTAAAGCTAAATAAAGTGTAAAGGAGCACTCTAACTACACTAGATATCCCTTTCCTCACACTAATAAATGCTAAATGACACTTTTAAAGTAAAATTAACAGAACTGCTTCCACTTTCTGTCCTGTATAACAATGCTAGGATTTTGGCGGGGGCTATCTTATATACTGGGGGGGCGTATTCACTAATGATTGGCCTAGGGACCCCCTAGTCACTCCAATCACATTCCTAGAATTCTCCTGCCCCCTCAATTGGCTTTTGCTAATAGTTCTGGTCCAATCACAGGCTTTTAAAGCCCATTTCCTAAACCATTGTATTTTGGTCGGTTCTGGTTGCCGAATTCCGAACTTTTTGAGCAAAAAGTTCTAAATTCGGCCGAACCTCGAACACCCAATGTTCGGGCCGAACCGATGGTCGACCCGAACCGTTCAATCATCCCTAGCAGTAACTTGTAAAGTAATCTCGTTACAATTTACAGAAGTAACTAGTAACTAGTTACATTTTTTGAGTAACTACGCCAACACTGCCGCCTGTGTGAAAGGGTCCTTACTGCTATCCCAGGACATTTCCCTTCAATTCCTCTCCTGCTGACATTGTTTCACCAAACAAGAAGTGAGGGGCGCCCTCCAACAACAACACAGACATAACTAATGCTTTTTTTCCTAGTAGAGTTGGAGTAGACATGTACCCCTGTCAGTTTTTATTTCTATCGGTATCTTTTTTTTAAGAATTTCCCCCTCCATCCTGTCTGGTAAAACTGTTGTAAGCAGGTCAGGAATGAGGGTAAATCTCCTTAACAAAGCTGCAAATAGCAGTATAAACATGACAGGAGATCTAATCCTTCCCCAATCTAAAACTAGAGAAGAATTTTGGCTTGACACACACTTTAAAAAAGTTAAAACTCTCCCATTACATATGCAACCTGCACATAAAATATAAACTAACACTTTATTCTTAGCCTGTTGTGACAGCACTAACTGTCACTATGAGTGAAAGACAGATAAGTAATGGTTTGGATTGCTTCAATATTTGTCAGCAAAATCTTCATATACAGTACTTCTGTATCCTGTGAATGCCTAATGTACCTTCAGCCACAGAATACAACGTTCTTAGCTGTCAGGTAAACGCATGTGGGCTAATTTTTGGGGCCTGGAATGGCCGACACTTACTTCTTTATCCTGTGAATGCCTAATTTTTCAGAGTGAAATTGAAAATCAATGGGTCTGTAAAGGTTCCGCCAAATTGTGGAACGGATGCGGACCCATTTTACAGACGTGTGAATGGACCCTATATGTATTTGACATGTATTTACTGGCTGCTGTCAGTTCTGGCTGATTTAGAAAAAAAAATAAAAAAATTTTGCTGAAAAAAAAAACAACTTTTCCAATAGCAATACTTCTGTTATGACAGTGTCCATGTTGTGGGACTATTTGTGCAAAGCTAGTAAGTATTTTGTGGCTGCAAATATGACCTAAAGGTTTTTAAAGTTCACCTGACATTAAAGTCAATGGGGCCCGCCGCGAACTTGCGGTTCGCAAACGTTTGGGAAAGTTTGCGGATAACGTTCGCGAACCACCCCGGCTGATGTTCGTCCATCACTATTCACAAAGCTGCCAGCTAGTGCTGTGCTTTTTTTTTTTTTTCTAGAGAACTCACAATGGTCTGAAAAAATTTATTGTCATGGTATACCTTGTAGAAAATGTTTATTTGCCAAATATTTTAAACACTATGAAAAATATGTAATCCGTATACAAATACAATTTTTTTTTTCTTTTTTTTTTGCCTAAAGAAGAGCAATAAAAACGGCTAGCAAAGGGCTCTAGACACTCTGTCAGTTAGGAATTATATGGTATAACTTAATGTACAGATTTCAACTTTGGCTTATTTTAGAAGAAGTGTTAGACCAGGTTCAAACCTGCATTCTAGGATGTGGTACTGTACCACATCATAGGATGTACTACGATTGCAGTAACACTCAACAACCCATAGAAGTCTGAATCAAAGCTTTAGGCTGAGTTCACACTGGCATTAAAAGCAGGCATTTGAGAGGCGTTAAAAACGTATGCACAAGATACAATAGACAGCACATTGTGCTGTTCACACTAGCAAAACATGAAGCATTAGCGTTGCTTCACTTCACATTTAAAGACTCATGTAGAATCAGGAGGCATTTGAAGCCATTCAAGTCTATGGTAATGCTTAGCGAATGCTCTGGCAGGCGGTTTCGGTGCATTAAAATTAGTTTATTTCTGTCACGTTCTATTGTGGAGCAGTTTTAATGCTCATCAACCGCACCAGAACCGCACATAGGGCGCTTATGAAGCGTTTTTATGGCTTGTAAAACGCCCCATACCAAAGTTCATTGACACCCATACTAACGTCATACAAACGCCATAGGAGATTTAGTCAAGTGTGAACAAGCCCTAATGTTGGTAGTCCCCGATTATGGCATTCATTTATTTTTATTATTTTTTATTCTTGAACGAAGTGCTTGAATTGTTCCACAGAGAGTCAATTTTCCTAGCAAAGCCCCCTCCCTTCTAATGCACTTTTTAAAATACACTCAGCATTACACACTGTTTAAAAGAATTTTGTGGTAATTGGTGATTTTTGAGTTTTACCTATAGTAATATGTTTGTATTCTTGCTCTGCATGAAGAATTGGAACATGTTTTTTTTTATAATATTTTCAAAATCCTGCATTTATCGACAAAATAATCAATGACCAAAACTATTAAGGAGGTACTCACCGTTCCTGGTGTGGAAAGAAATGTCCCAGTTGGCCCGAGTTGGGGTGTAACACTTACTGTAGCTGTCAGGTTAAAAAAAAAAAAAAGCATAATCACTAGACTGGACAATACTTTTATTAAATAAAACATTTTTTAGTTTTTGATAGTGGACGTGATCCTTTGCCTAGCGGGGTGGCAAATTTATCTCATTATGTCATGTCTGGCAGTGTTGCTTGCCAAACGTGGCCATTGAAATCAACTGCATCACGTGCCAGCTGATTGGCATGCAGATGTGACAGAGTATGGCAATGCACAATTCAACCTTGGTAATGGAGAAAAAAAATAGGCATTTAGGAGGTGGCAGTATTTGCTCCTGAATGCCTATAAACAAATTCGAAACCACCTCTGAATATTGATCCACCACAGATTGCATTTTTAGAGGTGTGTTTAGAACCACAAACCGTGTGAACAAGGCTTGACGTTTTAGATTTCCTAGCGCTTTCTGTGACAGAGATCACTATAATCACTAATAGAAGATAAATGAAACCAGGGGGGCCTTAGATTCCCCCCCATGCAGATCCTCACATATCTTTTAGGGGACAGGATGTGGGGCCCCCCAACATTGGTCCCAAGGGTGCCTTCCAAAGGAAGAGGCTTTGCCGTACCCCTTTGCAGGTACCTTCCCAATGTGAGGGAAGGTTGGTATGGTTCACTAGGGGACACACACTTGCTGTCCCCCTTTTCCTGGCCACCCTGGATAGACATTTGGTATTAGTTTTTATTTGGACCCTGTATCCTTTTTTTTTTTTAAAGGCCATTAAAAAACAAAAATGGTGTGGGGGGCCTCCTAAAATGTCATAAAGATCCTCCTGAACTATAGGAGTCCATATTTCTTTAACATTGGGAAAATACCTTGCAACCTTGTCCCCAAGACCATCGTCAACAGATAACATCTAACAAATGCTACACATGAAACAATAAAATGTGCATGTGTTTGTATAGCATTTGTTAGATGTCATCTGTTTATATACACATTAGGAATGTGCGGTTAGATCAAGTGGCATCCAAACTTTATTAATGTCTACATGAAATAGTGTTTTTTCCGGAGAGAGCACCCAGAGTGGTATTTTGTAATGGTTTATACCAGCTATTGGCTTGTATAAAGTTTCCCACAAGCTATCAACTTCCGTGTGTCAACACCGACTGATATGCATAGTGATGGATTGTTTATGGTGGTATAACAACCAGGAGGAGGATTTGTATATAGCATCATGGCTCTAATTAATCCCTCAGTTTTTGAGGAAGTCTGTCAAGACATAACATGTAAAGTAGGTAGATCTGCTGATGTCATCACGCTTGAAGGCAGAGCTGGCTACATTCCGTCAGGAGATCATTCCATAATTAGTGGATGCTAAAAGATCTACACTATTTACACTGAAAGTGCTTATGTTCTAGTACAGATGTAAATAGATTATTTTTCTTAATTTAATAAATACTAAAAAACAGTAATGGCTAAATAGTTTGTTTTTTTGTGTTGAGATCATGTAGCTTAAGCCGCTGAGAGGGTATTAGTGACACTCGAGCAGAGGCGTAACTAGAACCTTCAGGGCCCCGATGCAAGAAACCATGAAGGGCCCCCCAGACCCCTGGCCGGGGCCCTTACCTTCAAGCCCGGGGCTCTTCCCACTAATCCTGGGGCTCTTTAATCTCATTGCATGGCCTTTTATTATGGTCCCGCATCAGGATCCTTTCACAAGTTCTGCAGTGGGCCCCCTTCCTGCAATCTTGGGGCCTCCCCACAGTGGTGAAATGCCAGGGCCCGGTCACAAGTGTGACCTTTGAGATCCTAGAAGTTCACCCACTGGTTTGCTACCGGGCCCCCTGGAGCATGGGGCCCGGTAGCGATTGCAACCCCTGCAACCCCTGTAGTTACGCCCCTGCACTCGAGCATTCCTGACCAGTAGGAAGAGTGGGGCATGTCATCTTCCATTGCAGTGGTTTAGGAGAAGAGACTGACGCTGTCCTTTCTATGCTGTTTGTAACCACCTGTAGGTTAAGAGGTCAGCATAAAGTATGGAAGTAGGCGTTAAACTATTACTCACAAGTGCAGGTGGTTAATAATTGACGATCACTCTGATGTTTGTGGCAATAACTTCCATGTACAGTGAGGGAAAAAAGTATTTGATCCCCGTCTGATTTTGTGCGTTTGTCCACTTACAAAGAAACAATCAGTCTATAATTTTATTGGTAAGTTTATTTTAACAGTGAGAGACAGAATAACAACAATATCCAGAAAATGCAATTAAAAAAAGTTATAAATTGATTTTCATTTTAATGAGTGAAATAAGTATTTGATCCCCCATCATTTAGAAAAAATTCTGGCTCCCAAGTGTCTTCTATACAGGTAACGGAGCACTCTTAGGAGTGCTGTTAAAGGGAGTGCTCCTAATCTCAGCTTGTTACCTCTATAAAAAAAACCTGTCCACAGAGGCAATCAATCAATCAGATTCCAATCTCTCCACCAATTTTTTTTTTGTAAGCCTGTAGCGTGTGAAACACACTCAAAAGACTTCACCCAGTGCATAAAAAAGTGCACACACACAAACGTAAGGAACACAAAAAGTGCACAGGGTGTGCGAAACAAATGGTCTTCCCTCCGAAGAGGTAGGACCCGAACCTCGATCCCCCGGGGCGCAAGACTTCTGACAGGGATTTAAGGTACTCATGGTCTGTCTGGCCGAAACCAGACTGACCCCGTTCTTCAGGGGGACTGCCGAAACAGCCCACCCCGAGTACTAAGTGGGGCTCCCCCGAAGGGAGACCCCATGGGAGAGGGCGAACTAAGCCAAAAGGCCATATCCACCCCCTCCCAAGACTCAAGGCAGGGCCCGAGGACCCACACCCTCCAGTCGTGCAAATAAAGAAAACAAAGGTGATAGTGCAGGTGACAAACTACAAAGAAAAAGAGACAAACAAAACAAAGAGTGGGGGAAAGGGAAGTGGGGAAAGTGCTATGGTGCCATGTGAGGAACCAAGGCAGGCCTTCCAGCCGGAATAAAAAATTCCTCTGGTGCAAGCCAAAAGGCCTGTCCCAAGAGGCAGGTGCGAAAAAGGTGTGCATAGTGCAGTGACCAAGATGCCAAAATAACTCAGGCGAGCTGCCCCTCACCAGTGAGAAATTAAGGCACCCCTGGGCTTCCACCCCAGGGGCACTTACACTACGGGCTTTTTCGGTCTCAGCCCCTGGCCAGACCCAGTGTAGCCCTTACCTACCAGGAGGTTTGGAACATGTACAGCTTAGGGAGAGCCTGCCTACAACTGGGAACAAGCCTTTTGCAAAGCCAGATTCAACCCAGGAGGAAAGGCCCACCCACCGCTAACCACATTCCTCACCAATTACATCCGGGAGCAATACTAACCGTCTTTCCCCAGCTTTCTTGCTCCCTTCAAACTGGTAGGGGCGGACTCATTCAAATCAGGAAGGCAATGGAACCATCCGGCTTTCTCTGGTTTGGCCTACTCCGGTCCTCCAGTTACACCCAGAGTGCCCCGGTTAACTTCGGCCACCACCGATACTAACCTTCCGGTTCCATACCAACACTGATAAGAACAGATACTACACTTGATCTTAGCCAAAAGGCCGAGAAGCAATCTCTCCACCAATGCCAAGACCAAAGAGCTGTCCAAGGATGTCAGGGACAAGATTGTAGATCTACACAAAGCTGGAATGGGCTACAAGACCATCACCAAGCAGCTTGGTGAGAGGGTTACAATAGTTGATGCGATTATTCACAAATGGAAAAAACACAAAATAACTGTCAATCTCCCTCGGTCTGGGGCTCCATGCAAGATCTCATCTTGTGGAGTTTCAATGATCACGTGATTCAATGAAAACGGTGAGGAAGTAGCCCAGAACTACATGGGAGAATTTGCTAATGATCTCAAGGCAGCTGGGACCATAGTCACCAAGAAAACAATTGGTAACACACTACGCAGTAAAAGTCTGAAATCCTGCAGTGCCTGCAAGGTCCCCCTGCTCAAGAAAGCACATGTATAGGCCCCTTCTGAAGTTTGCTAATGAACATCTGAAGGAGGAGAACTGGGTGAAAGTGTTGTGGTCAGAAGAGACCAAAATCAAGCTCTTTGGCATCAACTCCACTTGCCGTGTTTGGAGGAGAAGGAATGCTGCCTATGACCCCGAGAACACCATCCCCACCGTCAAACATGGAGGTGGAAATATTATGCTTTGGGCGTGTTTTTCTACTAAGGGGACAGGACAACTTCACTCCATCAAAGGGATGATGAACAGGGCCATGTACTGTCAAATCTTGGGTGAGAACCTCCTTCCCTCAGCCAGGGCATTGAAAATGGGTCATGAATGGGTATTCCAGCATGACAATGACCCAAAACACACGGCCAAGGCAACAAAAGAGTGGCTCAAGAAGAAGCACATTAAGGTCCTGGAGTGGCCTAGCCAGTCTCCAGACCTTAAACCCATGTACCCATAGAAAATATATGGAGGGAGCTGAAGGTTCGAGTTACCAAATGTCAGTCTTGAAACCTTAACCACTTCCATACAGAGCAGTTACACCCCCTTCCAGCCCAGACCAATTTTCAGCTTTCAGCGCTCATACACTTTGAATGATAATTACTCAGTCATGCAACGAAATATATATATATATTTTTTTACACAAAATTGTCATAATAACAATTGCAATACTACATGTGTGAGACTTTTAAGCTGGATACACACTATAAGCTTTTCTTTAGATTTTTTCCTTCAGACTTACCAAAACCATATAATATGAGGTCAGACCTAAACACTTTCAATTTGTAAGCAATCAGGCAGGCCCTTCTACTACATAGTTGAAGGTAATGCCTCGTACACACGCAACGATTATCGGCCGACCGATCGGCCGTCTTTTGTCCAGTGTTGTTGTGTTGGTTGAAATGTGCCCTAGACTTGCACTGGACTTTTGTTGGCCAACAAAAACCAACTTCAGAAGTGATGTCATGTGATGGTTTACTTTCTGTGTGTTTTTTCTTCTCTGAGCATGCCCAGTCTTGCTCATCAGATTTTTGTCTGCCGAAATCTGTACTCACTGGCGAAAAATCGGCCGTTGTGGTGACGGCCAACAAAAATTTCATAGCATGCACACCAGATTTTATTCGGCCGAAAAGTCGCAGTCGGTTGTCGGAAGCATCGTACTAACAAGCCGAAAATCGGCCGATTGGACGTTGGCCGAAAATTCACGGCCAACAATCGTTGCGTGTGTATGAGGCATAAATCTAAAGGAAGTCTACCAACAAAAGTTGTATAGTGTGTATCCAGCTTTACACAGCCTGTCCACATACAGAGGCCCAAGGGTCAAGTCCTGGGAAAAAAAGTGTGGGAACTCACCCAAGATTACCACCCACCCACCTCAAAAATTAAAAAAAGTGTGTGTTTTTGTATATATACCTTTTGAGGAGCAAGGGCCACTTTAGCGACTTGGTAATCGGTCGCGGGCCACAATGAACAGAGAGGGCAGATCAGATGATAGGTCCATGTCAGCATATGCAGAGCAGACACAGACACAGCCCGTTCTACTCTATGACCCCTACAATCTGATCTGCCCAGACAGAAGGGGACAGATCCTCTTCTGTTTTGTTACGTGGATTGAAATGGGTTCCTGCAGGTATCGCTGGCTGCTGCTGTCCCCCAGGTGGGTATGGCTGGTGGCTACTAACTGGCTGTTCTCCAGGGCTGATACTGCTGGCTGGTACTACTGGCGAGTACTGCTGGTGGGTACTATGGAGGGTTACGTATACTTTGATTAGCAAATTTCCCTAGTTCTCCTCTATTTCTCGCCCCTCTCTATTCTTTCTTTCTTCTCTCTCTCACTTATTCTTTTCTCCTCCATCCCTCTCTCTCTTTCCATCTGTCTCTTTATATCGCTCTATTTCCATCTCTATCTATCTATCTATCTATCTATCTATCTATCTATCTATCTATCTATCTATCTATCTATCTATCTATCTATCTATCTATCTATCTATCTATCTATCTATCTATCTATCTATCTATCTATCTATCTATCTATCTATCTATCTATCTATCTATCTATCTATCTATCTATCTATCTATCTATCTATCCTTCTCATCTCTCTTCCTACCTGTTTCCTTTCTCTCCCTCCTTCTCTCTCTCTCCCTCCTCTCTCCCTCCTTCTCTCTCTCTCCCTCTCCCTCCTCTCTCCCACCTTCTCTCTCTCTCCCTCCTCTCTACCTCCTTCTCGTTCTCTCCCTCTCCCTCCTCTCTCCCTCCTTCTCTCTCTCTTCCTTCTCGCTTTCTCCCTCTCTCTCCCCCCTCTCTCTCTCTCCCCTCCCCTCCCTTCTCTCTCCCCTCTCTCTCCTCTCTCTCTCCCCTCTCTCTCCCCCTCCCCTCCTTTCTTTCTCTCTCTCTCTCTCCCCTCTCTCTCTCTCTCCCTTCTCTCTCTCCCTTCTCTCTCTCTCTCCCCCCTCTCCTCCCCTCTCTCTCTCTCTCTCTCTCTCTCTCTCTCTCTCCCTTCTCTCCCCTCTCTCCCTTCTCTCTCTCCCCTCTCTCTCTCTTCTCTCTCTCCTTCTCTCCATTCTC
Source organism: Pelophylax lessonae (assembly GCF_965119305.1). Lineage (NCBI taxonomy): Eukaryota > Metazoa > Chordata > Amphibia > Anura > Ranidae > Pelophylax > Pelophylax lessonae. The sequence continues at coordinate 81,644,202 of NC_138777.1, read as the reverse complement.
TCTCTCTCCCCCTTCTCTCCCTCTCTCTCTCTTTCTCTCCCTTCTCTCTCTCCCTTCTCTCTCCCCCTCTCTCTCTTTTCTCCCCCCCCCTCTCTCTCCATTCTCTCTCTCTCTCCATTCTCTCTCTCTCTCCCTTCTCTCTCTCTCGATCTCTCTCTCTCTCTCTCTCTCTCTCTCTTTTCTCTCTCTCTCTTTTCTCTCTCTACCTCTACCTCCCTCCAGAGCAATCTTTAATATGGATTGGACCCTGGGAAAACATTTTCTCGGAGCTCCCATGCAATTTTGCTCTCAACCCCAAAAAATCTTTGCTATTCATTCTCATGTTATTTGCAGCCATGTACACTGCTCTATGTACACAACACATCCAATAGTCCATCTCAGGAGTGAGCAAGAGAGGGTGGCTACATTCCTACCTACAGTAGGACCATGAAGCGGGGATTTATCCACCCTCTAACAGAAAGTCAGATCACAGCAGCAAAAAATAAAATTGTTAATTTGGAAAAAGCGGAGAGCAATATAATTAACTTTTTTTGAGCTAAGAATATACACCCACTTTATTAGGTACACCTGTTCAATTGCTTGGTAACACACATCAGCCAATCACATGGCAGCAACTCAATGGTGTGGGGGATATTTTCTTGGCACACTTTGGGCCCCTTAGTACTAATGACCCCCTTAAGGACTGCCCACCATACATTTAATGCGGCAGGGTGGCCCTTAAGCACAAAATCAGGTACATATACGTACCGTCTGCCTATGTAAACAAGCAAGACAGCTGTTCTGCCAGACAGTAAGGGAGAGATTGTGTGTTCCTAGTAATCAGGAACACTGATCTCTATCCTCCTGCAGTCAGTCCATTCTCCCCCACAGTTAGAAAACACTCCTTAGGAGCACACCTAACCCTTTGATCGCCCCTGATATTAAACCCTTCCCTGTCAGTGTAATTTATACAGTAACAGTGCATATTATTTAGCACTGATCACTGTATTGGTGTCACTGGTCCCCGAAAAGTGTCACTTAGCTTTTTGGGATTTTTTGTTTTATCAAAAATATGTAGCAGAATACAAATTGGCCTAAACTGATAAAGAATTTAGATTTTTTTTTATTATTATTTATTGGGAATGTTATATAGCAGAAAATAAAAAACAATGTTTTTTTTTTCAAAATTGTCGCTCTTATTTTGTTTTTTTTTTAATGCAAAAAAAAACCAAAACGCAGAGGTGATTAAATCTCATCTAAAGACAGTGCTATGTGTGGGGAAAAAAAGGACATTCATTTTATTAGGGTACAGGGTCGTACGACCACGCGTCAGTTAAAGCAATGCATTGCTGTATCGCAAAAATTGGCCTGGTCATTAAGGGGGTGAAAACTTTTGGGGCTGAATGGGTTAAGCAGCATTTAAATGCCACAGCCTACCTGAATATTATTGCTGACCATGTCCATCCCTTTATGGCTACAGTGTCCCCATCTTCTAATGGCTCCTTCCAGCAGGATAATTCACCATGTCACAAAGCTCAAATCATCTCACCACTGGTTTCTTCACCATGATATTGAGATCACTGTACTCCAATAGCCTGCAGTCACCAGATCTCAATCCAATAGAGCACCTTTGGGATGTGGTGGAATGGGAGATTCACATCATGGATGTGCAGCCGACAAATCTGCAGCAACTGCGTGATGCTATTATGTCACTATGGAGCAAAATCTCTTGTTGTATCTATGCCACCAAGAATGAAAGCAAAAGGGGGTTTAACCCTGCTACTAGCAAGGTGTACCTAATAAGGTGGCGGGAGAGTGTATATCCCAAAGTTTGTGGACTCTATACCTTTCCTATTGACTAAATAATATACACTCATTTGGGTTATTGTTTTCCAACAAAATGTAGCAGAATATATTTTGGCATAAATATATGAAGAAAGATTATTTATTTGAAAAATTGTATAACAGAAATAAATAGAAACACTTTTTTTTTTTTTTTTCAAAATATTCAGTATTTTTTGTTTATTTAGCATAAAAAAAAAAAAAAAAGAAGGCGGTGATTTTTTTTTGACAGCTCTGAAAATTGGCCTGTTCAGGAAGGGGGTAAAAGTGTCCGGCACTGAAGTGTTTATAACAGAGAAGACCCTAGTGGTCTATTCTGTTATAAATGCCTGTCAGCAATAATTTCATTTGAGCCATGCATGCGCAGATCACATCACATTTAGAGCCCACTCTGTGCTGCAGTGATTTGACTCCTGTGCGCATGCGCAGGAATGATGTCACCGCAGCCTGTCCATTCAAGTGTTCAAAGGTTGAGAACCCAGAAAGAAGACTGGGAGAAGAGGGTTGTGCTGAAGGCCAAGGGGAGCCGTAAGGGGCTCAGTTTGCAGATACGTCTGTCATAATGTGCTAGTATGCAGTGCACACCAGTGCATTATGACTTAAATCTGCAGGGGGATCAGTTTTTTTTTTTTTTTTTTTTTTAATGACTTTACTACCGCTTTGGGCCTGGTTCACATGTATGCGGGTTTGTGCAGGTACACCAGCTTATTCATTTGAATGGGTTGCCATGCCTGCATTTCCCGCTGAAAAAAGTGCATGCAGCATTTAAAAAAACCTGTGACCTTGAAATCGCATCATGCTTTTGTACCATATGACTCATGTGGGCCATGCATCTAAAAATGCAGCATGTTTGCAGGTGCAGGAACCGCATGTAAGTCACATGGTGCAAAAGTGTGATGCGATTTCAAGGCCACTGCATTTTTAAAATGCTGCATGCACCTTTTTTTTGTGTGGGAATTGCTGACACGGCAGCCCATTTAAATAAATAAGCTGTTGTGCTTGCATAAACCTGCATACATGAGGAACCAGGTCTAAAAGTAGCCCATCAAGCAGTGCTGAGTTTCACAGTATGGAAGATGTCAGCACAGTGCCCCGGGTCTTGTGGGCCATGCTGCTCTTTAATGAACAGCCACAGCCAGGTCAGAGTTTTAGAACTAGTCTGGTACCTATATATGGGGAGCCAGGGGAGGAAAAAGACCTATCTGATCCTGGTCTGCTCCACTCCGATCCGTGAGCTCACACAGTGCTTCTGGCTGCCACTAGCACTCTGACATCAGCTCCTACCAGAGGCCTCTCAGGTCCCAATGTACAGGCAGAGCAGGGGGCGGGATCAGAGTGTCATTGGAGCTCACGGCCCTGCCTGCTGCTTCCTCCGCTGTCACATCTGGGGACTGGACAAGACTGATGGGACTCATGATTTCCAGGCAGTGCGGGCTTACTTGGCAGCTGCCCTGCCTCCCTCTCCCATCTGCAGAGCCAATGCTTCTGTTTTACTCCTGTCACAGGCGGAGTACATTTGGTATCCTTCCGCCTGTGACAGGATCCGGCACTATACAGGAATCATCGGCTCTGCTTCCTGCAGTGCGGCTCCTTTTCTCACACTGATGCTTGGGTGCGGGTCAGGAACCTGCAGTTTGGGATTACCGACCCGCCATCGCAGAGCAGGACATGGTGCCAGGCGCTGGGATCATGTTGGGGGGCCCCGGCTGCTAACGGGAACGGCGTTCCTGCTGTAAAAATAGCACAGGAACGTCGTTCCCATGCGTTCCCCCAGGACTCGAACCCTGCAGAGGCCCAACATTCAAGGAGCACTGTCAGGTGTTCTAGGAGCATAAAATACACATATAATTTCCTAACGACCTATTACACTTTTGAAGGCCCTGGAGCACCAGGACAATGGAATTACCCTGCACCCACCTCATGCCTGCACCCTGCACCCACCTCATCCCTGCACCCTGCACCCACCTCATCCCTGCACCCTGCACCCACCTCATCCCTGCACCTTGCACCCACCTCACCTCTGCATCCTGCACCCACCTCATCCCTGCACCCACCTCACCTCTGCATCCTGCACCCACCTCATCCCTGCACCCACCTCACCTCTGCACCCTGCACCCATCTCATCCCTGCACCCTGCACCCACCTCACCTCTGCACCCTGCACCCACCACACCTCTGCACCCTGCACCCACCACATCCCTGCACCCTGCACCCACCTCACCTCTGCACCCACCTCATCCCTGCACCCTGCACCCACCTCATCCCTGCACCCTGCACCCACCTCATCCCTGCACTCTGCTCCCACCTCATCCCTGCACTCTGCACCCACCTCATCCCTGCACCCACCTCATCGCTGCACCCTGCACCCACCTCATCGCTGCACCCACCTCATCCCTACACCCACCTCATCCCTGCACCCACCTCACCTCTGCACCCTGCACCAGCCTCATCCCTGCACCCACCTCATCCCTGCACCCACCTCATCCCTGCACCCTGCACCCACTTCATCCCTGAACCCTGCACCCACCTCATCCCTGCACCCTGCACCCACCTCACCTCGTCACCCTGCACCCACCTCATCCCTGCACCCTACACCCACCTCATCCCTGCACCCTGCACCCACCTCACCTCTGCACCCTGCACCCACCTCATCCCTGCACTCACCTCTGCACCCTTCACCCACCTCATCCCTGCACCCTTCACCCACCTCATCCCTGCACCCACCTCATCACTGCACCCTGCACCCACCTCACCTCTGCACCCTGCACCCATCTCATCCCTGCACCCACCTCATCCCTGCACCCTGCACCCACCTCATTCCTGCACCCTGCACCCACCTCACCTCTGCACCCTGCACCCACCTCATCCCTGCACCCACCTCATCCCTGCACCCTGCACCCACGTCACCTCTGCACCCTGCACCCACCTCATTCCTGCACCCTGCACCCATCTCACCCCTGCACCCTGCACCCACCTCACCTCTGCACCCATCTCATCCCTGCACCCACCTCATCCCTGCACCCTGCATCCACCTCACCTCTGCACCCACCTCACCTCTGCACCCTGCACCCACCTCACCTCTGCACCCACCTCACCCCTGCACCCTGCACCCACCTCGCCCCTGCACCCAACTCCCCCCTGCACCCTGCACCCATGACAATGAAAGGAGAAGTTATCATTATGGGAGATTTCAATCTTCCAGATATAAACTGGAAAACCAAAATAGCAAGTTCTACCAGGAGTACAGATATTCTAAATTCCCTACTGGGGTTGTCTCTGCAACAAGTGGTTGAGGAGCCAACCCGGAGGGAGGCTATTTTGGATTTGGTATTCACTAATGGGGATTCGGTATATGATGTCATTGTAGGCGAAACCTTGGGATCTAGTGATCACCAGTCAGTGTGGTTTAATATAAGAACTGTGAAAGAGTCACACCACACAAAAACAAAAGTTTTAGATTTTAGAAAAACAGACTTTTCAAAAATGAAATTAGTCATAAATTAGTCCTTATCAGACTGGAACGGATTACATGGAGTCCAGGAGAAATGGGACTACTTAAAAGGTGCATTCTTGAAGGCAACAGAAAATTGCATTAGACCCATGTTCGGCGGGTTCGGCCGAACTTGAAAAAAAAGTCTGGGTGCGTGTCCCGGACTTTTTCCGAACTTTACCCGGACACCGAACCCCATTGAAGTCAATGGGGACCCGAACTTTCAGGCACTAAAATGGCTCTAAAACACCAAAGGAAAGGGCTAGAGTGCTGCAAATGGCAGCAAAACGTAGTTAAGAGCATGGCAAGTGCTCTGCAAACAAATGTGGATAGGGAAATAACTTAAAACAACAAAAAAAAACTGAAAAATAAAACAATGTTCTTCATCTGTGAAGGACGAGGCCCATATGGAGTAGGAGGGAGGTTGAGGTGGTGGTGGATGAGGCGGTGTCATAGGCATGTGCACAGGGTGTGCCGGGTGTACCTGGGCACACCCTAATCACCTAGGGCACATTAGCATTATCGCTCTGTTTGCCAGTGAGGAGATGGGAAAGATCTCCCTCGGACCTGCTCTGCCATAAGAGAAGTGCCACACACTTCTATTTCACTTTGCCAGCAGGGAGAGTAATGTATCGGGGCCATGTACATGTAGGCAAACACATGCATGTGTATTTAAACTTTGGGGTGCACACCCTAATGCAATAGGCTGCGCACACCTATGGGCGGTGTAGGTGGAAGCGGCGGTGGAGGAGGACGAGGTAGCCAACACTGCTTTTTTTCAGAAATTTTAAATGAGGGTACACCCCAAAAGAGTGAGAAAGAGCAAAAATAGAACAATGGCTGGGTAAGGTCGGTATCCATCTCTATTCTGCACAAGGTACGGAAAAGTCCCGTGTGATCCATGCCTGGTTCATTTTAATGAACGTGAGCTTGTCCACATTGTCTCTGGACAGGCGGCTGCGCTTGTCTGTGATAACGCCCCCAGCCGTGCTAAATACCCGTTCAGATAATACACTGGCTGCAGGGCACGTGTCAGGAAAGAGCTCACCTGCTGGTGGCACTGTAGCTCCCAGATCCATAGGCTGCAGTTCCAGTGTCCACCAGCGGGTGTCTCTCAGTAGTCAGAAGCGAACATCTCATGCAATCAGTCATCACCTGATGCTGGTTGCAGGAAGTATATTTAATCCATGTGTATGCTTCTTCTCACTGCCTTGGCATTGTCTCCATGTGCGCCTGACCTGCATTCCTGTGTCCCTGTATCCTGACCCTGGACTCTGATCCTGACCCTGCAGCCTGATTCATTCATTCATTCCTTCCTTCCTTCCTTCCTTCCTTCCTTCCTTCCTTCCTTCCTTCCTTCCTTCCTTCCTTCCTTCCTTCCTTCCTTCCTTCCTTCCTGTTTGCTTACTCCGTCTCCTGCAACCCTCTCTCTGTTCTGTCTTGCTCCCAGCTCCCTCTGCTTGATCTCCTGTGTATGACCCCGGCTCTGTTACTATTACTATTCATTTATCCTGTTTTGTATATATTTGGTTTGAGCAGTTGTTTGCTGTGTGGCACTATTGTTTGGTTATCTGGTTGGATTTACACAGTTATAGTTTTCTGGAGGTGCGTTTACATTTGTGTTATTCACTTATTTTTAAATAAATTATATTCTTTACACCTTAATTATGTCTAATGTTCTCTGTGTCAGTCCACACATTTCTGGTCACACCTGTTGCTGACAGAATACCAAGGCCAGTCCTGACCAGAAGTGGCTGCACAGAGAAGCCATCTAGGCTCTGTTTGTTGCATCTTGAGGAGGTAATTTACTTTTCTTTGCTGGTGACAGAGGAAAAAGAATACTGCTGCCAGATATTAAAGGAGTGGGCCAGGGACCAGCTGTTATAATGCATTAGTCTTGCTCATTCCCTAGTTGATCAGGGCAGGATGCTGTTTGATGATTTTCAGCCATTGATTCAAGTTTGTGCAGAGTTGGCTTTGTCCAGTACTCCTAAAGAAAGTGATGACTTTTCTCCCCCCTTTAGTATGGCTCAGGTAGATTCACTGGTATGGTTATTGGAGGATGACTCCTCTTATTTCTTTGAGCACTATTCAGCATGTTCCCAACAGGTGCTAGTAGAGTGTATTAATGCAGTGCAGTCTTTTGTCAGTCAGGCAGAGTGTAAACTGAATCTTGTTCAACCGTTACTACAAGCATGGTCATATGTATTGCACTCAGCTTCAATCAGCTTGCAACAACCCCTTCCTACTGCTAGACACCTGCCTGCTCAAACATCTCTCTCTCCATCACCCACAGCAACCACAGTTGCAGCCCAGTATACCCTTCTACCAACCATATGTCAGTACCCTGTTCCCACTTGCTGCACCTACCCTGCCTTTAACTCCTTGAAGCTTACCTCTTCTCCACTGCCTGCACCAATCCTTCAGAAATCCTCCTTAGTTACTGCTCCCTCTTTTTCAAAATCCCCCAGCTTTTCTTTGCTACCAGCTGCTCCCCCTACTCACAGCCCTGTGTTCACATGCAGAACCTCAGTGGCAAAACCCAAAAAGAAACAAAAGTTTTTCCCAACTTGCAAAATCTTGCCACTATCCAATTGTGCATCCACGCCAGCCGATCTGCTCCAGCCTGCATCCACACCTGCTTCCACGCCAGCCGATCTGCTCCAGCCTGCTTCCACACCAGCGGATCTGCCTGCTTCCACGCCAGTGGATCTGCCTACTTCCACGCCAGCGGATCTGCTCCAGCCTGCATCCACGCCAGCCGATCTGCCTGCTTCCACGCCAGCCGATCTGCCTGCTTCCACGCCAGCCGATCTGCCTGCTTCCACGCCAGCCGATCTGCCTGCTTCCACGCCAGCCGATCTGCTTGCTTCCACGCCAGCCGATCTGCTCCAGCTTGCTACCACGCCAGCCGATCTGCTCCAGCTTGCTTCCACGCCAGTCGATCTGCTCCAGCTTGCTTCCACGCCAGCCGATCTGCTCCAGCTTGCCTCCACGCCAGCCGATCTGCTCCAGCTTGAAGTTCCGGTCCCTGTTGCCCAGCTTGAAATTCCGGTCCCTGTTGCCCAGCTTGAAGTTCCGGTCCCTGCTGCCCAGCTTGAAGTTCCGGTCCCTGCTGCCCAGCTTGAAGTTCCGGTCCCTGCTGCCCAGCCAAAGGGGCAGGTGCCCAATGCCCAGCCTGTCTCTGGACATCCTGTCCCTAACAACCTGCCTGCCTCTGATGGTCTGCTGCTCGATGACAAGTCTACCCCTAGTGATCTGCTGTCTGACAACCTGCCTTCTTCTGCCTCTGATCCGGTGCCAGATGTCCAGCCTGATGATCCCATGCTTGATGTCCAGCATGCGTCTGATGATCCTTTTACCATTGACCAGCCTGATCTTACTTCTCTTCTACTTACCCCCCAGCCGGGTTCTACTGACTCAATACCAGCTGTTCGGTTGGACTGTCATGCAAAAACAAAGTGTTCACCTGCTAATGGGTTTGAAAGGTCTGAGTCCTCGCATGCTTTATATGGGTTACCTGTTTGGCCTGAGATTCGTTTGTCGGTTGCCTCGGTTGAGTCCCTCTGGCAGAGTGTTGTTCCTATGGCTCCAAAGCCTGGTGGTCCGGACATGCCCATGGTAACTAGTAGCTGCATTTGCCTTCATGTCCCTGGTCATGGTAAGCTCCTGGGGAATGAAGGGGTACTATCTGTGCCTCTCCATGATCCGGATGCGCTTGCCCCAGCTTCGGGTGCACTAGGGGACCCGGGTCGGGTAACCAGTGCCTCAGAGATACCTAGGTGGCTTTTGAAGTGCAGAGTAAGTCCTGGAAACCAGGCAAGCTACTTGGTTATGGCGAGACACTTCTGTGTCAGAGTTCTGGTATTGTCACATGACCCCATGGCTAAGTCTGCAGACAACTCGTGGGACCCCAGCAATGGGGTACCTGCTGTTCTGAGGGACTTGAAGTATCAAATTCTGTACATGTCAGAGGATCTGGCCAGCAGGACACCCAGCCAGTTGCTTGACCTCAGCGGTGGGATACCCAGTCAGTCACCTGACCCAGGCGGTGGGACACTTTGCCTATTGTTGGATCTTGGCAATGGGGCATCTCGCTTGGAACCCGGCACTTCTTCAGCCTACAAGGAACTTTTGCTCTGGATTTGTGCAGCAAATGACTGTCTTTTATGGTCTGGTTTAGCTAGGGTTTTTTGGAGCGTCCTGAGGTCGCTCCTTGGAGGGGGGGTACTGTCAGGAAAGAGCTCACCTGCTGGTGGCACTGTAGCTCCCAGATCCATAGGCTGCAGTTCCAGTGTCCACCAGCGGGTGTCTCTCAGTAGTCAGAAGCGAACATCTCATGCAATCAGTCATCACCTGATGCTGGTTGCAGGAAGTATATTTAATCCCTGTGTATGCTTCTTCTCACTGCCTTGGTATTGTCTCCATGTGCGCCTGACCTGCATTCCTGTGTCCCTGTATCCTGGTCCTGGACTCTGATCCTGACCCTGCAGCCTGATTCCTTCCTTCCTTCCTGTTTGCTTACTCCATCTCCCGCAACCCTCTCTCTGTTCTGTCTTGCTCCCAGCTCCCTCTGCTTGATCTCCTGTGTATGACCCTGGCTCTGTTACTATTACTATTCATTTATCCTGTTTTGTATATATTTGGTTTGAGCAGTTGTTTGCTGTGTGGCACTATTGTTTGGTTATCTGGTTGGATTTACACAGTTATAGTTTTCTGGAGGTGCGTTTACATTTGTGTTATTCACTTATTTTTAAATAAATTATATTCTTTACACCTTAATTATGTCTAATGTTCTCTGTGTCAGTCCACACATTTCTGGTCACACCTGTTGCTGACAGCATGCCAGCACCTCCAAGGCGTAAAGGGCAAGCTCAGGCCATGTGCCCAATTTGGAGACCCAGAAGTTGAAGGGGGCAGACCCGTCATTCACTACATGTAGGCGTGTGCACACATACTGCTCCACTATGTTGGTGAAATGCTGCCTCCTGCTAAGACGTTCCATATGAGCTGCTGGTGCTGCTGTTTGTTGTGGCGTGCTGACAAAGCTTTTCCACATTTCGGCCATGCTAACCCTGCCTTCTGAGGTGCTGGCGGTGCCCTGGTTGCGTTGGCGACCTCTTCCTCCTCCTCCTCCTCTGCCTTGTGCTTCCACTGTGGCCCCGCTGTCAGGTGGGAATGCCAGCAGCATTGCGTCTACCAGCGTGCGCTTGTACTCGAGCATCTTGTGATCGCGCTCCAGTGAGTGAATTAAGAATGGTACGTTGTCCTTGTAACGGGGATCCAGCAGCGTGGCCACCCAGTAATCAGCACAAGTTAGAATGTGGGCAACTCGGCGGTCGTTGTGGAGACACTGCAGCATGTAATCGCTCATGTGTGCCAGGCTGCCCAGAGGCAACGAAAGGCTGTCCTCTGTGGGAGGTGTATCGTCCGTGTCTTCTGTATCCCCCCCCCAGCCACGCACCAGTGATGGCCATGAGCTGGCCTGGGTGCCACCCTGCTGTGAACATGGTTCCATCTCATCCTCCTCATCCTCCAGAACTGTGCCCCTGCTGGACAATTGTGTCCCTGGCGTTTGTGTGTGCAGGAACCCGACCTTGGAGCCCCTTGCGAATGACTGCCCTGAAAGCCTTGGAAATGTTACCTCTTCATCCTCCTCCTCCTCCTAATCCTGTGCCACATCCTCTTACATCATCGCCCAAATTGTTTTTTGAAGGAGGCATAGAAGTGGGATAGTTAAGCTGACAACGGTGTCATCGGCACTGGCCATGTTGGTGGAGTAATCAAAACCGCGCAACAAGGCACACGGGTCTCACATGGAGGCCCAGTTATTGGTGGTGAAGTGGTGCTGTTCTGCAGAGCGACTCACGCGTGCGTGCTGCAGCTGAAACTCCACTATGGCCTGCTGCTGCTCGCACAGTCTTTCCAGCATAAGCAAGGTAGAGTTCCACCTTGTGGGCACGTCACATATGAGGCGGTGAGCGGGAAGGCCGAAGTTACGCTGCAGCGCTGACAGGCGAGCAGCACCAGGGTGAGAACGCCGAAAGTGCGCACAGACGGCCCGCACTTTCTGCAGCAGCTCTGACATATCGGGATAATTTTTAAGGAACCTCTGCACCACCAAATTCAGCACATGCGCCAGGCAAGGGATGTGCGTCAAACCGGCTAGGCCAAGAGCTGCTATGAGATTTTGCCCGTTATCGCACACCACCAGGCTGGGCTTGAGGCTCGCTGGCAGCAACCACTCATTTGTCTGCTGTTCCATGCTCCTCCACAACTCCTGGGCGGTGTGTGGTTTTCCCCTAAACAGGCAAGTTTTAAAACTGCCTGCTGTCTTTTACCCCTGGCCGTGCTGAAGTTGGTAGTGAAGGTGTTACGCTGACCGCATGAGGAGGCGGTAGAGGACGAGGAAGCGGAGTAGGAACAGGAGGCAAACTGAAGCGCCCTACAATCCTCGGTGGTGGAAGGACATGCGCCAAATTGCTATACGCCTCAGGCCCATCCACCACTGCATTTACCCAGTGTGCCGTTAGGGAGATATAACGCCCCTGACCGTGCTTACTGGTCCACGTATCGGTAGTTAGGTGGACCTTGCCACAGATGGCGTTGCGCAGTGCACACCTGATTTTTTCCCCCACTTGGTTGTGCAGGGAAGGGATGGCTTGCCTGGAAAAGTAGTGGCGGCTGGGCACAACGTACTGTGGGATAGCCACCGACATAAGGTTTTTAAAACTGTGCGTCTCCACCAGACGGAATGACAGCATTTCAAAGGCCAAGAATTTTGAAATGCTGGCATTCAGGGCCAGGGATCGCGGGTGGGTAGGGGGGTACTTCCTCTTCCTCTCAAGTGTTTGGGAGATGGAAAGCTGAACGCTTCCACGGGACATTGTGGAGATGGTTGGTGACCCAGGTGGTGGTGTTGCTGACAGATCGTCTGTTTGCGGGGTGGCAGGTGCCGGTATCACTACAGATGTGGATGGAGAGGCCGAGACTGCAGCAGAAGAGGAAGCAGGATGAGCCAGAGACGTTTCTTGGTTTTGAAGGTGTCTACTCCACTGCAGCTCGTGCTTTGTACTTAGATGCCTGATCATGCAGGTTGTGCTCAGGTTGAGAAGGTTTATGCCTCGCTTCAGGCTCTGATTGCACAGGGTGCAAACCACTCGTGTCCTGTCATCAGCACATTTTCTGAAGAACTTCCACGCTAGAGAACCCCTTTGAGCTGGCTTTGCTGTGCTCGTTCCCTTGCTGAGTTGGGCAGTAGCAGGCGTAGCGTCTAGGGCACGGCCGCTTCGCTTCTGCACCCTTCTCCCTCTTCTGCTGTGCTGGTGGCTCTGTGTGACCACCGCCTCTTCCTCCAAACTACTCAGGTCACCTGCATGACCTTCATTCCATGTGGGGTCGAGGACCTCATCGTCCTCCACATCATCTTCCACCCAGTCTTCACCCCTGCGCTCCTTGTCGGTCTCCACAATTCTGAATGCCGCAGCAGTTGGCACCTGCGTTTCGTCATCATCGGAGACGTGCTGCGATGGTCCTTGCATGTACTCAACTTGAGAAATAAGTGGTTGGGCATCGCTGCACTCAATCTCTTCCACTTCTGGGGCAGGGCTAGGTGGATGGCCCTGGGAAACCCTGCTGACATGGTCCTCAAAAAGAAGAGACTGCTGTATGACTTGGGGCTCAGACTGCTTGCCTGATTTGCAAGGGGGGGAGGTGAAAGACGGTTGGACATTGGCTGCAGGTGCCAACTCTGACCTTTCTGCAGTAGACTGGGTGGGAGACAATGTGAAGGAACTGGAGGCACTGTCAGCAGCAAACCAATCTACTATCACCTCTACTTGTTCTGGCCTAATCACTTCTAGAGGCGTATGATGCCCTACCAAATACTGCTGCAGGTTCTGTCGCCTACTCACACTTGAGGAAGGTGTTTCACTTGTGCGTGTAGCTGGCACAGATCGACCACGTCCTCTCCTTGCAACAGGAGCTCTACCAGCAGCACCACGACCCAGGCCACAGCCCCTATTTGACAGTCTCCTCATATTTCTGTAGTTTATGATCTTGCCCTAGAAAGGTGTTTATTGAATAGCGGAACAAAACAACAACAGTATCGCACGGGTGTATCTCACAGTCAAATATGCAAACTATGCCGCAATTTAATTTTTTTTACCCCAAAAGGGTGTATATTGAATAGCGGAATAGGAAAAAGGATAAAAAACGGTGTATCTCACACGTACAAGCACAGACTAGGTCCCGATTAAAATTTTTTGTACCCTAAAGGGAGGATGAGGAAGAGGAGTAGGAGGAGTTCGGAACAGGAGGCAAACTGAAGCGCCCTGCAATCCTTGGCGGTGGAAGGAGATGCGCCAAACAAATTTAAAAGGTGTATCTCACACGTACCGATACAGACTATGCCGTAATTTAATTTTTTACACTCCAAAAGGGTGTATATTGAATAGCGGAATAGGAAAAATTTTATAATACTGTGTATCTCACACGTACAAACACAGACTAGGCCCCGATTACTATTTTTTGTACCCTAAAGGCAGGATGAGGAAGAGGAGTAGGAGGAGTTGGGAACAGGAGGCAAACTGAAGCGCCCTGCAATCCTCGGCGATGGAAGGAGATGCGCCAAACAAATTTAAAAAGGTGTATCTCACATGTACCGATACAGACTATGCCGTAATTTAATTTTTTACACTCAAACAGGGTGTATATTGAATAGCGGAATAGGAAAAATTTTACAAAACGGTGGTGTATCTCACACGTACAAACCCAGACTAGGCCCCGATTACTATTTTTTTGTACCCCCAAAGGCAGGATGAGGAGTAGGAGGAGTTCGGAACAGGCAGGAGGCAAACTGAAGCACCCTCAAATCCTCGGCAGTATGAGATGCGCCCCAAAAATTGGAAAGGTGTATCTCACACGTACCGACACAGACTATCCCGCAATTTAATTGTTTTTACCCAAAGGTGTAGATTGAATAGCGGAATAGAAAATATGATATCAAAAGGTGTATGTATCTCACATGTAGAGACCCAGACTAGGCCCAAATTACTATTTTTTGTACCCCCAAAGGCAGGATGAGGAGTAGGAGGAGTTTGGAACAGGCAGCACCCTCAAATCCTCGGCAGTATGAGATGCGCCCCAAAAATTGGAAAGGTGTATCTTACACGTTGTAATGTTCTGGTACCTCTGGTACCCTTGTTCCATATTTCTCCTTTGCTAATTGCGTCCCATCTTGTGTAACAAGAAACGCATATACCTTTAAGACCGGATGACATCATTGCCGAGCACCGCTATGAGCGGCTATTTCAATCGCTGGCTTTCTCTCACTCATCGCTCGTTCAAACCACATGTTCACCGCACCTTCTCCTGTGAAGTCGGAGCTGCTGACATTTCCTTTGCTGAACTGACGCCGGAACCTCGCCGCTGATCCGTATCTCGCTACGGGATCACCTCTCTATCTATGGACATTGTTACTACTAACCTATCTAAGTGATAAGTACCCCACAGGGGATTCCTTACTAACCAATCTCCTACTGTCATCTACTGCAATTACCAGGACTATCTATCTATCTATTCCATACCAGCTGCATAGACTGTTAGCTCTTGGGACTACCTTGAACTATCCTTGCACTAGGTTACTCTGTCTAAGTATACTCCATCTGTGTCCTCTTACCATCTGCACTATACTAGACATCAGAACCTATCTGCTTTACCATCACCTGCAACTCTCCTAATATTACTCCTAGTAATCACCATACAACCTGTCTCTCATCTATACATTCTCATATGTTCTATCCCTCCACTAAAACATCTGATTGAGTATATGTATATTGCATAACAGGCTGTACACCGTGATGAAGTCCTGAGAGTTGGATAGGTTTATTCAACAGTATCTCTACAAGGCTACTGAGTGTGATAATTCTGCAGCTTAAAATCCATCCATTAACAAAAACGCATGAACGTTACAGATTGAACGAGCCTTAAAAAAAAATATGGATTCAGCAGAATTAGTAAAAAAGAGGTTTGGGGTGCACCCGCGCTATGGATAGCAACACAAGCACTGAACCAACAGTTTTAAATGCAGAGTGTGGGGATCAGATGGTTATGCTGCCTCCAACTTACCACAAGGGTAAAGAAATGTAGGGGTTTTTGGGAGGTGTTGGTATGGGGCGCTACCACCTTGCACAGCGAATTACTTCGTTGTATGTGATCCAAAAATGAAAGTGCACAGTGCTTGTTGATGAACAGGTGTTGTGCAAATATTAAATGTGCAATACAGTGCAGATATAAAATTAAAAATTATAAAAACGGTAGTAATCGTGTATCAATTGGATTGTACCGTGTATGTATCACTCATCGGATGTAAACAATCATATAGTGACCAGTGCAAAAAAGTGCTAAGTGCAATTTAGGTGATTCGAACAATAAATACTTTATTGTGGCCTCCTTTGAAAGAGGAAACTAACATCCGTGGTGAATATTACAAAACACTATGCAGTGTAAGGTGAGAGAGTAAAAACGCCTGTTGCGCGTGTTAGGAGTGAGAAGTGCTAATACCGTGGGTAAAGCACTTACCAAAAAGTCCTCTCCCTTCTCACTCTAATATACTGTGTCTCCCTTCTCCTGATGTCTGTGAGAGCTGGTTGTTCCGTACATACAGTTGCGCTTGCATCTAGGGAGTCAGTATACAAAAGACCAAGAGAGCTTCCATTGCGTAGTATAGTACAATATTGAGGGAAGAAATTAGCATCGACTCACTGTTAGGAAGTTCACCGTCAGCTTGTTTGGTGTGTCTCCAGTGTTCGGCCGCGCGGTACTTCCGCGTTCCACCGGCCGGAGCCACCTAACCGGAAGTGACGTTGACGCTGCTTTGCCGCTCTACGCGTTTCGTCACTGCGACGTCATCTGGGGCGGTACTAGGCTACGTACTCCCGGAGCTTATATAGGCCTGCGTATCCTAGCGACCATTGTGTGTACCTCCGCCATCTTGGTACCCTCACGCGAGTCATACCGGCGGCCATCTTGGTATCTTTGGATATAATGGTCCACAAATGCCGGATACCAGGTTATTTGTTTACATCACGTGAACTTCCTTATACAGCGGTCCCCACATATTAAATGCATACATCTCATAAACATAAAGTGACAGTAATTAGTGAATCTTAAAAACGTGCCATAAAAGTGCTGAGAGATGAGCCGAGTGGGTGATCCACTAAATAATCCAATTAATAAAAATAAAAAGAAGAGAAAAAATTGGTGTATCCGCATGAGTTCTGGTGCGTCAACATACCTTAGACTGTGAAACCCATAAAAATCACCCAATCTAAAAATTGTGGTGGAGATATAAAAAATGCATGGGGTCACATGTCTGAAACTGCATAAAACTGCATAAAATTGCATAAACTGCATGGGAACCATGTCCCTTCTAGAACTTTTAAGATTGTAAAATCACAAAAATCAGGAGGATCATAAAAGAAGTGCTGGATATTAGATGTTCTTAAAAGTGCTAAAAGTACTAAAAAACATAAAAGGCCATGATGTTAAAAATCAGTGATAAAACAGTTTAGATCGATGTCTATATTAAGGCCTTCAGGCTGAAGTGATTGCAATAAATATATCCACTTTGTCTCATTGCGGGATACATTGATTTTCTTGTTGCTGCCCCTCCAGTCATTCTTGATTTTGTCAATTGTCAGTTTCAGACATGTGACCCCATGCATTTTTTATATCTCCACCACAATTTTTAGATTGGGTGATTTTTATGGGTTTCACAGTCTAAGGTATGTTGACGCACCAGAACTCATGCGGATACACCAATTTTTTCTCTTCTTTTTATTTTTATTTTTATTTTTATTTTTATGCTGATATTTTATCCCTCCGCAATGGTTTTTCCACTGCTCCAACACAATAACAAGTCTGTAATTTTTCTCCTCCAACTCAAACCTTATGGCTCCTCCTCCACACGTATTACCAAACTCCTCTCCTCCATTAATGGAACTTGAGGCCACGCTGTTGGGTGCTCAGTCTCATTTAGATAGTATGGTTTTAATACCCTCTATGGATTTATCTGAATTTTGCATACTCGATATGTCCCTCCCATCGAGTACTTCTATATATATTTTATATATTTTTATATATTTTTTATATATTTTTAATCTTTCATTTTTATCCTCATTTTTAATTTTTTAATGTGTTCATAATAAAAGTTTCACATTTTTCACTATCTATATCTCTCTATTAAAAAGCGGATCACCCACTCGGCTCATCTCTCAGCACTTTTATGGCACGTTTTTAAGATTCACTAATTACTGTCACTTTATGTTTATGAGATGTATGCATTTAATATGTGGGGACCGCTGTATAAGGAAGTTCACGTGATGTAAACAAATAACCTGGTATCCGGCATTTGTGGACCATTATATCCAAAGATACCAAGATGGCCGCCGGTATGACTCGCGTGAGGGTACCAAGATGGCGGAGGTACACACAATGGTCGCTAGGATACGCAGGCCTATATAAGCTCCGGGAGTACGTAGCCTAGTACCGCCCCAGATGACGTCGCAGTGACGAAACGCGTAGAGCGGCAAAGCAGCGTCAACGTCACTTCCGGTTAGGTGGCTCCGGCCGGTGGAACGCGGAAGTACCGCGCGGCCGAACACTGGAGACACACCAAACAAGCTGACGGTGAACTTCCTAACAGTGAGTCGATGCTAATTTCTTCCCTCAATATTGTACTATACTACGCAATGGAAGCTCTCTTGGTCTTTTGTATACTGACTCCCTAGATGCAAGCGCAACTGTATGTACGGAACAACCAGCTCTCACAGACATCAGGAGAAGGGAGACACAGTATATTAGAGTGAGAAGGGAGAGGACTTTTTGGTAAGTGCTTTACCCACGGTATTAGCACTTCTCACTCCTAACACGCGCAACAGGCGTTTTTACTCTCTCACCTTACACTGCATAGTGTTTTGTAATATTCACCACGAATGTTAGTTTCCTCTTTCAAAGGAGGCCACAATAAAGTATTTATTGTTCGAATCACCTAAATTGCACTTAGCACTTTTTTGCACTGGTCACTATATGATTGTTTACATCCGATGAGTGATACATACACGGTACAATCCAATTGATACACGATTACTACCGTTTTTATAATTTTTAATTTTATATCTGCACTGTATTGCACATTTAATATTTGCACAACACCTGTTCACCAACAAGCACTGTGCACTTTCATTTTTGAATCACATACAACAAAGTAATTCGCTGTGCAAGGTGGTAGCGCCCCATACCAACACCTCCCAAAAACCCCTACATTCAGCAGAATTACCCACTCATGTACTACAATTAAAACAGCAAGTAGATGCATTGATCCTTGCGCTTACAGAGGTACAAAACGAAAATCAGACCTTGAAACAGCAGGTTGGCCATCTCACACAGCTTTCTGCTACTCAGCCCCGTGAGCCTAAGATAAACCCTCCTCTAGTGTTTTCTGGTGATCGGAGCAAATTTCGTGAATTTAAAAACGCATGTCGTTTATTTTTTTTGTTAAAACCTCTAACCTACCCCACTGACCAAATTAAAGTTTGTACCATCATCTCCTATTTAACGGGTGAACCCCGGGCCTGGGCAGACGCTCTCTTTGAAAAGGATGATCCACTCCTTAATTCTTACCCTCTATTCCTAGTACAACTCGCTAGTTTATATGAAGACCCCAATAAGCAGAGTACCGCTGATACCCAGTTACGGGCTTTGAAACAAGGAAGGAGACCCGTTGAAGATTTCGTGGCAAATTTTAAAAGATGGTCCCCTGATTTAGGGTGGAACGACACATCTTTGAGAACGCAGTTTAGACTCGGCCTATCTGAGGCCGTTAAAGACGAGCTCGCCCGAGCGGATTTACCTGGCACTCTGGAGGGACTGATACAGACCAGTATCAATATTGACAGATGACTACGAGAAAGAAAGGCTGAGAAGATGGGCTCACCATTTTCCAGTCCTTCTCGGATGTTGCCTGCTGACCCTACTCCTATAGGAATGATACGCCCACCTCTGACCCTTTCTGAACGTGCCAGAAGGAAGACCGAACATCTCTGCATGTACTGCGCATCCCGAATCATTTGATAAGCGGCTGTCCCCTTGTCCGCAGAAAAGAGGGTGAGTGTTCAAATGTCTTGCTAGGCGGACTCACAACTTCCTTTTCTAATCCTTATCTTTTTGTTCATTTAACATTGCAGTGGGACCAAACTAGGATCACCACCAAGGCTATGATCGACACAGGATCTTGTGGAAACTACTTTGACATTTGTTTTGTCTCCCTTGATAAAATACCTATTGTTTCAAAACCCAAACCTGTCTCCGTTAGTTTTATTAACGGTACCCCCCTATCCTCTGGTCCTATCACCAGTCAGACACAGGCACTCCTTGTAACTGCTGACGAGTCTCATGTGGAGACCACCACCTTTGATGTGTCAACATCACCACATTTCCCAATCAATTTGGGACTTCCCTGATTACACATACATCAACCAATCATCGATTGGAAAACAAGAACGCTAGCGTTCTCTTCTCACTATTGTGAAACGACGTGTAATCTCCCCACATATGATAGGATCCTGTCTGTAGTGCCGGATGACATTATACCCAAGTGTTATCAGGACTTATCGGAGGTTTTCCTTGAAAAAAACGCTCAAATGCTACCTCCTCATAGGGACTATGATTGTTGTATCGATCTACTCCCTAATAGCAAGTTGCCCTTCGGACATGTTTATCCTCTCTCACAGGATGAACTCTCTCATCTTAAGGAGTATCTGGATGACAACTTGGCAAAAGGATTCATCCGACCTTCTACTTCCTCCACTGCTGCTGGACTCTTCTTTGTCCGCAATAAGGATTCTAGCCTTAGGCCTATCATTGATTTCAGACAATGAAATGCCATTACAATAAAGGATCGTTATCCTTTACCTCATATTCCTGAACTTATCGAACAGGTGCGCGGAGCTTCTCTCTTTTCAAAATTGGACCTAAAAGGGGCATACAATTTAATTCGAATCCGTAAAGGGGATGAATGGAAGACGGCATTCAGAACCAGATACTGACTGTTTGAGTACCTTGTAATGCCATTTGGGCTATGTAATGCTCCCGCAGCCTTCCAACGGTTTATAAATGAGATATTCAGAGACTTGCTTGACGTTTGTGTTGTAGTATATTTGGACGATATACTTATCTATTCTCATTCCTTACCTGAGCACATAAAACATGTGAGACTTGTGTTGTCAAGACTACTTGCACATAACTTATATGTTAAATCAAAAAAATGTTTGTTTCATAAAGAGGAAGTACTATTCCTAGGATATATTATATCAAAAAATGGAATCAAGATGGACATGAGCAAAATATCTGGCATTCTAGATTGGCCTGTGCCAACCACTCGCAAAGCATTGCAAAGGTTCCTAGGATTCTCTAACTACTATAGGAAATTCATTAAGAACTTCTCTGCGATTGTGAAACCTCTCACACAACTCACAAGCACGAAGAAACCATTTAATTGGTCAAAAGAAGCAGATGGAGCATTCTGTCTGCTGAAATCAAGCTTAACTACTGCCCCCATACTATGCCATCCAGACCCATCCCTTCAATACATCTTGGAGGTAGATGCGTTAAATATGGCAGTAGGAGCAGTTCTCTCACAACGACCAACAAACACCTCACCTCTTCACCCAGTTGCTTTCTTCTCAAAGTCATTAAGCAGCCCCGAGGTGAACTACCCAGTAGGAGAGAAGGAGTTATTAGCCATAAAACTGGCATTAGAGAATTGGCGACATCTACTTGAGGGCACTCAATTGCCAATCCTGATATATACTGATCACAAAAACCTTCAATACCTTCAGACTAATAGAACTCTTTCCCACCGGCAGGTTCGGTGGTCGTTATTCTTTCTGAGGTTTAATTTTTTAGTGACTTATACGCCCGCAGACAAAAATAAAAAAGCGGATGCACTTTCACGACTAGCCGAGAAGGATTCTACCGAGGTTCCCTCAGTTCCTATAATACCACTTGAACGTATTATCGGTGTCATTCGCTCCCTGAAGGAAGAGATTTTGCACAGCATAGGACTGGACTCACCTCCACCACAACTAACTACTGACGCAGAAGGCTTCCTCTATTACAACGATAAATTATACATACCCCCTACTATGCGAACCAAGATCTTGGAATTGTCGCATGATGTACCTATGGCAGGACATATGGGTATGACTAAAACTTTAAATCTACTTACTAGGCAGTTTTGGTGGCCAGACATGAAGACAACCGTAAAAAAGTTAGTTTCATCTTGTGATATCTGTGCAAGGTCTAAAATCGACAACACGAAACCATCGGGGTTACTTTGTAGTTTACCGATACCCCAGGTTCCGTGGGAAGTGGTATCCTTAGACTTCATAGTGGAACTACCACCTTCCAAAGGATTCAACACCATCTTGGTATCAGTGGACCATCTGACCAAGATGGCACATTTTACTCCTATCCGAAGACTACCTTCGTCCAAACAAACAGCGGAATTACTTGTGAAACATGTCTTTAAGTTACATGGTATTCCAAAAACACTGCTGTCTGACCGTGGTTCACAATTCATCTCAAAGTTTTGGCTAGCTCTATGTCAGATACTACGAATAGAGCGTAAACTTACTTCTCCATACCACCCTCAGACCAACGGACAGACAGAGAGAGTTAACCAGTGCATTGAACAGTATCTACGTTGCTATACTTCGTATCTACAGGACGATTGGGCAGATCTCCTCCCGCTGGCGGAATTCGCCTATAACAACGCGACTCATAGCACTACTAAACAAAGTCCATTTTACCTAAATTACGGGTTTCATCCCACACTCCTTCCACCACGTATCTTGCCATCAAGTAATCCAGTGGCATCTGATTATCTTGCCCAGATAAAGGATTCTCTGGGATTACTCAACAATACCATATCACATGCTCATAGCCAACAAAAGAGGTACTACGACCTCCGTAGGAAACCCTCTCCCCAATATGCCATTGGGGATCTTGTTTGGCTTTCTACAAAAAATCTGAGATTAAAAATCCCTAGTAAAAAACTTGGACCTCTATTTCTGGGACCTTTCCCAATAGAGAAGCTTATTGGAAAAGCTGCAGTACAACTCACATTACCAGCAGACCTCAAGATACATCCTATCTTCCATGTGTCTCTACTGAAGCCCCATGTTCCTAACCAAGGAATAAGGCCTACTATCTCACCTCCACCTCCTGTACAAGTGGAAGGTGGAGAAGAATTTGAGATAAAAGAAATTTTGGATTCCCGTTTCAATAGAAGAAGACTCCAGTATCTTGTACGATGGAAGAACTATGGGCCCCAAGATGACACCTGGCTGGATACCTCCGATATACATGCCCCTAGACTGATTCGCAATTTCCACTCGAAATATCCAGAAAAACCAGTTCTAGAGGCCTTCCGGAGCCGGCCTTAAGGGGGGGTACTGTAATGTTCTGGTACCTCTGGTACCCTTGTTCCATATTTCTCCTTTGCTAATTGCGTCCCATCTTGTGTAACAAGAGACGCATATACCTTTAAGACCGGATGACATCATTGCCGAGCGCCGCTTTGAGCGGCTATTTCAATCGCCGGCTTTCTCTCACTCATTGCTCGTTCAAACCACATGTTCACCGCACCTTCTCCTGTGAAGTCGGAGCTGCTGACATTTCCTTTGCTGAACTGACGCCGGAACCTCGCCGCTGATCCGTATCTCGCTACGGGATCACCTCTCTATCTATGGACATTGTTACTACTAACCTATCTAAGTGATAAGTACCCCACAGGGGATTCCTTACTAACCAATCTCCTACTGTCATCTACTGCAATTACCAGGACTATCTATCTATCTATTCCATACCAGCTGCATAGACTGTTAGCTCTTGGGACTACCTTCAACTATCCTTGCACTAGGTTACTCTGTCTAAGTATACTCCATCTGTATCCTCTTACCATCTGCACTATACTAGACATCAGAACCTATCTGCTTTACCATCACCTGCAACTCTCCTAATATTACTCCTAGTAATCACCATACAACCTGTCTCTCATCTATACATTCTTATATGTTCTATCCCTCCACTAAAACATCTGATTGAGTATATGTATATTGCATAACAGGCTGTACACCGTGATGAAGTCCTGAGAGTTGGATAGGTTTATTCAACAGTATCTCTACAAGGCTACTGAGTGTGATAATTCTGCAGCTGAAAATCCATCCATTAACAAAAACGCATGAACGTTACACACGTACAGATACAGACTACCCCGCAATTTAATTGTTTTTACCCAAAGGTGTAGATTGAATAGCGGAATAGAAAATATGATATAAAATTGGTTATTTATCAATAGCACATGTGAACAGCAGTGTCTTATATCAGTCAGCTCTGCTGCAGGCTATGGAGGGAAAAAAAAAAGAAAATTCCCCTTTTAAGTTTGTAATTTGGATATGGATAATTTTCGAGATAGAGTCACCGAGATGGAAATGCGAGTTTCAGAAGTAGAAGACAATCAGAAAGATCATAACTCGGATCTTCAGCTGCTCAAAACCAGGGTTAAGCAGCTGGAAACACGAGCAGAAGATGCAGAAAACCGCAATCGTAGGAATAACTTACGGATTTTAGGACTTCCGGAGGGGTCCGAGGGTGCAAACTCAGTGACCTTTATTGAACACTTACTTCCGACCATTCTTCCAGAAGCTAAATTTTCTGCTTTTTTTTCAGTGATACGTGCACATCGGATACCAGGGAAGCGAGGACCTCCTGGCTCTCCTCCACGCACCTTTATTCTGAGGTTCCTTCATTACGGTGACCGAGACAGTGTGTTACGAGCAGCGCGCTTTCAGGGTGAAGTGAAATATGAGGGTAGTAAACTTTTTATTTTTCCAGATTATTCGGTTGAAACACAGCGTCAGAGGAAGTCATTTGATCAAGCCCGTTCTAAGTTAAGAGAAAGGGGGTTGAAATATAGTACCCTATTCCCAGCTAAATTGCGAGTACAAGATGGTGAACATGTGCGTTTCTTTTCTTCCCCAAAAGAGGTATTATCCTGGCTTGAGATATATAAAAAAGACTGAAACTGAACCCCTTTTTCTTTTTTTTTTTTTTTTTCCTCTTGATCTGTCATAGTTTGCCCAAACTTTACACGATGGCTGGGTGACTCAAGATACAAGTTTCTCTTTTTTCTTTTTTTTCTTTTTGTCCTTTTGAACGCCGGAGTCTTCTCCCCCCCCTCTTCTTTTTTTTTTTTTTCTTAAGGGGGGGGGGGTAATATAGCGCCTTTTTTCGACACTTACCCCTTAGGGTGGACTATGAGGTCCGCGGTGGGTGGGATACAAACCCTCTCCAATTTTGGGGAGATGGGTGGGGTGGGGGGGACGGGGATGTTTGAATCATTACTCTGTTATTGTATTTACTGTATTTATCAGTTTCCTTCCTTTTTTTTTTTTTTTTTCCTGTTATTATGTTGTATATATTGTTTTTTTGACTGGATATGGAATCTTTAAGGGTGATCTCTTGGAACACTAGAGGTTTGAATTCCCCGCAGAAACGCTCTTTAGTGTTTCAATATTTAAAAGCATTTAAGCCCCACATATGTGTCTTGCAGGAGACTCACTTGTTGGGTACTCGAACGCTGGCTCTTAAGAAACCGTGGGTTGGGCATCATTACCACTCTACGTTTTCTACGTATTCTCGTGGAGTCAGCGTTCTTATCCACAAGTCTCTCTCGTTCAGACTATTGGGTCTCTCCTTGGACCCGGATGGACGATTTGTTTTGCTTAATCTGCAGATATCATCTTTTACTTTATTGCTGGTAGGGTTATATATACCTCCGCCAGCCTCAACCAGGCTGTTATATAAAATTTCTAAAGAAATTGCAAAATATGAGAATGATAATATACTCATGGTGGGGGATTTTAATATGGTTCCAGATCCGAAAATGGATAGAATGACTGGAGATTCTTCCACTAGATCGGATCTTCTTGAATGGGCTGAGATCTATGGGTTGACAGACTTATGGCGTTGGTACCATCCCCACGCTAGGGAATATACCTGCCATTCCGCCACTTATAAAACCTTTTCTCGAATTGACTTAATGTTTGCAAGTGGGTCATTGCTATCTCGGGTGCGGGAGATTCGGGTTCTTCCTCGTGGGATCTCCGACCACGCCCCACTTCTCTTAAAAATGGAATTATCTGGTAACCCCTCTCATAGATTATGGCGCTTATCCAGATATTGGATCGCTGATTCTGACATAAACCCTTTAGTCGAACCCCAGATAGCGGCCTTTTGGGAGATAAATCCGGGCACGTCATCAGTGGCTATGGTCTGGGAAGCTTTTAAGGTTTGCACCCGGGGGTATTATCAGACAGCTATTGGGAAGATCCAACGATATAGGCGAACAAATCTATTGCAAAAAGAAAAGGAAGCTAGAGATATGGAAAATCTATATGTCCAAACTAGAGACCCCACCCATTATACACGATTTCAATCCTTGACTAGGGAGGTAATGGGAATACGAACAGCCCTTACACAGAAAAAACTGCTTTCTCAAGCCCAACATATTTTTGTACATGGCGAGTATAACGGTAAAATGCTGGCGCAAATTTCTAGGGAACAGACAAGTGGGTATAGTATAGCACACATTCAGGATCAATCAGGTACTCTTCACTCTAACCCAGAAACTATTAATCACAATTTCACTGATTATTACCGGGCCCTATATAACACTAAGGTTAATTATTCAGGAGATGAACTTGATCATTATCTACAGGCAGTGGACTTTCCAATCTTAACTGATAGAGATAGGGCCAAACTAGACGC
The DNA here is from genome assembly GCF_965119305.1 of Pelophylax lessonae. Classification (NCBI taxonomy): domain Eukaryota; kingdom Metazoa; phylum Chordata; class Amphibia; order Anura; family Ranidae; genus Pelophylax; species Pelophylax lessonae. The sequence continues at coordinate 81,618,000 of NC_138777.1, read as the reverse complement.
CCCTATTACTCTTTTGGAGATCCAGGAAGTGGTGGCCTCCCTAAAACCCGATAAAACACCAGGACCGGATGGAATTCCTGTTGAATTCTATAAGGCCCATATGGACCTTTTGGGCCCGTATTTATTAGCCACTCTTCTAGGATCTCTAAAGGATGGGAAACTCCCTAAAACAATGTGCGAAGCGGTTATTGTTGTGATCCCTAAACCAGGGAAGGACCCATCACTATGTTCATCATACAGACCTATCTCTTTATTAAATGTTGATGGGAAGATCCTTTCAAAAGTCTTGGCCAATCGACTTAATAGTGTCATTACAGGATTGATCCATCCGGATCAAACTGGATTCATACCTGACCGGGGTACTGATATCAATATCCGGAGATTGTTCACACATATGGCCTTGGCGTCGGGGGGGGGAACAGGTGTGGTCGCCTCCCTCGACGCCGAGAAAGCATTTGATTCTGTTGAGTGGCCATTTCTCTGGAGGATCCTATCTAGTTTCGGGTTCGGCCCTAATTTCGTCTCATGGATTAAGCTTCTCTATGAGAACCCTACGGCTAGAGTCCGTACTAATACATCTCTGTCGGATAAATTCCCTCTACTGAGGGGCACCCGACAGGGATGTCCGTTATCCCCAGCCTTGTTTGCCTTAGCTTTGGAGCCGCTAGCGATTATGTTGCGGGCGGACCCACAGGTCCGAGGCATTAAGGTGGGGGTCATTGAAGAGAAGTTGTCTTTATATGCAGACGACACTTTGATCTACTTGGCGGATGCTTCCACATCATTACATAGGGCCCTACAATTATTTGACATCTTTGGCCGTTTTTCAGGCATAAATATTAATTGGTCCAAGTCCGTCCTCTTTCCATTACACCCATCGATATCCTTAATTGATACTCACACACCGTTGAAATGGGTACAGGATATGGTGTACTTAGGCATCAAAGTGGGTCCAACATTGGAGGTATATCAGCAAAATAACATTGACCCTTTAGTTTCACAATTAAATAAAAAGTGTGCGTCTTGGCGCATGCTTCCCTTGTCCCCCGTTGGCAGAATTAACTTAATAAAAATGAATTATCTTCCAAAATTTCTGTATCTTTTTCGTAACTCTCCCATTGATATGACTAGAACCTTTTTTTCGAGATTAGAAAGTATTGTAACAACTTTTGTATGGGCCGGGCGTACTCCACGAGTCGCAAGACGCACGCTATATCTTCCTCTTGCAAGAGGAGGTTTAGCGCTTCCTAACTTTAAATTGTATTTTTGGGCGGCTGTCCTGGTGACGGTCCGGTGGTGGTTCTCCCAGCCCAAAACTAACTCTGCAGTTACACTAGAAGCAGCACTACTGGGTTCATATGCGGCCCTTAGTAATCTTGTTTTTCGGGGGGAACAGGCACATCCTCAAATAACCAGTCCGATGAAGACTGTCCTGCGGATATGGACTCGGGCGCGGGTGATATATAACACACCATTGCATATATCTCCCCACACTCCGTTGTGGGGTAATCCTAATTTAAAACATTTATATCATCTCCCTGACCCACAGTTATGGGCCGCTAGAGGGATTGTGACTATGAAACATGTTATTAAAGATGGAAGACTTCAAGGCTTTAATGCTCTTCAGTCCACCCATTCATTACCTCCCACCATGGGGTTTCGTTACCGCCAGCTCAGTCATGCTATGCGAGCTCAGTTCCAAGGCCCTGTTGTCCTGGAATCAGACCCCTTGGAGAAAATGCTAACTTTTAAGGTAATAGGGAAATCTCTCTCTGCAATATACTCCATACTCTCAACAGATCATAGTCAGTCCCCTGAGAAAACCTATAATAAATGGAAGGAGGACATTCCAGATCTGACCATGGAAGAGTGGGAGGACTCGGTTAATAATTATATCCCCTCAATGATAGCGGCTAGGGACAGATTTATACAACTCAAATTCTTACATAGAGCATATTATACACCGCAACGTCTTGCCAGGATATACCCCACGAAAGATCCTATGTGCATTAGATGTGGGCATGAAATAGGTACATTCTTACATGTTGTTTGGTCATGCCCTGACCTGGCAACCTTTTGGAAAGAAGTGACGGACACTATTGGCGAAATCTTTGACATCATGATTCCTTTGGACCCAAAGGTAACTTTATTGAGTAACCTTACAGAACTGGCTGGGGACAAATATGCTAAAATGTGCATCACATATACCCTGTTTTATGCCAGGAGAGAAATACTTTTACGATGGAAGTTACCCGAACCTCCCACCCGATTATCCTGGATAGCTGCTGTTACTAAGACACTTCCATTCTACCGTTTTACATACGGTAGTAGGAACTGTCCAAAAAAATCTGATAAAGTCTGGTCAGCCTGGATCGACGCTGTAGGTGAGCCAAGGTCACCTGTTCCATAATGATATAAGTAGGCTCTTATTATTATAATTAATGATGAATTTTCTTTTTTTTTTTTTCTCCTTCTCTCCCTGTTTTTAAACTGGTTTATTGATATTCCCCTTCCCTCCCTCTCCCTAAGAATTTATTTTTTTTTTTTTTTTTTTTTTTTGTATGTATGTTAGTAGGTAAGGATAAAATTATTCTTTGTGCAGAGTAATGTATTGTATTGGAATATTTGTTTTGTTTATATGTGTAACAATAAAATAAAAATTTAAACGTTAAAAAAAAAAAAAGTTTGTAATTTTTAACTAGATTAGTACAGACTATGCCACAATTTAATTTTTCTAACCCAAGGGTGTATATTGAATAGTGGAATAGAAAAAAGTGTATAACTTTTGAAATCACTCAATAATAGCACATGTGTGAACACAGCAGTGTATTATCACAGTCAGCACAGCAGCACTGAAGGAAAAATGCTGCACACAACTGACTGATAAAAAATACTTTTTTCTCCCTCCTCCTCAGTGGGCAAAAAGATTGTGTTCACACCACCCCACACACAGCAAAATCGATGTGGACCACTGACACCTGCCTATCTCCAGACTCTCCCTAAAAGGATCGATAAGATCGGTCACTGCCGGCACTGCAAACCCCCCCCCCACACACAGCAAAATCAATTGTAGAACACTGACACTAAATATCTCCAGCCTTGCCCTAAAATGCCTATATCTCGCCCTGCCTGCAGCACTCCGACCTGTCCCTCAATTCTTTTCGGACACAATATGATTTTTTGCCTGTCTGTCCCTAATCAGCAGCCAGCACGTATGATGTGTGCTCTGTCCCTGTACTACAGCATAGTGACGCAGCGGCGCTCGGTCTCGAACTTATAAAGACTTGGTCACATGCTTCAGATGGCCAATCACAGCTACTAATATATTTGTAGGCATGGCTGGGATGGCTTAAGGCACACCAATTAAACGCTTGATGATTGGCTGTTGAAAGCCCGCCATTAAAAGCGCGCCAATACATACAAACCCGGAAATAAAATGACCGAACGCGGATTTTTACCCGAACATACAGTAAAGTTTTCGTGTCTGTGTTCGGGTAACAAAAATCCAATTATTCGGTACGAACACGAATAATACAGTCCGTGTTCGCTCAACCCTACTTGTCAGTAAAAGCAAAAAAAGGAAGAGACCACTGTGGTACTCAGCAGAAGTAGCCCAAATCATTAAAAATAAAAAGCTAGCATTTTGTAATTATAAAAAAACCCAGAGCAATGAAGATAAGGAAATCTACAAGATTAGGCAGAAAGAGGCCAAGCAAGTTATAAGAACTTCTAAAGCGCAGGCAGAAGAAAAACTAGCTCAGTCTATGAAAAAGGGGGATAAGACATTCTTCAGATATATAAATGAAAAAAGGAAATTAAAACAAGGAATAACTAAATTAAAAACAAAGGATGGAAGGTATGTAGAAGAGAATAAAGGGCTAGCCGACTGCCTTAATGAATACTTCTGTTCAGTTTTTACAGAAGAAAAAGAAGGAGAAGGACCTCCACTTGAAAGGATGACTATTGAATCGTTTGATGCATGTGTCTTTACAGAGGAAGACGTTCTAAGATTGCTGTCTAAAGTGAAGACAAATAAGTCACAAGGTCCTGATGAGATACACCCAAAATTATTAAAAGAGCTTAGTGGTGAGCTGGCAAAACCATTAACAGATTTATTTAACCAATCATTAGTAACAGGAGTCGTCCCGGAAGATTGGAAATTGGCAAATGTCGTGCCCATTCACAAGAAAGGTAGTAGGGAGGAATCGAGCAACTATAGACCAGTGAGTCTGACATCAATAGTAGGCAAATTAATGGAAACTCTATTAAAGGATAGGATTGTGGAACATCTTAAATCCCATGGATTGCAAGATGAAAAACAACATGGGTTTACTTCAGGGAGATCATGTCAAACAAATCTTATACATTTTTTTGACTGGGTGACTAAAATAATAGACGGTGGAGGTGCAGTAGACATTGCATATCTAGATTTTAGTAAGGCTTTTGACACTGTCCCACATAGAAGACTTATCAATAAACTGCAGTCATTGAGCATGGACTCCCATATTGTTGAGTGAATTAGGCAGTGGCTGAGTGACAGACAACAGAGGGTTGTAGTCAATGGAGAACATTCAGAACAAGGTCATGTTACCAGTGGGGTACCTCAGGGATCTGTACTGGGACCAATTTTGTTTAATATCTTCATAAGTGATATTGCAAAAGGCCTCGATGGTAAGGTTTGTCTTTTTGCTCTTGACACAAAGATATGTAACAGGGTTGATGTTCCTGGAGGGAAACGCCAAATGGAAAAGGATTTAGGAAAACTAGAAGAATGGTCAGAACTCTGGCAACTGAAATTTAATGTGGATAAGTGCAAGATAATGCACCTGGGGCATAAAAACCCAAGGGCAGAATATAGAATATTTGACACAGTCCTGACCTCAGTATCTGAGGAAAGGGATTTAGGAGTAATTATTTCAGAAGACTTGAAGGTGGGAAGACAATGTAATAGAGCAGCACGAAATGCCAGCAGAATGCTTGGATGTATAGGGAGAGGTATAAGCAGTAGAAAGAGAGAAGTGCTTATGCCGCTGTACAGAACACTGGTGAGACCTCACTTGGAGTATTGTGCGCAGTACTGGAGGCCATATCTCCAGAAGGATATAGATACTCTAGAGAGAGTTCAGAGAAGAGCTACTAAACTAGTACATGGATTGCAGGAAAAAACTTACCAGGAAAGGTTAAAGGACCTTAACATGTATAGCTTGGAAGAAAGAAGAGACAGAGGGGATATGATAGAAACTTTTAAATACATAAAGGGAATCAACTCGGTAAAGGAGGAGAGCATATTTAAAAGAAGAAAAACTACCACAAGAGGACACAGTTTTAAATTAGAGGGGCAAAGGTTTAAAAGTAATATGAGGAAGTATTACTTTACTGAGAGAGTAGTGGATGCATGGAATAACCTTCCTGCAGAAGTGGTAGCTGCAAATACAGTGAAGCAGTTTAAGCATGCATGGGATAGGCATAAGGCTATCCTTCATATAAGATAGGGCCAGGGACTATTCATAGGATTCAGATATATTGGGCAGACTAGATGGGCCAAATGGTTCTTATCTGCCGACACATTCTATGTTTCTATGTTTCTATGCAACCACCTCACCTCTGCACCCTGCACCCACCTCAACCTTGCACCCTGCACCTACCTCACCCCTGCACCCTGTATCCACCTCACCCCTGCAACCACCTCACCCCTGCAATCACCTCACCTCTGCACCCTGCACCCACCTCACCTCTGTACCCTGCACTCTGTACCTACTCACCCCTGCACCTACCTCACCTCTGCACCCTGCACCTACCTCACCTCTGCACCCTGCACCTACCCACCTCTGCACCCTGCACCTTCCTCACCCCTGCACCCTGCACCTACCTCACCTCTGCACCCTGCACCTACCTCACCCCTGCACTCTGCACCTACCTCACTCCTGCACCTACCTCACCCATGCACCCTGCCACTACCTCACCCCTGCACCTACCTCACCTCGGCACCCTGCACCTACCTCACCTCTGCACCCTGCACCCACCTCACCTCTGCACCCACCTCACCTCTGCACCCTGCACCCACCTCACCTCTGCACTCTGTACCTACCTCACCCCTGCACCTACCTCACCTCTGCACCTAACTCACCCCTGCACCTACCTCACCTCTGCACCTTCCTCACCTACCTCACCTCTGCACCCTGCACCCACCTCACCTCTGCACCCTGCACCCACCTCACCTCTGCACCCACCTCACCCCATCACCCTGCACCCACCTCACCCCTGCAACCACCTCACCTCTGCACCCTGCACCCACCTCACCCTTGCACCCTGCACCCACCTCACCCCTGCACCCACCTCACCCCTGCACCCTGCACCCACCTCACATCTGCACCCTGCACCCACCTCACCTCTGCACCTACCTCACCCCTGCTCCCTGCACCTTCCTCACCCCTGCACCCTGCACCTACCTCACCTATGTACCCTGCACCTACCTCACCTCTGCACCCTGCACCTACCTCACCCCTGCACCCTGCACCTACCTCACCCATGCACTCTGCCACTACCTCACCCCTGCTCCCTGCCCCTACCTCACTCCTGCACCCTACACCTACCTCACCCCTGCACCTACCTCACCCCTGCACCTACCTCACCTCTGCACCTACCTCACCTCTGCACTCTGCACCTACCTCACCTCTGCACTCTGCACCTACCTCACCCCATGCACTGTGTACCTACCTCACCTCTGCACTGTGTACCTACCTCACCTCTGCACTGTGTACCTACCTCACCTCTGCACTCTGTACCTACCTCACCTCTGCACCTACTTCACCCCCTTCACTCTGCACCTAGCGCACCCCTGCATTTTGCACCTTGCTCACCTCTGCGCTGTGCACATTGTGCACCCCTGCATCTAGCATACCTCTGCGATCTGCACACAGCGCATCCCTGCGTGTAGCACATCCCTGAACCCTGCACTCTGTACCTAGCGCACCCCTGAACCCTGCACTCTGTACATATCACACCCCTCAATCCTGAACTCTGCATGTAGTGCACCCCTCAATTCTGCACTCTGCACATAGCGCATCCCTTAACTTTGCAATCTGCATGTAGCGCAACCCCCAACCCTGCACTCTGTACATAGCACATCCCTGACCTCTGTAGCTAGTGTACCCCTGAACCCTGCATTCTGTATTTAGTGCACCCTTCAACTCTGTATGTAGCACACCTTTCAACTATGCACTCTTTATGTAGTGCACCCCTCAACTCTGCACCCTGTACATAGTATACCCCTCAGTGCTAGTGTAGTTTGGCCACACCCGTAATTTGATGCAGAGGTTATGATGTGCAGTAACCTCCAGCAACCAATCAGGGAGCAATAATGATTTGCAGTAACCTCTAGAAACCAATTAGTGAGCAGTAATGATGGTCTGTAACCCCTTGAAACCAGTCAGTTAGTGGTAATGCTGTGCAATAACCTCTAGCAACTAATCAGTAATCTGTAAAGATGTGCAGTAACCTCTGGCAACTAATCAGTGAGTGGTAATGATGTACTGTAACCTCTGGCAGCCAATCACAATCGCTGCCTGATCTTCTGCAGGAAAAACTAATTTTGAGTCTAGTTGGGGGGGGGGGGGCAGGAAAATGTTTGCCGAGGGTCCAATCAATAATAAAGACGGCCCTGTCTATGAGGCATGAGTCTTTTGAACATGTCATTTTTTTCCACAAGTTTTTGGAAAATTTGAAAAGAAAATGAAAACATTTATTTTCATTTTACACAAAGTTACATATTTACATAGTTAGTGAGGTTGAAAAAAGACATCAGTCCATCCAGTTCAACCTATGGTGGGTGTGTGTGTGTTTGCTGTTAACCGTACATTGTATACTGACCTGTATGTTGTGGTCTTTAAGGTGCCCATCTAGTAGTTTTTTGAAACTATCAATGCTCCCTGCTGATACGACTGCTTGCGGCCTTATAAGTTGTCAATTTATAAGATATTTCTACCACATAGCATGTACATAGCAAAAATGACACCCTAAAATACATTCTGCTACTCCTCCTGAGTATGGCGATGCCACATATGTGAGTCTTTGTCACAGCCTGGCCACAAACAGAGACCCAACATTCAAAGAGCACCGTCAGGTGTTCTAGGAGCACAAATTACACATATAATTTTGAGAAATCGACCGATCATCGGCAACACCGATATATCGGGGGCTGATTTTCACTTTCCCAGATATATCGGAATCAGCCTTTTGATTTACCGATATTGCTGATATTTAGGGAAAGTGCACGTGCCGGGGTGATGCCTGCAGCTAGAGGCATCACCCCGGTACCGATGTCCATAGCCGACAGTCGGCTGACTTGTAATGACAACCGATGCGGCTGAGAAGCCGCTAGGCTGTCATTACAAGGAGCGGGAGGGGATGTCTCCCCCCTCACGCCGCCTTCCGCTGACATCATTCAAACCAGCTAAACTTGGCGTTGTGATTGCTTTTCGGTGCCGAGGAGGGGTTTGGGGTCTTTTAGACCACCAGATCCCTCCACAAGGAGTGCCTTTATAAAAAAAATTTAAAAAAAAAACATTTTTTTTTTTTTTACATTTCTGATCATTTTGACAGATATCGGCCAATACCGATATCCGATGACCAAAATATCGGTATCGGTATCGCCATTAAAAAAATGATATTGGTCGATCACTAAATTTCATTACAACCTATCACACTTTTGAAGGCCCTGGAGCACCAGGACAATGGAAACCCCCACAAAATGACCCCATTTTGGAAAGTAAACACCCCAACACATAATCTAGGAGGCATGGGCTGCAGATATTTACTCAGGTACACTGATCAGCTTCAGAAAGGTACTCGGGTACTCTGATGACCTTCAAAGAGATACCTGGGTATTCTGATGGGCTAGAGACAGGTTCTCGGGCAATCTGATGGGCTGCAGATAGGTACTCAGGCACTCTGGACTGGAGACAGGTACTCAGCTACTCTGGGCTGGAGACAGGTACTCGGGTACTCTGGGCTGGAGACAGGTACTTGGGTACTCTGATGGGCTACAGAGAGGTACTCGGGTACTATGATGGGCTGCAGAGAGGTATTCGGGTACTGATGATGGGCAGGAGACAGGTACTCGTATACTTTGATGGGAAGAAGACAGGTACTCAGGTACTCGATTGGGCTGCATATAGGTACTTAGATACCCTGATGGGCTGGAGACAGATACTCAGGTATTCTGATGGGCTGCAGATAGGTACTCTGAAGGGCTGGAGACAGGTACTCGGGTACTCTGATGACAGGTACTCGGGTACTCTGATGGGCTGGTGACAGATGCTCGGGTACTCTGATAACAAGTACTTGGGTACTCTGATGAGCTGGTGACAGGTACTTGCTGATGACATGTTCTCGGGTACTCTGGTGGGCTGCAGAAAGGTACCTGGGTACTCTGATGGGCTGCAGAGAGGTACTCGGGTACTCTTGGCTGGAGACAGGTACTCGGGTACTCTGATGGGATACAGAGAGGTACTCGGGTACTCTGATGGGCTGGTGACAGGTACTCGGGTACTCTGATGACAAGTACTCAGGTACTCAGATGACCGGTACTCGGGTACTCCAATGACAGGTACTTGGGTACTCTGGTGAAAGGTACTCGGGTACTCTGACAGGTACTCAGAGTATCCGAGTACCTGTCATCAGAGTACCCGAGTACCTGTCATCAGCCCATCAGAGTACCTGAGTACTTGTCATCAGAGTACCCAAGTACCTGTCATCAGAGTACCCGAATACCTGTCACCAGCCCATCAGAGTACCCGAGTACCTGTCATCAGAGTACCTGATAGGCTGGTGACAGGTACTCGGGTACTCTGATGGGCTAGTGACAGGTACTTTGATGGGCTAGAGACAGGTACTTTGATGGGCTAGTGACAGGTCCTCTTTATTGGGGGGGCAATCGGTGTGTTTTGGGGTGCACTGTGATCAGTAACTAGCTGTTACTGCAATCTCCTCCTCACACAGGATCAGAGTGTGAGGAGGAGAACACGGTAACAGCTAGTTACCGTTGTCTCTGTTGACATTCTGTGACCGGCTGTGATTGGACACAGCAGGTCACGTGGTAAAGAGACAATTTCTTTGGCTCTTTACCCTGATCAGGGATGGACTGTGTCAGAGTGACACTCTCCATCCCCGATTGCCGCTCTGTGTGCCGTGCACGAGGGAAGTGCATGTGGCCGGCTGTGATTGGACACGGTCAGTCACATGTTAAAGAGCCATTTTTTTAATATCTCTTTACACCGATCGGGGATAGGCTGTGTCCCGACAGACACGCCGCATCCCCATTGCCTCGCTGCGTGCCCTCCAAGCAGCGGATCCGGGCGGACATCATATGACACCCGCCCAGTTCGACAAAGTGTTCCTGCCGATGTCATTTTATAATGTGCCAGTATGGAACTGGTTAAAGACTTGGAGAGGATCTGCAAAGTGGAGTGGGACAAAATCCCTCCTGAGATGTGTGCAAACCTGGTGGCCAAATACAAGAAACGTCTGACCTCTGTGATCGCCAACAAGAGTTTTGCCACCAAGTACTAAGTCATGTTTTGTGAAGTAAAATACATATTTAACTGCAAATAAATGTATAACTTTTTTTAAAATATGTTTTTCTGGATTTTTTTATTCTTATTCTGTGTCTCACTGTTAAAATAAAGCTACCGTTAAAATGAACGACTGATCATTTTTTGTCAGTGGGAAGATTTAAAAAATCAGCAGTGGATCAAATACTTTTTCCCTCACTGTATGATGCAATTGCTGTTTAAAAATGTGTGCCAAGCCTACATGCAAATTTGCATTTGTGCATTAGCAGGGGGGTGGGAGACAGGGATGCTTTTTTTTTAACTATTATTATTTATTTCATATACATTTAATTTGTACACATTTAAACATCCCTGGTGATAGCTTGGGCAGTGACAGACACTCTTTATTGAGAGATCAGAGATTAGGCTCCTGAACCATACTCTGCCCACCAAGGCAGCTGATCACAGATTGGTTAGATCGGCTGCCTTCCTGGCCAGTACCAAGCAGGTAAACAAGGAATTGAAACTAGCACTATGTTTAGGGAACAGAACATTTGCTTAATTTGCCAAACCTCAAGCAAAGTAAAAACGGACCAATTTGCTCATATCCACTGCTAAAAACATAACACAGCAGTCTTGGACTTCAGCAATCTGACATATTCACAGATAGTGACAGCTCTCTGCATAGTGTGAACATCAACAATGCTCCTGCTTCTTGTGCAATGAGGTCAGTGCACTAAAGAGCCAGACTACTTCCCTGTGCATTGTGAAGTAGTCTAGCTCTCCAGTGAGCTGTTAGAAAATGGAAGTTTAACCGTTGATGCAGAACACTAGTTTATTTCAATAACAGTAAAATTCCAGATTAATTACTAAATATGCAGTCCAACTGCATTAGGGTATAAATACGCAAACCCTTAATTGGGGTTACATTTTATTAAAGTTATAAACTCACCGTTTACAGTTTTAGTAGTTGTAGTTATGGTAGTTGTAGTCGGTATTGATCTTGTGCTTCTGGTAGTTTCAGTCGTAGTTGTAGATGGCTGTGAAGTTGTAGTGGTTGCTGTTGTTGTTCCAGTAGCTGTAGATGGTGTTGTAGTAGTTGCTGTTGTTGTTTCAGTAGTTGTAGATGGTGGTGAAGTTGTAGTGGTTGTTGTTGTACCAGTAGCTGTAGATGGTGTTGTAGTTGTAGTGGTTGCAGTTGTAGTTGTTGTTCCAGTAGCTGTAGATGGTGTTGTAGTGGTTGCTGTTGTTGTACTAGTAGCTGTAGATGGTGTTGTAGTTGTAGTGGTTGCAGTTGTTGTTGTTCCAGTAGCTGTAGATGGTGTTGTAGTGGTTGCTGTTGTTCCAGTAGTTGTAGATGGTGGCGAAGTTGTAGTGGTTGTTGTACCAGTAGCTGTAGATGGTGTTGTAGTTGTAGTGGTTGCAGTTGTTGTTGTTCCAGTAGCTGTAGATGGTGTTGTAGTGGTTGCTGTTGTTGTTGTTCCAGTAGCTGTAGATGGTGTTGTAGTGGTTGCTGTTGTTGTTGTTCCAGTAGTTGTAGATGGTGTTGTAGTGGTTGCTGTTGTTGTTCCAGTAGCTGTAGATGGTGTTGTAGTGGTTGCTGTTGTAGTTGTTCCAGTAGCTGTAGATTGTGTTGTAGTGGTTGCAGTTGTTGTTGTTGTTGTTGTTCCAGTAGTTGTAGATGGTGGTGAAGTTGTAGTGGTTACTGTTGTTGTTCCAGTAGCTGTAGATGGTGTTGTAGTGGTTGCAGTTGTTGTTGTTCCAGTAGCTGTAGATGGTGTTGTAGTTGTAGTGGTTGCAGTTGTTGTTGTTCCAGTAGCTGTGGATGGTGTTGTAGTGGTTGCTGTTGTTTCAGTAGTTGTAGATGGTGGTGAAGTTGTTGTGGTTGCTGTTTTTTCAGTTGTAGTTGTAGATGGTGTTGTAGTGGTTGCTGTTGTTGTTGTTCCAGTAGTTGTAGATGGTTTTGTTGTGGTTGCTGTTGTTGTTGTTCCAGTAGCTGTAGATGGTGTTGTAGTGGTTGCTGTTGTTGTTGTTCCAGTAGCTGTAGATGGTGTTGTAGTGGTTGCTGTTGTTGTTGTTCCAGTAGCTGTAGATGGTGTTGTAGTTGTGGTGGTTGCAGTTGTTTTTGTTGTTCCAGTAGCTGTAGATGGTGTTGTAGTGGTCGCTGTTGTTCCAGTAGTTGTAGATGGTGGTGAAGTTGTAGTGGTTGTTGTTGTTGTTCCGGTAGCTGTAGATGGTGTTGTAGTGGTTGCTGTTGTTGTTGTTCCAGTAGTTGTAGATGGTGTTGTAGTGGTTGCAGTTGTTGTTCCAGTAGCTGTAGATGGTGTTGTAGTGGTTGTTGTTGTTCCAGTAGTTGTAGATGGTGGTGAAGTTGTAGTGGTTGTTGTTGTACTAGTAGCTGTAGATGGTGTTGTAGTTGTAGTGGTTGCAGTTGTTGTTGTTCCAGTAGCTGTGGATGGTGTTGTAGTGGTTGCTGTTGTTGTTGTTCCAGTAGCTGTAGATGGTGTTGTAGTGGTTGCTGTTGTTGTTGTTCCAGTAGTTGTAGATGATGGAGAAGTTGTAGTGGTCACTGTTGTTGTTCCAGTAGCTGTAGATGGTGTTGTAGTTGTAGTGGTTGCAGTTGTTGTTGTTCCAGTAGCTGTAGATGGTGTTGTAGTGGTTGCTGTTGTTCCAGTAGTTGTAGATGGTGGTGAAGTTGTAGTGGTTGTTGTTGTTGTACCAGTAGCTGTAGATGGTGTAGTAGTGGTCGCAGTTGTTGTTGTTCCAGTAGCTGTAGATGGTGTTGTAGTGGTTGCTGTTGTTGTTGTTTCAGTAGCTGTAGATGGTGTTGTAGTGGTTGCTGTTGTTGTTGTTCCAGTAGTTGTAGATGGTGTTGTAGTGGTTGCTGTTGTTGTTGTTCCAGTAGCTGTGGATGGTGTTGTAGTGGTTACTGTTGTTGTTGTTCCAGTAGCTGTAGATGGTGTTGTAGTGGTTGCTGTTGTTGTTGTTGTTCCAGTAGTTGTAGATGGTGGTGAAGTTGTAGTGGTCACTGTTGTTGTTCCAGTAGCTGTAGATGGTGTTGTAGTGGTTGCTGTTGTTCCAGAAGTTGTAGATGGTGGTGAAGTTGTAGTGGTTGTTGTACCGGTAGCTGTAGATGGTGTAGTAGTGGTCACAGTTGTTGTTGTTCCAGTAGCTGTAGATGGTGTTGTAGTGGTTGCTGTTGTTGTTCCAGTAGTTGTAGATGGTGTTGTAGTGGTTGCTGTTGTTGTTGTTCCAGTAGTTGTAGATGGTGGTGAAGTTGTAGTGGTTGTTGTTGTTGTTCCAGTAGCTGTAGATGGTGTTGTAGTGCTTGCTGTTGTTGTTGTTCCAGTAGTTGTAGATGCTGTTGTAGTGGTTGCTGTTGTTGTTCCAGTAGTTGTAGATGGTGGTGACGTTGTAGTGGTTGCTGTTGTTGTACCAGTAGCTGTAGATGGTGGTGAATTTGTAGTGGTTAGTAATAAAAATGGAATAAAATCAGCACAATTAAATATTCAAAAACATTAATAAACTCCTAATGGCTGCATGCATTCAGTGCTTTCACATAACACAAATGAACCAAAAAAACGTAAATAATGATGCGCCAAAAGTGAATATGTGAAACAGTGACCAGTGTTGCTAATTAGAAGGAATTGCACCAGGGAAGTTGATTATTTGGCTCAGTCTGAGATTTTGGGGAATAGATATACTAAAGTGAATATCGACCATGACAAGAGACAAGTGTGTGCAATAGATAGGGGTTCCTTGATAACCACAGGTGACAAGAAAAGTGAAGGGAATAAGTTTGCATTTACATTTATTATGGACTATAATGTTCAACATAAGCAGGTGGAGAGAACTATTATTAAACATTGGGATATTCTTAGGAAAGATAGGGTTCTTGGTCCAGTTTTACCGGAGAGGCCCAAATTTATCTATAAGAAAGTGCCAAAGATAAATTGGCACCAGGAGTGGTTCAGCCTCCCATTTACACAAAAGAGGGATTGTTTTTATTTATCATGGGCTTTCATGCCTGTGGAAAAATGTCCAGCGTGCAGGCACTCAGTTGTAATAAAAAAAAAAGAAAAAGGAGTTTATATCTAGTAGTACAGGTAGAAAATACCTCATTGAAGATTTGATTACCTGTATAACTACGGGTGTGATTTATATGCTGGAGTGTGGATGCGGGCTCCAGTATATAGGACGCACCTCTAGAAGTGTGAGGGTGGGCGAGCACGTTAAAAACATTAAAAAAAAGGTACTTTAACACACAATGTCTCTAAACATTTTAAATTGGTTCATAACAAAGACCCCAGTTCATTGAAGTTCTGGGGTATTGAAAGAGTTGTGAAACATTGGCATGGTGGAAATGTTATCAGATAACTGAGCAAAAGAGAATCTTATTGGATATATGAAGCCAAGGTTTTAGCACCTAGGGGGTTAAACATTGAGTTCGATCTCAACTGTTTTATTAGCGATAAATAGGCCAATTTATAATTTTTAATATGTGTAATATTTATATGTATTTAGGTAATATTGAGCATGATTATTAATTTTTGTTATTATTTATTATCAGGATTTTGGGATTTTTCTTTTTTTGGGAATCTTAATGTGATTTTAATGCAATTTTAATAAAAAATCAACCCTTTTCTTATGAAGGTGTAATTTATGTTAAATGTCCTGGATTATGATGTGAGCAGGCTCTGAGTCTGAATTCATTTTAATTTGTCTATATATACATATATATATTATGACCAGATTTGTACCTCAACTTTTAGCCTTTTTAACGGTCTTACTTTCGCTTGTTTGTGAGGTAATGATTTATCAAGGGGATATTTCCAGGTTTGCGAGTGCTGGCATGCATTAGCAATTAGTTTGCCAGGAGAGAGGTGTGTTTTTCCGGCTTACATGCTAGTTAATGGATCACACTCGGTAGAGGCTCCACCCCTGCTGACGAAGTCTAGACAGTGACGAAACGCCTGATGTCGGACATCTGATCCAGGACGGTCGTATATTGCCTGTTTTACGGGTTCACAGCCAGCACTGCTATAAGTGCAATTAAATGTGAGTTTATGCCTTATATTTTATTTCACCAATAAAGCTTTCAGAGAGCATTAGATAATTTTTTTATCTAATTTTATGAACGGGATCGTATCCATTTGGCCACATCTGGGTATCTCTGGGAGCCCTGGATAGTAAGGGGTTTGAACCCATCTCAGTCATCTGGAAGCTCTGGGGATCAATGTGCATTTGACTCAGGTTATGAGGTGAGCTGCTAGTGAGCACGTTTGCACAGAGCACATAAAGTGTGGAGCGAAGTACCAGCACTTTACCTTTTGAGCACAGCACAGAAGGATTATGGATTTGGGCCTTTTTGATTCACTATTCAATTAACTATGTATTTATGTAATATCCATATTTGATTTTTTTAAACTTGAAGGAGGACACTGTTATTTTAATCATTATTTGAATTTATTTATAATATTGATTCTTATTTATGAGATTTATTCACGTGATTTGTATATGAGGAATTTTTTATTTTATTAATTTATTCACATATACCTATATTTATTATATTTGGCAACACTGGTCACTGTTTCACATATTCACTTTTGGCACAGCATTATTTAAGTTGTAGTGGTTGTTGTTGTTGTACCAGTAGCTGTAGATGGTGTTGTAGTTGTGGTGGTTGCAGTTGTTGTTGTTCCAGTAGCTGTAGATGGTGTTGTTGTGGTTGCTGTTGTTGTTGTTCCTGCAGTTGTAGATGGTGTTGAAGTTGTGATGGTTGTTGTTGTTCCAGTAACTGTAGATGGTGTTGTAGTTGTAGTGGTTGCAGTTGTTGTTGTTCCAGTAGCTGTAGATGGTGTTGTAGTGGTTGCTGTTGTTCCAGTAGTTGTAGATGGTGGTGAAGTTGTAGTGGTTGTTGTTGTTGTACCAGTAGCTGTAGATGGTGTTGTAGTTGTAGTGGTTGCTGTTGTTGTTGTTCCAGTAGTTGTAGATAGCGGTGATGTTGTAGTGGTTGCTTTTGTTGTTGTTCCAGTAGTTGTAGATGGTGGTGAAGTCGTAGTGGTTACTGTTGTTGTACCAGTAGCTGTAGATGGTGTTGTAGCTGTAGTGGTTGCTGTTGTTGTTGTTCCAGTAGTTGTAGATGGCGGTGATGTTGTAGTGGTTGCTGTTGTTGTTGTTCCAGTAGCTGTAGATGGTGTTGTAGTGGTTGTTGTTGTTGTTTCAGTAGCTGTAGATGGTGTTGTAGTGGTTAATGTTGTTCCAGTAGTTGTAGATGGTGGTGAAGTTGTAATGGTCTTTGTTGTTGTTGCTGTAGCTGTAGATGGTGTTGTAGTGGTTGCAGTTGTTGTTCCAGTAGCTGTAGATGGTGTTGTAGTGGTTGCTGTTGTTCCAGTAGTTGTAGATGGGGGTGAAGTTGTAGCAGTTGCTGTTGTTGTTCCAGTAGCTGTAGATGGTGTTGTAGTGGTTGCTGTTGTTGTTGTTCCAGTAGCTGTAGATGGTGTTGTAGTTGTGGTGGTTGCAGTTGTTGTTGTTGTTGTTCCAGTAGCTGTAGATGGTGTTGTAGTGGTTGCTGTTGTTGTTGTTGTTCCAGTAGCTGTAGATGGTGTTGTAGTTGTGGTGGTTGCAGTTGTTGTTGTTGTTCCAGTAGCTGTAGATGGTGTTGTAGTGGTCACTGTTGTTCCAGTAGTTGTAGATGGTGGTGAAGTTGTAGTGGTTGTTGTTGTTGTTCCGGTAGCTGTAGATGGTGTTGTAGTGGTTGCTGTTGTTGTTGCTCCAGTAGTTGTAGATGGTGTTGTAGTGGTTGCAGTTGTTGTTGTTGTTCCAGTAGCTGTAGATGGTGTTGTAGTGGTTGTTGTTGTACCAGTAGCTGTAGATGGTGTTGTAGTTGTAGTGGTTGCAGTTGTTGTTGTTCCAGTAACTGTAGATGGTGTTGTAGTGGTTGTTGTTGTTCCAGTAGTTGTAGATGGTGTTGTAGTGGTTGCTGTTGTTCCAGTAGTTGTAGATGGTGGTGAAGTTGTAGCAGTTGCTGTTGTTGTTCCAGTAGCTGTAGATGGTGTTGTAGTGGTTGCTGTTGTTGTTGTTCCAGTAGCTGTAGATGGTGTTGTTTTTGTGGTGGTTGCAGTTGTTGTTCCAGTAGCTGTAGATGGTGTTGTAGTGGTCGCTGTTGTTCCAGTAGTTGTAGATGGGGGTGAAGTTGTAGTGGTTGTTGTTGTTGTTCCGGTAGCTGTAGATGGTGTTGTAGTGGTTGCTGTTGTTGTTGTTGTTCCAGTAGTTGTAGATGGTGTTGTAGTGGTTGCAGTTGTTGTTGTTGTTCCAGTAGCTGTAGATGGTGTTGTAGTGGTTGTTGTTGTTCCAGTAGTTGTAGATGGTGGTGAAGTTGTAGTGGTTGTTGTTGTTGTACCAGTAGCTGTAGATGGTGTTGTAGTGGTTGTTGTTGTTCCAGTAGTTGTAGATGGTGGTGAAGTTGTAGCAGTTGCTGTTGTTGTTCCAGTAGCTGTAGATGGTGTTGTAGTGGTTGCTGTTGTTGTTGTTCCAGTAGCTGTAGATGGTGTTGTAGTTGTGGTGGTTGCAGTTGTTGTTGTTGTTCCAGTAGCTGTAGATGGTGTTGTAGTGGTCGCTGTTGTTCCAGTAGTTGTAGATGGTGGTGAAGTTGTAGTGGTTGTTGTTGTTGTTCCGGTAGCTGTAGATGGTGTTGTAGTGGTTGCTGTTGTTGTTGTTCCAGTAGTTGTAGATGGTGTTGTAGTGGTTGCAGTTGTTGTTGTTGTTCCAGTAGCTGTAGATGGTGTTGTAGTGGTTGTTGTTGTTCCAGTAGTTGTAGATGGTGGTGAAGTTGTAGTGGTTGTTGTTGTTGTACCAGTAGCTGTAGATGGTGTTGTAGTTGTAGTGGTTGCAGTTGTTGTTGTTTCAGTAGATGTAGATGGTGTTGTTGTGGTTGCTGTTGTTTCAGTAGTTGTAGATGTTGGTGAAGGTGTAGTGGTTGTTGTTGTACCAGTAGCTGTAGATGGTGTTGTAGTTGTAGTGGTTGCAGTTGTTGTTGTTCCAGTAGCTGTAGATGGTGTTGTAGTGGTTGCTGTTGTTGTTGTTCCAGTAGTTGTAGATGGTGTTGTAGTGGTTGCTGTTGTTCCAGTAGTTGTAGATGGTGGTGAAGTTGTAGCAGTTGCTGTTGTTGTTCCAGTAGCTGTAGATGGTGTTGTAGTGGTTGCTGTTGTTGTTGTTCCAGTAGCTGTAGATGGTGTTGTTTTTGTGGTGGTTGCAGTTGTTGTTGTTGGTCCAGTAGCTGTAGATGGTGTTGTAGTGGTCGCTGTTGTTCCAGTAGTTGTAGATGGTGGTGAAGTTGTAGTGGTTGTTGTTGTTCCGGTAGCTGTAGATGGTGTTGTAGTGGTTGCTGCTGTTGTTGTTCCAGTAGTTGTAGATGGTGGTGAAGTTGTAGTGGTTGTTGTCGTTGTACCAGTTGCTGTAGATGGTGTTGTAGTTGTAGTGGTTGCAGTTGTTGTTGTTCCAGTAGCTGTAGATGGTGTTGTAGTGGTTGTTATTGTTCCAGTAGTTGTAGATGGTGGTGAAGTTGTAGCAGTTGCTGTTGTTGTTCCAGTAGCTGTAGATGGTGTTGTAGTGGTTGCTGTTGTTGTTGTTCCAGTAGCTGTAGATGGTGTTGTTTTTGTGGTGGTTGCAGTTGTTGTTGTTCCAGTAGCTGTAGATGGTGTTGTAGTGGTTGCTGTTGTTCCAGTAGTTGTAGATGGTGGTGAAGTTGTAGTGGTTGTTGTTGTTGTTCCGGTAGCTGTAGATGGTGTTGTAGTGGTTGCTGTTGTTGTTGTTCCAGTAGTTGTAGATGGTGTTGTAGTGGATGGAGTTGTTGTTGTTGTTCCAGTAGCTGTAGATGGTGTTGTAGTGGTTGTTGTTGTTCCAGTAGTTGTAGATGGTGGTGAAGTTGTAGTGGTTGTTGTTGTTGTACCAGTAGCTGTAGATGGTGTTGTAGTTGTAGTGGTTGCAGTTGTTGTTGTTTCAGTAGATGTAGATGGTGTTGTAGTGGTTGCTGTTGTTTCAGTAGTTGTAGATGTTGGTGAAGGTGTAGTGGTTGTTGTACCAGTAGCTGTAGATGGTGTTGTAGTGGTCGCTGTTGTTCCAGTAGTTGTAGATGGTGGTGAAGTTGTAGTGGTTGTTGTTGTTGTTCCGGTAGCTGTAGATGGTGTTGTAGTGGTTGCTGTTGTTGTTGTTCCAGTAGTTGTAGATGGTGTTGTAGTGGTTGCAGTTGTTGTTGTTCCAGTAGCTGTAGATGGTGTTGTAGTGGTTGTTGTTGTTCCAGTAGTTGTAGATGGTGGTGAAGTTGTAGTGGTTGTTGTTGTTGTACCAGTAGCTGTAGATGGTGTTGTAGTTGTAGTGGTTGCAGTTGTTGTTGTTTCAGTAGATGTAGATGGTGTTGTAGTTTTTGCTGATGTTTCAGTAGTTGTAGATGTTGGTGAAGGTGTAGTGGTTGTTGTTGTTGTACCAGTAGCTGTAGATGGTGTTGTAGTTGTAGTGGTTGCAGTTGTTGTTGTTCCAGTAGCTGTAGACTGTGTTGTAGTGGTTGCTGTTGTTGTTGTTCCAGTAGTTGTAGATGGTGTTGTAATGGTTGCTGTTGTTCCAGTAGTTGTAGATGGTGGTGAAGTTGTAGCAGTGGCTGTTGTTGTTCCAGTAGCTGTAGATGGTGTTGTAGTGGTTGCTGTTGTTGTTGTTCCAGTAGCTGTAGATGGTGTTGTAGTTGTGGTGGTTTCAGTTGTTGTTGTTGTTCCAGTAGCTGTAGATGGTGTTGTAGTGGTCGCTGTTCCAGTAGTTGTAGATGGTGGTGAAGTTGTAGTGGCTGTTGTTGTTGTTCCGGTAGCTGTAGATGGTGTTGTAGTGGTTGATGCTGTTGATGTTCCAGTAGTTGTAGATGGTGGTGAAGTTGTAGTGGTTGTTGTCGTTGTACCAGTTGCTGTAGATGGTGTTGTAGTTGTAGTGGTTGCAGTTGTTGTTGTTCCAGTAGCTGTAGATGGTGTTGTAGTGGTTGTTGTTGTTCCAGTAGTTGTAGATGGTGGTGAAGTTGTAGCAGTTGCTGTGGTTGTTCCAGTAGCTGTAGATGGTGTTGTAGTGGTTGCTGTTGTTGTTGTTCCAGTAGCTGTAGATGGTGTTGTTTTTGTGGTGGCTGCAGTTGTTGTTGTTGTTCCAGTAGCTGTAGATGGTGTTGTAGTGGTCGCTGTTGTTCCAGTAGTTGTAGATGGTGGTGAAGTTGTAGTGGTTGTTGTTGCTGTTCCGGTAACTGTAGATGGTGTTGTAGTGGTTGCTGTTGTTGTTCCAGTAGTTGTAGATGGTGTTGTAGTGGTTGCAGTTGTTGTTGTTGTTCCAGTAGCTGTAGATGGTGTTGTAGTGGTTGTTGTTGTTCCAGTAGTTGTAGATGGTGGTGAAGTTGTAGTGGTTGTTGTTGTTGTACCAGTAGCTGTAGATGGTGTTGTAGTTGTAGTGGTTGCAGTTGTTGTTGTTCCAGTAGCTGTAGATGGTGTTGTAGTGGTTGCTGTTGTTGTTGTTGTTCCAGTAGTTGTAGGTGGTGTTGTAGTGGTTGCTGTTGTTCCAGTAGTTGTAGATGGTGGTGAAGTTGTAGCAGTTGCTGTTGTTGTTCCAGTAGCTGTAGATGGTGTTGTAGTGGTTGCTGTTGTTGTTGTTCCAGTAGCTGTAGACAGTGTTGTAGTTGTGGTGGTTGCAGTTGTTGTTGTTCCAGTAGCTGTAGATGGTGTTGTAGGGGTCGCTGTTGTTCCAGTAGTTGTAGATGGTGGTGAAGTTGTAGTGGTTGTTGTTGTTGTTCCGGTAGCTGTAGATGGTGTTGTAGTGGTTGCTGCTGTTGTTGTTCCAGTAGTTGTAGATGGTGGTGAAGTTGTAGTGGTTGTTGTCGTTGTACCAGTTGCTGTAGATGGTGTTGTAGTTGTAGTGGTTGCAGTTGTTGTTGTTCCAGTAGCTGTAGATGGTGTTGTAGTGGTTGTTGTTGTTCCAGTAGTTGTAGATGGTGGTGGAGTTGTAGCAGTTGCTGTTGTTGTTCCAGTAGCTGTAGATGGTGTTGTAGTGGTTGCTGTTGTTGTTGTTCCAGTAGCTGTAGATGGTGTTGTTTTTGTGGTGGTTGCAGTTGTTGTTGTTGTTCCAGTAGCTGTAGATGGTGTTGTAGTGGTCGCTGTTGTTCCAGTAGTTGTAGATGGTGGGGAAGTTGTAGTGGTTGTTGTTGCTGTTCCGGTAGCTGTAGATGGTGTTGTAGTGGTTGCTGTTGTTGTTGTTCCAGTAGTTGTAGATGGTGTTGTAGTGGTTGCAGTTGTTGTTTTTGTTCCAGTAGCTGTAGATGGTGTTGTAGTGGTTGTTGTTGTTCCAGTAGTTGTAGATGGTGGTGAAGTTGTAGTGGTTGTTGTTGTTGTACCAGTAGCTGTAGATGGTGTTATAGTTGTAGTGGTTGCAGTTGTTGTTGTTCCAGTAGCTGTAGATGGTGTTGTAGTGGTTGCTGTTGTTGTTGTTCCAGTAGTTGTAGGTGGTGTTGTAGTGGTTGCTGTTGTTCCAGTAGTTGTAGATGGTGGTGAAGTTGTAGCAGTTGCTGTTGTTGTTCCAGTAGCTGTAGATGGTGTTGTAGTGGTTGCTGTTGTTGTTGTTCCAGTAGCTGTAGACGGTGTTGTAGTTGTGGTGGTTGCAGTTGTTGTTGTTCCAGTAGCTGTAGATGGTGTTGTAGTGGTCGCTGTTGTTCCAGTAGTTGTAGATGGTGGTGAAGTTGTAGTGGTTGTTGTTGTTGTTCCGGTAGCTGTAGATGGTGTTGTAGTGGTTGCTGCTGTTGTTGTTCCAGTAGTTGTAGATGGTGGTGAAGTTGTAGTGGTTGTTGTCGTTGTACCAGTTGCTGTAGATGGTGTTGTAGTTGTAGTGGTTGCAGTTGTTGTTGTTCCAGTAGCTGTAGATGGTGTTGTAGTGGTTGTTGTTGTTCCAGTAGTTGTAGATGGTGGTGAAGTTGTAGCAGTTGCTGTTGTTGTTCCAGTAGCTGTAGATGGTGTTGTAGTGGTTGCTGTTGTTGTTGTTCCAGTAGCTGTAGATGGTGTTGTTTTTGTGGTGGTTGCAGTTGTTGTTCCAGTAGCTGTAGATGGTGTTGTAGTGGTCGCTGTTGTTCCAGTAGTTGTAGATGGTGGTGAAGTTGTAGTGGTTGTTGTTGTTGTTCCGGTAGCTGTAGATGGTGTTGTAGTGGTTGCTGTTGTTGTTTTTCCAGTAGTTGTAGATGGTGTTGTAGTTGTTGCAGTTGTTGTTGTTGTTCCAGTAGCTGTAGATGGTGTTTTAGTGGTTGTTGTTCCAGTAGATGTAGATGGTGGTGAAGTTGTAGTGGTTGTTGTTGTTGTACCAGTAGCTGTAGATGGTGTTGTAGTGGTTGCAGTTGTTGTTGTTTCAGTAGATGTAGATGGTGTTGTAGTGGTTGCTGTTGTTTCAGTAGTTGTAGATGTTGGTGAAGGTGTAGTGGTTGTTGTTGTTGTTGTACCAGTAGCTGTAGATGGTGTTGTAGTTGTAGTGGTTGCAGTTGTTGTTGTTCCAGTAGCTGTAGATGTTGTTGTAGTGGTTGCTGTTGTTGTACCAGTAACTGTAGATGGTGGTGAATTTGTAGTGGTTAGTAATAAAAATTGAATAAAATCAGCACATAATAATAATAATAATAATAATAATAATAATAATAATAATTATGCCATAATAAAAATGCCATTCCATACATTAGCATTACAATTTATATGCATGTAATATTGCTAGTCACACTTGTTGCTGATAGCATTCCTAGGTTTATTTAACAATACATTTGTAATGTGTATAACTTTTATTAACTAGCTACAGTAATCTGAGATTTGGCTGCTATGAGTTAGAATCATTTTCAAACCATTCCAAACTATTTTGTTCTGTAATGATTGAATTTCCCATAGCAACAACAACCATGCATTTTCTAACTTACCGTATGTAGGGACACAAGGATACGTTATTTCATCAATTGTCCCATTAATTCCACATATGGCACTGAGGCAAAGTCCATTGCCAATATAGTTAGTGTAGATTGTTTGATTGTATTCGTAAATCCTTCCATTGTATTCACAGTAACAGGCTGTGAAAATAATGTTTAACAGTGTTAGAATAAATATTATAATTATACACTAAATATGTTTTGATGTTGATGCATTATGTATAACTTTCAGGATAGTTTTTACAATTTAGAATGGGGAACCTCAAGACAAAAATATAAATGCACATTTTTTTGCAGGTAATAATATATATATTATATATCTTTTTTATATTGAGCCTGCAAAGCATTGCACCAGCAGTCAGCAGATCGCTGGTGCTGTGTAGGTCTCCTGCAGATCTTTCAGTGTATCTGTGTACATCCCGTAAAAGGTAAGCAGATACACTGACAGGAAGAATCAATGACCTACCACAGCGCTCCACAGCTCTCACTGGTGCGAAAAGAGAGGAGGATCCAGTCTGCTACAGGGAGAGGCAGAGTGCAGCTGATATCACTCTGCCTTCCATTCTCTCAGGACTGCAGCTGGCAATGCACTTTCTTTACATAAATTCTGCTCTCTCACTTTTAGCGGATGTGCCAGAATGCCGTACCGGCAAGTTCCTCTTGAAAAAAGCCCTGGATAATGCTAATGCACATGGGGTGATTAGGGTGGGCCAAGGGACACATCTGGCACACCCCGTGCGCATGCCTATGATATATATGAATCTGCAGCTTGCAGAAATTACCATATTTAAAATTACCTAGATGGCATTAGGTTAAGTTACATTACTTTTCATTACATTGACATTACATAAAATGCTCACGTTAATGAGTGCAATCCCATTTGAATTTTTGGTGATCACGAACCTGTGAAAAAGTCACCGTCATGCAAATTTGTGCACATGTCAACATGACTTGATTTTATCTTAACAATTTACCACAGTTTTTTCCCCCCACCATATAGTGTCTACAGATGAGTAAAGCTTTCTGATTATGATTTGTTGTAAATATCTGGGTAAAGCAAATTATTTAAATGTTGCATTGGGAAAAATTAAAGGAAAATAGATTTTTTCAAATTTTTTAAATTATTTATTTCCAATAAAAAAGACAAGCAAATAATATATATTTGTGTGGCCTGGTCGCAAGGCTAGTGTTGTTCACACTTTTGTTCTGTTATTAAAATTTTTTCAGAAGAAGTCACTTGTGAATCATGGGAGATGTAGTTCTGGGAGGAGCAAGGACCATGGATGGCCAGTGTGGTTGGACTCTTCTCCCAGGGAGCTGTGTGACTCGTGGAGCCTGCTGGGAGTGGCTTTAATAAGGGGGGTGGGTCCAACATTCGCTCTCTTGCCTCGAGGACAGCGCGCTGTGAGGTGGGATAGAGTTGCTGCGGATCGCAGAAGGGTAGGCCGGAGGCCTAGCAGAGGACACCGGAGTCAGAGTGAACGGTGTGCGTGGAAGGATCTCGGTAGTGTGACCGAGTTGAAGGATGCCCTAAGAGGCCATGAGTGTTGCCAAGGAGAGCGGGACACCGTCGGAGTGGACTGTGAAACAGAGTTCATCACATTGGGTGAGAGACATCCAACTTAAAGTATATACTGAACTTCTAGACTGAGCAAGGGCAGGACTGCATCCCTGTATAAGCAGAAGGCCATATTAATACAGAGTGCACTCTGATTGTTAGGTTGATGTAGATATATTTATACTGCTAAGAAGTTATTAATGGTAGAGTTATTCCTTAAACACTGTCAGACATAAATCTGTGGTCACTCTTGCTTTACATTTAAAGCATATTGCATTCACTGAATTCTAGAATGTCAATCCTCTAGCATACATATGTAAATTAATAGGAATAGGAAAGGGGTTGACCCTAAAAAGGCTAACTGGGTACGACTGGACTGGGTATTACAAGGGGCCCGTCCAATCACCCGGTTGTCCTAAAGCTGCTACTGAAAGGAATTAAAGATACCCCTACCTACCCTGAACTTATGTGGGAGGTACGAGAGGAAGAAACTTTGCTGGAAGAGAAGAGCCATGGGGTAAAGGAGCCGTT
The DNA here is from genome assembly GCF_965119305.1 of Pelophylax lessonae. Classification (NCBI taxonomy): domain Eukaryota; kingdom Metazoa; phylum Chordata; class Amphibia; order Anura; family Ranidae; genus Pelophylax; species Pelophylax lessonae. Next base: position 81,592,397 of record NC_138777.1, on the reverse strand, counting down.
AAATAATGAAGGGAGAGAGCTACCGCTCGGGTAGTAAGGGTGGAAAATAGCCTCACAGAAGACGAGAGTGAAGCTGAGTTGGAATTGAACCACCAGGAAGATGCAGCAGATAGAAAAAAATCAGAGGAAGGTTCAACTTCGGCAGATTTGATGCTCCAGGTAGCTCAAGAGCAGACCCAGATGTTCCAGACCCTCATGCAAGTCATGGAAGCCCAGGGGAAAGTCCCTGAGATGCGGAAACCCTTTAAGGGGTCTAATCTTTACTGTTCTCCTCGGGACCAAGGATGTTTCACTTGTGGAGAGAAGGGACACTTCAGGGCCCAATGTCCAAAATGGGGTCTCAGTCCAGAAACAATGGAATAATTGCTAGAAGGCCATACAGAAATTCTTCCTCAATAAGAAGCCGAAAAACTTCAGGGGGACTCAGTGAAGGAGCCAATTGAGAGTCCCTCTTAAAGCCTGAGCTCCAGCAGTCATGATAATGGTCACGGTCAGTGTGGGGCGGGGTTTGCTTCCTCATCCCTCCCCAATGCCTCCATACCTTTGTGGGGACCACCTGAGTTTGGCAGAGAGACGCAGGGGGTTGGTACCTCCACTCCAATTCAAAAGAAGATGCTGGGAACTCCAAGAACCAAGTCCGTCAAGGTACAGACTATAGAACTCCCTGAGGGTGCTGAACTCCGGAGGGCAAAAGACCTCAACACTAAGGCCCATCGGAAATTGTTCCAGTCCACTAAAGAAGTTGTACCAAAGAAGTTAGTGGGGCCGTCACCTGTGGTGCCACTCCAAGTAGAAGGAATTTATACTAAGGCTTTATTGGACACAGGAGCACAAGTGACGCTGCTTTATAGAGATTTCTACAAGAAGCATCTGACGCATATCCCTCTTTGTAAATCGGAGGAATTAGAAATCTGGGGTTTGGGCCCTAAAAAATTCCCTTATGACGGATACATCCTGTGACGAGACCCTTGCTCACTCGCTTCCACTCTCCCAACACTCCTCTGTTTCTAGTGAGTCAGCCTGCAGATCGCAACGTCTCATGGTTCGGTCAACCAAGGCTCCGGGATCCGAACTACAGCTATGTGGCGTTCAGAATCCATTAGAACAAACACCAAGCAGGCTGTATGTAAGTTCAAACAGGAAGACGATTTATTGGAAGAAAACAGCACACTTTTATACAGAATTTGGAACATCCTGCCCCCAACAACTGCATTCCCATTGGTCAATTGCAAAGTACATGCCGTTCTCCTTCAGGTCCTCCTTAGCCATGCAAATGAGGACTTGAAAATGAGTCAGCAGGGATTGGTCAGTTTAGCTTGACCAGAAGGACTGTTATATGTAATGAGACAGAAGCCCCCAGGGGACAATCAATTTACACAATAGCTAGACACAGAACAATTGGAGGTCATCAGCACTCAGCATGAGACAGGGCAATCCACATTCCCTCCCACATTCCCTCCCACTACACAAACAAAAGGAAAGCCTCTCTGACACTGAAAGATATGTAACACACACAGCACTCAGAAATCACAGACCTCATGGCAAATGGGAACAAATCTCAATATTTCTACATGGAGACATTGCTGACAAATATGAAGCAATCCAAACCATCACCCATCTGTCCTTAAATTCCAGTGACGGTGAACACCGTCACACATCCCTGTGACAATAGCTTTCCAGCCCGTGGTAGGGGCGAAGATGGAAGTGTTCGACACCCTAGCTGTGGTTGCCAAACAGAACTCCTTGATCATTGGAACCAACACAGACTTGGTTCGACTAATGCTCACTCCCTTAGCAATCAAGGGTTCATCGGAGGAAGAGGTGCACCCTAGGCTGAGGCAAGCCTTCCAGTGGGTGTTGCAGGAACAGAAGGCCCCTGTTGAGGAAGTGGGGAAGCTTTGGAGGTTGGACACCAGAGAGCGGGTGTTGCAACCTGGAAAAAGAACCTGCCTGAAGGCTGTGGTGAAGCTGTCTTGGGATCAGCCAGGCCCCTTTGTGATGGTGGAAGGGGATCTGCTTGCAGAAGACAGTCGGATTGAGCTGGTTATGGAAATGGTTCCAACCAAGGCCCTCCAGAAGAATGGTGGGAAGATTCTTATAAGTGTTCGGAATATCACGACCCAGCCTGTTCGCCTGAAGCCTAGAATGGTGTTGGGGCATGTGAGTGCTGCTTCTCCATTGACTTCGTCAGAGTTAAAGGAAGAGAAGGACAAGATAAAGGGGTCAGAAGATACCTCTTCTTGCCTCCCGGCTGTTCCTTTCAAGTGGGGGGAGTGGGTGAAGACACAGCTGTCCCGCTGGGAGAAGCTGTTTTCTAAGAATGATTATGATGTGGGCTGTGCTAAGAGTGCCTATCATCGAATCGGACTCAGCAAAGAAAGACCCTTTAGAGAAAGACCTTGGAGGATACCACTGAGTGACCTGGAGGATCTTCAGGAACAATTAGCTGAGCTGAAGAAATCAGGAGTCATACGGGAGTCCCGCAGTCCTTATGCTTCACCCATAGTGGTGGTCCGCAAGAAGAATGGGACTATCAGGATGTGTATTGACTATTGCACTCTGAATCGCAGAGCCATTCCTAATCAGTACACTACCCCTCGCATAGAAGATGCTCTGCAATGTCTGTCTGGGGCCAGATGGTTTAGTGTGCTAGATTTGAAGAGTGGGTACTATCAAATACCGATGCACCCAGAAGACAGAGAAAAGACTGCCTTTATTAGCCCGTTGGGTTTTTTTTGAGTTCGACCACATGCCCCAAGGCAACCTTTCAGCGACTTATGGAGAATACTGTGGGGGACATGCATCTAATTGAAGTCCTTGTGTATCTAGACGACATTATCGTCTTTGGGAAAACTTTGGAAGAACATGAGGCCCGTCTGAAAAAGGTATTCCAAAGGCTCTATGAGGAAGGACTGAAGTTATCTCTAGCCACTTGCCGACTGCCTAATCACAGGCAAAGTGACGTAGGGCTACGTCACTAGCTTGTGAGGGTCTAGGGAGCGAGCGCCCCCGGAGGCGCGCTCCCGCTCCCGCGTGGTCACGGACCCCCCCGCGCGTGTGACCAGCGGACCCGATGTCCGCCGGTCACTCGGCGATCGGCGGGGGAGAGGGAGAATGTCAGGCAGCTTGTGTAAACAAGCCACCTGTCATTCTCCTCGCTGTAAAGACACTGATCAAACGGATCTAGTATGTAGATCCGTTGATCAGTGTCCTTACAGCTCAAGCCACAGCCAATCACAGTAGAAAGCACGCCCCTAGGGATACACACAGCCCCTCCCTCCCAAATAAAGTTAACCCCTTCACAACCAGTGTATTTTTACAGTAACAGTGCATATGTATAGCACTGATTACTGTAGAAATGTCACTGGTAACCCCAAAAGTGTCACAAATGTCAGTCAAGGGTCCGATCAGTCCGCCCCAATGTCGCAGTAGCGCAAAAAAAATCGCAGATCGCCGCCATTACGCGTTAAAAAAAAACAACAAAAATGACAAAAATCTTTCCCTTTGTTAGTAAACGCGATAACTTTTGCGCAAACCAATCAAAATACGCTTTTTGCGATTTTTTTTACCAAACATAGGTAGCATAAAACAAATTGGCCGGAAATTTTAAAAAATTTCGATTTTTACTTTTTTTTGGGGGGGAATTTCATATAAAAAAATGTGAAAAATATTGTTATTTTTGCAAAATTGACGCTCTTTTTTTGTTTATAGCGCGTGATCAAAAAATCGCACAGGTGATCAAATACCACCAAAAGAAAGCTCTGTTTGTGGGAAAAAAAGGACGTCAAATTTGTTTAGGTACAGCGTCGCACGACCGCGCAATTGTCCGTTAAAGTCACGCAGTGCCGAATCGCAAAATACCCCCTGGTCAGGAAGGGGGTAAAATCTTCCGGGGCTTAAGTGGCTAGAGAAATGTCAGTTCTGCCAGATGTCTGTTACTTATTTGGGTCGTGTAGTGTCTGCAGCAGGGGTGTCCACTGACCCAAAGAAGTTGGAAGCTGTCACTACTTAGCCGAGGCCTACGAATGTGACTCGAGCTGAGATCCTCCTTAGGATTCTGCTCCTATTACAGAAGGTTTGTGAAGAATTTCTCACAAATAGCCAGACCTCTAAATGAGTTGCTGAAGAAAGAAATTGAGGAAGAGGGTTTCTCACCTCAGAAGATTGAGATGTCCAAGAAAGGACCCAGAGAGTCCAAGGAATCTATTCAAGCCCAGTGGGATACCAAATGTGACCAGGCTTTCTGTAAGCTGAAGGAGAGTCTCACTAAGGCTCCTGTCTTGGCCTATGTAGACCCAGCAAAGCCATATGAGCTACATGTGGATGCAAGTAGAGATGGCCTGGGGGAGTGCTGTATCAGGAAGCTGAAGGGAGGTTGCGTCCTATTGCTTGTATTTGTCACAGTTTGTCCCCATCAGAGAAAAACGACCCCATCCATAAATTGGAATTCCTGGCTCTCAAGTGGGCCGTAGTAGACAAGCTGAGAGACTATCTCTATGGAGCATAATTCGTAGTCAAGACTGACAATAACCCATTGACTTATCTACTAACCACTAGAGATGGCCTTGCGGTTCGCCCGACGGTCGGTTCGCGGCAAATTTTGCTTGTTCGCTACCCGCCAAATTTTCGGACACATGGCGTTGTTCGCGGCGGCCATATTTGTTTACATTGGGGAGAACTTTGACCCGTGACACAGCCGTCAGGTGGAACTGGACAGCCAATTGAAACATTCCAGCACATGGACAGTCCCTCTACCCTATAAATAGACCCGATATGGCGGCCATTTCACATTCCGCTTTCTGCCAGTGTAGGAAGAGGTCTGCTGTGCTCATCAGTGAAAGTTTGCTAGACACATATAGCGCTGTGAAGATCCACAAAAGTCCTTTTGAGGGCTGGTATTTCGGTATAGGTCTAGTATCTTTTGAGCTTAGGGAGAGGTATCCTGTGGTTGCTTTAGGGGCAGTTAGAGATCGGCTGCAGTCACACAGAAAATGCCCTGTCAATGTCCACAAAAGTCCTTTTGAGGGCTGGTATTTCGGTATAGGTCTAGTATCTTTTGAGCTTAGGGAGAGGTATCCTGTGGTTGCTTTAGGGGCAGTTAGAGATCGGCTGCAGTTACACAGAAATCGCTCTGTCAATGGCCACAAAAGTCATTTAAAATGCTCCAATGTTGTTTTAGGGTCTATTACAGTCTCTTTACTATAGGGGCAGGTATCCAGTGGTTGCTTTAGGGGCAGTTAGAGATCGGCTGCAGTCACACACAAATTGCTCTGTTAATGTCCACAAAAGTCATGTAAAGGGCTGCAAATGTTTTTGGTATGGCTGTGCAGTGCAGTGCACTAAAAAGGGGGGTGGGGGTAGGGGAGGGGGGTAATCCACAGTATAATATACTTTGTAGAAAGCATATTATAGTGGATTAGTACTATTATTGTGCACTGTGCAGCATTGTGACAGACTGAGCCTTTCTGCAGCAACACTACACACAGTGACAAAAGCACTTATAATGTATTATAACTGGTGTGATAGACCAATTGCCCCCCCCCCCACTGCCACATATTGAAGTGGGGTGTTATCTGAGTAAACTTTTTCAAGTGTAACTAGGCAACAATATTGCCTAGTTTGCTGAGTGAAGTCAGGTACACACAGCGCCAAACTCACTGGCCAATTTTTTTAACAACTGGTGTGATAAACCAGTGGCCCCCCAATACCAGTCTGTTTTTGCTGAGTGAAGTCTGGTACACACAGTGCCAAACTCAGCAGTGCCCCCCCCCCCCCCAATGCCACATATTGAAGTGGGGTGTTATTTAACAGTATAATTTTCTAAGAGTGTATTTTAGTCCTGCAAAAATGTGGCCTCTTGCTGTGTAAACAGTGCTACACACAGTGACAACAGTTACTGGCCAATTATTTGTAGAACTGGTGTAATAAACCTGTGCCCACCCAATACCACATATTGAAGTGCGGTGTTACCTGAGTAAACTTTTTCAAGTGTATTTGTGTCATGCAACAATATTGCCTAGTTTGCTGAGTGAAGTCTGGTACACACAGCGCCTAACTCACTGGCCAATTTTTTGAACAACTGGTGTGATAAACCAGTGACCCCCAATACCACATATTGAAGGGGGGTGTTATCTGAGTATACTTTTACAAGTGTATTTGTGTCCTGCAACAATATTGCCTGTTTTTGCTGAGTGAAGTCTGGTACACACAGTGCCAAACTCACTGGCCATTTTTTTGAACAACTGGTGTGATAGACCAGTGGCCCCCCAATAGCACATATTGAAGCGGGGTGTTATTTAACAGTATACTTTTCTAAGATTGAGCTTTTCCGTGCGCTGGCAGAGGGCAGTTGGAAGATGTCTTGGTCACTTCAGATATGAGATCCTTCTTTCAGCTGAACCATCGACAGCTGTACTCCGGATCCAGCATGAGGGAACGCCTAGACCAACAGGTGTCCAACTACATCCGGTTAACGGCCGATGTTGGCGCTCTGAGGAGTGATGAACCCCTGGACAACTGGGTGGGCAGGCTTGACCTCTAGCCAGAGCTTGCACAATTCGCAATGGAAATGTTGGCTTGCCCCCCATCCAGTGTCCTGTCCGAAAGGACGTTCAGCACAGCAGGGGGGATCTTGACCGATAAACACCCTCGCCTTGCTCATGACAGTGTAGACTATCTCACATTTATAAAAATGAATAAGGCATGGATCTCTGAGGAATTCAACACATGTGACCAGTAGACCAGGTTTCATCAAAATTCCTCCACCCACAACAATTCCTGGTCCTTGTCTTCGCTACATACAGTGGCATAAAAGGCATCTAATTTTTGGAGCCTATACAGGCCGACACTTACCGTTCTGTGTACTGTGAACGCCTACTGTACCTCTAGTCATAAAAAACAAATTTTTTTAGGTGTCAGTTCAAACCATGTGAGCTAATTTTTGGAGCCTATACAAGCCAACACTTACGGTTCTGTGTACTGTGAACGCCTACCGTACCTCTAGCCATCAAAAACTACGTTTTTTGCTGTCAGTTCAAACCATGTGAGCTAATTTTTGGAGCCTATACAGGCCGACACTTACGGTTCTGTGTACTGTGAACGCCTACCGTACCTCTAGCCATCAAAAACGAAGTTCTTTGCTGTCAGTTCAACCCATGTGAGCTAATTTTTGCAGCCTATACAGGCCGCCACTTACTTCTGTATCCTGTCAACGTCTACTGTACCTCTAGCCATCAAAAGATAAGTTCTTTGCTGTCAGTTCAACCCATGTAAGCTAATTTTTGGAGCCTATACAGGCTGCCACTTACTTCTGTATACTGTGAACGCCTACTGTACCTCTAGCCATCATATACTATGTTCTTTGCTGTCAGTTCAACCCATGTGAGCTAATTTTTGCAGCCTATACAGGCCGACACTTACTTCTGTATACTGTGTGAATGCCTAATGTATCTTCAGCCACAGAAAACTACGTACTTAGCTGTCAGGTAAACCCATGTGGGCTAATTTTTGGGGCCTATACAGGCCAACACTTACTTCTGTATCCTGTGAATGCCTAGTGTACCTTCAGCCACAGAATACTACATTCTTAGCTGTCGGTTAAACCCATGTGGGCTAATTTTTGTGGCCAATAGTGGCCGACACTTACTTCTGTTACCTATGAATGCCTAATGTACCTTCATCCACAGAATACTACGTTCTTAGCTGTCAGGTAAACACATGTAAGCTAATTTTTGGAGCCTATACAGCCCGCCACTTACTTCTGTATACTGTGAACGCCTACTGTACCTCTAGCCATCATATACTATGTTCTTTGCTGTCAGTTCAACCCATGTGAGCTAATTTTTGCAGCCTATACAGGCCGACACTTACTTCTGTATACTGTGTGAATGCCTAATGTATCTTCAGCCACAGAAAACTACGTACTTAGCTGTCAGGTAAACCCATGTGGGCTAATTTTTGGGGCCTATACAGGCCAACACTTACTTCTGTATCCTGTGAATGCCTAGTGTACCTTCAGCCACAGAATACTACATTCTTAGCTGTCGGTTAAACCCATGTGGGCTAATTTTTGTGGCCAATAGTGGCCGACACTTACTTCTGTTACCTATGAATGCCTAATGTACCTTCATCCACAGAATACTACGTTCTTAGCTGTCAGGTAAACACATGTGGGCTAATTTTTGGGGACTGAAATGGCTGACACTTACTTCTTTATCCTGTGAATGCCTAATTTTTCAGACTGGAAATGAAAAACAATGGGTCTGTAAAGGTTCCGCCAAATTGTGGAATGGATGCGGACCCATTTTACAGATGTGTGAATGGACCCTATATGTATTAGACAATGTATTTACCGGCTGCTGTCAGTTCTGGCTGATTTATGAAAAAAAAAAATATATTTTTTTTTGCTGTAAAAAAAAAAATGTAGGGCAACTTTTTCAATTGCAATACTTCTGTTATGACATTGTCCATGTGCTGGGCTGGGACTATTTGTGCACAGCTAGTACGTCTTTTGTGGCTGCAAATATGACCTAAAGGTTTTTAAAGTTCGCCTCCCATTAAAGTCTATCTTCTAGGCTGTGACGGGAGATACACCCTCCAAAGAGGCTGACTTATAGTACCTTGGGGGAAAGTTCTGAAGAACAGATTTCAACAGCACAACAGTCCATGTCGATAGTTACCTCCCTTTCTGAAAATTCTCATGAGGAAAGTTCCATTCCACCCACTGACACTATCAGGTTGGCCATTGATCTTTTGTTGGCTTTTTGCGAGAGTGATCCAGGTTTATCAGATGACATGTACAATAAATTATTAGACAGTGCTTTTATTAATCAGTTTTCAGTTGTTATGAATTCTACTTTAGATGGTTGATTAAGACTTCTTACCATGGAATAATTCTTGTTTTAAAAGACTCCATTATCTTTGTGTAGCGCTGATATTCTCCTACCTTGATGTGTGTCTGTATATTTTAATGAAACGTCCATGGATATTGCTATGTTTGAGTATTTGGAGCCATCTAGTGACCAAATACTGGTAATGCAGCTATGTTTTTATTTTTCTGAAAGAGACATGAAGTGATTGTGGGTTTGGGAGGTTTGGTGAACTACCCATGAACACCTTCTGGTTCAGGGCATGCTGGGTAGGGGATAAAAGGGGCCAGAGAAGCCATTTTAGGTCTCTTGGAATCGTGTGGCCTGCCTGAGAGGACCTGTGGGGAGACGGTGGCCAGATTGCAGAGACCCAGAGACACTCATCCAAGCATGGGATCCACTCAGTGGGGCTGAACGGAGCGATTGGTCCAGCTGATGGAGAAGCAAGTTTCAGTCACCGGACAAAAGTCACCACACAGAGCCTCTATCCAGTGGGTGAGCGGGTCACGGCCCACAGTTTGTTAAATCTCACATGCAGTTAGACTCATATACAGGCCTCACTGGAAATTATAGTTCCACAAAGGAGCAGAGCAACTGATACTGAGAAGGTTTGAGGCCTATCTACCTTGATGTCTCAAGAAATATTTAAATAGTTGTTACAGCTACACCAGAAGCATTTTCACTTCAAATTAATTCACCAAAACTGTGGATTACAAATCACAAGGAGCCATTTTAGCTAGCGAAGAAAAGAAGATCCAGGACTAAGTACTCCAAAAAGTGAGATCTCACACATAGCTTATAAAGTAGGGGGAGCTCCCAGGTATAGACATATATATATGTATACTGTTTCTTTCTAATTGTTTATATTGAAACTCATTGTGCTGTTGTATTATCCTGGAGTGACAATACAGGTGTTTTGTACTATCTTACATTGTATTGTATTGCATTGCATCACAGCTGTGCCAAGGGGATTGAGCCAAGTTAGTGGGGTTCATTGGTAGAGTGCAGGCCCAGATCAAACCAGCAGCCCTTTCGGGGGTCAGTGCTATACGTGGGGGACACGTCTGGGTTCCTGTCACTCTACAAGCAAGCCCGCCCCCCTTCAGGCTACCATGGACCCCATCAAAGTAGTCCAGTGGTGCAAAGCAGAGGGGACACGCTCAGAAGCAAGCGTGGCCATTGAATTTCCAGGGAGCGACTGGGGAAAGAAACAAATTAAAGAGGTGGTACAAACATTGTCCCCGGACAGAAAGGCTTACGTGGTCGCAGGGAAACCAGATCCTGGGACCGACTGCACCCATGCACTGATAGAGTGGGGACGGGATGTCCCTGAAAATTTCCACGGTGCCAGTGTAAAATTGTCGGAAAAGACAAAGTTTCACTTGACACATCCCAGCAAGCATGAAGGACACTCTCCCAGTCAGAAGCTGTTAGAACCTTTAGACAGGAAAGCAGGGGCTGCTGCTAAATCACTGACAGAACGACAGCTGGCTGATCTGAAATGACTGTACCGTGACATACAGGAGAAGTTTCATGAGACCTCCAGTATTATAGCTGAACGTATTAATGGGTTACGTGTCGGTTTGTAGGATCAGAAAGATAGCCAGATAACACCCAACCCTGGGAAGGTGCTGAAGAAACGCACCCAGGGCCGCTTGCAGGAAGTAACCATCCAGAAGGATTTCCACATTGATGGCCAGATAGGAGAGAAGGGGCAGAAGGACAAACTGCACCAGCCTCCTACACCAAATAGAATTGGGGCTACAGAAAGGATATTTGGAATCAGAAATTAGAGAGGCTGTAATCCATGCCATCAGCCCAGGTTCAAGTGTCAGGGGTATGTTGGAGAGGAAGAGTGGATTGACCTTGAACCAGCTCAAGAGGATACTGAAAAGCTATTATGAGGAGGAAGATGCCACTGAGCTTTTTCATCGTCTGATAAATATGACACAGGATAGTAGAGAGACTCCTCAGAACTTCCTATTTCAGGCCATTGAGCTCAAGGACCGCCTGCTGTTCGCATCAAGGGAAGAAAGAAGCGGAGAGCATTTTGGAGCCGAGCTAGTTAAGAGGAAATTCCGGAGATCTGTGACGACGGGATTGAGGAGTGACTATATCAAGCTACAAATGAAGCAGTATTTGGAAGATCACTCAACTCCGGATGAGGTCCTCATTGAGAAAGTGAATGAAGCAGATAAGATGGAGATTGAGAGAGACCAAAAACAGAGGAAACTTCAAACTTCTAGCACCACAAGTGCTAAAATACAGTCCCCTCAGATGCTCAGGAACTGAATGTACTGGCAGGGAGCATTGAACAGGGATCATGGCTTTCACCTGTTCACAACCTACCCGTAAGTCAGACTGGACTGGAGAAGCTGTTCCAGACCCAGAAAGAAATACTGGAGATGATGACCATGCTGATGACTCGTCTGGTGAAACCCCAGACAGAAGAAGTCCCGCCACTCAAGGCTCCGGAGACTCCTACCATTAACCGCCCTATGGAACAAACACAGAGAGTCTGCTTCAAATGGAGGGGTAGGACATCTCAGGCGAATGTGCCCAAGCCCAGTAACTGAGACAAAATCCAAACAGCTGGGGGGAAACTTCAGAGGGCCCCAGTGAAGGAGTCAACTGGGCGCCTGGTTGTAATAGCTAACTCCACACCGACTCATATGCCCCTGGCTGCTGGGGTCACCAACAAGCCAGGACGGAAAAGTGAGAGACCCCAAAACCAAAGGCAAAGGTACAAGCCACCAAGCAGGCTAAAGGCCAAGCAGGCTAATCGGTGGATTTCCCCCCAAGCTAATGGGACCCTCATCCAAGTAGAGGAGATTTATACGAAAGCCCTGCTGGACACTGGAGCCCAAGTAACCTTGCTCTACAGGGATTTCTATGACAGACATCTCAAGCACCTGACGTGACAGAAATTGGAGGAACTAGAGATATGGGGATTAGGCACTCAGAACTTCCCATATGATGGTTACCTGCCGGTCAGACTCACTTTCGACCCAAGTACAGCAGGAGTGGCTGAGACCTTGGCCATAGTGTGCCCTCGTCCCCCAGGGGCTGACAAAAATTCCCTCATCATTGGGACGAACACTGACTTAGTGAGGAGGCTACTTGCACCCCTTGTGCTGCAGAAGGGGACCCTCCCCACTAAAATACATCCAATGTTGGCCCAGACATACCGAGATCTTAGACAAGAGGAAGAGGCTCCTGAAGAGGGAGTGGGAAAAATCTGGCTCCTGAATAGGGAGAAGAGGTTAGTCCAGCCGGGTGAAGTAATCTGCCTGAGAGCCTCTGTCAAGTTAAGCTGGAAAAAAAACAGGTCCTTTCATTGTCTTTGAAAATACAAGCCAGGAAGAAAAAAAGGGGTTAGAGCTTATCTCTGAAGTGTTGCCCACCAGAGTATTGAAGAGGACTCACGGCAAAGTTCCAGTCAGTGTCCGCAACGTGGCAGCTGTGCCAGTGAGGGTGCCAGCCAGACTACTGTTAGGACAGGTCAGCCCAGCAACTCCAGTCACAGCATGTGGTTTGACGGAAGGAACAGCAGCAGAAATCCCCGTAGAAGAATTCTGCCCGAAAAATACGCCTCTTACCCCTGCATGGAGAGAAAGAGCTAAAGCTCAACTTCTGAAATGGAGGGCAGCCTTCTCAAAAAGTGAATTTGATGTGGGGATGGCAAAGAGTGCCACCCACCGAATTCGACTGGAGGAAGACAAGCCGTTTCGTGAAAGGGTTAGGCGAATCCCATTAGGAGATCTGGAAGATTTGAGAGAGCAAGTGGCCGAAACTCAAGAGGATGGGCATTATCCGGGAGTCCAGGAGTCCTTATGCCTCCCCTATACAGTAGTGGTGGTCAGGAATAAGAATGTTTCCCTACGCCTATGTATCGATTACAGGACCCTGAACCGGAGGACCATTCCTGACCAGTACACCACACCTCGGATAGAGGATGCTCTGCAGAGCCCAGCGGGAGCGAAATGGTTCAGTGTGCTGGACTTAAAGAGTGGGTATTATCAGATCCCCATGTGCCTCGAGGCAAAGAGAAGACCGCTTTTTTCACCCCGGTGGGATTCTTTGAATTCAACCGGATGCCGCAAGGCCTGTCTGGGGCCCCAGCAACTTTCCAGAGGTTGATGGAAAAGACAGTGGGTGACATGAACCTTCTTGAAGTACTAGTTTACCTGGATGACGTCATAGTGTTTGGAAGAACATTGGAAGAGCACGAACTACGCCTGGAGAAGGTCCTGAAGAGACTTCATGATGAAGGTCTGAAGCTCTCTATGGAAAAATGCCAGTTCTACCAGCCCCACTTCTTGGCCCAGGCCCACCAACGTGACTGAACTCAGGTCATTCTTAAGCTTCTGCTCGTACTACAGAAGGTTTGTGGAAGGGTTCGCTAAAATAGCCCACCCAATCACTGAGCTCCTAAATAAACAGGAAGAAGTTAGTGTAAGCCCAGAGCAGTCAAGGAAGCCAAAAGAAGGGTCCAGAAGGAAGAAAGAGTCCATCCAGGACCAGTGGACTCCAGAATGCGAGGAAGCTTTCAGGCAATTGAAGTGGAGCCTTACCACTGCCCCGGTATTGGCCTATGCAGACCCTGCCAAACCATACGAGTTGCATGTGGATGCCAGCCATGAAGGACTGGGAGGAGTGCTCTATCAAGAGCATGAAGGGCATCTGCGGCCGATCGCTTATGTGAGCAGAAGTTTGACTCCTGCCGAAAGAAACTATCCCACTCACAAGCTTGAATTTCTGGCTCTGAAGTGGGCAGTGGTAGACAAGTTGAAGGACTACCTTTACGGTGCTCCTGGTTAAAACGGACAACAACCCCCTCACATATCTGCTCACCACTGCGAAGCTGGACGCCACCGGTCACAGGTGGTTAGCTGCTCTCTCGGCATTTACCTTCAGCCTGAAGTACAGACCAGGGGTTGGTAACCGAGATGTGGATGCTCTGTCAAGAAGGCCTCATGACCCCCGAAATACCTCAGAAGACTGGACTCAACTTACTCCAGAAGGAGTAAGGGCCCTTTGGGAATGGACAAGTCAATACAGGAAGAGTGGGGCCAGAGCCGAAGAAGTAGGAGTATCCTCAGCGGGAGTACCCAGGTGCTATTGCAACGTCTCCCAGGTTGTACAGGAGGGTCTCCCCAAGCTATCCAGAAAGGATCTCAGGAGAGGTCAGGAGTAAGATCCACTGTGTGGGCTGGTGCTGAAGGCATTGGAACATCAACAGTCTGATGTGCTGCAGAAGAGCCCCAAGAAGGAAGCCCGGCTGTTACTGAAAGAATGGGATTGGTTGCAGTTGCACCAAGGGGTGGTCTACCGAAGGGGCCCCTCTGATGGTCCAGAAGCGAAGTGGCAGCTGCTCCTGCCGGGAAAACACAGAGAGAGGGCACTGATTGCTTTACACGATCACCATGGTCATTTGGGAGCCGAGAGGACTCTCCAACTAGTAAGGGACAGGTTCCACTGGCCTCACATGAGGAAAGAAGTGGAGAGTTACAGTCATTCCTGCCTCAGGTGCATACAACAAAAGACATTGCCCCAGAGGGCTGCCCCAATGGGCCATTTGGAGAGCCAGAGACCAATGGACCTGGTCTACATAGACTTTCTTTGTTTGGAATCCGATCTGAGTGGGCAGGGGGACATCTTGGTGGTAACAGATCACTTTACCCGTTATGCCCAAGCATTTCCTACTAGAGACCAGCAAGCAACCACGGTAGCAAAGACTCTAGTGGAGAAATTCTTTGTCCATTATGGCTTACCTAAACGGATACATTCAGACCAAGGAAGGGACTTTGAGAGCAAATTGATAAAGAGACTGATGAATCTACTAGGCATACAAAAGTCCAGGACTACTCCTTATCACCACAAGGGGACCCTCTACCGGAAAGGTTCAACAGGACTCTCCTGAATATGTTGGGGACGTTGACTGCAGAACAGAAACCCCATTGGAGTAGACACATTACTGCACTGGTTCATGCCTACAACAGTACCAAAAGTGACGCCACTGGGTTTTCCCCTTACAGATTAATGTTCGGCCGTGAAGCCCGATTACCAGTGGACCTGGCTTTTGGTTCCTCGTTGGATCACACATCAGAGACCTCCCATAGAGGGTATGTGGACAGGCTGCGGAGGAGCCTGAAGATAGCTTACGAGCAGGCTCGAGCCACCTCAAACTCCAGAGAGAACAGGAACAAGAGGAACTTCGACCTGAAAGTAAGAATTCAGGATCTTCAACCAGGTGACCGGGTTCTGCTAAAAAATCTAGGCATCCCGGGCAAGCATAAATTGGCGGATCGTTGGAGATCACAGCCTTACATTGTGTGTAGGAAGCTACCAGGGCTCCCAATGTATGAAATCAAGCCAGAAGGAAACACTGGGCCAGTAAAAAACCTGGAATCGGAATCACCTTTTACCTCTCACAGAGGCAGTCAGGATAAGCACAGAGGGGGAATCCCCATCCACATCCACTGATGTGTGTAGGCCAATAACCAGGTCTCAGCTTGCAACCTCTACAGATGAAGATGAGGAAGTGGAGATGAGTTGGCTGTGGCCTCTGGAAGCTTCAGAAACAGATGCAAATATCTCTTCAGATGTAGAGGAGGATAATAACGGAACGCTCAGGGCAGAGGCCCCAGAATTTGTGTCGGCAACTCATCCTGCAAAAGAGCCCAGTACTCTTATTTACTCTCCATCTTTAGTCACTGAGATGAGGGATGATGACATTTGTCAAAAAGGAATGGACACTCGGAAAGTGCAAAGAGCAAAGAGAGACATTCGCCCACCACGCAGACTGACTTATGATACATTGGGTGAATGTTCTGAAACATCTCAGTTTGGTAGCAAAAGAAACCTTGAACTGCCTGGTCCTTCTACTTTTGATTCAGTAAGGGACAGCCCCACCTCACCCCTTGGCACATCTGTACCAGACACGGTAGTTTCAGCTGTGAGTGCACAGGATAGCTTCCCATCATATGACAACTGGTGGGAAGCTCCTCTGTCTGCATTGTATGACTGTATAGAGGCTAAAATACAAGCTAGAGCTAGCAATTTGAACCTCTTTGGAGGACCAAAGAGATAAAGTAGGGGGAGTGTGTAGCGCTTATATTCTCCTACCTTGATGTGTGTCTGTATATTTTAATGAAACGTTCATGGACATTGCTATGTTTGAGTAGTTGGAGCCATCTAGTGACCAAATACTGGTAATGCAGCTATGTTTTATTTTTCTGAAAGAGACAGGAAGTGATTGTGGGTTTGGGAGGTTTGGTGAACTACCCTTGAACACCTTCTGGTGCAGGGCATGCTGGGTAGGGATAAAAGGGGCCGGAGAAGCCATTTTAGGTCTCTTGGAATTGTGTGGCCTGCCTGAGAGGACCTGTGGGGAGACGGTGGCCAGATTGCAGAGACCCAGAGACACTCATCCAAGCATCGGAGGACGGGATCCACTCAGTGGGGCTGAACGGAGCGATTGGTCCAGCTGATGGAGAAGCAAGTTTCAGTCACCAGACAAAAGTCACCACACAGAGCCTCTATCCAGTGGGTGAGCGGGTCACGGCCCATAGTTTGTTAAATCTCACATGCAGTTAGACTCATATATAGGCCTCACTGGAAATTATAGTTCCACGAAGGAGCAGAGCAACTGATACTGAGAAGGTTTGAGGCCTATCTACCTTGATGTCTCAATAAATGTT
Organism: Pelophylax lessonae; assembly: GCF_965119305.1. Lineage (NCBI taxonomy): Eukaryota > Metazoa > Chordata > Amphibia > Anura > Ranidae > Pelophylax > Pelophylax lessonae. The sequence continues at coordinate 81,575,827 of NC_138777.1, read as the reverse complement.
TAAATAGTTGTTACAGCTACACCAGAAGCATTTTCACTTCAATTTAATTCACCAAATCTGTTGATTACAAATCGCAAGGAGCCACTTTAGCTAGCGAAGAAAAGAAGAACCAGGACTAAGTACTAAAAAAAGCGAGATCTCACACATAGCTTATAAAGTAGGGGGAGCTCCCAGGTATAGACATATATATATGTATACTGTTTCTTTCTAATTGTTTATATTGAAACTCATTGTGCTGTTGTATTATCCTGGAGTAACAATACAGGTGTTTTGTACTATCTTACATTGTATTGTATTGCATTGCATTACAGCTGTTCCAAGGGGATTGAGCCAAGTTAGTGGGGTTTATTGGTAGAGTGCAGGCCCAGATCAAACCAGCAGCCCTTTCGGGGGTCAGTGCTACATTTGGGGACCAAAGATGTTCAAGTGGGGGGGGGTGTAGCCTGGTCGCAAGGCTAGTGTTGTTCAGACTTTTGTTCTGTTATTAAAGTTTTACAAAAGTATTTACTTGTGAATTATGGGAGATGTAGTTCTGGGAGGAGCAAGGACCATGGATGGCCAGTGTGGTTGGACTCTTCTCCCAGGGAGCTGTGTGACTCATGGAGCCTGCTGGGAGTGGCTTTATAAAGGGGGCGGGTACAACATTCGCTCTCTTGACTCGAGGACAGCGCGCTGTGAGGAGGGATAGAACTGCTGCGGATTGCAGAAGGGTAGGCCAGAGGCCTAGCAGAGGACACCGGAGTCAGAGTGAACGGTGTGCATGGAAGGATCTCGGTAGTGTGACCAAGCGGAAGGACTCCCTGAGAGGCCGTGAGTGTTGCCAAGGAGAGTGGGACACCGTCGGAGTGGACTGTGAAACAGAGTTCATCACATTGGGTGAGGGATATCCAACTTAAAGTATCTACTGTACTTCCAGACTGAGCCAAGGCAGGACTACATCGCTGTATTAGCAGAAGGCCATATTAATTTTAACGGTCGCCACAGGACACTGTAGTTCCACATAGTGCGTGGTGGATCAGAAGTCCTTGTCCCTTTTCCCAGTGTTAGATTGACTACTACTGCGGAGTACAGAAACCCATTTTCTCCTTTCCTATCTGGATTAAAATTATTGACCACGGGGGGCGTGGCTTGGCGCTGGATGGTGATGGCCACCTAATCCTCTAGCTCTCTCCCACAGAAGTCAAAGCTTTCTGATTTTAGGAGGACATTGCCACTTAAATCATGGGGAGAACATCGGGATCCTGCTCCCAATCTCGTTCTCGATCCCCCAGGGACTTAACACCCCAAACTACAAACAGCGTCCCGGACCTTTTCAGGACTCAAGATCGGGATACCAAGCCGCCTGTACAGAGTATGCCTCATGGGGCGCATTCAGCCGTTCTTCCAGCCGCAATGACTGGCAAGATTCCGCTGCCTGACGGGGGCTCTCACAACGACCTACCGGTCAACTTAGGAGCTCTGAGATCTGTCATTACAGATATCAAAGAAACCCTGGCTGCAGCAATTGCAGATCTTAAACTTAACATACAGTCCATGTGCTTAAGAATGGACACTATGGAGGACACAGCAGCCCGCCATGAAGCCGAAATAAGAGGTCAGAGGAGAACAACCATATCACATACTAATCAACTCCGTGACATGCAAAGACACTTGGAGGACCTCGATAATAGAGGTAGAAGACACAATTTAAGGGTACGAGGAATCCCAGAGAGCATTGACTCCAACTCGCTCTCTCAAGCCACTAAGTTCATTTTTAATGATCTGCTGGACAGACCACCAGAGGCCCCAGTAGATTTTGAAAGAATCCACAGAGCTCTTCGCCCCAAGGGTAGAGAAACAGATCCACCAAGAGATGTCATATGCTGTCTGATCAACTTCAGATTGAAAGAAGACATCCTACGTAGAGCTCGAGAAAGGAGAGAAATCCTGCTACATGGCTCCACAGTAAAAAAATTTCAGGACCTCTTCCCCCATCACCCAGCAGAAGAGGAGAGATCTTAAACCACTGCTGGACCTCCTCCACTCCAGATCCATCAACTACAGATGGAAATTCCCTTTCTCCCTTTCTGCATCTCATCAGGGTCGCACAGCTATCCTCAGATCCCCGGAAGATTCCCGTGCCTTCTGTGAAACACTGAACCTACCTCTGATTGATCTTCCTGACTGGGATAACCCGTACAGCATGCAACAGGTCCTCCGTTCCACTTCAATGGATACCATCCCAGAAAGAGAAGACTTCCTTCTGAGACGTAGAAGATCCCCTTCTCCAAGGATTCTCCACTCCTCTTCTCTTTGCCCCGGAGGAAACACTAGTCCCACAGCTTTGCCGACACACAGCAGACCCCGCCACTCTAACTGATAACTCTGTCAAATGAAATATACTCCTATTGAGCCTCGATGTCTCCTGTTCTTCTCCATCATGTAGGGTTACGGGTACGCTGCCCTGAATCCCTTGCACAGCTCAACACTTCAAAGCCTCTCCGCCAAATTCCGCGCTGCCTCCCTGATCCCTCCGGACTCTCATATCGCCGGACTTTCCTGCGCCCTCTATCTCCACTCATCCACCAGACATGGTAAGCCGCGCTGTCCGATCCCTCCATCATCCCTCCGCCAGATGTTAAACCCAAACTCTTTATCCCACAGTCCGATACCTAAGGCTTTGGCTGAGACGGACTAGACCAACTCCAGGACTAGGTCGGACTTCCAAATTTCATATGCTTGCCCCGTATCATAGGCAGTAACCCGCACTATATCTAATCCCCCTCCATTCTCTATTCATCCCCTCCTACCCTCCGGATGATGCTAAGGCAGAGAATCCGTCTAATCATCCAAATATGTCTTTAACTATGAATAACACCTGATTTTCACCCGAGTATCTCCTGAACAGCGCCTATACTCATATACGGTGGATCCTATGCCTAAATAATGCATAGCTTATCATTATCCGACTCTAACCGTAACGACCCAGAGCTCGGGGAGTGTATTGTTCTATATTGAGACGTTAGTTAATAATTATATCTATATGCTTACACTCAACACCCTGTTTAGGCATGAGGGATGGCAAAGTATTATTATGTTATTGTAATTGTCAGTTAATGCCGCACACTTAGAATATCTATGTGACCAATCTCTAGACATCCACATATGTATGACCATTCTGTCTGTTTCAGGCAGGGAGGGGAGGATAAAATGTAACTTGAACCTGTAGAGAAAAGACCCACAGAGGCTTCTGGGACTGCTTCTATCCATGGTTCACAGGAAATACAATTATCAAGTCTTTTACTAAAACATTGTCAGCCATCTGCATCTTCCCAACTCCCTTAATCTGCCTAGCAACAACTATCTCCCACCTTTGACACGCCTCAAAGGCAGATCTCTAAACTTGTCACCAGATAAGTCTCCGCCCAACATGAAATGCATTCAGCCCCTTCTCCTTGGAATCTTTCACCCTCCCCTCTCTGTCCCACATGTCTGGATGTTGTCTTTCTTTTTACAGGAATCTAGTTATCCATTGTCTTATCAAACTCGATAGGATTAGCAACTGACTTTACTTCCCAGGGGTCGTCCGAACAATAGTAACGTCCTACATACAGGAGATGGGAAGGTTACAGAGGAGATAGTTCTTTATTTGATCCTGTTGTTAAATTCTTGTTATACCATCTGTTGTTATTTCAATATGGAATACTTGTCTTTTTTCCCCCATTTTCTCTGAATTTAATTATCAATGATTTTTTCTGAGATGTTTAAATCCATACTCTGGTACTGGTCCTCAGAGTGCATTTAATCCCCACTTACTACACTTCACAAAAAACAAACCCACCCACACCAATAATACACTTACCCCTCCATATTTGCTTACACCAGTGACTTCTGTGGAATAGAGCACACACGCTCCACGCCGTCCTCTCCTTCAACGCTCCCCCACAACAAAACTCTCCTTGAGTCTCGTTGACTTATTCCGGCTCTTATTTTTCTTCTGTTTGGGTCTCTACTTGCGACCCAAATTGCCGGACCCCACCTCCCATAAGAGATTCCCATATCTCTGAAATAACACTTTAAATAGTAACCAACCCCTCCCTCTGACGACCCCTCCGTTTGGTCTACCTCTTCCCCTAACTTAGTCTTTCCACCTTGACACACCCCTTCTCAGAGAGATCACCTTCCCTCTCATCCCCATCCTCACCTCCCCCCTCTCTTGAGGGGTTTTTTCTTTTTTTTCTTTTTTTTAGTAAAACCTCAATATGACGACAACACAAACGAACCGATCCAAATCCCATATTAAAATAATGTCCGTCAACACCAAAGGACTCAACACACCCCAAAAAAGAACTCATTTTCTAGCCCAGGCACGCAGATTAAAGATAGACATCTTATTCCTTCAGGAAACCCATTTCCGTACTAATGCTATACCAAAGTTGACAGATAACTACTTCACCACTTTCTACCATTCTACTAACCATCTAGCTAAAACTAAAGGCATATCTACACTTATATCTAAACAATGCCATTGGCAACACTTAGATTCTCAAATCGATGAAGAAGGCAGATATGTCTTATTAGAAGGTCAAATTAAGGACCGTATGATGACCCTGGCAAACCTATATAGCCCCAACAAATCGCAAACTAGCTTCTTCATTGACACTTCACAACTCTTAACCACATTCCAGCAAGGCGTGACTATAATGGGGGGGGGGGCGACTTCAACGTAGCTCTTAATCCTGCCCTGGATACATCTGTACTACCATATAAGGCCCTATCACGAATCAAAAAGTCAATACAATCCATTAACCTACATGATTCCTGGCGTACCCTAAACCCATCAGGAAAGGACTACACCTTTTTTTCCCCTCCTCACAACTCTTATTCTAGGATCGACTACCTTTTTATCTCCCAAAAAGATCTTCCATTCCTACAAGCGACATCTATTGAACCAATGACTGTTTCTGACCACCATCCGATCACCCTGACGCTCTCCTTGCCTGACATCAATACCCTCCCTACCAAAATTTGGCGACTAGACCCTTCCCTCCTGAATAACGAACAAAATTTCAACAAAAATTTTTCCAAACAAACAACACCCCGAATTTATCCGCCATTACCCAATGGGAAGCCCACAAATGTACGATCAGAGGTTTACTCATGGCTCTAAAAGCGTCTAGAAATAAAAATAGACAACACGAAATGTCCAAAATTATAGATAAAATTAAAGCCCTAGAAACCCTTCATAAGCAATCTAGGATGACACAAACATACCAGGAGCTCATTACAGCTAGAAACTCTTTGAGCGATCTTTTGGACAATATTCATAGATGAAAACTGATGCTTTCCAACAAACTCTTCTACGAGCAGAGCAATAAATGCGAAAATTACTAGCAAGGTGCATTCAAATAAAACAAGCAAGATATACCATCCACTGCATAAAAGATACAAACGGAAACTCACACATCAAAACTCCAGATATAGATGGTCAATTTGAGAAGTACTATACAGACCTATATAACCTATCCTCTAATCCTGACCACCCAAATGATGCTTCTAAGAGATCCCGTCTCATTCAAACCTTCCTAAACCAACACAGCCCAAAACAGATCCCATCTACTGTGGCTGAAACAATAGACTCCCCTCTCTCTGAACCTGAACTGATTCTTGCGATTAAAAACTTTAAAACAGGAAAAAGCCCGGGTCCAGATGGTTTCACAGCAACCTACTATAGGACATTCAATCAACACCTTTCCGCCCCATTCCTGAGAGCATTCAACACCCTTTCCAACCCACCCACCCACCCGACCCCACAACTTATTAGAGGCTCATATTACAGTTATACCTAAAGACGTTAAAGACTCTACGATAGTTTCTAACTACAGGCCAATTTCCCTTCTAAATCTAGACATTAAAATCTTTGCCAAAATTCTAGCGAACCGTATCCAACCCCTACTTAGCTCCTTAATCTGTAAAGACCAAGTCGGTTTTGTCCCTGGCAGGGAGGCCAGGGACAACACGATTAAAGCAATCAACCTCCACCACTGGCTTACCTCATCCAAGACACAGGGTTTCTTCCTCTCACTTGATGCGGAGAAGGCGTTTGACAGGCTGGCCTGGGACTATCTATCAGCAGTGCTACACCATTTAGGACTCCCACAGAGGTTGATATCTTTCATAATGTCCCTATACGATTCATCTTCCGAAAAAGTTAGAGTCAACGGCCACCTGTCAGATGCCTTCCTCATCAAAAAGGCACTAGACAGGGATGTCCACTTTCCCCAATCCTCTTCATACTAACCCTCGAACCCTTACTCAGATGTCTCAACGCTAACAAAAACATCAAAGGACTCGAAGTCACCAACCAATCTTACAAACTCACTGCGTTTGCAGATGACATCCTCCTATTTCTCAAAGACCCCCTTATCTCAATCCCAAATTTACTCAAGGACTTTCAACTCTTTAATCTCCTCTCAAACCTCAAAATCAACTTCAACAAATCCCAAGCCCTAAATATAACCCTCCCGGGAATCGTGCTCAGAAACTGCAAAGCTAACTTTCCATTTAAATGGGAACCAAATGCAATAAAATACTTTTTAAAAAGATGGAACAGCATATTCCTATCTTGGTTTGGGAGGGCATCACTTCTGAAAATGAACATTTTACCCCATATCCTTTATGTCTTTCAAGCAGCACCTATTGCTATTCCTTTATCCTTTTTTAAACAACTGAAATCCCTTTGTACCAATTTCCTATGCAATCAGAAAAGACCAAGGATCAGCTATGACCAGCTGACCAAACCCAAACATAAAGGGGGGATTAGCCTTCCGGACATCCAACAATACTACTGGGCCTGCCACTTAGCCAGAATTGTGGATTGGAATATCCACGCACAGTCGAAAGACTGGATAGCACTGGAAGCATCATTTAGCCAACTAAATTTAAGCTCCACTCCCTGGATACTATCTAAGCATATCCCTACCTCTCTGAAAAATCATCCTCTTATAGGCCCTACTCTTAAATGCTTTACCACAGCCTCCTCTAAATTCAAATTGTCCTCCAATCCGAGCCCCCTCACCCTGTTGAGTAACAACCCTGCCTTTCCTCATGGTCTAGAATTGTCCCAAATTCTACAAAACTGGCCCCACTTACAATTTAAAGCACTTCACCTCCTGGATAACAATGTTCTGGTAGATCTCCCAAAAATCTTAGCCAGTCAGATGACAAACAAAACTTTCCCTTATCCGCTCTTTCAACGAATGAGAAACTGGCTGAAACGAAATGATTGAAACAATCGATTATCTCCTCTCCTATCCCGTTTGGAATCTTTGTGTACTCAGCCATCTCCCCAGAGACATGTGATCTCGACCGTCCACGACATGTTCTTTGAAAAGACCTACTCTAAATCCCTAAAGGCTTGTAGTGCCTGGGAACGTGATTTAAACACGCAGTTCACAGATAAAGAATGGGAAAAAATCCTCACCATTGCACATAAAGGCTCCATTAATGTGACCACACAGGAAAATCATTTTAAAATTATTTCCAGATGGTATAGAACCCCGAACATTCTCCATCACTACAACACCAATATACCGGATACTTGCTGGCGCTGCTCTCAGGAACGGGCTTCAATGTTTTACATTTGGTGGGACTGCCCCCTCATCCAACCATTCTGGACCCCGGGTACATTAGATCACAAAACAAGTGTCATCATACGATATTGGCTTCACTCCGGCTCCGATCCGATGCTCCTTCACCATTCCAACATCCCATCACAATCGTATCGCAAAACACTTCCTATTCACCTAATTAACGCAGCTAAGCTCTGCATCCCGGTTCATTGGAGATCTAAAAATATCCCATCAATAACAGAATGGTTTAAGAGAATCAATAAGATTGCAGACATGGAAGAGCTGATACACTCTGCCAATGACACTCCAACCAAATTCTATGAAATATGGGCAGGCTGGCTACATTTTTCGTTCCTCTAAACAATATGCTGACCATATAGACCCAGGCTCCCCCCATCATGATTAAAAGCCAGACACCTACGTCTAACCATCCACATCACCCTATGTACTGTACCTTGACCTTTGGGATCTCACTAACCTCTTATAGATAGGATTCTCCCTCCCTACATAAGGGCAGTTAAGGGAGTATTCCAGCAATCTACATTGAAGATCCCAATCTTTTGTTGCTACCCTAACATACTCTTTATCATTACCCCCCTTAACTCACCCCCCCTTCCTTCCCCCCCCCCACCGTAACTTCCCCTCTTATTATCCCTCCCCATCGCCCATTCGACACTTCATGTGACCTTACTTCACTGATACCTCACTTATCCAAAGACCAGACTCCCTTCCTACTAATAGTTTATTTTACTCAGGTATAAGTTTACTGTTTTACATCATCTATATACTTGATGTTTCCCGTCGACAATTCATTCTTCATGTATGTTTGATGCAATGTACTTCTCGCATGCGTCATGACGCATTTCTTGTTCAATGTCACTATTTGAAGTTTCCATGTTTGTTTACCTTTTTCTCAATAAAAAAAAACAATTTATGGAAAAAATTATTGACCATTACCGTGAGAATTACAGTTATTTAATCACCTTTACTGTGGATTACTTTGGATTGGCTGAGGATATCCTTGCTGGCAAAGACTAGTGAGGTCTCATTTGTCCAAGAGACTCTTGCAATCTAGTGTAAAGAGGGCCCCCGATAGTATACAGAGTGCACTCTGATTGTTAGGTTGATGCAGATATATTAATACTGCTAAGAAGTTATTAATGGTAGAGTTATTCCTTAACCACTTACCCACCAGGCCTATTTTTGACACTTTTTGTTTACAAGTTAAAATCAGTATTTTTTGCTAGAAAATTACTTAGAACCCCCAAACATTATATATATATTTTTTTTAGCATAGACTCTGGAGAATAAAATGGCATTTATCACATTTCACTGCATTTGAAAAAAGCTAAACAGTAAAGTTAGCCCATTTCTTTTGTATATTGTAAAAGATGATGTCACGCCGAGTAAATAGATACCCAACATGTTACGCCTGTGGAATGGCGACAAACTACGGTCAATAGAAATCTCAATAGGCGACGCTTTAAACATTTTTTAATGGTTACCAGTTTAGAGTTAGAGTGTAGCTCTTTTTTAAAATTATTGCTCATGCTCTGGCGATCATGGCGATACCTCACATATGTGGTTTGAACAGCGATTTCATTTGCGGCGCAAATTCTATATACGTTTTTTTTTTTTCGTGTGCGAGCTAACAGCGACGGGGGCGGCTAAATTTTTTTTTCCCTATTTATTTTAATTTTTTTTTAACTTTAACAGGGTTTTTTTAAAAAAAAAATAAAAAATTGGATCACTTTTATTGCTGTCACAAGCAATGTAAACATCCCTTGTGACAGCAATATGCAGTGACAGGTACTCTTTATGGAGGGATCGAGGGACTAAAAGACCCTAGACCCCTCCACTACACTTCCATGTATTCCAAACGCCGAAAACTGCATTTTTTAATACACTCGTTTTTTTTAATCTGCCGCCCTTAGCAGCAGAGTAACTCGGACGTGACGTCATGGACGCCGCCTCCGGTTTACGTCATCGGAGACCCGATCAAAGCTGCATCCGGCTTAGATTGGGACTCAATCCAGCCGGCGAATGAGCCAGCTGGGTGCTTGGGTCTCCGGTGGGACGGGAGACCCGGGCAGAGCCACGGAAGGTGGCAGGAGGGGGGGGGACATCCCCTCCCGCTGGCCGGGGTAACTATCGAGCGGTTCCCTGCCTCTTGCAGTCCCCTCTACAGTAGAGCTCAGACTGTGAGAAACAGCACAAAGAGCTAGGTGTTCTACATTGCTCATGTACTAATAAGGGACATGCTGATAGGAGGAGGGAGCAGAGTGACAAAGATATGATCTTACTAGTCTGCTGTTTCTCTCTTCACTGTCCAGTCACAGGCTGGGGACGGGACAAGATCTGTAAGGGCTACTTAACTAGAGCAAAGAAAATCAGGTACTCTGCCTCGTCAGACAGAGCTCCACTGTGTGGCAGAGCTGTCTTTTTTTTTGTGCCAAACTGTTTTACTGGAAATAATACAGGTTTACAGAAGAGCAAAAAAAGAGCAAAAAAAATCCCAACATAGGTATAAGAAGGATATCAATAATCAATCTATGTAAACATAGTGACATTCTTTGGTCTGCTTCATAACCACCAATTGTGTGTCATATGATTATAACCCCCAGTGGCAATTATGTAACATAGTAACATAGTTAGTGAGGTTGAAAAAAGACATCAGTCCATCCAGTTCAACCTATGATGCGTGTGTGTGTTTGCTTTTAACCGTACATTGTATACCCCTGTATGTTGTGGTCTCTAAGGTGCCCATCTAATAGTTTTTTGAAACTATCAATGCACCCTGCTGATACGACTGCTTGTGGAAGAGAATTCCACATCCTTACCGCTCTTACAGTGAAGAACCCCTTACGCACTTTAAGGTTAAACCGCCTTTCCTCTAGTTTTAGTGAGTGGCCACGTGTCTTCTTGTATTCCCTTTCTCTGAATAGTTTGTTCCTTATGCTAGGGTCGCCAGTACAGTATTTGTACATTGATATCATATCCCCCCTCAATCGTCTCTTCTCCAGAGAGAATAAGTTCAGTGCTTGTAGTCTTTCCTCATAGCTGATGTCCTCCATTCCCCTAATTATTTTGTTGCCCTTCTCTGGACTCTTTCCAGTTCCAGCACATCCTTTCTGATGACCGGTGCCCAGAACTGGACAGCATACTCCTGATGCGGCCGGACCAGAGTCTTGTAGAGCGGGAGAATACTCTCTTTACTGGAGTGAATCCCCTTTTTTATACATCCCAGTATTCTGTTGGCTTTGCTTGCAGCGGCTTGGCATTGCATGCCACTTCCAAGCCTGTTGTCTACCAGTACCCCCAAGTCTTAGACTCACCCAGAGGTTCCCCCCTAGTGAGTAGCTTGCTTTCTGGTTTCTGGCCCCCAAGTGCATTACTTTACATTTTTCAACATTAAACCTCATCTGCCATGTAGTTGCCCACCCCGTTATTTTGTTCAGGTCCGCTTGTAAGGTTTCCACATCCTGCATAGAAGATATTGGCATGCTTAGTTTAGTATCATCTGCAAATACTGAGATTGTACTCAATATCCCCTCCTCTAGATCATTTATGAATAAATTAAACAGGATTGGTCCCAGAACAGAACCCTGGGGGACCCCACTTTCCACACCCGCCCAATCCGAGTACTCCCCATTAATCATCAGCCTCTGGACTCTATCCAGGTACTCACCTTATGGTCCATACCTACCTTCCTTAGTTTGTACAGTAAGCGTTTGTGGGGAACGGTGTCAAAGGCCTTTGCAAAGTCCAGATACACCATATCCACAGGCTTTCCTTTATCTAGGTGGCATCTCACTTCATCGTAGAAGGTTAATAGATTGGTTTGGCAAGAACGATTTTTCATGAATTCATGCTGATTACTACTAATAATACAGTTTTCATTACTAAAGTCTTGTATGTGGTCCCTTAACATCCCCTCCAAAATCTTGCAGACTACAGATGTTAGGCTGACCGGCCTATAATTACCCGGGATACATCTCGGCCCCTGTTTAAATATTGGTACCAAGTTGGCTTTTTTCCAATCAGCTGGCACCATACCTGTCTGTAAACTATCCTTAAAGATCAAGAATAATGGTCTGGCAATCACCTGGCTGAGCTCTTTAAGAACCCTAGGGTGCAAGCCATCTGGTCCCGGGGATTTATTTATGTTAAGTTTCTCTAGTTTAGTTCTAAGTCTATCTTCTATTAGCCATGGTGGTACTTCCTGAGGTGTGTTGTTTAGTTCGGCCTTAAAAGCTAGGTTTGTGTAGCCCCCCATGTGATGGCACGATTGAGAATGTATATACAAACATTGAACATGAATAATCTTAACGTACTTTGAATACAGCTAGGTATATTAGCCATTACAAAACAGAGCATACTAAATTGGAAGGCTTACAGATAGAGTTGGGCAAACGGCTCAGCCCGAGCATGAGTTTGACGAACATCAGAATTATCGGGGTTTTCGACCGATTGTTCGACCCGCTGAACAATCACAATGCACTGCACAGTGCATTGGAAGCCCCGAATGGCTGAAGCAATGAAAGCTTTGCCCAATCAGGGCACATTTCACTGCCAGAGCCATGATTGGACACTGTAATGATGCCTCTATCTATTCATGGCTTATTGCTCTTAGTCCCAACCCACACTATAAAAATGTTCTTCCCATTGCGGCCATTTGCAGAGTGATATTACCGTGGAGACAGCTGGAACAGGGCTCTGTTCAGTGCTATAGTGTACTATTGTGATTCTATTGTAAGTGTAGAGTGTCAGTTTAGTGTGAAAAATCGCTGATCGCCGCCATTACTAGTAAAAATAAATAAATACATAAAATAAACTAGTAAATAAACTAAATAAATAAAAATGACATAAGCCCCCGTTCACACTGGGGCGACGCTACTTCGCACCGCGACCTCCGAGATCGCGGTGCGAGCAGCGCGCCGCTACCTCGGAGCGGCCGCCACGGACTTCATAACATTGAAGTCTATGGCGGTCGCCTCCTGGTCGCCCCAAAGAAGCTCCGGACCCTTTTTCTGAGTCGGAGCGACTTGTGTCGCTCTTATCAGAACGGGTCCGCAGCTTCCCTATGGGAGGCGACCTGCGGCGACCTGTGAGGCGACCAGGTCGCCTCACAGGTCGCCCCAGTGTGAACAGGGGCTGAATCTTCCCCCTATTTTTTTAGACACAATAACGTTTGCGCAAACCAATCAAAATACGCTTATTGGGATTTTTTTTTACCAAAAATATGTAGCAGAATACAAATTAGCCTAAAATTTGGAAAAAATTGATTTTTTTTTATTTTTTTTTATTGGGAATGTTATATCGTAAAAAAGTAAAAAATATTGGTTTTTTTTCAGAATCACTCTTTTTTTGTTTATAGCCCAAAAAAAAAAATTGCAGAGGTGATCAAATATCACCAAAAGAAATCTCTCTTTGTGGGGAAAAAAAGGACATCAATTTTATTTGGGTACAGCATAGCATGATTGCAAAATTGTTAATTAACCACTTAAGCCCCAGAGGATTTGGCTGCTAAAAGACCACTGGGTACCTAAACAAATTTGACGTCCTTTTTTTCCCACAAACAGAGCTTTCTTTTGGTGGTATTTGATCACCTGTGCGATTTTTATTTTTTTCGCTATAAACAAAAAAAGAGCGTCAATTTTGCAAAAATAACAATATTTTTCACATTTTTTTATATGAAATTCCCCCAAAAAAATTTAAAAATCTAAATTTTTTAACATTTTCGGCCAATTTGTTTTATGCTACCTATGTTTGGTAAAAAAAATCGCAAAAAGCATATTTTTATTGGTTTGCGCAAAAGTTATCGCGTTTACTAACAAAGGGAAAGATTTTTGTCATTTTTGTTGTTTTTTTTTAACGCGTAATGGCGGCGATCTGCGATTTTTTTTGCGGTACTGCAACATTGTTGCGGACAGATCGGACCCTTGACTGACATTTTTGACACTTTTGGGGTTACCAGTGACATTTCTACAGTAATCAGTGCTATACATATGCACTGATACTGTAAAAATACACTGGTAGTGAAGGGGTTAACTTTATTTGAGAGGGAGGGGCTGTGTGTGTCCCTAGGGGCGTGATTCTTACTGTGATTGGCTGTGGCTTGAGCTGTAGGAACACTGATCAACGGTCCTACATTGTAGAACCATGTGATCGGTGTTTCTACACCGGGGAGAATGACAGGTGGCTTGTTCACATAAGCCGCCTGACTTTCTCCCTCTCCCCCGACGATCGCCGAGTGACCGGCGGACATCGGGTCCGCCGGTCACACGCGCGGGGGGGTCTGTGACCGTGCGGGAGCTCCCCAGAGCCTCACAGGCTAGCGACGTAGACCTACGTCGCTCTGCCTGTGAGGGGCTGACTGCCGCAGTAAATATACTGTGAGCAGTCGGCAAGCGGTTAAAATAACACAGTGCTGAATCGCAAAAAAAATGACCTGGTCATTAATGGGGAAAATCTTCCGGTCCAGAAGTGATTAATTAAAGTGCATCCACGTTTCCCCATCTTTATTACATTTTGTTAATAAGCCCACCAATCATGTCTGGGAGGCAACAAGGAGAGGCAGATGTTCCCATGGCGCTGTGAGGGGGGCCAGCTATGTCTGTGTCCCCAGGCAAAGGTGGATGTGGTCCGTCCTTAGGTAGGGCATCATTTCCTCTGTTTAGTGATGTTTCCCGTGCTATCCAGCCACAGCATGGAGAGGAGGTGGTGAACTGGTTTACTAAACCCTCCTCATCCTCCTCATCCTCCATCAGCCCAGCAGAGACTATTGTGCAGTCCAACGTAGAAGCCAGAGTGACTTATTCTGACTCCTTGTCCACAACCAATACCCAAAGCTCAATTTGTCCACCACTGTTTGACTGGGGCATATTATTTCAATTTTCAACAGCAAGGCCATTTCTTGCTGTCATTAAGAGTGCTTCTATAGGGTTACAGTGTGAAGGCACCATCAAACCCAAAGCCCAATTTGTCCACACCTGTTACTTCTATCCAAAGTCTGCAAAAGTGACACTAGAATTTGTCCAAAAAATCTCTAATCTTATTCCGAGTGCACTAAACTGTGGCCTTACAGACTGGCTCCCCAAGTCGTTGTTTACAAAATAAAGAAAGCTTGCAGGAAAAATTTCATTTTTTTGGCTTTATAAATGGCATTAATGCTGCAGCAGGTTCTATACATGGTATAGATATGCCACTTTACAGGTGACCCCCCAGGCACCATATTGTAAGGAATGGTTTCACTTTAAGCATCAGTAAATCACTGCTCACTTAAAAATTATGTTTTTAACAAACTTTGTGTTCATTGAATTTCTCCCATGGCAGTATCTGGACCACCCCCCCCCCCCCCCCCATACCCTTTGTATACCCAATTACTTGCATATAAGCCTTTAAAATGGGCACTTTGGATTTTTCTGGTTTGGGTCCCATAGACTTCAATGGGGTTCGTTATTCAGTTCAGAACGTTTACGATGTTCGAAAGTTCTGCCGTGAACCGAAATGGGGGTCATTTGGCCCATATCTACTTGTAGGCAGAGTGTGGTGGGGATGACTGGTGAATAGTGTTGAGCGAACACGGACTGTATTATTCGTGTTCGTACCGAATAATTGGATTTTTGTTACCCGAACATGGACCCGAAAACTTTACTGTATGTTCGGGTTTAAAATCCGTGTTCGGTCATTTTATTTCCTGTTTTGTATGTAATGACGCGCTTTTAATGGCGGGCTTTCAACAGCCAATCAACAAGCATTTAACTGGTGTGCCTTAAGCCATCCCAGCCAGGCCTACTAATGTATTAGTAGCTGTGATTGGCCATCTGAAGCATGTGACCATGTCTTTATAAGTTTGAGAGCCCCAGCGCGCTGCGTCATTCTTCTGTAGATTAGGGAGAGAGCACACATCATACGTGCTGGCTGCTGATTAGGGACAGACAGTCATTCTGTGAAAAATTGTGTCCGAAAAGAATGCAGGGACAGGTCGGAGTGCAGGCAGGGAGAGTTATTAGAGCATTTTTGGGCGAGGCTGGAGATTAGGCAGGGTCAGTCTTCTACATCGATTTTGCTGTGTGGGGGGTGGTGCAGTGAATGATCTTATCGAGCATATTAGGGCCAGGCTGGAGAGATTAGGCAGGGACAGTATACATCGATTTTGCTGTGTGGGGGGTGGTGCAGTGAACAATCTTTTTGCCCTCACTTGAGCCCACTGAGGAGGAGGAGGAGGAGGGAGAAAAAAATCTATTTTTATCAGTCAGTTGTGTGCAGCGTTCATCTTAGATCTATTTTACTACAAGTTAAAAGGGGTTTGTTTTTTTTTTCCCCCTTCAAGCCTTTTTGCTCCAGTGCTGACTGTGATAAGACACTGCTGTGTTCACATGTGCTATTGAGTGATTTTCAATTTTATACACTTTTTTCTATTCCACTATTCAATATACACCCTTTTGGTTTAAAAAAAATTAAATTGTGGCATAGTCTGTACAAATCTATTTAAAAATGACAAACTTAAAGGGGAATTTTCTTTTTTTTCCCCTTCATAGCCTGCTGCAGAGCTGACTGACATAAGAAACTGCTGTGTTCACATGTGCTATTGAAAAATCACCAATTTTATATCATATTTTCTATTGCGTTATTCAATCTACACCCTTGGGGTAAAAATAATTAAATTGCGGCATAGTCTGTATCGGTACGTGTGAGATACACCTTTACAATTTTTGGGGCGCATCTTACACCGCCGAGGATTGCAGGGTACTTCAATTTGCCTCCTGCCTGTTCCGAACTCCTCCTACTCCTCATCCTGCCTTTAGGGTACAAAAAATAGTAATCGGGGCCTAGTCTGGGTCTGTACGTGTGAGATAGATACACTTTTGATATCATATTTTCTATTCCGCTATTCAATCTACACCCTTGGGGTAAAAAGAATTAAATTGCGCATAGTCTGTATCGGTACGTCTGAGATACACCTTTCCAATTTTTGGGGCGCATCTTACACCGCCGAGGATTGCAGGGTGCTTCAGTTTGCCTCCTGCCTGTTCCGAACTCCTCCTACTCCTCATCCTGCCTTTAGGGTACAAAAAATAGTAATCGGGGCCTAGTCTGGGTCTGTACGTGTGAGATAGATACACCTTTTGATATCATATTTTCTATTCCGCTATTCAATCTACACCCTTGGGGTAAAAATAATTAAATTGCGGCATAGTCTGTATCGGTACGTGTGAGATACACCTTTCCAATTTTTGGGGTGCATCTTACACCGCCGAGGATTGCAGGGTGCTTCAGTTTGCCTCCTGCCTGTTCCGAACTCCTCCTACTCCTCATCCTGCCTTTAGGGTACAAGAAATAGTAATCGGGGCCTAGTCTGGGTCTGTACGTGTGAGATAGATACACCTTTTGATATCATATTTTCTATTCCGCTATTCAATCTACACCCTTGGGGTAAAAAGAATTAAATTGCGGCATAGTCTTTATCGGTACGTGTGAGATACACCTTTCCAATTTTTGGGGCGCATCTTACACCGCTGAGGATTGCAGGGTGCTTCAGTTTGCCTCCTGCCTGTTCCGAACTCCTCCTACTCCTCATCCTGCCTTTAGGGTACAAAAAATATTAATCGGGGCCTAGTCTGGGTCTGTACTTGTGAGATAGATACACCTTTTGATATCATATTTTCGATTCCGCTATTCAATCTACACCCTTGGGGTAAAAGGAATTAAATTGCGGCATAGTCTGTATCGGTACGTGTGAGATAAACCTTTCCAATTTTTGGGGCTCATCTTACACCGTCGAGGATTGCAGGGTGTTTCAGTTTGCCTCCTGCCTGTTCCGAACACCTCCTACTCCTCATCCTGCCTTTGGGGTACAAAAAATAGTAATCGGGGCCTAGTCTGGGTCTGTACGTGTGAGATAGATACACCTTTTGATATCATATTTTCTATTCCGCTATTCAATCTACACCCTTGGGGTAAAAAGAATTAAATTGCGGCATAGTCTGTATCGGTACGTGTGAGATACACCTTTCCAATTTTTGGGGCGCATCTTACACTGCCGAGGATTGCAGGGTGTTTCAGTTTGCCTCCTGCCTGTTCCGAACTCCTCCTACTCCTCATCCTGCCTTTGGGATACAAAAAATAGTAATCAGGGCCTAGTCTGGGTCTGTACGTGTGAGATAGATACACCTTTTGATATCATATTTTCTATTCCGCTATTCAATCTACACCCTTGGGGTAAAAATAATTAAATTGCGGCATAGTCTGTATCGGTACATGTGAGATACACCTTCCAATCTTTTGGGGCGCATCTTCCACCACCGGGAATTGCAGGGTGCTTCACTTTGCCCCCTGTTCCGAACTCCTCCTACTCCTCATCCTCATTCTGCCTTTAGGGTACAAAAAATTGTAATCTGGGCCTAGTCTGTGTTTGTACGTGTGAGATACACCGTTTTATATCCTTTTTTTCTATTCCGTTATTTAATATACACCCTTTTTGAGTGTAAAAAATTAAATTACGGCATAGTCTGTATCGGTACATGTGAGATACACCTTTTTAAATTTGTTTGGCGCATCTCCTTCCACCGCAGAGGATTGCAGGGCGCTTCAGTTTGCCTCCTGTTCCGAACTCCTACTCCTACTCATAATCCTTTTAAGGTACAAAAAATTATAATCGGGGCCTAGTCTTTGTTTGTACGCGTGAGATACATCGTTTTATATCCTTTTTTTCTATTCCGCTATTCAATATACACCCTTTTGGGGTGAAAACAATTAAATTTGCGGCATACTTTGCATATTTGACTGTGAGATACACCCGTTGTATTTGTATACTGTTTTTATATTCCGCTATTTATTAAACACCCTTTTGGGGTAAAAAAAATTAAATTGCGGCATAGTTTGCATATTTGACTGTGAGATACACCCATGCGATATTGTTGTTGTTTTGTTCCGCTATTCAATAAACACCTTTCTAGGGCAAGATCATAAATTACAGAAATATGAGGAGACCATCAAATAGGGGCCATGGCCTGGGTCGTGGTGCTGCTGGTAGAGCTCCTGTTGCAAGGAGAGGACGTTGGTCGATCTGTGCCAGCTACACGCACAAGTGAAACACCTTCCTCAAGTGTGAATAGGCGACAGAACCTGCAGCAGTATTTGGTAGGGCATCATGCGCCTCTAGAAGTGATGAGGCCAGAAGAAGTACAGGCAATAGTAGATTGGGTTGCTGACAGTGCCTCCAGTTCCTTCACATTGTCTCCCACCCAGTCTACTGCAGAAAGGTCAGAGTTGGCACCTGCAGCCGATGTCCAACCGTCTTTCACCTCACCCCCTTGCAAGTCAGGCAAGCAGTCTGAGCCCCAAGTCATGCAGCAGTCTCTTCTTCTTTTTGATGACTCTGTCAGCAGGGTTTCCCAGGGCCATCCACCTAGCCCTGCCCCAGAAGTGGAAGAGATTGAGTGCAGCGATGCCCAACCACTTATTTCTCAAGATGAGTACATGGAAGAACCATCGCAGCACGTCTCCGATGATGACGAAACGCAGGTGCCAACTGCTGCGGCACTCAGAATTGTGGAGACTGACAAGGAGGGCAGGGGTGAAGACTGGGTGGAAGATAATGTGGAGGACGATGAGGTCCTCGACCACACATGGAATGAAGGTCATGCAGGTGACCTGAGTAGTTTGGAGGAAGAGGTGGTGGTCTCACAGAGCCACCAGCACAGCAGAAGAGGGAGAAGGTTGCAGAAGCGGAGCGGCCGTGCCCTAGACACTACGCCTGCTACTGCCCAACGCAGCAAGGGACCGAGCGCACCAAAGCCAGCTCAAAGGAGTTATCTAGCGTGGAAGTTCTTCAGAAAATGTGCTGATGACAGGACACGAGTGGTTTGCACCCTGTGCAATCAGAGCCTGAAGCGAGGCATAAACCTTCTCAACCTGAGCACAACCTGCATGATCAGGCATCTAAGTGCAAAGCACGAGCTGCAGTGGAGTAGACACCTTCAAAACCAAGAAAGGTCTCTGGCTCCTCCTGCTTCCTCTTCTGCTGCAGTCTCGGCCTCTTCATCCACCTCTGTAGTGATACCGGCACCTGCCACCCCGCAAACAGACGATCTGTCAGCAACACCACCACCTGGGTCACCAACCATCTCCACAATGTCCCGTGGAAGCGTTCAGCTTTCCATCTCCCAAACACTTCAGAGGAAGAGGAAGTACCCCCCTACCCACCCGCGTTTCCTGGCCCTGAATGCCAGCGTTTCAAAATTCTTGGCCTTTGAAATGCTGTCATTCTGTCTGGTGGAGACGCACAGTTTTAAAAGCCTTATGTCCGTGGCTGTCCCACAGTACGTCGTGCCCAGCCGCCACTACTTTTCCAGGCAAGCCATCCCTTCCCTGCACAACCAAGTGGGGGAAAAAAATCAGGTGTGCACTGCGCAACGCCATCTGTGCCAAGGTCCACCTAACTACCGATACGTGGACCAGTAAGCACGGTCAGGGGCGTTATATCTCCCTAACGGCACACTGGGTAAATGCAGTGGCGGATAAAAGTTTATCATACGGAATAGAAAAACTCAACTGGGTATTTCAGTAGATAAACACATTATGGAGTTAACTACTTGGGCAAAGTTGGATGTCATTTGAAAAAGAAGCCTGCAAGCCCATACAGAAATATATTTTAGAGGGGGAGTCATGCGCTGTGGAGATTAGATCTTCCATTTCTGCAATCTTGATGCGCCTGAACCATTCTAGAAGAGAGGGAATCTGTGTCGAGCCCCAATATACAGGGATGCACATTTGTGCTGCATTTATCATATGCATTGCAAGTGATTTGAGGTAACCCCCGGAGGAAGGAGAGCAGAGTGATGGAGAAAGAATTGTGGCAGGGTAAACTCAAAGGGTTTGTGTTGTCACCTGCGTAATTATGCTATGTACTCTGACTCAAAATAATTGGAGTGATGGGCATGTGTAGGATAGTGCCAACTGCGCTGTGGCAACACCAGCAGCAGTCAGGGGTTGGGGAATAAAATTTGTGTAACAGAGCAGGGGTTCTGTACCAATATGAAAACAGTTTTTAGTTGTCCTCCTGAATGAAGACATTTACTGAGCCTTTATGGATATTCTGATCCAGAATTTTTATTCAATCCTCCTGTAAAAATATCTAACCTGAAAAATCTAGCCTCCGCATGCTTTTCCTAAGTCTGGGGTTCGGTCTGCCCTCAGGATATTGTATATTATTGAAATTACGTGTGTTTGGGGGGAAGTTTTGGAGCAGAGGTTCTCAAAAGTGGTAAGGGGTCTGGATGTCATAGGAGTTCGAGACATTGAGTGGAAAAAATGGAGTAGCTGAAAATTTTCCCATAGGGGTGGGTCGGCTTCTGGCCACCAGTCGTTTATTAGATTGTAGTCAAGTAGTCTACCTTTATAGAAGAAATGGTGTGCGTGTATCTCCCCAAAGTGGCTCACTCCTGCCATGAAGTTCCAAGCCCTCCCTAGTAAAAAAACTAGATTCATGCAGATAGATGTCATGGGCCCTGGAGTCTAGGATATGTTGAATTTTTTACATGCTGTTCTAAAGCAAAATAGTTTACGCTCAATGAACGGGTGGTTTAACACAGATTTCAGGACATTACGCCCTGACACCCATGAAATGGTTTTCAGGGGTACTTCTGACAAGGATGCTTCTAGGCGTTCCCAATCTTTTGGGCGGTGATGTTCATTCCAGTCTACAATGCTCGCTAAATGGCATGCCCAATAGTAATATTTTAAATCTGGGAGTCCTATCTCTCCCTGTAGTTTGGGTATAGTCAATTGTTCATGGCTTAATCTCCATAAGAAGGTAGTGCATAGTAGTTTATAGATGCATAGGAAGGTCGGTGGGTGTCAGATTGGTACTGAGACAATGGTTAGTGGTACATTGGCGCAAGAAGAGGTCTCAGTATGGGCTAGTCCTGGGGACCCGAGGGGGGGGACAGGGGTCAGGGGGTCCCACGTTCAGGGGATAGTTGTCCACTGTAGCGGCTGCCGGCAGGAGAGACAGAAGTGATCTCTGGGGGGAGACAAGAGGAAAGAAGCGCAGTGCCTTCTAAGTGCAGCAAGACATTTAATGTAAAGTAAAGCAGTATTACACTTACATAACACAGGTGAATGAGAGGCACTTCAGCAAGATGTGTAAGTCATCTGGGGCATCACTGGAGCGAGTCCTAGTGGTGGAGGCAGGGAGTCCTGATGAGAGAGGCAGGGGGGTTCCTCCGTAGGCAAAGGGGCAGCCTCGGTGGTGACCCACCAGCTGACAGGGAGCCCACGGACACCACCGAGGCCGCCCCTTCTTCGCATACGGAGGAAACCCCTGCCTCTCTCATCAGGACCCCCTGCCTCCACCACCAGGACTCGCTCCAGTGATGCCCCAGGTGACTTACACATCTTGCTGAAGTGCCTCTCATTCACCTGTGTTATGTGAGTGTAATACTGCTTTACTTTACATTAAATGTCTTGCTGCACTTAGAAGGTGCTGCGCTTCTTTCCTCTTGTCTGATTGGTACTGCTTGGAGGACATTGAGTAAACGTAGAAGCACATTCATTTTAAAAGTAGCCTCCCTACCAAACCATGAAAAAGTAGGTTTGTGCCATTTTTTAAGGTCATCCAAGATTGAGCAAAGAATAGGCAGGGTATTTTTCGCAAATAGGTCTGACAGTCGCTTAGGCAGCTGAATGCCTAAGTATGTGGCACTGTTTGCCACCTTAAAGGGAAATTCTGCTGACATCGAGTTACTTGCTGTGTGGGTAAGGATATGTTAAGGGCGTGTGATTTGCTAAACTTAATTTTGAAGTTTGATATATATTGAAAAAACTGAAAATCATTTAGAAGATTGGGGAGTGTAGTATGTGGTTCTGTAAGGAAGAGTAGGATGTCATCCACATACGCTGCCAATTTGAGAGCTGTCTTATTCTCAGGGCTATATTGACAGAAATACAAATCATTTGGCAGGTAAAACAGCTCCCATAGATATATATTTAATTAGTCCTTTTAGCTTTTTGTCTGAAGTTCAGCTTTAAAACCAAATTACCAAGCTAGGAATGCATACGTGATAAAAATAACTATGTGAAAATAGTTTTGATATGTAGAGCTGTTATGCTATTGTAGCCTGGTGCAGGACTACAGCAATATGGAGATGGTGACATTGCCCTTTATTATTCTCTCTCTCTACTGTGATATTACAGCAGTAGTAAACTTAAAAAAAAATACCCCTGCAAGGTAAAGATATACTGTAATTTGCTAGAATGCATTGCATACTAGCACAATATGAAAGACTTATGAAGGACTTAACAAAGCCCTCCAGTGGTGCACAGTGCACTGTCACCACTGCAGAGGCCTCCATCCTCATCCGGTCTTCTGTCAGGTTCACTGGCTGCAGCCTCTTGACATCACTCCTGGGCATGCTGCGGCACAGAACTCTGAAGAAATGGCATGGATATGCCATACTTTCAGAGCACATGCTCCTGTGATGTCAGTGGCTGCTGCTTACTAGAAAATTCAACTTACTGGTAAGCTTTATTATAAGCTTCCTTGTAGGTAAAAATACAAAAATAGAGTTTATTACCACGTTAATGTTACTTATGATTTCAGGAAAGAAAATTGCCTAACCACTTTAATAAGCCCCTTTTACCCCTTTGCTGCCTGGGCCAATTTTCAGCTTTCAGTGCTGTCACACTTTGGATGACAATTACATGGTCATACAGCACTGTACTCAAACTACATTTTTATAGTTTTGCTCACACAAATAGAGTTTTATTTTTGGTGGTATTTAATCACCACATTTTTTTTTGCTAAATAAATGAAAAAAGACCAAAAATGTGGGGGAAAAAAAACAAGTTTTTCTTTGTTTCTGGTATAACATTTTGCAAATAAGTAATCTTCATGAATTTACATTTCCTGACAGACTCCCATGGCAGGATACCTTTGGGTAGCTCCACCCTCGCTCCTACCCCATAGTACCCCACTCCCATAAATTTCCAGGCTAAGCCAGAGCCTGCGTTCAGGGATTTCGCACATGATTTTGAAATCTGACAGATTCCCTGGAGTATTGGGATCCATGCCACCAGTGGATGATAGCCCTGGCGGCCCTTTGGTATTGGTGAGTGTGTGAATGTGCTGCTCTCCATACCGCCTGTCATCCCCCCCAGTGTTGATGGGAGCTAGATAGAATGTTTGTCCCCTAAGTTACAGGTCACCTCTATTACCATCTTTGTGTTGATCCTTGGATGTGTCTCGGTCTCCTGGTGGTCAGCCTGTATGCAGCAGGTAGACATCTGGGGTTTACCTTTCGTCCCGTGAGTTTGTAAGAAAACAAAAACCCCAAAACTTTTTTTTTCTCTTTTTCTTCTTATGTTTTTTTTTTTGCCATATAGCACTTCTAGGTCAGAACACCAAAGGTCGTCATGGGAGGAAAGGGACCTGTCTAGGTTGCATGGGCACAGATACCCCTCAATATCTAGGCACCACAGGTCTTCTTCCAGATCCAGACACCACAGAGGAAGTTCAAAATCCTCTTCCAGGCACCATGCTCACAGCCAGCCCAGCCGCCCAAGGCTCTGAGCCTATTGGAGGCGTGGATCTCAGGTCCCAGTGGGCAAGCCTCTGTGTGAGGCATGCTTTGCCCAAGCACTAAGCGAGAGAGAAAGCGATGACCAACGGATGGTGTCACTGGTCAAGCGAGTGGTGCAGAATTCCCTAAAAGACTGGAATGCCGGTCAAACATGGATTATGGCCAGTGGGTCCACAGATCCCCCGTCCAGAGTCAGCTGCAGGGAGCTGGAACAGCATCAGTCTAGTCACCCTTTATCGGGGTCCTCAAAGAGCGAAGACACAGACGAAGATGACAGCTACCTGGGTTCGACTTCTCGCTAGTTGCCCCTCTGGTGCAAGCAGTGAAAGAGGCTTTGAAATGGGAAGATCCAGTGGAGTCCCCCTCAAAGCAGGGGAAGTACTTCAAACATCTTAAGAAAGAGCGGTGCTTCTTCCCGCTGTTACCAGAGCTGAAGGACGTCATTACAGATCAATGGAGCAAGACTGAGAGAAAAAAATTCCTGCAGAGCAGACTAATGAAGCTTTAGCCATTTAAAGCGGAAGAGGTTCAGCACTTTGAAACAGCTCCCTTGGGGGATGCGGCCCTCATGAGGTTGGCAATATACGTCGCCCTGTCATTAGAGGGCACTGTCTCAAAGATGGTCTAGACAGACGGATCGATACGGATCTGAGGAAGATCTATATGATGGCGGGGTCAAAGCTGATACTTCACTCAAGAGTGTCCCAGAGGGGGCAGCCAAATCTTTGCCTGTGCAAGAGCTGAAGCTGACGGCGATGTTCCTGGGTGAGACCTCGATCGATATTCTCAGGTCCTGGCACGGCTATGCTCTGGTAGGTAACAGCCAAGTGTGCCTTGTGTTTACGCCCTTGGCTGGCAGATCCTGCCTCCAAGCAGGCCTGAAGCTGGATTCCCTTTGAGGGTTCTTCCCTCTTTGTGATTCAACTCAACAGTGCCATAGCCAGGGCCATGGGGGAGAGGTCCAGGTTCTTGCCCCAGGACTATCACTTGCTCAACCAGAAGAAATCCCAGACAGAAATATTATCAAGCAGCGCAACTGGCCCAATTTTCCATCATCTATTCCAGGGGGGCGAAGCCTGATTGGTACTATATGGAACGTCAAGCGGTCCCCCGACACACAATTGATTACCTGCTCTGGAGACCTGCTCATTCCCGCCCTCCAGTGATGGCCCCCTCCCTTTCGCATTCTTTCTCCATTTGTGATAAAATACACAAATCATTCAAAGTCACTTCCCCCTGGGCTCCTCTCACTCATATTTTCCATAACCCGGCCTTTCCTCCTGGTGAGAACATAGCAGCATTTAAATGGTGGACTGACAAAGGCCTGTACAGAATTGGTCACTTTTTAGATAGCTCGGGTCCCATCACTTTCTCTCATTGTACCACGAAGTTGAAGATGCCACCTGTCGAGAGATTCCGGCTGACCCAAATCTCACACTTTCTCCACTCACTTAGGTCCAAATTTACTGAACCCCTGCGGGTAACGCCCTATGAACAGTGGTGTGCCAAAATTGTTGAAGTCAAAGGGGGAATCTCCCTCATCTACGCTCTTCTAAATGACGCAAGTACCAAACCTACCTACATGCTCAAATGGGAGCAGGACCTCAAACTAGATTGGGACCTCTCTGAGTGGCACGCAAACGTTGGACGTTCTTTCCGGGGTATTCACAACATCGGTCTCATGGAAGCTAACCTTAAGGTTCTCATGAGATGGTACATGCTACCCGCTAGATTGGCCACCATTTTTTCCTCCACGCTTCCAACCTGCTTTCGTGATTGTGGCCTGACTGGCACTATTCTCCTGTAATGTTCCGGTACCTTTGGTACCCTAAATTACTCTTTTCACAAGTGTATGCGCCCCACCATTCTCTTTTGGAAAGGTGCGCATACACCTTTAAGACTGAAGCTGTCATCACTCAGCGCCGGACTAGATGGCTATTTAAAGCGCCGGTTCTCACTCACATGTGTTCATTCAAACACCCTTACCTGGATGCTAACTTGGCTTGAAGCTTTCATGCTTTCAAGCATACTTCGCTGACGGAACCTCGCTGCGCTGATCCCTGCATCCCGCTTCCGGATCATCCGCTCCTCCTGAACCAACCTTCGGCTGTATTGCTATTAGTGCTAAGTACCCCGCAGGGGAACCCTCTATAAACTTATACTAAGCTTACACTATCTAGCTCTGCATAGTAAAGACTATTTATCACATCTGCATATCTAGATTGCTAGCTCTTAAGACTACTGCTACTTATTCCTGCACTGGGTTGATCACTCTTGTATGTCCACCTGCTACTCTGTCATCTGCTACCATACATGATTGCTAAACCTACCTGCATCCATCTGCTACTGTCTTACCTTCAAGTGTCTGTCACCTACCACCTCCACTCAACCTGTCTCTTAAATCTTCATCACTGTGTTACTACATACATAAAGTCACTCTAGGAACCAGCTTGTTGAGTGTGTGTATTTACTAGCTGAATTAAGACCTTCCACACATGATGAGTCATTGAGGTTGGGAATGGTATCTCAGCATCTCTCTTACATGACTACTGAAGTGGAATATTTCTGCAGCTGAAAATCCACACCATACATGAAACGCAGGAGCGTTACAGATTGAACGAACCAACAAATGGATTCAGCAGAAATAACCACTCAGGTGACACAATTAAAACAGCAAGTAACTGCGTTAATACACGCACTTGCTGAATTAAAAGAAGACAATCAGGCTCTGTCGCAGCAGGTAATTAGACTGACACAACTTACCTCTGCTCAGTCCCCTGAACCCAAGATAAATCCCCCTTTGGTATTTACAGGCGATCGCAAAAAATTTCGCGAATTTAAAAACGCATGTGAGTTACTTTTTTTTGCTAAAACCTCGTACCTACCTTACTGATCACATTAAGGTTTGTACTATTATTTCTTACCTAACAGGCGATCCTCGAGCCTGGGCAGACTATCTTTTTGAGAAAAACGACCAGCTTCTCAACTCCTATGCCTTGTTCCTAGCAGAACTCACTAGCCTATATGATGACCCCAATAGGCAGAGTACTGCCGATCTTCAATTAAGATCCTTGAAACAAGGAAGGAGGCCTGTAGAAGACTTTGTCGCGGAATTCAAGAGATGGACCCTTGATTCAGAATGGAATGATGCATCTCTGAAAACCCAATTTAGGCTTGGCCTATCAGAAGCCGTTAAGGACGAACTCGCCCGAGCGGATCTACCAAAAACCCTGGATGCATTAATACAACTCAGTATTACCATAGATAGAAGACTACGAGAAAGAAAGGCTGAGAAAATGGGAATGCCATTATCCGTTTCCTCTCGGATTCCGGCCGTTAACCCCGTTCCTATGGAGGTAGGAACCATACGCCCACCGCTATCAACTATGGAAAAAGCCAAAAGACGATATGAAAATCTCTGCTTGTACTGTGCATCCCCGGATCACAAGATAAATGTCTGTCCCCTAGTCAACAAAAAGAAGGGTGAGTGTTCACATGTCCTCCTAGGGGGATTGACAACTTCATTCACTAACCGTTACATTTTTGTTTGTTTGACATTACAGTGGGACCAGAACAGGATTACTACTAAGGCCATGATTGACACAGGATCTTGTGGAAATTATATTGATATATGTTTTGCTGCTTCAAATAAAATTCCTATTATTTCTAAACTTAAACCTGTCTCAGTAAGTCTTATTACCGGTGTTCCGTTATCCTCTGGTCCAATCACCGATCAGACACAAGCACTTCTAGTCACAATTAACGAGTCTCATAGGGAGACTACTACCTTCGATTTAATACCTTCACCCCACTTTCCCATTGTGTTGGGACTTCCTTGGTTACACACACACCAACCAACCATAGATTGGAAGGAACGGTCCTTGGCCTTCCTCTCTTGCTATTGCGAGGATACGTGTAACCTCCCGTCTTCCGGGAAGATTCTGTCTATGGTGACAGATGAGATTGCACCACTATGTTATCAGGATCTTTCTGAGGTTTTTCTTGAGAAAAATGCTCAAGCATTACCTCCTCATCGAGACTATGATTGTAGCATTGATCTACTCCCAAATAGCAAATTGCAGTTCGGTCATGTTTATCCTCTTTCACAGGATGAACTTTCCCATCTCAAAACCTATTTGGATGAGAATTTGGAAAAAGGTTTTATTAGACCTTCCACTTCTTCCACAGCAGCAGGACTCTTTTTTGTTCGCAATAAGGACTCAAGTCTCAGACCTATCATCGACTACAGGAAATTGAATGCTATCACAATAAAAGATCGCTATCCTCTACCGCTTATCCCTGAGCTCATTGAGCAGGTGCGTGGAGCTACCTATTTTTCAAAATTGGACCTGAAAGGAGCATACAATCTCATTCGAATCCGTGATGGAGACGAGTGGAAGACTGCATTCAGAACCAGATACGGATTGTTCGAATATCTTGTGATGCCATTCGGGCTATGCAACGCCCCTGCAGTTTTCCAACGATTTATAAACGATATTTTTAAAGACTTACTAGATGTCTGTGTTGTGGTATATCTGGACGATATACTTATATATTCACGATCCCTGTCTGAACACATAAGACATGTAAGACTTGTACTATCGAGATTGCTTGCACATAACCTTTATGTGAAACTGAAGAAATGCTTGTTTCATAAAGACGAGGTACTCTTTCTAGGCTACATCATATCCAAAACAGGAATCGAGATGGACATGAGTAAAATATCCTGCATTCAGGATTGGCCTACACCAACCACACGCAAGGCGCTACAGCGATTCCTGGGATTTTCAAATTTCTACAGGAAGTTCATTAAAAACTTTTCTGCTATTGTGAGACCCCTCACACAGCTCACTAGCATAAAAAAAACATTCAAATGGTCAGAAGAAGCCAATAAAGCTTTTCACTTGTTAAAGACAAGGTTTACTTCCGCTCCCATATTACGCCATCCAGACCCATCCCTCCAATACATTCTGGAGGTAGATGCGTCAAACATGGCAGTAGGAGCAATACTCTCCCAACGACCAACCCACACTTCACCACTTCATCCAGTCGCCTTTTTTTCTAAATCCCTAAGCAGTCCCGAGATAAATTACCCCGTGGGTGAAAAGGAACTGCTTGCTATAAAATTGGCTCTGGAGAATTGGCGACATTTACTCGAAGGCACCCAATTACCAATAATAATATACATAAAACCTCCAATATCTTCAGACTAGCAAAACTCTCTCGCACCGACAGGTACGATGGTCACTATTCTTTCTAAGGTTTAACTTCCTAGTGACTTACACACCTGCAGATAAGAACAAAAAGGCGGATGCACTATCACGACTAACTGAAGAAAACTACTTTGAAATCCCTTCCGTTCCTATAATACCTCACAAACGCATTATTGGAGTTGTCCGTTCCTTGAAGGAAGAGGTTTTGCATGGTATAAGTTTGGATTCACCCCCACCACAACTAAATACTGATGCAGAAGGCTTCCTCTACTACAACGACAAACTTTACCTACCACCTACCCTACGCACCAAGATCTTGGAATTATCTCATGATGTGCCTTTGGCAGGACATATGGGTATGACAAAGACTCTTAATCTGATTACCAGGCAATTCTGGTGGCCTGACATGAAAACATCTATACAAAAATTCGTCTCTTCATGCAATGTCTGTGCCAGGTCCAAAATTGACACTACGAGACCATCCGGTCTACTATGCAGTCTACCAATACCCCAAACTCCATGGGAAGTTTTGTCCTTGGACTTCATCGTAGAATTGCCTCTTTCCAAAGGATTTAATACCATCTTGGTGTCAGTGGACCATCTGACAAAGATGGCACATTTCATTGCTATTCGCAGACTACCTTCGTCCAAACAAACGGCAGAACTCCTGATGAAACATGTCTTTAGACTACATGGTATCCCAAAAACTCTTCTGTCTGACCGTGGATCCCAATTTATTTCTAAGTTCTGGCAAGAACTATGTCACATACTACGGATCGAGCGGAAGCTCACTTCTCCTTACCATCCGCAGACCAACGGACAGACTGAAAGAGTCAACCAATGCATCGAGCAGTATTTACGTTGTTACACTTCTTACCAACAGGATGATTGGGTGGATCTTCTCCCTCTGGCAGAATTTGCCTACAACAACGCAACCCACAGTACAACCAAGCAGAGTCCGTTCTACTTGAACTATGGGTTTCATCCCTCTATTCTTCCACCACGCATCCTTCCTTCAAACAACCCAGTAGCCTCAGATTATCTTACCCAAATAAAGGATTCTCTGGGTTTATTAAATACTACCATTGCACACGCTCACAGTCAACAAAAGAAGTACTATGATCTTCGCAGAAGACCTTCTCCACAGTACACTATCGGGGACCTCGTTTGGCTCTCAACAAAAAGACTGAAGATCCCTAGCAAAAAGCTTGGACCTCTGTTCTTGGGACCTTTCCCAATCAAAAAACTTATTGGAAAAGCTGCAGTACAGCTTACATTGCCAATAGACCTAAAAATCCATCCCATTTTCCATGTGTCGCTACTGAAGCCCCATGTTCCGGACCAAGGAATAAGGCCTAATATTCCACCTCCACCTCCTGTACAAGTTGAAGGTGGAGAAGAATATGAGATAAAAGAGATTCTGGATTCTCGTATCTACAGAAGAAGACTTCAGTACTTGGTTAGATGGAAGAACTATGGGCCCCAAGACGACACCTGGCTAAACACCTCTGAAATACATGCCCCTAGATTAATCCGCAATTTTCATGCGAGATACCCAGACAAACCAGCTCCAGAGGCCTTCAGGAGCCGGCCTTAAGGGGGGGGGTATTGTAATGTTCCGGTACCTTTGGTACCCTAAATTACTCTTTTCACAAGTGTATGCGCCCCACCATTCTCTTTTGGAAAGGTGCGCATACACCTTTAAGACTGAAGCTGTCATCACTCAGCGCCGGACTAGATGGCTATTTAAAGCGCCGGTTCTCACTCACATGTGTTCGTTCAAACACCCTTACCTGGATGCTAACTTGGCTTGAAGCTTTCATGCTTGCAAGCATACTTCGCTGACGGAACCTCGCTGCGCTGATCCCTGCATCCCGCTTCCGGATCATCCGCTCCTCCTGAACCAACCTTCGGCTGTATTGCTATTAGTGCTAAGTACCCCGCAGGGGAACCCTCTATAAACTTATACTAAGCTTACACTATCTAGCTCTGCATAGTAAAGACTATTTATCACATCTGCATATCTAGATTGCTAGCTCTTAAGACTACTGCTACTTATTCCTGCACTGGGTTGATCACTCTTGTATGTCCACCTGCTACTCTGTCATCTGCTACCATACATGATTGCTAAACCTACCTGCATCCATCTGCTACTGTCTTACCTTCAAGTGTCTGTCACCTACCACCTCCACTCAACCTGTCTCTTAAATCTTCATCACTGTGTTACTACATACATAAAGTCACTCTAGGAACCAGCTTGTTGAGTGTGTGTATTTACTAGCTGAATTAAGACCTTCCACACATGATGAGTCATTGAGGTTGGGAATGGTATCTCAGCATCTCTCTTACATGACTACTGAAGTGGAATATTTCTGCAGCTGAAAATCCACACCATACATGAAACGCAGGAGCGTTACATCTCCACATCTTCTGGGAATGCCCTAAACTTAGGACGTTTTGGCGGCGGGTTTATCATATAGTCCGACAGATTACTGGTCTCACAGTACATCCGTCCCCGGCTCAGGCCCTGTTGAGCCAACGCATTCCTAATGTCCCTAAACACACACAGATCCTCATCTTCTACATCTTCCTCGGTGCCAAGATGACGATAGCCAGGCAGTGGAAACTGCCCTCAGTTTCACTTCAATTGGCTAAGCGTAAAATCTCATGGATAATGGCACAGGAGAAGATGTTTATTATTCTGGACAATTCCAGAGAGAGATTTGAAAAGATCTGGGAACCCTGGGCAGTTCACGTTAATGTGACTAATTAATGATTCTCAGACACTGGTCTGAGGCCGGACCTTTCTTACTTTTC
Source organism: Pelophylax lessonae (assembly GCF_965119305.1). Classification (NCBI taxonomy): domain Eukaryota; kingdom Metazoa; phylum Chordata; class Amphibia; order Anura; family Ranidae; genus Pelophylax; species Pelophylax lessonae. The sequence continues at coordinate 81,543,601 of NC_138777.1, read as the reverse complement.
CACCAATTTTTTTTTATTTTTATTTTTTATTATCGTTCTCTGTTTCTGCAGCGTCTTCAGGAGTTGGATCGCGGGAACCTCCTTCCCTTCTTGGACTCCCTTTGCTTTCTCTCCCTTCTCTCTTCCTAACCTGTCTGCTTCTTTTCCCCTTTCTCTTCCTTCTCCCTTTTCACTTTTTGTTGTATTGTATGTTCTACGGTACTCATAACAATCTGTGGACGATCTCACCAGTGAGGGCCTCTAGGACAAGGTCCGGAGTCCCTTTTTCTGGTTCAGTTGGGTTAGGCTTGAGATATTTTCGAATCCTGTAGTTCAGGTACATTTCTAGATTCACCTAGGGCTAGTTGATATACGACCCTCCTGTAGTGCACCTTTGTTGTGTTGATTATTTGGGTTACTATACGATTACGTAGTTGATTGGTGGAGCACCGCCTCCGAGACACAGAGTGCTCCCTTTTGGGGTGTCTCGGGAGTGGTGACCTACTGTTTCGGGGGCAACCCCCTGCACTTACTAGATGGTGACCTTCTTCTGAGCTATATTTGTAGCAAGGTTTGCCTTTTTTTTTTTTTTTCTTTCTCATGGTTTATCTCTTGGTGTGATAACTGCATTGTTTGCCAGAGGCCCGCTTGACTATGATGTAATATGTTCTTCTACAATTTCTTGTTACAAGATCGTCTTCATTTATGTATCATTTCAACTGTTAATTGAATTTGTTATTCTCTAATAAAAATCATTGAAAGAAATCCCAGACAGAAAGGCAGGGCTCAGATCGTTTAAGGGAAGCACGTTCTTCTAGGCCAGGCTGAGAATTTAGGAAGAAATGGAGAAGAGGCCAGTCACCCTTTCAGAATTCATCAAAAAGAGCATCCACAGAGGGTCAAGAAGCCTCAAAGCCCTTCTGAGATCGGGCTCACCCAGACAGACCCAATGGAGGCTCATTTACTCCACTCCTGGCATGTTTGGGTGGCCTCAATCTCGGATGCTTGGACAGTCAGGGCAGTCTTGTCAGGGAAAATGTGGACCTTCAAGAGCTCTCCTCAACTGAGGTTTGTTCCTACAGAACTTCCACGGTCCAGCGAGAAGAAACTAGTGCTCTTGTCCTTCGTCAAATCCCTAGTAGAACAAGGTGCAATAGTACCAGTTCCGTTGCCTGAGAGGTTTCAGGACATGTGTTCGCCCCTGTTCCTGGTCAAAAAGAAATCTGGGTCCTGGAGTCCAGTCATTGACCTCACACATCTCAATCTCAAAGGAGAAATTCAAAATGGAAACGCTGTGCTTCATCCAGCAGGCAGTACACCCAGGCAACTGGCTCATCTCTATAGATCTGAAGGATATCTACTTCCATTCGTCGGTTGCAGTCTCCTTCCAGAGCTTCCCCAGGATTGCGATGGGGCACCAATATCTTCAGTTTGCAAGCCTGCCATTCGGGCTCTCAACGTTGCCTTGCGTTTTCTCCAAGGTCTTGTTGGCCGTAGTGTCCTTGATCAGAAGGAGGGGCATATGCCTACACCACTATCTGTAATGAAAAGGGATGCACTACCAGATGGCGGTCCTCTGAGTGCATGTGTATTGTAAAGAAGTGCCACATCCTAACATTAGAACTAAAAAAATGAAATGGAAAACATGGACTTTATTGGCACAAATGTATAAAAAATAAACATTTATTATTGTAAAGTTTAAAAACAGAAACATAGCTTGTATGGCAACAATATGCCGGCACTTCTGTAAATAACAAAAAGCAACAAAAGAAAGGGGATCTCATCACAGGTACACATGATTTTCTGAGTATGAGCTCAATACAACTCAACATGTTTCACATTTATGCTTCATCTGGAGCATCATCTTCATCACTCTGTACTTTGCTTGTAAAAAGTATAAAAAGACAAGGGGGGGTGAAACCAAAGGAGCCGGGAAGTGCATAAGATGACTAGGAATCATAGGATAATGATTCCAGTCAACTATAAGGTAATTCATTTGAATCAGGAATCAAATAGACCTATAGAGGCCAATACATGCCTCTTATTTTAGATACCTGGATTATGCGTTCAAGGTCTATTTGCCCTTTTCCTTTTTCAATCTGGTTGTCTATACGGTATTTTGATAATGGTATTGCATGGTATTGATTTACTCAAGGGTCTATTTAATTCCTGATTCAAATTAATTAACTTATAGTTGACAGGAATCATTATCCTACCATTCCTAGTCATCTTTTGTACTCTGTAATACCTTGTTGTAGAAAAGTGTCCGCAGCATTCAAAATAATACCCCTGAAGAATAAGCGTACCCAGAGCTTCGAAACGCGTTGGGTATTTTGTTGCTGCATCAGTCCTACATTTATCTGTGCTGTGTGTCTATGTGATGTTACTGTTTGCATTTTTATGATTCCTGATGAATTTATGTGACAATAAAATTATTTAAATTTTACATGTTCATTGTTGTGAGTGCCTGTAAAGTCCCAAAACCATAGGGGATACAAATTTTCTATATCGCACCCAGGTATGTGGCACCATGTATCAGAGGTACTGTTGAGAACAAATCCTTTTTCCATTCCTAGTTATCTTATGCGCTTTCCGGCTCCTTTGGTTTCACCCCCCTTGTCTTTTTATACTTTTTACAAGCAAAGTACAGAGTGATGAACTTAACCACTTAAGCCCCAGACCTATTTCGGACACTTTTTGTTTACAAGTTAAAATCAGTATTTTTTCCTAGAAAACTACTTAGAACCCCCAAACATTATATATATTTTTTTAGCAAAGACTCTGGAGAATAAAATTTCGGTCATTACAATATTTTTTGTCACGCGGTATTTGCGCAGCGGTCTTTAAAACGCCATTTTTTTGGAAACATTTTGAAAAATCACATTTGACTGCATTTAAAAAATACTAAACAGTAAAGTTAGCCCATTTTTTTTGTATATTGTGAAAGATGATGTCACGCCGAGTAAATAGATACCCAACATGTTACGGTTTAAAATTGCGCCCCCCCCGTGGGATGGCGACAAACTACGGTCAATAGAGATCTAAATAGGCGACATTTTAAATTTATTTAACGGTTACCAGTTTAGAGTTAGAGTGTAGCTCTTTTTTTTTAATTATTGCCCATGCTCTGGCGATCGCGGCGATACCTCACATGTGTGGTTTGAACAGCGATTGCATTCGCGCCTCGACTTCCTTATACTTTTTTTTGTATTCGAGCTAACGGTGACGGGGGCGGCTAAAATTTTTTTTTTTTATTATTTATTTATTTTTTTAACTTTATTACAGGTTTTAAAAAAAAATAAATAAAAATCTGATCACTTTTATTGCTGTCACAAGCAATGTAAACATGCCTTGTGATACCAATATGTAGTGACAGGTACTCTTTATGGAGGGATCGAGGGTCTAAAAGACCCTAGACCACTATACTTCCATGTATGCAAAACGCAGAAAACAGCGTTTTTGCATACAGCCGTTTTTTAAATTTGCCGCCTTTTGCAGCACAGTAACCCGAAAGTGACGTCATGGACGCCGCCTACGTGTTACGTCATCGGAGACCCGATCAAGGCCATTTCCGGCATTCACCGGGACTCCATCCAGCCGGCGGGGGGCTCCCGCAAAGTCACGGAAGGCGGCAGGAGGGGGGGGGCGTCCCCTCCCGCTCACCCGGGTAACGATCGAGCGACTCCCGAGCCGCATCGGTCGTTACCGACGGAAAGCCGACCATTGACACTAAACCACGGTACTGGGATGGTGTCTCTAGCTAGAGACATCATCCCGGTATACTACTGAAAAGTCTACCGACGTAAATATACGTTAGTATGCGGTAAGTGGTTAAGCTCCAGATGAAGCATAAATGCGAAACATGTTGAGTTGTTTTGAGCTCACACTCAATAAAATCACGTGTACCTGTGATGACCGCATCTACAGATCCCCTTGGAGGTTAGTGGTACCTGCCTGTCCCCTATGATGGACCTTCTCGATGTGGATAACATCACAGACAACTATTTTATTTGTACATGCCTTAGTACATGTATTAGTTTATTAATTATTTGTGTTCTTTTTGCGTTTCCTTTCTTTTGTTGCTTTTTGTTATTTACAGATGTGTCGGCATATTGTTGCCATACAGGCTGTTTCTGTTTTTAAACTTTACAATAATAAATGTTTATTTTTTATACATTTGTGTCGATAAAGTCCATGTTTTCCATTTAATTTTTTCAGTACACCACTTCCTGGACAACCTCCTCCTACTGTCCCAGGACAAGGGGCTACTAATAGAGCACAGAGACCAGGTCCTCAAGGTTATCCAGGAGTTCAGCTGGCTGGTGAATAAAGAAAAGAGACACCTCAGTCCCACATAATCTTTAATCTACCTCAGGGCCCAGTTCGACACGGTCCGAAACACTATTTCCCTGCCAATAGAGAAGATTCCAGTAATCCAGGGTGGGATTTCCCTGGCCCTGTCGGCCTCCCAGCTCCGTATATCCCAGTGCCTAATGGTCATAGTTACCATGGTCTCCACGGCTCCAACGGTCAAGTGGGCTTTATGGTCGAGGGACAAGAAATAGTGGATTCATATCTCGCTATCAATGAAGGGGATTCATCCTTGGTGGCTACTGAAGAAGAACCTGTTCAACTGCCATTCGATCGCTCCCCCCAGCTGGACTACAATTACAGCCAATGCCAGCTGCAGGGGGGCGCATTGCCTCTCGGAGGTAGCTCAGGATCGCTGGTGCTTCCCTTCTCGGGGAGTGGTTTCGAACGTCTTGGAGCTTCATGCGGCCTTATGCGCCCTACTTGCTTTCAGTTATCTTGTGAGGGGTGCATCAGGGCTTCTGAGACTAGACAATACCACGGCAGTTTCCTACATAAAGAGGCAAGGGGGAACTCACAGTCTGAGTCTGCCTCAGGAAATAGAACCAATTATGTCATGGGCTCAGAGGAACCTTTTTCAACATTTCCGCAGTATACCTTCCAGGGGTTAAGAATTCTCAGGCGGACTTTCTCTCATAATAATAAATAAAAATTCAGCGCAACTGTGTAAAATAATAATAGAAAGCTGCTATGCACTAAAGGATCAATAAACCAAAACTCCCAATAACAAATATATAACAAAAAGTGCAGCGCTATCAAATATGGATTATGAAGATGATATCGAGGAGAGCAGTCCACAGGTGCAAATTATGGTGAAGCATGCACAAGATATAAACATTCAGTGCTCTTCAATGTGCTGGTAATCCTCCACCCAGTCTCATTAGCCTCTCACCTCACACTTAGCCCCTGTGTCACCAGACGGGCTAGTAAGACATAAAAACTTTCTCCAAGAATATCACCATAGATCAGATCAGTATTCCTCTTCATCAGAAAATAAGGCTCACAGGTAACAGATCACAGGTCCATAAAGAGGGTCACAGGTCCATAGGAAAACAAAGGTCCGGACATTACCGCAATAAATTACTTTATTGAACATAGCATAAAATCATAAAATTACCTTGTAAAGCACTATACAAGTGCATGTGATGAGCAGATCAAATTACACACAGCGGTCTCGACCGCAATGGATAGCGGGTGACGTTACTGGCCTCTTCCCCTTCGCACGCATTTCATCCCACTAGGCGGGACTTCATCAGCTATCTGATAGCTGATGAAGTCCCGCCTAGTGGGATGTAATGCGTGCTAAGGGGGAGGGTGATTAATTTTAAATATATATTTGTATGACAATTTAAAACAGTTTATTGGGGGGGGGGGGGCATGGCTGGCGTGCACGGCAGATGGCTGCTTCTTCTTAGAGCTCCGCTGACCCTCTGGATTTATCAGCCCCAAGCGACTCTCACAAGGCGCTCTCTCACCCCAAATACCGAGCTTCTGTTTTGGTGCTTCACCCGGTAGCATGTCTCTATGGCGGAGGGAGCAGGTTCACCCACAAAAGCTAAATGCCTTCTTCCAACAGGCACCCGGTGGACAGAAGCAAGATGGCGCCGGCTCTCCCCCCACACGAGGGGAGAAGGGAGCCACAACAGCAGATGCCTCACGCGGCGCAGCTCCCTTTCACAGCACACCGGATCCATGTCCACCCATTGGACCTCCACTTCCCTGAGCAAAAGTCCGGCTAAATCCAGGCTGCGGATGGAGGGCACCCATCCGACATACAGTGAGGCGAGCTGCCTGACAACATACTGTCCTTCCCTACTGCTAATCAGCCATTGAAGGACACAGTAATGAAGAAAGATATGCTGGTATCCCTGCATAGCACTATCCATTCAGATATTATGCATCTCACTAAGCATTTCACTGCGGATCCAGAATAGACCATGCAGAAACCAAGATGTTCGAATTTGCTGGCACTATTAATGATCTGGTGGATGCTCATGAGGAGAAATCTGATGACTTGCACTGGATGAAAGCAAAAATGGCAGATCTGGAAGATCGATCCAGGCGCAACAATTTAAAAATCAGGGGTATCCCTGAAAGCGTGCAACCTGCAGACCTGCGACAATATGCAATGCATCTGTTTAAAACGCTGCTCCCAGAGATCCCTGCTATTGAGCTTGCAATTGACAGGATACATTACATTCCCAAACCGCCATTTATTCCTGACAAAGTGCCTAGAGATGTTTTAATGCAAATTCATTTCTTTCACACTAAGGACCAGTTGATGTCAATATCCAGGAATAACACCTCTTTCCCGGCACCGTACGCCAATCTACAATTTTTTTCAGATTTCTCACAATATACCATGCAACCCCGCAAAAAATTAACCACGATTACCAAGGCTCTGCGCAATCATGCCATCACATACAAGTGGGGAAACCCCATCAAGCTCCTGATCACTAAAGATGGCCATCAGCATGTTGTATCTTCCTTGGAATCGGGTCTTCTCCTCATAAAAGAATGGGGTATTATCCCGGACCCCTCTATCTCTAAACCTTCCGGGAATGCCAAATGTGTTAACTTAGGGCCTACTACAGGTCCGGGCTTATAGAATGCCTTGAGGACTTTCAAACTTGAATATCCGGAGGTAGGAGGATGCGCCTTATGTCGTTATTAGGCAGACTGATGGGTCTGAGCGCCCCTGCAAGGCATCCGTGAATGAAACTGAAGTTATCAGATACTCCAGGCAGCGCCACCCATCCACCCGTTTCCTGCACCAGAAGTCAGTTGCCACTGTCCTGGGCCTACGTAAGTCTAAGATTAGCAACTTCTTGAATATTTCTCTACTATCCACATGTCTATTAACATTCTGACATACAGTACATGTGCGTGGCCTTGATCATCCGGCCAAACGCACATCCCTGTGGCATGATGCCCTGAAGTACAAAGCAGATGTTCTCTGTGTACAAGAGACCGATTTCTCCACCCAAAAATCACCAGTTTCTTCTCACCCCAAGTTCCCCCATGTCTTCCTTCTCTAAAAATAAGAGAGGTGTGCTGTTGGCAATAAGGGACTCTGTGGCTTTTCAACTTATCAAGGAAGTAAAAGACCCCTCTGGCCGCAATCTTATATTGGTTTGTGATATCAACTCTACTAGATACACCTTGGTAAATGTGTATGCCCCTAATCAGCATCAACTCCATTTTTTCCACAAACTGGCCACCAAAGTGGATGCAATCAAACAGGGCCTCCTGCTTTTTTCTGGGGACTTTAATATACTCCCGGATCGGGGCATAGACTCCACGGCTCACCAGCGCAGACCCCCTCCTTCCCTGCAGTCCTTTTTGCACTCGCACAACCTATATGATGTTTGGAGGTGTCTGCACTCCATGGAGCGGGACTATTCCTTTTTTTCAGCGCCTCATGGTTCCTACTCCAGGATAGATCTGTTGATCTCTGACCAGTGGCTATTACAGAAGATTTGAGATGTCTCCATCAAGGACATTTAGTGGTCTGACTACGCTCCAGTGCTCCTATCTGTAGCAGACTCTTTATCCCCTCAAACTACTTTTGTTTGGAGGTCCATCAGGCGCTGCTCCAAGCACCAGAGACAAGACATGTGTTGGAGCGACGCTTGATTGACTTCTTAAATGATAACGTTGGTTCGGTATCTGATCCCTTTGTCTTCTGAAATGCCCACAAATCTTTTATTTGGGGTATTTTCATTCAGTTGGGGGCTCGGGTTAAGAGGAAAAGGCAGCAGCAGATTGAAAATTTACTAGCGGACATACGCGTGGCAGAGAATGTCTTATTATACAGGCAGTAATAAGGCAGGGAAACTTTTAGCCAATAAATTGAAGGGTCACAGAACCAAATCTAGGCTCTCCCATATTTTTCACCCCCAAACAGGAGAAAAACTCTTCAACCCCAAGGCCATTGCAGATGCTTTTAGTGCTTACTACAGCTCTCTATATAATCTACAGAATGATCTATCCACTGTGCAACCCTCATTGAGCTCAATTGACATCTTTTTGCAGAGCATCCACCGACCCAAACTCCACAACAGCTGGAATTCCTCAACTCCCCTTTCACATCCTCTGAACTAGCTACCACAATTAAATCATTGCTTAGCAACAAAGCCCCCGCTCTTTCCATGAACTTTCTTGGATGGGCAGGTTGGTGGCTTTCAAAATGTCAGTCCTTCCAAAATTGTTATATTTATCCCCATACCACTAACCTTTTTAAACAAGATTCAATCAACGGTAAACAGATTCCTTTGGCAAAACAGAAGATCTCGCTGTGCATTTAGTAAACTCACTAAACATAGACAAGCGGGTGGTCTGGGTCATGTCGTCCTAAAGGATTATTACAGTGCCTCGGTGCTAGCCCAGATGAGACACTGGTTTCAGTCTATATTGCCTTATCGCTGGCCCTCCCCAGAGACTTCAGCAGTACCTGGTGGGGGCCTGGTAGCCCTACTGTTCTCCCAGCCCATACCATCTACCAGCTTAGCTCATCTTCCCCCCACATTTGTGGCGTCCCTGAATGTTTGGCAGACCCTTATTCAGTGCAAACACTCTAGCCCTGTAACCGAGGTATCCATACCTATAACGGTTTGTACCACCCATATACCACATCTCTCAATGCGAGTCTGGCAGGCACGGGGAATTAAATCGCTGCAGCAATTATATACTTCCAATACACTCAAGTCCTTTCCCTCCAAACTGAATTCAATCTTCCAGAATCAGAGAGATTTACGTATTTGCGTATCTCTTCTCTTTTGAGTTCCGGGACTCCTAACGCATGTGCTATTCCCTTTAATATCCTAAATGAATTTACTGAATTGGGTATTGTCAAAGGGGGGATCTCCCTTATATACTCCACTAATAAAACTGCAAAAACCCAGATAAGCCACATAAATTCAGCGATCAAAGATAAAACAATTAAGGTCAAAGTCAACATTTAACCCACGGGGGACGGCAACTTTAGCTTCAAAGACCCAAAAGGATTCTCTTCTGATAAGCTGTCGGACAAAATTGCCTCTCCTCCAGTGTCCTTTGACTCTCTCTATACCCTAAAACTTGAGGCCTCTTGGGTCTCTATCATGGCACTGTTTAAAATGGTGGGAGAGATAATGTGACGTTTTGCCCTTTTTAATACTCCTCACATGCTCTGCCACACGTATTTGCAGAGATCTAGAAGTCCTGCCAATGTATTGTAGCCTGGCAATTTATTGCCCAAAATCTTATCCTGCCATAGATTTGGCCAATGTTTATTGATAATTCTCTCAATCTTTTTATGCTGAATGTTATAATCCAATATGATTCTCACCTCTTCCCCGTTGGTAACTTTTTGTTTGGGACCATTGGATAGCAGTGTTTCCCTATCAATAGCTTGAACTGACAGCATATCTTTCTCTAATTTACACTTGTTGTAACCTTTTTGTATGAAGCATTCAGAAAGGACTTCTGATTGTGCAACAAAATCAGCCTCGGAAGAGCAGTTACGCCTCAAATGCACAAACTGCCCTTTCAGTATGTTGCACAACCAGGAGAAATGGTGGCAGCTATCCAGGGGAATATAATAATTATGATCTGTAGGTTTTGAGAAATTGCTAGTACTAAACTTGTTGGTGTCTTTAGATATAACTAAATCGAGAAACACCACCTTTTCAGGACTAGTTGTCCATGAAAGGACAATATTTTTGTTATTCCCGCTTAGTTTATCCATAAACGACTCTAGGCTATCAGACTCACCGTTCCAAACTAGAAACAGATCATCTATATAGCGCCTGTAACATACTAACTCTGGGGGGGCGATTATGGAACACGACTTCTTCCTCCCAGTGGGCCATGAAAAGATTGGCCACACTGGGAGCGAAACGCGCGCCCATCGCAATACCCCTATTCTGTAAATAGTATGTGCTATCGTACCAAAAGTAGTTCCTTGAAAGACAGAAGCACAAACTATTCAAAAGAAAACTCCTCAACTTCCTAGGTAGGTTGGAAAAAGAAAAAGCCCATTTAACTGCTTCCTCTGCTGCGTCATGATCAATAATAGTATATAAAGAGCTGACGTCAGCTGTGACTAAAATAGAGGAAGAAGTGCAAGGTAGTTCCTGTAGTATTTGTATGATGTGCTTCGTGTCCTTCAAATATGCATTAGTTGAAACTACTAATGGCTGAAGGTACACATCAATGAACTGGCCAAGTCTGGAAGTCACTGAGTCTATGCCGTTGACTATAGGCCTTCCTGGTGGACACTCTTTATTTTTGTGGATCTTTGGCAAAAAATAAATGATTGGGGTCCTACAAAAAAGGGGGTCTAAATACAGAGACTCCTTTTTATTGAGAACCCCTTTCTTCTTACCAGACTCCACTAATTTACTCAACCCCCCCTTAAATTTGAGTAATGGGTCACCCTGTAGGACTTCATAGGTTTCACGATCAGATAATAAACGGCTCATCTCTTTTTTGTAGTACTCTGTACTCAATATTACCAGACCTCCCCCTTTGTCAGCGGGTCTGATCACTATCTGTTTATTTTCTTCCAGGGAGTTAATCCCTGCTTTAATAAACTGAGGGTCTGTCACTTTTTTGACTTTTAGATTTTCCAAGTCTTTACACACCATATTTTTGAACACATCCACAAACTTGTTATTTTTATTTAAAGGGTTGCAAGTGGATTTGTTCCTAAGGTTTGTGCTATGGACAGCTGGTCTAGGAGAACTAGTTAGAATTGAGGAGCCTGGGTTGGTAACAGAATTCCTAACAATGGGATTAGATAAAAAATATTTCTTGACATTCAAGGTCCTAACAAATTTTTGTATGCTCATGTACATTTGAAATTTATTCAAATTATGTACAGGAGCGAATTTAAGGCCTTTGTCAAGGGTCTTTAGTTCCTCTATCCCCAACGGGACCCCACTCAGGTTAAAGATCCCTGCCCCTATCAGGACCTTTTTCCTCTGGATCCTCCGGCCTCCTCTGTTTCCTCTCTGTTTCTTTTTCCGGCCTTGTTCCCTGGGGTCTCCTGTCCTGGGCCTCTCCAAAATTGTCTGTCTGGCTCTGAGGGGGAAGGGGGACCCCTCTACTGACCCCCCCGATTCCCTAAAAAAGCCCCATCATAATGGTTATCACTCAAAGGCTCAAACCTGTTATGGGTGGCTACCTGAGCATAAGATTGATGGTTCCCTCTATTTGAGTACCCTCCTCTGGCAGGATTGGGGTTTCCCCCTCTGCCCCGACCAGGGGCTCACTGTTCAAAGTTGGGGTTCTGTGGGTAAATCCTTGGAGTCCCTCCATATTGACCATCCATATGTCCATTATGGTTAGAGTTGTTATATTGGCCCCTTCCTCTCCTAGGGGTGCTATTTTTACCCCTCACACCTCTACCTCCCCTCTTCCTCCCCCTATTGACATATCCCTGTTGGTAGCCATTATAATAATCTGGGGCTGGAGATGCCCTCCAGGTCTCTACAGGGATATCTCCAACTGGTAGAGGGAGGGATCTGTTGGCCATTCTCTCCTTCACTCTCTACGTTATTGATGTTTTTCTGCCATTTATAGATATTATTGGTCTGGAAATCACCAAGGTCCCGCAAATATTTTTTATTTTGTGTTTCATTATCCCATTTAACAAGTCTATTCTTAAGGGTACCCGAACATTTAATAAACTCATCACTGTCTTTGAAAGGTTCCAGGGATGATTGGATCTCCTTAATCTGGGCTTCAATCACTTTTAATTTTCGCCGTTTCCTCAACAATAAAAAATCAATTATCAATAATCCCTTTTTGGAGATGAATTCTCTCCATTCCTCAAGAGACTCTTCATCCATTAATCAGCCATTAGGCGGTATGTCCCACCTAAGACGTCTTGGGATGAGCTTCGCTTGTGAATAATATTCAAATGTAGTGATATCCCACCAGAGCTTAATTTTCTTTTCTAGTGCATATCCCAACTTTTTGAAAAGAGATGACACATCTCCCTCTGTGTTAGGGACCTGAGCACTAGAGAAAATATCTCCCAGGTTGATCTCTCTCTTCTCTATATAGCTAAAAATATCCATAATTAAGCTGTTAGATATGAGTAAATTGATTAATAAAGAAAAATAAAACAGACAATATATCCGCGCTCAATTAAAACCTATGAATTAGCAGCTGTACACTCAGGTTCAATATACAAAAACCAGCAAAACAAGCATAAAACAGATAGTGCAGTGCTTGAATCATTAAAATGAAACATAAAATGAATATGACAAAAGTCCATGCAAGCAGCCTACATGTGAGGAAATAAAGTGGCAAAATTCTGACAGGTAATACAGGTAATGCAGGTGATCTTCAGTGTGCAAACAGCCCACCACCATGTGAATTGGCCTCTCACCTTAACCTTATATAAATCAGGCAAACAAATCTCCACTCTTCACAAGGAAAAACCAGGGCACCTCTAAAGCCACCAGCAAGTTTAGTACTAGCAATTTCTCAAAACCTACAGATCATAATTCTTATATTCCCTTGGATAGCTGCCACCATTTCTCCTGGTTGTGCAACATCCTGAAAGGGCAGTTTGTGCGTTTGAGACGTAGCTGCTCTTCCGAGGCTGATTTTGTTGCACAAACGGGAGTCCTTTCTGAACGCTTCATACAAAAAGGTTACAAAAAGTGTAAATTAGAGAAAGATATGCTGTCAGTTCAAGCTATTGATGGGGAAACGCTGCTATCCAATGGTCCCAAACAAAAAGTTACCAACGGAGAAGAGGTGGGAATCATATTGGATTATAACATTCAGCATAAAAAGATTGAGAGAATTATCAATAAACATTGGCCAAATCTATGGCAGGATAAGATTTTGGGCAATAAATTGCCAGAGAGACCTTTGTTTGTGTATAGGAAGGCTCCAACCCTTAGGAACATATTAGCCCCTGGTGTTGTTGACCCACCTTTGCAAGGTCACAATAAATTGCTCTCTTTACTATCAGGTTTTTACGCCTGTGGGAAATGTGTAGTGTGCCGTACAGTCAAGAACAATGTGAAGCGACGTAAAGAATTTACGGCTAACGCCACAGGGAAAAAGTACACAATTAGTGACCTTATCACATGCTCTACCACAGGTATTGTATACATGTTGGAGTGTAACTGTGGGCTACAATACATTGGCAGGACTTCTAGATCTCTGCAAATACGTTTGGCAGAGCATGTGAGGAATATTAAAAAGGGCAAAACGACACATTATCTCTCCCACCATTTTAAACAGTGCCATGATAGAGACCCAAGAGGCCTCAAGTTTTGGGGTATAGAGAGAGTCAAAAGACACTGGAGGGGAGGCAATTTTGTCCGACAGCTTAGCAGAAGAGAATCCTTTTGGATCTTTGAAGCTAAAGTTGCCGTCCCCCGTGGGTTAAATGTTGACTTTGACCTTAATTGTTTTATCTCTGATCACTGAATTTATGTGGCTTATCTGGGTTTTTGCAGTTTTATTAGTAGGATTTATATGTATAGCTCTTTATGCTTTTATGTATTTATGTGTTATATATTTACTGGTATTGTTTTTATGATGTGATTCAAGTGACAGCGGGTTTGTACGTTTTTACGCTTCTTCTGTTTATATCTTCAGAATAATTTCTGAATTTATACATACTTTTATTTATTTTTATTATTAGGACTTGCAGTCTATGAATATTTGGTGCATTGTATGCTTATGCTAGCTGTTTGGTCCATACATGAGTTGTTGCATATTATTGTATCAGCCCTCTCTTTTTAGGATCTGCTTGCAGCTTTTTATATTGATCTTTTAGTTCAAATGCTAATTCCCCTTTCAGATTTTGTTGCAGCCCGGTGCCTTCTGGGTTTACGCCGTCTCCGTGGCTATGACAATGCATAGGGGAAGTGAGCCAATCATTGATTATTGCGGGCTATTTACGAGGGTGATGGTCTGACCAATCTCCATGACCACTGAGGAAGTCTCCGCCCATGGGAGACGATATGGGTGCAGGGGGTTAGGAGGAGCGTCTGATGTCACCCGCTGCCACTTGGAAGCTGGCGAGGACCGAGCAGGTCTTGTAGCTCTCACTGCTGTTTTACATCTGAACCGCATTTTTTATTCAGCTCAGAGTAAGAGGCCATTTTACTATACTATGATTTAATAAAGCTTATATCAGGTTTACACTATGGGCTGCCTGCTTTTGTTTCCTTTATAACATTCATGTTGGAGGAAGCCCTGGATTTTATCATCTCATGATTTTCCATGATCAGCGGTGCCCTGGTTTTTCCCTTTGAAGAGTGGAGATTTGTTTTGCCTGATTTATAAAAGGTTAAGGTGAGAGGCCAATTCGTATGGTGGTGGGCTGTTTGCACACTGAAGATCACCTGCATTACCTGTATTACCTGTCAGGATTTTGCCACTTTATTTCCTCACATGTGGGCTGCTTTTATGGACTTTTGTCATATTCATTTTATGTTTCACTTTTAATGATTCAAGCGCTGCACTATCTGTTTTATGCTTGTTTTGCTGGTTTTTGTATATTGAACCTGAGTGTACAGCTGCTAATTGATAGGTTTTAATTGAGCGCTGATATATTGTCTGTTTTATTAAGCTGGAAAAGAGCTGGTTCATGTGACAGCTGTATATTAGAAAAGGTACATAGATGTTTATTTTCTAAAATAATTACAGTGCCATCATCCACATACTGAAATAGAAGGGACAATGTAAGGGCTCTTTCAGACGGCCGCTTCGCTGTTTTTCTCCGCTGCGGGACTTTTTTTTTTCACGGAGCGGATGACATTTGTGTCAACCGCTCCGTATGTCCGCATATCATCTCATCCGTTTGCGGATGATATGCGGACATAATGTAAGTCTATGTGCATTGCGGATGTCAGCGGATGACACAGCTGACATCCGATTTTCCTTCCTTTCCGTTTTTTGAACGGAGGAAAAATAGGGTTCTGTTCCGTTACAAAAAACGGAACAGAACTGAAAGGAAGAAAATCGGATTTCAGCGGATGGTATTCCGCTGACATCCGCAATGCCATTGACTTACATTATGTCCGCAAATCATCCGCAAAAAAATAGGATGATTTGCGGACATACGGAGCGGCCGTGTGAAAGAGCCCTTAATGAAACAGTGTGTGTTTAGCATCACTTTACATAACACTATGCAGAAATAGCTCCTGCATAAAAATGGCAAAATGCAGAAAAAAATGCATAATTAGTAACATGAAATAAAAATAAAACAACCAATGTGCTTGGACAATATAGCAACAAATAAGAAATTACCAATTAGCCACAAAAATACTATAAAAGACCAAACACCCCACATGTACCACATGTGCCAAAAGTAAACAAGTGTAAGAGTGTGAATAGTACCCCACATAAGACAAAGGCAGGAGATCAGGGTCAGAACTCATAAGTACAGGTGCATCTCATAAAATAATATCATCAAAAAGTTAATTTATTTCAGTAATTCAATTCCAAAAGTGAAACTCATACATTTTATATAGATGCATTACACACAGTAATATATATTTCAAGCATTTTTTCCCCCCGGTTTCCCCCCGGTTTTCTGTAGTTGCATATGTATTTATATGAATGTTTATGTATACAGGAAGTTGGGGATTTGCATGCTTCCGGAGTCCCTAAGGAAATCATCCAGATTGGGCCAAAATCCATTGATTATTTAAGGTCCTTTCTTATATAGGGGAAAACTAATAATAGTAAAGTTTGAAGTCCTTTTATAAGAATTTGCCAGACTAATTGGAATTGACTCCTTCATACCTTCATTGCGGACACCGGAAGTGGCAATCACCATAGAGCTTCTTAAGGACGGACGTGGCGGCGCGCCCTTCCCTCCTGTCTCAGTAGAAGCCTGTTGAGAAGAAACGCCGTAAGAGAGGAGGCGAGTCGCGCCGCCACAGACGTCACACACAAGCCCGGTCTGCAGCCGGGATCTGTGTATTTGCCTGTTATCCACGCTCGAATCCCCCTGCTAAATGTAAGTGCAGAACTTATTCAATAAACGTTATCTCGGGGATATTATGCTATGGTCTCTTCTTTCTCTGTCCCACACATGTGATCTGTGAGAGTTAACAGAGAATAGGAACCCTCAGCAGGAAGCGGGATTTACTGTCCGGCAATCGTTTATCACTGGATCCTATCTGTGCCTGTTTTTCCCCAGTATCTGGTAAGAGGCCATCCTTATTCCACTGCGGGGTGATTTTCTTTCAGATATCTCGGCCCACCATCTAGCAGTCAGAATACTTTCTGCCTTGAACTCCAATACCTTTTGGTAAGGAGGGAAGCTAACTGGTGATGGGAATTTTTATCACGGAGCACTGGATACAGCACCTTTAGTTCATCCCTGTTTTTCAACACTTGGTGGACAATATCACGGAATCATTTTATTGGATTTTTATTTAAGATTTGTTTTCACTACAAATATACACGTGGTGACATTGTACACAGTGGATGATATCACATTTGGACTTTGGTTCCTTATTTCACACGCATTGGTTTATGCATTTGTGTATTTAATTTTCACATATTATTGTATATGTTTTGTCACATAATTTGTGAATTGTTGATTTATATATAGCGCACCTTCATTTTTTCATTTTTTAACACTATACACAGTTCAGGTAGCAGCTTCCAATTATCAGCGCACCCTTTAATCACAACATATTTATTTTCACATCACACGGGTAGCAGCAGATAAGTTATATGGATATCTTTGAATATCACAAAAATAGAGTTTTGGCAGTAGATGATGTTTTCATCAAGGATTTTTCGGAAGCCACTGATCTCAGATGCATTTTTATGCGTCTGAAGAATGTAATGGTGGCCGAACTACATGCCTCATGGGACATCGCATTCTTGGAGAAATACATTCAAGAGAAAATGGTACCAAGAAGTTTGCGGTGGACCATCAATCCAGATCAGGGAGACTCAGACATTGAGGAATGGTTCCAGTTTTTTAACGGAGCCGGCATGAGCCTCCTAAATTTTCTGATCGACAAGAGAAGAAAAAGGTCATCAGACTAAACAAGGAAATATTAGAAATTAAAGAAAAGCTGTCCCCTTATATGGCGGAAGAAGCTTATAAAATTTACAACCAGGAACTTAGAGAAATCATGGCAATTGAAGAGGAAGAACAGAAAACAAAAAAGTGGAAAAAGTATTTCAGAGACCTGGAAGATTACCATACAGCAAAGGTCTATAAATGGCAAATTAACCTCGTGGAAGATGAAGAAGAGGAAGATAATATGGAAGATGATCCTGATGAGGGCACCTCCAATAAGGTTTCGGTACCGTTTGGTTTTAAGGAAACGTCTAAACGAAAGGTTCCGGAAGTGACAGAACCAACCAAAACACTTCCCTCTAAAGTGCCATACAAAGGATATAAACCTTTGAGGGATATCTCCAAAAATACGAAAGAAAAGAAAGATAAAAAGAAAGAAAAAAGAAAGGAGGAGCGACGTCCACCTAGAGTAGAATCGCATAGAGGAGACTATGACAATCGACAGAGATCACCTGAAAGACAGCGGGTACGGTCCAGATCCAGATCTCCAAGACGAGCTAGGTTGGACTATATGGGCAATCATCTCGATACACCCCAAACTCCGAGGGAATACACTCACAACACCCAAACGAGGTTTGAACCCTTAAGATATGAAGGATATGAGGATAGAGAAGATAGGAGAGATCAGTTACCAACCAGAACTCCTATTAGTGCAAAGAAGCGGGATTTTTTAGGACAGGGCCACAAGAAAAGCAAAAGAAAAAGACAATAAGAGGATGCAGAGGTGGAAAAATGGGAAAAAAGAAGAATCAGGACGAGATTGGGATATTTAACCTGAGTGGAGTCACACTCACTCAGAGTGAAAAACAAACGTTGAATAAAGGCCTCAAATATGCCCCAAAACAATCTCTCAACAAATTTGAAACTTTCATAGATATACAGAAATTTGTTAGGAAATTGAACGTGAAAAGGCATTTTCTATCAAAGGCTGGAGAGCGAAATTATGTTTCTTACCAAACCAGCTCTACAGCATCTACCAATCTAAGAAATGCTTCTTTGTTTAATCCGCCAGGTACACAAAGTAGCAATATTGCTGTATTCAGAGATACTGTGTTAAATGAGTTGGAAAGGAAAGAAATACAACATAAACCTCAAAAGGATTTGCAAAAAGGAATTAAGACTTTGTGTGACAACAAAGATCTTATCATCCGACCAGCCGATAAGGGGGGAGGTATAGTGCTGCTAAAGAAAGAAGATTATATTGAAGAAATGAACAATCTTTTAGCTGACACTAATACGTATGAAATTTTAAGGAGAGACCCCACCTATTCGTATAAGAAAAAGTTAGAGAGAATTGTAAAACAAGGCTTTGAAGATGGCATTTTAAACAAAAAAGAAAAATAATTTTTAATCCCCCTCGCCCCGAGACTTCCCACTATTTATTATCTCCCGAAAGTCCATAAAAGTCTAACAAAGCCTCCCGGAAGACCGATTGTTAGCGGGATAGACTCTGTTACATCTAGGATCGGGAAATATATCGACCACTTTCTACAACCATTGGTCCAAGATACTCCCGCTTATTTAAAAGACACCACACAATGCGTACAGGAAATGAGACAACTAGACATCGAAGGCGATGTACTACTTGTGACGGCTGATGTGACGTCTTTATACACCATAATCCCACATGAGATGGGATATGAAGCGGTGAGCACTTTTTTAGATATCAACCAAGATATACCTGTGGCACAAAAAATGTTCATTTTAAACCTTTTAACCTTTGTCATGGAACATAATTATTTTTACTATAACCAACGATTCTACCTCCAACGCACAGGCGTAGCCATGGGAGCCAAGTTCGCTCCCAGTGTAGCGAACCTCTTTATGGCTCTATGGGAAGATCGCAATATCTTTTCCAATCGAGCTAGGGAACTCGTATTCTGGAGGCGCTACATAGATGATACGCTATTTATCTGGAAAGGTAGCCAAGAATCGCTAAAAGTTTTTATGGACCAGCTAAATTGCAACAGTTGGGGAATCAGATTCTCATACGAAGCGAGCCCCAAATCTGTTAATTTTTTAGATCTTGTGATTTTAAGACATGGCTCAGGTTTTATTACTAAGACGTATTTTAAACCTCTCGACAAGAACGGTTTTATAACCTTGGACAGTTGCCATCACCCAAATTGGTTGAGATCGGTCCCAAAAGGACAATTTAAAAGGATCAGACGCAACTGCACACAAGAGTCGGATTTTAAGGAACAAGCCAAAGTCTTGAGAAAAAGATTTTTAGAAAAAGGATATGAGCCACAAACACTGGACCAAGAAATAGAACAAATTTGTCAACAGACCCAAGAAGATCTCATTGCACCTAAATTGGCCCATCAAACCAATAATGCTCATTCAAAATTTGAATTTGCCTTTGTCACCCGCTTTTCGCACAATTATAGGTGGCTTAATTATGTCTTCAAGAAACATTGGAGTATTCTCCAAGGAGACAAAATTTTAGGACCTTCTTTGCCGGAAAAACCCAATATGATCTACAGGAAAGCAAGAAATCTAAAAGATCTAATTGCCAGTAATCCAGTAGAAAAACCGATAAAACCAAATTTCTTCCCGAACATGAAAGGATTTTATCCATGTAAAAATTGCCAGATTTGTAGAGAAGCTAAGACGATACGCACTAACAAGTTCACATCTACCACTACTGGAAAAGAGTACGCCATTAAAGAATTTATCACTTGCCACACCAAGGGAGTCATTTATTTACTCCAGTGTGGGTGCGGCCAACAATACATTGGGAGAACCATACGCACTGTCAGTATTCGGGTAGGGGAACACCTTGCTAACATTAGAAAAGGGTTCCCAGGACACAGTGTCTCCTCACATTTCTCCAAGTGCCATCACAAAATCCGAAAAATTTGAAAATTATAGTGATTGAGAAATATATGCCACACTGGAGGGGAAGTAACATGAAAAGATCCATTTCAAGAAGGGAAACCTTCTGGATCTATGAGATGAAATGTTTCAGGCCCTGGGGACACAACATTGAATGGGATATCAACGCTCACATAAATAATAGTTGATACCTTGTTTAGTCTTTCAATTTCAATATACGCATATAGATTTTAACCTTTTAACATTTTAATAAAGATAAGATGTAATTTGTATTTAACATATTTTAATATTTTAATATTATTTATTTATATATTTTAATGGTTTTAACTATTTATGCATCTTTGTGGTTAATTTATGGGACTTTAATTGTCCCTATTTAACATTTCCCCCCTGTTTTCTGTAGTTGCATATGTATTTATATGAATGTTTATGTATACAGGAAGTTGGGGATTTGCATGCTTCCGGAGTCCCTAAGGAAATCATCCAGATTGGGGCAAAATCCATTGATTAATTAAGGTCCTTTCTTATATAGGGGAAAACTAATAATAGTAAAGTTTGAAGTCCTTTTATAAGAATTTGCCAGACTAATTGGAATTGACTCCTTCATACCTTCATTGCGGACACCGGAAGTGGCAATCACCATAGAGCTTCTTAAGGACGGACGTGGCGGCGCGCCCTTCCCTCCTGTCTCAGTAGAAGCCTGTTGAGAAGAAACGCCGTAAGAGAGGAGGCGAGTCGCGCCGCCACAGACGTCACACACAAGCCCGGTCTGCAGCCGGGATCTGTGTATTTGCCTGTTATCCACGCTCGAATCCCCCTGCTAAATGTAAGTGCAGAACTTATTCAATAAACGTTATCTCGGGGATATTATGCTATTGGTCTCTTCTTTCTCTGTCCCACACATGTGATCTGTGAGAGTTAACAGAGAATAGGAACCCTCAGCACGAAGCGGGATTTACTGTCCGGCAATCGTTTATCACTGGATCCTATCTGTGCCTGTTTTTCCCCAGTATCTGGTAAGAGGCCATCCTTATTCCACTGCGGGGTGATTTTCTTTCAGATATCTCGGCCCACCATCTAGCAGTCAGAATACTTTCTGCCTTGAACTCCAATACCTTTTGGTAAGGAGGGAAGCTAACTGGTGATGGGAATTTTTATCACGGAGCACTGGATACAGCACCTTTAGTTCATCCCTGTTTTTCAACACTTGGTGGACAATATCACGGAATCATTTTATTGGATTTTTATTTAAGATTTATTTTCACTACAAATATACACGTGGTGACATTGTACACAGCGGATGATATCACATTTGGACTTTGGTTCCTTATTTCACACGCATTGGTTTATGCATTTGTGTATTTAATTTTCACATATTATTGTATATGTTTTGTCACATAATTTGTGAATTGTTGATTTATATATAGCGCACCTTCATTTTTTCATTTTTTAACACTATACACAGTTCAGGTAGCAGCTTCCAATTATCAGCGCACCCTTTAATCACAACAGTATAGTATGTACTCAATACTTGGTCGGGGCTCCTTTGACATGAATTACTGCATCAATGCGGCGTGGCATGGAGGCGATCAGCTTGTGGCACTGCTGCAGTGTTATGGAAGCCCAGGTTGCTTTGATAGCGGCTTTCAGCTCATCTGCATTGTTGGGTCTGGTGTCTCTCATCTTCCTCTTGACAATACCCTACAAATACTCTATGGAATTTAGGTCAGACGAGTTTGCTGGCCAATCAAACACAGTGATACCCTGATCATTAAACACAGTATTGGTACTTTTGGCAGTGTGGGCAGGTGTCAAGTCCTGCTGGAAACTGAAATCAGCATCTCCATAAAGCTGGTCAGCAGAGGGAAGCATGAAGTGCTCTAGAATTTCCTGGTAGAGGGTTGCACTGACTTTGGACTTGATAAAACACAGTGGACCAACACCAGCAGATGACATGGCTTCCTAAATCATCCCTGACTGTGGAAAATGTTGCATTTCGTTTTGGAAATCAAGGTCTCAGGGTCTGGAGGAAGAGCGGAGAGGCACAGAATCCAAGTTGCCTGAGGTCCAGTGTTTCCACAGTCAGTGATGCTTTGGGGAGCCATGTCCTCTGCTGCTGTTGGTCCACTGTGTTTTATCAACCAAAGGCAGTGCAGTCCTTTATCAGAAAATTCTAGAGCACTTTATGCTTTGCTCTGCTGACCAGCTTTATGGAGATGCTGATTTCATTTTCCAGCAGGACTTGGCACCTGCCCACACTGCCAAAAGTACCAATACTGTGTTTAATGATCATGGCATCACTGTGCTTGATTGGCCAGTAAACTCGTCTGACCTAAACCCCATAGAGACTGTGGGGTACTGTCATGAGGAAGATGAGAGACATCAGACCCAACAACGCAGACCCGGGCTTCTTTAACACCTCAGCAATGCCACAGGCTGATCACCTCCATACTACACCGCATTAATGCAGTAATTCATGCAAAAGGAGTGCATGGACATACTTTTCAGTTAGCCAACATTTCTGTATTAAAAATCCTTTTTTTTTTTTTTTTTTTACTGGTCCTATGTAATATTCTAATTTTCTGAGATACTGAATTTTGGGTTTTCACTAGCTGTAAACCATAATCATCAAAATTAAAAAATTAAATGCTTGAAATATATGACTCTGTGTGTAACGCATCTATATAAAATATATGAGTTTCACTTTTTGAACTAAATTACGGAGATAAATTAACTTTTTTGATGATATTCACATTTTTGAGATGCACCTGTATAAAAAAGGATATCAACTCGATATCCATCCAGTCAGGGAGTATACAGTATATAACACTAACTATTCTGTCCATCATTTCTAGCACTTATTGTATTATTATTATTTCATATACAGAGTTTAATTTAATTTATCCAGAGTTTCTGGATAGTTCTATTTAACCACTTGCTACCCGCGCACCGTCAAATGACGGCGGATCGGTGTAGCTATTGTCCTGGGATGCCGTCATATGACGGCACACCAGAACAGCTATGACACGGCCCAATCCCAATCTCGGTAAAGAGTCAATGACATGACTCTTTACCCATGTGATTGCCTGTGTCCAATCACAACCGGTTACATGTGAATGAGGAAGTGCCGTTATTCGGCTCTCCTCGCCTCACACTGTCAGTGTGTGAGGCGAGGAGAGCTGATCAGCGGCTCCTCCTCATATGGAAGACAAATACAAGTAATCAGGGCACTGATCATCAGTGCTCTGATTACACAAAATGTAAATAAAGTGCCAATTACTGCCTACCATCAGTGCCCACAATGCCCGCCATCAGTGCCCACAATCAGTGCCCATAGTGCTGCCAGTCAGTGCCCATCAGTGCCTGCTCATCTAGGCACTGATGGGTACTGACTGGCAGCAGTATGGGCACTATTTGTGGGCACTGATGGTGCTGCCCATCAGTGTCCATCAGTGCTAATCAGTGCCATCCGTCAGTGCCCATCAGTGCCACCCATCAGTGCCCATCAGTGCCACCGGTCAGTGTACATCAGTGCTGCCTGCCAGTGCCCATTAGTGCCGCCCATCAGTGCCACCTCTCAGTGCCCATCAGTGCCACCTATCAGTGCTTATCAGTGCCACCTATCAGTGCTCATCAGTGCCGCCTATCAGTGCCCATCAATGCGGCATATTAGTACCTCCTCATCAGTGCCCCTCATCAGTGCCCATAAGTGCCACCTCATCAGTGCCCATCAGTGCAACCTATCAGTGCCCATCAGTGTCGTCTCATCAGCGCACATCAGTGAAGGAGATACATTTATTTATTTTCAAAATTTACTCACAGAAAATAAGAAAAACTTTTTTTTTTCAAAATTCTCTGTCTTTTTTTTTTTGTAAGAAATAAAAAACCCAGAGGTGATTAAATATAACCAGAAGAAAGCTCTATTTGTGTGAAAAAAATGATAAAAATTTCATATGGGTACAGTGTAGCATGACCGCGCAATTGTCATTCAAAGTGTGACAGCGCTGAAAGCTGAAAATTGGCATGGGCAGAAAGGGGGTGAAAGTGCACTGTAGACAAGTGGTTAAGCCAGGATTTTGTATTTTTTTTTTTAATGGACTATTGTGTATTGCTTTAGTTGTGATCTTTCTTTGACCTCTACCCTGTATGTTTCTTTTGACCCTTGCACTGTGCAATTTCATCAATAGGGGGTGTTGTTGGTGGTTGGGACCTTGGGTTTATTGGTCTGTCCATTTTCAGGTGATAGTGTCTTGAGAATGATGGACTGAGCTTCATCATAACATTGACAATAAAAACGCTGCTATTTTTTATCTACCTCCTCTGCAAGACCTGTGAGTGCCTTTAGACTAGTTCTGGATTTGTATGGATTTCTTTGTGGTGAGCACCTAGGCATTTACCTGAAACACAGAGTGCTGTAGCTGCCCCTGGGAAAATATATATATACCCCTATCTGCCATAACTTTTATAACTACCGATCTAAAATTGAGTAAGCCCCCCCTGTCAAAACATCCCTGATCCATCGAAGCATGGACACCACTATACTCTGAAGGTATAGTTGCCTTTGGCCCCTGGGGTACCACAGTTATATATTGATCCTCATTCCATTTTTTTATCACATCTTACACCGTTTAATGCTACCCTCAGATAAGGCATTAATTCCCATCATAACCCATATGGTATTATTCCCCATAGACATAATTCTCATTCCTCCTCAGTCCATAATGTGGTTTCCTGCCTTTTCACACTATGCCACAATATACCATGATAATGGCATTATTTTTATTAGTTTCTTATCATGATGTGACATTCTTTGTATTCTTATTTTTATTGTGATTTTTATTGTTATGCATGTTATTGCATGGGCCCACCCCCTTGAGGTCATGTTTGTTATGTTTACTTTGCATGTATGCATATTTTATCTACACATTTATCTCAGGATCCTTTTAAACCCGTCCCATCTTTTATCGATTGATATGATTTTAGTAATTTTTGTCCATCCACATCATGTTATCGCTTGTTTAGGCATGGTTCTATCATTGTCCCACCATAATCCTTATTGTAAATGCTGCCACAATCATGTAGTATCTGGTTCTATATTTCACCATACATGGCAGCCACTAGGACCCTGCTATCTCAGGTATCTCCACCACACATGGCAAGCACTGGAACCCTGCTTCCCCTGGTGCCGCTCCATAAATATAGCTCAACCTGCTGCACTCTCCTGCCTGACGAAGGAGTGCGCATGCCCAGGACCAGCATCGCGCAGACTCGGAAAGGCATCACAACCTCCCCCCCTTCCAGTGACGTCATCTGTACATGCTGTGGTCCACGCTGCAGTCCAGCTTCATCCCCTCTGCTCGGCCTTCCACCTGAGGACTTCTGCCTGGCCTTCTCCATACAGTAGCGGACCCTGACGGTCCACATCCCGGCCATCCAGCATTGACATCCGGGACTCCCCTTCCTGATGAACTTGTCCTACTTCGCTCCATGTGAGTTGCCCCTTGTATTTTATCACACCTAACAAACCTGTAAACTGTCTGCACTTACTTTTTCTTATCTCTGCTGCCTATACTCTGAAGGTATACTGTGGTATCTGGCACCAAGCCATCAGTAGCAGAGCCTTTCAATTCTGTAAGTTGTGAGGTGGGACTCCAAGGATCGGTCTTGTTTTTCCAGAACATCCCACAGATGTTTGATGGATTGAGATCTGGAGGATTTGTAGGCTATGTCAACAGCTCAAACTTGTTTTTGTACTCCTCAAACCATTCTTGAACTAGTTTTGCAGTGTGTTGGGGCACATTATCCTGCTGAAAGAGGCCACTGCCAGCAGGGAATGTTTTTTCTATGAAGGGGTGTACTTGGTCAGCACAGGGCTGGCCAAAGACATTGTGCTGCCTGGGTCCGAGAATGAAATGCTGCCCCCCCCCAAAAAAAAAAAAATTCACGCCCTCCAAGAGGCCCCCACATTCTATAGGACTATGACAGCAGTCAGAGGGGTGTGAGTGTGTACGGAGTGACAGCAAGAGCAGGACAGAGCAGTAGACACTGGGCAGATGAGTGCACCAGGCTTTCTACTGTCTATAGTGCCTCAGTGCCCTGCAGGGCTGCGGGCATGGTACAGAAGAACGCAGGATGGCGGACATGGTACAGGAGAATGCAGGGCTGCAGGCATGGTACAGGAGAATGCAGTGCTGCGGGCATGGTACAGGAGAATGCAGGGCTGCGGGCATGGTACAGGAGAATGCAGTGCTGCGGGCATAATACAGAAGAATGCAGGGCTGTGGGCATGGTACAGAAGAACGTAGGGTGGCGGACATGGTACAGGAGAATGCAGGGCTGCGGGCATGGTACAGGAGAATGCAGGGCTGTGGGCATGGTACAGGAGAATGCAGGGCTGTGGGCATGGTACAGAAGAATGCAGGGTGGCGGACATGGTACAGGAGAATGCCGGGCTGCGGGCATGGTACAGGAGAATGCAGGGCTGCGTGCATGGTACAGGAGAATGCAGGGCTGCGGGCATAATACAGAAGAATGCAGGGCTGTAGGCATGGTACAGGAGAAAACAGGGCTGTGGACATGGTACAGGAGAATGCAGGGATGCGGACATGGTACAGGAGAATGCGGGGCTGCGGACATGGTACAGGAGAATGCGGGGCTGTGGACATGGTACAGGAGAATACGGGGCAGCGGACATGGTACAGGAGGAGGCGGGGCAGCGGACATGGTACAGGAGAATGCAGTGCTGTGGGCATAATACAGAAGAATGCAGAGCTGTGGGCATGGTACAGAAGAATGCAGGGCTGCGGTCATGATCCTGAAGAATGCGGGCTGCGGGCATGGTACAGAAGAACGCAGGGTGGCAGACATGGTACAGGAGAATGCGGGGCTGCGGGCATGGTGCAGGAGAATGCAGGGTGCGGGCATGGTGCATGAGAATGCAGTGCTGCAGGCATGGTAGAGGAGAATGCGGGTCTGCGGGCATACTACAGGAGATGCAGTGCTGTGGGCATGCACTATGCTTGCAGCACTGCATCTTCTGTAGTATGCCTGCAGCCCAGCATTATGGCAGGTAGTTTGGCTGTGTGTGGAGCAGTCTCACTTACCTGTTCCTAAAGGGCGCCTTAGGATTTAAAAATAGCTGGGGAGGCGGAGCTGGAGTGCAGAAGGCTGGAGGAAGCTGGAGGGGCGGAATCCATGTGTGCTGGGGAGGCGGAGCTGGAGTGCAGAAGGCTGGAGGAAGCTGGAGGGGCGGAATCCATGTGTGCTGGGGAGGCGGAGTTCCGATCAGAGCCGAGTGCCTGGGGAAACCAACGTCGGCACAAGGTCCGCGGCCGGCCTGACATGCACACTGCGCATACGCCGCCCGCCGCCGCTCAGTAAAGTCCGTACATGTTCGGCTATTCACAGAAATAGCCGAACGTTTACGGGCTCTTCTGAGCGGCGGCGCATGCGCAGTGTGCATGTCAGGCCAGCCACGGACCTTTTTTTTTTTTTTCTTTAGCAATAGCCGAAGAGAAGAGGCGGCCCGGGGCCGCCCCTTTCTAAGTGCCGCCTGGGTGCCATGGTCCCACCGGGACCCATGGTAGGGCCGGCCCTGGGTCAGCAACTATGTTTAGGTAGGTGGTACGTGTCAAGTATCATCAACATAAATGGCAAGACCCAAGGTTTCCCAGAAAAACATTGTCCAAAGCTTTACACTGCCTCTGCCACCTTGCCTTCTTCCCATAGTGCATCCTGGTACCATCTCTTCCCCAGGTAAGAGGATGCACACACATATGATGTAAAAAAAATGTGATTCATCAGACCAGGCCACCTTGTTCCATTGATCTGTTGTCCAGTTCTGATGCTCACATGCCTACTGGAGGCCCTTTTGGCTATGGACACAGGTCAGCATGGGCACCCTGACTGGTTTGCGACTATGCAAACCCATGCTCAGCAAACTGCTTTTACCACATCAACTTCATGGATAACATGTTTATTTGCAGCCTATCCCACCAACATTCAGATGCCATCAAATAAATGAATCAATGTTATTCACCTAACCTGTAACCTGTAAGTGGTCATAAAGTCATGGCTGATCAGTGTATGTATATATATATATATATATATATATATATATATATATTGTGGGGGTTAGCTCAAGTGGGGATTACCTTCCCTGGGAAAATAGGCGGTCCAAAGGCACGAATTTTCTTAAAAGCTGACTTTGTAGCCAGATTTATTAATAAGGTTGCATGAAAATAAAACAAAACAGAAAATAAACCCTTGCCAACCAGCCACTAACTAAACAGTTTAACTAACTCACAGGTGAAGGGCTTTTCCCAGTCACCAACAAAATAGACAAAATGCAAACCATTTATTTCGCTCATACAGCAAACTTCAAATCAGTAGCTCTCTCAGGTTTGGCTTTCTGAGTCCCAGGCCAAGAGCAACATTATGCTCCAGACTTTCCCTTTTGCTGGACTGCTCAGACCCAAAGTCCCCTCGAAAACCTGGTCTGGGTTAAACTAGTCCTGTACATTGGAAAGAAAGTGACGGGAAATATATCGTCCCTCAATGACTTCCCCTCTCCTTATGTCACAATATATATATATATATATATATATATAATATATATATATACAGTATCTCACAAAAGTGAGTACACTCCTCACATTTTTGTAAATATTTTATTATATCTTTTCATGTGAAAACACTGAAGAAATGACACTTTGCTATAATGTAAAGTAGTGAGTGTACAGCCTATATAACAGTGTAAATTTGCTGTTCCTCAAAATAACTCAACACACGTCCATTAATGTCTAAACCGCTGGCAACAAAATTGAGTACACCCCTAAGTGAAAATGTCCATATTTGGTCCAATTACCCATTTTCCCTCCCCGGTGTCATGTGACTCATTAGTGTTACAAGGTCTCAGGTGTGAATGGGGAGCAGGTGTGTTGAATTTGGTGTTATTGAGCTCACTATCTCATATTGGTCACTGGATGTTCAACATAAAACATCCTGGCAAAGAACTCTCTTGGGGTCTGAAAAACGAATTGTTGCTCTACATAAAGATGGCCTAAAAGAAGATTGCCAAGACCCTGAAACCGAGCTGCAGCACGGTGGCCAAGACCATACAGTGGTTTAACAGGACAGGTCCCACTCAGAACAGGCCTCGCCATGGTCGACCAAAGAAGTTGAGTGCACATGCTCAGCGTCATATCCAGAGGTTGTCTTTGGGAAATAGACGTATGAGTGCTGCCAGCATTGCTGCAGAGGTTGAAGGTGTGGGGGGGTCATCCCATACGCCACACACTGCATCAAGTTGGTCTGCATGCCTGTCATCCCAGAAGGAAGCCACTTTTAAAGATGATGCACAAGAAAGCCTGCAAACAGTTTGCTGAAGACAAGCAGACTAAGGACATTGATTACTGGAACCATGTCCTGTGGTCTGATGAGACCAAGATAATCTTATATGGTTCAGATGGTGTCAAGCATGTGTGGTGGCATCCAGGTGAGGAGGAGTACAAAGGCAAGTGTGTCTTGCCTACAGTCAAGCATGGTGGTGGAAGTGTCATGGTCTGGGGCTGCATGAGTTCTGCGGCAATGGGGAGCTACAGTTCAGTGAGGGAACCATGAATGCCAACATGTACTGTAACATACTAAAACAGAGCGTGATCCCCTCCCTTCGGAGACTGGCCTGCAGGGCAGTATTCCAACATGATAACAACCCCAAACACAGCTCCAAGACGATCACTGCTTTGCTAAATTAGCTGAGAGTAAAGATGATGGACTGGCCAAGCATGTCTCCAGACCTCAACCCTATTGAGCATCTGTGGGGCATCCTCAAATGGAAGGTGGGGGAGCGCATAGCTCTGATGTCATCATGAAGGAGTGGAAGAGGACTCCAGTGGCAACCTGTGAAGGTCTGGTGAACTCCATGCCCAAGAGGGTTAATGCAGTGCTGGAAAACAATGATGGCCACACAAAATACTGACACTTTGGGCCCAAATTGGACATTTTTACTTAGGGGTGTACTCACTTTTATTGCCAGCGGTTTAGATATTAATGGCTGTCTGTTGAGTTATTTTGAGGGTACAGCAAATTTACACTGTTATATAAGCTGTACACTCACTACTTTACATTGTACTTTCTTCAGTGTTGTCACATGAAAAGATATAATAAAACATTTACAAAAATGTGATGGGTGTAGTATTACATCTCTGTAATGCATAAACATTTTCAATTGGTGGACGGCGCATGCCCGGGGCTCCGATATGGCCGCTTAGACTGGGAGCTCCGCACTGATCCGGCTGCATCGCGCCCCATCCAGCGGCATCCGCAGCCATCAAGCCCTGCACCTCGCTCTTGTCCCCGGACACCTCCCGGACCCTGCAGGTACAATTTTCACCACTCGGATCGGCCCGGATTGAACTTTTAATTTTGAGGCCCACCCGCCCAAGATGGCGGCCACTCCACAGCCCCGCCGGCAATCCGATTCAAAGCAGGGCTCCCTCCCACTTCTCATGGATCCCCAGATGTTCCCTAATACCCAGGGACCCCCCGGGGACACTTTCTCCTCACCCCATCCGTCCCCAGCATCCACAGAATCTCTCATAGGACATACCCTGGATGATCTCCTTCTATCCCCTATGGAGGCCTGCAATCCCCATGGCTCCCTCAGGGATTCTGTCCCCAGAGCTCAACTTGACATAGCCACTCTATTTGTAAAATTCTCAGATCTGCTGGATAGGGGGCTCTCTGTTACTGCTGCAAAAATTACGGGAGAGGTAAAGGCTGATTTGAATAATATAGGATCCAGGATTGAAGCGATTGAATCCAAACTTGATCAAACGGTCGCCAGGACCACCCAAAATACTGATCTTATTCAAACTCTGCATGATCAGCTTGACTCTGCAATGTCAAAGATTGATGATCTGGAGAACAGAACACGTCGCTATAACTTTCGGATAAGGGGGATCCCTGAAAAATTCACTGATACCACAGAGGTAGTGCATTCTCTCATCAAAAAACCTGATTCCAGAATTACCTCAGCATAAGCTGGAACTAGACAGAGCTCACAGGGCTCTCGGTCCCCCTAGATCAGACGGACTTCCCAGAGACATATTGTTCAAACCTCATTATTTTTCTGTGAAAGAGGAAGTAATGAAACGTGCCAGAGCCTTATCCAATCTTACATTCCAGGAACAACCCATCCAAATATTTGCAGACCTCTCATCATATACGATTCAGAAACACAGAGCCTTGAAACCCCTACTCTCTGTTCTGACCCAGAAAGAAATCAAATACTTTGGCTGTTTCCATTTAAACTGAAATTTTTCTTCAAGAATAAGAACTATTCCTTTGCTACCCTCCCAGAGGGAGAACAATTGCTTCTGGAATTGGGACTCATATCCAGGACTCCCTCCTCACCACTGCCGGAATTGCCCAATATGGCAGCGGTGTGCCAGATGCCGACCAGCCCGCTGACACCCCTCTGGCAGAAGCCAAAGACCAAGCGATCCAAGGATTCCAACCATCCCGACTGAAAGACCCTCCTGCCACCTGTTATGGTTTCTCACATCCTTTGGACTTTCGGTTTTCGCTGAAACCCAAAGTTGCCAATATTTCACCTTTTGCTGGTTGGAGATCCTCCTCCAGACTCTTCCCTGAACTTTGAATTGCAATTTTTTTTTCTCTTCCCTTTTTTGCCCACTCATTTGCTCTTTCCCTTCATTTTTTTGGGCTTCACTAATTACATGATTGCCCCCCACGCTACACCCCTCCCTTCCACCCCCACCACCTCTCTTCCCATCCCCTTCCCGCCCTCCCTATCCCCCCTCCCTGCCCTCCCATCCCCCCGCCTCCCCGCACTCCCCTTCCCCCCGCCCCCCCCCCCCCAATTTTGGCTGTTTTCTTGTGCCATTGTTGTCATTTCTCAGATTACACATTTGAAATGTTTTTTATACTGTTTATTGTTATGGGACGCTGCAGCCGGATTAGCGAGCTGACGCCTTCTCCTACCTCGGAGTCTAGGTTTGTTCCGACTCCCTAGGTGGAACCCCTCCCCTTGCTGGGAGATTTTTTTGGGTACATTCTTCCCTACGGTGGCAATGGAATCTTCCCCCTTGCCCCCCTGGAGGCAGAATTATTTTTGTTTTCTTCTCTATCGGTCTTTCTTCTCTCTTCTGTTCTCTCATGCCTCTCTTTTTTTCAGTTTTCCTGACAGGTCACAACCACGAGATGGTGCACAAAGCCCCGACTCTCCTGTGGAACTTCGCTGGATGCCAGACATTCAAATGTATCAAGTAGGTGCCTTGTGGTCGTGTGGGTTCTCCACCCCTCTGCTTCTTGGCTAACTCCCCTACACTACCCCCTATCTTGAAGATAGGGGACACATAATGTGCAGGGCCTTAACTCTTAAAGCGCAGAAAAGTGTTTCAATATTATCATAGCCAAAAACTTGATGTAATTTTCCTCCAAGAAACTCACTTTCCTAATTCGTACAACCCCAAATGTATCCACTCTAAATTCCCCCTGTTTTTTCTGGCCAATGCAGAAGGCAAGACTAAGGAAGTGGCTATCGCCTTCTCCCAAAGGTGCAAATTTTCCCCCATAATGGAACACAGAGACCCAGAAGGACGGTTTATTCTGGTTAAGGGGACCATTGATGACCACTTTTATATCATATTATGCTCCTAACAAAGCACAGAGCCCGTTTTTCTCGCAGCTTTTCCGCACACTGCAACCTATGCTTGAGGGCTCGGTGATTTGGGGGGGGGGGGGGACTCCAATATCGCTTTTGACACAGGAGTAGATAAAAAGAGGCCATTGGGCTCCCAATCGGTTCGTCCCACTAAACATAGTACCCTCGTGGCCAAGCTCATACATGACCAAGGCTTGATTGACATTTGGTGAGAAATAACCCCACCCAAAAAGACTACACTTTTTATTCAACACCACATCATTCCTTTTCCAGAATCGATCATATTTTACTCCCTGCACACCTTACGCCTTTGGCTTTGAAATCCTTCATTAGGGACTCCGCTTGGTCTGACCACGCATTGGCCACATTGCTTCTGCAGAGCCCTCGTACCCATCCACTACATAATAATTGGAAGCTAAACGAATCCCTCCTTAAAGACCCAACCAGAAAAACACAGATTGAAAAAGAGATATGGGAATACCTGACGCGTCTAGAATCAGAATTCCTGACACTCAAACGACGTCATAAAAGCAACCCTACCTCAGTTCCCATAGCGGAGCTGGACTCAGTTAGAACTCAACTTCATTTGGCCTTGACGGCTAAAGCTGACAAACACCTTTGTTGGACAGGAGCGCACTTCTATTTTCAAAGAGATAGAATTGGTTCCCGTTTGGCTTCCACCCTCTCGCCCAAACTGCGTCTGCAAGCTCCCCCTCTAGTGAAACTCCCGAATGGTACTGGTACTCGCAATCCCCAGAATATAACGAAGACCTTTAAAGACTTTTACACTGATCTTTACAGCAATGCCCCTGACCCTTCCCACTCTCAACTACGCTCGTTCCTAGCCTCTATTCCTCTCCCTAAACTAACTGATGACCATCGTGCACTATTGGATGACCCCATATCGGCGGAAGAAATAGAACTAGTCATTAAAGACATTAGGAGTAGTTCCGCCCCTGGTCCAGATGGCTTTTCGATCCCATACTATAAATACTTCGGTCCGATCCTGGCTCCCTACCTAGCAAGGCTATTCAATGATCTTCGCACAAACCCACAACTAGATAACTCCCTTAATGCGGCATATATTACGGTAATACCCAAGCCTGGCAAAGATTCTAGCGAGGTTAGTAATTATAGACCGATTTCACTTATAAATAATGACCTCAAAATACTGACAAAGATATTGGCTAACAGACTTTCCTCCTTCATTGCCCAATATATTCAAAAGACCAGGTAGGATTTATCCTGGGCAGGCAAGGACCCGATCAAATTAGACGCGCTATTGGTGTTATCTCATTGTTGCAATCAGGATGGGACGGGGGTCCGCCCCAGGAGGGTATTCTACTTTCTATTGATCTGCAGAACGCCTTTGACTCTATTTCTTGGTCGTACTTGTTCTCCATATTGGATACTTGGGGTTTTGGAGCACGGTTTGTTAATATCTTGAAAGCATTATACTCCAACCCCAACGCTAAAGTCAGATTCCAAGGCTGTTACTCAGAATATTTACAGATATCAAGAGGTACCTGCCAGGGCTGTCCCCACTCCCCCCTCCTGTTTGCGATTGCAATTGAAACACTAGCCGTAGCTATCAGAAATTACACTAACATTCATGGAGTTCACTGCGCCCAGGGCACTCACAAATGCGACTTGTTCGCAGATAATTTACTCTAAAGGGCCATACACACTATCAGATTATCTGAAGACTTTTTCCTTCAGATTTACCTTTTCTATGTAGTGCAAGGGCCTGCCGGATTGCATACAAATTGAAATTGGTTAGGTTTGACCTCATATTATATGGTTTTGGTAAGTCTACAGACAAAAGTCTTCAGATAATCTGATAGTGTGTATGGTCCATTATTTATCACATCCCTGCTGATTTCCCTTCCCAATATTTGTAGGCTCTTAACAACGTTCGGTACTATTTCCGGACTACATGTGAATATGGCCAAATCAATGGCTTTGAACATAAACATGCCCCCCCCCCAGTGATAGCTAACCTGAAAGATAATTTTCCATTTGCATGGAGCGAACAGTCTATACCTTACTTGGGGGTCACCCTAACAAAGAAAACAGAACCACTATATAAGGCTAACTATCCCCCACTCTACTCTAAACTACAATCAGACCTCCGCACCTGGTTACACTTACCTATCTCTTGGATAGGTAGGGTACATGCGGTCAAAATGACCCTTTTACCCCGTATACTGTATTACTTTAGATCACTCCCTATTCCCGTCAATGGCACTCATCTTCGCAAGTTCCAGTCTCGAACCCTCAAGTTCGTTTGGGGCTCAAAAGGCTACAGATTTTCTAAGGATATCTTATTCAGAACTAGAGTAAAAGGAGGGCTAGGACTTCCTAACCTGCGGTGGTATTACCAAGCAGCACAGTTGGCGCAGATATCAGTCATATATTCTCGTGGGGTAAAACCTGACTGGGTCAATATGGAACACCAAGCGGTCCCTCTCCATACGCTAGACTACCTGATGTGGTGTCACGCAAAGTATCGTCCAGCAATTCTAGCACCTACTCTCTCATACTCGTTCTCTCTCTGGGACAGGCTCCGGGGTAAACACTTAGGACACTTCTTTACAGGATCGGGCCCGATCTCCCTTTAATACTGTAAATCTAAACTCAAAATGCCAGCTACTGAACTCTTCCGCTTTCAACAAATCTCCCATTTCCTTTATTCCATCTGGAAATCCAATGTCACTCCTCCCAAGGTAACACCATATGAGGCATGGTGTGGTAATGTCATGGAGCAGAGTCAGAAACCTAGTTATGCCAGAGCATAGGAGGGCGACCTCTCGCAGGAATTGGGGGAACAGTCTTGGTCCTCTGCCATGTCTGCGGCTTATAAAGGTGTGCTAAATGTCTCCCTTATTGAGGCAAGTGTCAAAGTCCTCACTAGATGGTATATGGTTCCTGAGAGGATTCATAAATTCTACCCGGCTTCTTCCCCGCTCTGCTTTAGAGGTTGCTCCCTCCTAGGCTCTGTTGTTCATATGTGGTGGGACTGCCCCAAAATAAGGGGCTTCTGGAATAAAGTATTTAATATCATCAGGAAAGTCACGGGTCTATCTATTGCTCTGCTTAACATGCCTACCCTATCCAAATATCAAAAACATCTCATTCACTTCATCCTTCTGGGAGCCAAAATGACCATAGCCAGCGCTTGGAAGCGACCCTCACTTTCCATA
The DNA here is from genome assembly GCF_965119305.1 of Pelophylax lessonae. Taxonomy (NCBI): domain Eukaryota; kingdom Metazoa; phylum Chordata; class Amphibia; order Anura; family Ranidae; genus Pelophylax; species Pelophylax lessonae. The sequence continues at coordinate 81,507,456 of NC_138777.1, read as the reverse complement.
TTTCGCGCTAAAAGAAAAATTTCCTGGATCATGTCGAAAGAATTGTTAGCTAGCAAATTCCTGGATACTCACCATCTCTTTGAGGTGGTGTGGGAACCCCATTACATGCTCTGCAGCACTAGTTTGATCCTTCTTATTCTTAGGGATCTGTCAGGAAAACTTCTTCCTCTCACTTTCTCTCTCTAAGACCTCATTCCCCTGTGCTAGTATTGCACCTTCTTTATCATGGTCTGCTCCTTCCTCTCTTTTAATAGCCTCTTTGACTCTCCTTTCTATTCCTTTTCCACCTTTTGTCTGTTCTCTTTCTCTTTTCCACACCATTTTCTCTTGAGCATACAATGCTTGATGAGTAGTTTTTGAGATGCTAGTTGCTCCCTGCCTTCACTGTTTTGTAAGCCTTCCCGACTATTAGGGTTGCATATTACTCAATAGCCTTTTGATCCGAATTTGTAACTTTACTGCACTCTTTTATAAGGGTAGATCATTAATACCTCAACTTGGTCTACCAGAGCTGAGTTATGGGGGAGCCTGGGATGCCCTATCTCTCCTGAGGGGACAGTCTTAGCCCCCAGTAGGGGTCTCCTTGGGATTGGGCCGGTCTCTCCGGATCTCCATTTCAAGGTGCATAACTTTTTCTCTGCGCCCCTCTTATTGTGGAACCTATGAGGTTCACTTGCTTACTTACACTTTTAACCCTCCTCTTATGTTGGCTTTCTGTTACTATCCATGATGTTAACGGGTCGGTTTTGACCCGTGTCTTAAATCAGCCATAAAATACTCTCTGTACAATTATTTATCATCCAATTTGTTTCTTACCTATTGGTTACCTTGTTAGGATTCTCTATCCATGAAAAGATTGGTTTTAATATTTTTGGTGTGACCCCTTAGACCTTTCTTTTGATAGCATACCTCTCATTTTCAAATTTAAAAAATGGTAAAATAAAGTCAGCAACTCTGAAATGTATTGGTCCTATGTTTCTTTACTTTATTTAGAGAAGCAGACAAACAGGCAAAGAGATAGGCCCCTCCCTAACTACAGCTCACAGGGTTGAGAGGTGATTGGCTGTCAGTGTTACTAAGCAGAGAGAGTGTTTATGATTTCAGTTTTGGCACTTATTAGTGTCCTATAATCCTATATTATAACTGGGTCAGAATTGACCCTAACACCATAAACGTCTTAATTTTCACCACAGTATTTTATAATTTAGTGAAAAGGATTCTTTTTCTATTACATTGTTTAAATAGAGGTTCCTGACAAAGTAAAAAAATCTTGATGCAATAAACAAATTTATGTGATACTTATAGACATTCAAAACCTGAAAACGGGTCGGTTCTGACCCTAACACAAGAGGAGGGTTAAGTATTTGAGAGTTGTAGGTATACTGTTCAGTATGGTTCAATTTGTCAAATATTTGCTTTTCGTGCATGGTTCATAATGCTTGTTATGTATCTGTTCCTTTATATTACAAATAAAAATCTTTTGAAAGTTAAACATTTTCAATTGATGTATCTCCAAGTACAGAAAAAAGCACAGAAACACCTAACTTCTGAATTGGCTGACAGCACTGTGCCTCAGGAGAATTGAAATCCCCGAACACTGCGATTTTGCTGCACAACAGAATCATGCAGCAGTGGCGGCAAAACAATCTTTTTACAAATCGCATGAAGCTTGTCGCCAAAAAAGGAGCTAAAAGCGTTTAGGGCAACCCTTTGAAGCAAATGGACTATCCAATGAGCAACACGTGGAAGAACATGTAAATTGCACTTTAAAAATCACGAGTATGCAAGATCTGAACGGGGCCCTAGTGTATACTCTTGTCAAAATAATTATACCACATGCATTTGTTATAGTATCTATACAAGCTAGTTGTACATTTTTTGTGAACTTTATTTTAGATTTTCTGTTGTTGAAAATGTTCTGTTTTTCTGCAACTTCATTTAACTTCAAATAAATCAACTGTTATTTATGTTTAAGCTTACCAGATACATTATAGGTGCAAACGAACTTCGTATCTGTGCATTCACTGCAAAATAAACATATATTTGTAATTTTTTGGAAATGTATTGCAAAAAATAAACTGTAAATAAAATAGGCAAATATTTCTAATTGCTCACCAAATCACACAGGGGTCACAAGAGGGTATTTTATCTCCAGGATTATAGTATTTTCCTGTGTTGTCATAGCATCCACATACATCTACGCATTTCATACCAACTTCCTCAAAAAACGGTTTTTCAGGTGGACATACTGGATAACAACCTAAGGAAAAGTACAAGTCAATATGTCATGGTTATCAATCCTGACCTGAATTTCTGCTAGCAGCCATACTTCATAATTCACTTGAATACAGGTAAAGTCAATAAAATTAGAAATATATTATTTTTATGTGGAATTTTTATAGAGACAGCAGTGATTTCATACCTATAAAAATATTACACTTATGTTGATGCCTTGGTAAAGAAATTGGCCATGGAGTTAAAGATGAACTGAGGGCATGTTACGATAGCCACAAGAGATATGAATCCACTTTGTGTGGAACAAATGCCTTAGGTACTACCATGTAAAATTGGCAGGGGTATTATAAATGCCACGCCACCATTTATGTGGACCAAGAAGAATGAAAAATTTAAATAAAATCTATAAGTGCTTTGTTCACCACTTCCTTTCCTTTATACTTGCTTATCAGAATAACAAATGTAAGAATTTAGAGGATGAATGAAAGACTTTGTGCAGTGTAACACATTTAGTAGCAAACATTCTTATTTGAGGTCAATACATCAGACCAAAAAAACAGACAACTGAAGAGAAGAGAGATATGTGATTTCGAAAGAGACACAATTCCAAATAGGGAAATCTTGAGAATAGGGATGAGCAAATCTGTCTGGGTAGTATAGCCCAGGGTTGGGAGAATCCTGTTTGAAATTCAGCGAACCTGAACTTAGCAACAAATCCTATTGAAGTCTATGGTGGGGGGTAGGGGGATGGAAACCCTGTTTAAAATTTGTTTAGGACTAACAGGTAAACTATTGTCATACAAAAAGGCATGGAAAGCTAGGCACTGCCATGGGGAACATGTATCATTGAAAAAAAAAAATACTGTAGAGCAGGGAGAGGTAACTTTTAATGCAGCTTCAAGGGCAACATTAATGGTATACAAATCATGTAAATAACATACCGTACTTGGGGAATGGCTTAAAGCTATAATGTGCATAGTGTTACAGAAAAGTATGTTTTTTTGTTTTTTTTTTGTGTTTGTTTTTTTATGGACAGCCTCTGTGACAGCATAGTCTGGCAGCACATATTTTCTGTGAATTTTTATTTTTAAATTTTTTAAATAGAATGGTTTACATATAGCAGCTGCACCCAATCTGATTCATCATAGTAAAAAAATATTTTTCCAGTGGTTTTAGCAGCAACACATGCTTTTTCATCAAGCTGTATAAGGCCTGCTTTTTGCCAGTAGTTTGCTAAGGTCTGTGTTCTCACTGATGCAAAACTGTCCTGTCCTGTTTCGAATCAAAATAAAACTGTAAATTTGAAGAAATTTTGGAAAAGACATAAAACAAATTCCGAATATGAATTGGACGAATCAACAGAATTTAACATAACTAAATAACTAGATTAATGAATCTAAACGAAACTAAATAAAACAAATTTTTTCATCATGCACAAGTCTAATCCCTGCAAATTAAGGGAATCCCGTGGGGACCCCAAGGCCACCAGAAATAGTGTCTCCATTGTAAGATTTCCCCACTATTACTTTTCTGGGGACAAACAAAAATGTGAGATTTTCTCTTACTTTTAATGCTAATGGTAAACAGAACAAATCGAGAGGATGAATATCTCTAATGGGGACACAGACAGCAATATAAACCTGACAGTAGTTCTAATCCCTCTCCACTTCATCTAAAACGAAATAAAACGTTTTGCCTTCAGTTATACTTTAAGAGAAAAACAGAGAAACAGTAAAGCAATGAAGTTTGCTCTATTTTAAGATATTTTGTCACTTAAAGTGCTAGTAAACCCTCAAAGTTTGTTTACACCTACAGGTAAGCCTATAATAAAGCTTACCTGTAGGTAAAATTTATATCCTATTCTAGAGAGCAATAGCCGGTGACATCACTGGCTCATGTGCTCTGAAGCAACAGCATGCCCATGCCGTTCTATCAGAGCCCTATGCCGCAGCCGTGACTCTTGTGCGCATGCGTAGGAGTGACTTCATCACATTCATTCATTTCAAGGTAAGTCTTTCATAATGTGCTAGTATGTGATGCAGGGTTTTTCTTTTTTTTTTCATTTTGTTTTTTAAAGCCTTTACTACCACTTTAAAAATAAATAACTCATCCTCCCTCTTTAGTAACCCAGTAGCCTGTAGCATACATACCTTTACCAGCACTGCAACTTCAATGCCTATTGCCACCCCTGTGATGTATTTGGTGACCTTTGGAAATACCTGGTATTGTTGACTAGTGTACACCCCTACCCCCTCTGTATGTCAAAATATAAGGGCCTTTGAGACAGCATATTCTGCATTGTAGGGAGCAAGGTGGCATGACACATGCTTCCCTATACCTACAATTTCTATCGATTGGTGGCAGTTTAGCATGTCTAGGGGAAGATTGTTAAAGGGAATCTATACTGTATCTTTGGATTCAAATACTGATGAGTGTTGGAGGTGTGGGACAGAGGAAGTCACTGTGCTCCACATTTGGTGCTCATGCTGCCACAATCAACCCTTCTGGCATGCTTTTTCTAATCTCTGCACCCGAAGAGAAAATGTCCAGGGACCCAAAAGATAGCCCTTCTACACTAAATCGGAACACCTTCAGGTAGCAAAGAATGGCATCCCAAGACTTCTCTCTGCAGGTATAGTGCTGATCTCTGCAGAGCTAAAATTGTCCCCAGTGTATGGGAATGGGTTACTAAAATGAACCTCATTATAAAGATGAAAAAACTGACAGCTAGTTTGCATGATTGGTATTCAAATTTCAATTAAGCACACCTGGGCTTCCAATGCATACTCTAATAATGCTCATCTCCAATCTTCTATAAGTTCTAAAATCAGTGTATCTTATTGCTGCTGTATATATTCTTAGGCCTACCTGAGCTGGATCTGTCCCTTGCCCCCTTTTTCCCTTTCACTTTTCCCCCACAGTCTGTACGTTACTCCTTTCATCTAAATAGAGTGGTTGGAGTGCTGAGCCCCCCCCAGGGAGAGTATACATCATGGTTGCTTGATTAGGCTCAAAAATGCAGGCCAGGTTTTGAAGTAATACTTTATAAAGATATACTGATTATAGCCCAGGTAGCAGAATACACTCTCCTTAGCTCCATGTTCAGTTCCTAACTGATTTGGCTTTTTTGCAGTCTCAGCCTCAGTCTTTCGAAATCACCCACAGTCTGAAAAAAATGTACCTCTGATTTTTTTCTTAATATTTATTATATTAATAATTTACTTTGAAACATTTAAGTGAAAATGTAAATTTACCTTCCACTTTGAGTGCATCAGATGAACAAAATCCGGATGGTTTCCTACAGGTTTTCATGCAGTGGGGTCCACAGGGTCTATAATGCCACTGACAATCATCTTCATTCTCATTGTAATATTCACAGAATACAGCTGTAATGATAGAGAACATGTATATACTGTAACTGTATATGAAACCCTAGCATATTAGGTAGTCAATGATATGGTTTCAAAGCCTAGAGAATAAAACATGTTGAAGCAAGACATTTTTTTACTGTATTATTTTGAGAACTTGCCATCTTCATGTTGCTTCCATGCTGCTCTGTCATTAGCAACTGCATCTAACCAGTGATTCTGGCAGGAACTGAGCAACTTCTGCAAATGTGTGTGTGGAGTTTTGGAAGATCAGGGTCATTGTTCTCCTGTTGGGACCTTTTAATTGCTACAAAATTGTGGCAGTATGTTCCACATTGCCCAGCACACCAAAAGAGTACTAAATACTTTCTAACACAGGTCACAAATCTATTAACCAAGGTCGCTCCTGAGGAATTTTGGTTGTGAGAAAACACATAGGGTGGAGTTAGTGAGGTTTGAACCCACTTGGTACCTTTGCTCTTGTATGTTTTTACCTACTCATAATTTGGTGGGGAGTTATGAAAAAGTGAAGCTACTTTGGGGAACAGAGCTCATCTTGCAGACTGAAACAAAGTCCAAATTACCTAAAATGTATTATTTTATTTTTGTATTGTTCTGGTGAGTTTACTCTTACAAGTCACGGTTCATCTTAAAGCGAAAACACATTTTTCTCGGGGGAACATGTATGACAATATTAGAGCTCAAAATCGCTGCACTTATCACTTTAAATCTAGAATTGATTGTTACTATGGACAACAATGGATGCACAATTATTCATTTATAAAAAGGATCAAATATTTGATTGAGTATTAACACTTTTTGCATTTTACTATACACGGTCATATTTTCACTAATTGTGTTAATCATTTATTGGATTTTTAAATCTATATATTATTTACACTTTATTAATTATTATTATTATTGAGTTTTTTTGTATGTGTCACATTTCAGCACTCTACACTCTTTATATGACTTTGTATTTTGGTATTTTATATACCATAAATACAGCACAAGAAGCTTTCAAAGGTGTTGATTAGGTATATAGCATGGAGTATTGTGTTATAAACTGGGTAAACAATATTTTTTTATTTTGTTTCATTTGACCAGCAGGCTGAATGAAAAAATATTAACAGATTCTTGCACCCACACAAGTGAGATGGGTGCAGGACCCCCCCACCTCTTCTGTTACATAGTTACATAGTTAGTGAGGTTGAAAAAAGACATCAGTCCATCCAGTTCAACCTATGATGTGTGTGTGTGTTTGCTTTTAACCGTACATTGTATACCCCTGTATGTTGTGGTCTCCAAGGTGCCCATCTAATAGTTTTTTGAAACTATCAATTCTCCCAGCTGATACAACTGCTTGTGGAAGAGAATTCCACATCCTTACCGCTCTTACAGTGAAGAACCCCTTACGCATTTTAAGGTTAAACCGCCTTTCCTCTAGTTTTAGTGAATGGCCACGTGTCTTATTGTATCTCCTCTCTCTGAATAGTTTGTTCCTTATGCTAGGGTCGCCAGTACAGTATTTGTACATTGATATCATATCCCTCCTCAATCGTCTCTTCTCCAGAGAGAATAAGTTCAGTGCTTGTAGTCTTTCCTCATAGCTGATGTCCTCCATTCCCCTAATTATTTTTGTTGCCCTTCTCTGGACTCTTTCCAATTCCAGCACATCCTTCCTGAGGACCGGTGCCCAGAACTGGACAGCATACTCCAAATGTGGCCGGACCAGAGTCTTGTAGAGCGGGAGAATAATCTCTTTATTTCTGGAGTGAATCCCCTTTTTTATACATCCCAGTATTCCGTTGGCTTTGCTTGCAGCGGCTTGGCATTGCATGCCACTGCCAAGCCTGTTGTGTACCAGTACCCCCAAGTCCTTTTCCATCCTAGACTCACCCAGAGGTTCCCCCCCTAGTGAGTAGCTTGCTTTCTGGTTTCTGGCCCCCAAGTGCATTACTTTACATTTTTCAACATTAAACCTCATCTGCCATGTAGTTGCCCACCCCGTTATTTTGTTCAGGTCCGCTTGTAAGGTTTCCACATCCTGCATAGAAGATATTGGCATGCTTAGTTTAGTATCATCCGCAAATACTGAGATTGTACTATATATCCCCTCCTCTAGATCATTTATGAATAAATTAAACAGGATTGGTCCCATGACAGAACCCTGGGGGACCCCACTTTCCACACCCGCCCAATCCGAGTACTCCCCATTAATCACCACCCTCTGGACTCTCCCCTGGAGCCAGTTCTCTATCCAGGTACTCACCCTATGGTCCATACCTACCTTCCTTAGTTTGTACAGTAAGCGTTTGTGGGGAACGGTGTCAAAGGCCTTTGCAAAGTCCAGATACACCACATCCACAGGCTTACCTTTATCTAGGTGGCAGCTCACTTCATCGTAGAAGGTTAATAGATTGGTTTGGCAAGAACGATTTTTCATGAATCCATGCTGATTACTACTAATAATACAGTTTTCATTACTAAAGTCTTGTATGTGGTCCCTTAACATCCCCTCCAAAATCTTGCAGACTACAGATGTTAGGCTGACCGGCCTTAAGTTACCCGGGATACATCTCGGCCCCTTTTTAAATATTGGTACCCCGTTGGCTTTTTTCCAATCAGCTGGCACCATACCCGCCTGTAAACTATCCTTAAAGATCAAGAATAATGGTCTGGCAATCACCTGGCTGAGCTCTTTCAGAACCCTCGGGTGCAAGCCATCCGGTCCCGGTGATTTATTTATGTTAAGTTTCTCTAGTTTAGTTTTAAGTCTATCTTCTGTTAGCCATGGCAGTATTTCCTGAGGTGTGTTGTTTAGTTTCGGCCTTACAAGCTAGGTTCGTGTAGCCCCCCAATTCTTTTGTGAAGACTGAAGAGAAGAAATTATTTAACACTTCCGCCTTTTCTCTGTCCTCAGTGGCCATATTTCCTTTGTCATCTTTTATGGGGCCAATGTGTTCTGGCCTCGCTTTCTTACTGTTTATATACTTAAAAAACTTCTTGGGGTTCTTTTTACTCTCCTCCGCTATATGTCTCTCGTGTTCTATTTTAGCCGCCCTGATTTCATCTTTACATTTCTTATTACACTCTTTGTAATGCTTAAATGCTGCCAATGACCCCTCAGCCTTGTATTTTTTGAAGGCCTTTTCTTTAGCACTAATATGCATTTTTATGTTGGAGTTTAGCCACCCAGGGTTTAGCTTTGCTCTTTTAAATTTATTTCCCTTTGGAATGCACTGTCCAATCCCCTTGTTAAGTATGCTCTTGAAGCACTCCCATTTTTCCTCAATATTCTTTGTTCCCAGGGTTCTATCCCAATTGATATTTTCTAGCAGCGAGCGCAGTTTTGGGAAATTGGCTCTTTTGAAATTCAGCGTCTTAATATTACCCTTGTGCTTCCTATTACTGTAATTAATACTGAAACTTATTGACCTATGGTCACTGTTTCCTAAGTTGGTCCGTATTTCTATATTCGTAAGCAGGTTTGTATTGTTAGTAATCAGTAGGTCAAGTACCGCATTGTTTCTTGTCGGTGCATTCACCATCTGACCCATGAAATTGTCCTGCAAAACATTTAGGAACTGCCGAGCCTTGGCTGATTGTGCGGTTCCTTCTGCCCAGTCTATATCAGGATAATTAAAGTCCCCCATTATAATGACATTTCCCATCCTTGCTGCCAATCCTATCTGTAAAATGAGGTCCGCCTCCCCCTCCTCCCTCTGGTTGGGGGGCCTATAGCATACGCCCAATATTACCTTCCCCACCGTGCCTTCCCTTTGAAGCTCTACCCATATGGATTCTGCCTTGTCCTTAGCTCCATTATTAATATTATCCCTCATATTTACCTGTATACTGTTCTTAATATACAAACATACCCCTCCCCCTTTTTTTCCTTCTCTATCCCTGCGATAAAGGGAATACCCCTGAATGGTCGCCATCCAGTCATGAGAGCTGTCAAACCAAGTCTCAGTTATCCCCACAAAATCTAAGTCCTCCTCAAACATCAGCAGCTCCAGCTCTCCCATCTTGTTGGCAAGGCTTCTGGCATTGGTATACAAACCTCGTAATTTTGACCGGTTACAAATATCCTCATTTGATGTTTTTAGGCTGCTCTTGTGATTTTTCCCCATACCCCCCCTGGGTATAGGAGCTCCGAACACCCTACCGCTAATCCCCCCATTTCTGCCCTCTGAAACTTGCTTTCCACTGGCTAATTCTACATCTGTACCCTGTTGTATTCTGAGAGTAGGAACTTCTCCACTGTCGGAATACCCTGACCAGCTTTGCAGCCGATTGGCTGCAGCTGCTGATTGATGAAGTTTTTTCAGAAAGACCATTCGACAAAAGCTGATCTAATGATCGGTTTCTGTCGAACAGGGAGGGATACACACAGATCAAAATTCATTCAGTCCCTGCTGCACTGGCCAAATTTTAATCTGTGTGTATCCAGCTTTACAGGTAAATCAATGGGAAACTTTCAGCAAGATCTATTCAAAGATACTTAGAGAGCGCAATGAAAAGGATAGAAACTGTGGGGTTGATTTACTTAAGACAAATAGACCGTGCACTTTGCAAAGTGCAGTTGCATTCTGCAAGAGCAGTTTCTCCAGAGATTAGTAAATGAGAGTAAGCTCTGCTGACTTCCATCATTTTATCATGTGCAAGCAAAAATGCAGTTTTATAATTTTTTTATTTTCCTTGCATGTGATTGGGTATTCTTTGCAAAGTGAAGCTTTACCTCATTTACTAAGCTCTGGAGCAACTGCACTTGCAGAGTGCAACTGCACTTTGCAAAGTGCACAGTCTACTTGCCTTTTGTAAATCAACCCCTTTAAGGAATTTCATCCTTGCTTCTATATCTCCCTATTGGTTGAGTTCCAGTTTCTTGCATAGTCCCCACAGTTCAACAAACCTTATGGGAATTTCTCCCACTGTCCTAACTGCTGCAGTAAATAAGTGTATGTCTAGCCAAAAATCTTTTTCTCCGTTTGGAATAGAGTGAAGAAGGTTTAGAACCCCTGAAAGCTTTTATCTTGCTATCCTGGGCTTCATTAGAGAGATTTACTCCCACTTCTTGTCCTGCTGACAACGTGCATTTGGCTTTGGTGTACTTTAAAGCAGAATGTAAATGGTAGTTCCCAAATGGTGTTCCTTATTAGCTTAGAAGTGAGAGATAAGAGTGATAAAGTGCAAAATGGCTGGGATAGGAAAAAAACCATGGAAAAATAACATATTCATCCACCACAGATATCTGCATCTAAGCATGATTATATGGGCTTGATTTACTAAAGGCAAATAGCAGTTGCTCCAGATCTTAATAAATGAGCAGAAACTCAGCTGACTTTCATCATCCAATCGTGTGCAAGTGAAAATGTTGTTTTTTGTTTTTGTGATTGGGTACTCTTTGCAAAGTGAAATCTTTCCTCATTTAGTAAGCTTTGGAGCAACTGCACTTGCAGAGGCACAAAGTGCCTTTAGTAAATCAAACCCTATATGTCAAAAAGCGTTTTTGTGTGATTCAACAATAACCTAAATTGCTGTAGACACTTACGGCAACGAGTAGGAGTTCGCCACTCCACACAGACACAGTGAGAAAGGCATACTTGAGCGTATTGGGCTACTGCAGTGCAAAAGCATTCACAGTCTCCTCCTTCATCACAAGCACATGTATCTTTCACACATGCTTCATAATAGCTACCAGGGTCCACCTTTAAACACAAAAGAAAGAAATCATTGTAATTTGATTCACAAATTTTACCTAAGATAAAAACAAGCAAAAATCAGAAAGGCAATGCACTACTTTAGCTTTTTTTTGTTGCAAGTACCTTGAAAAGCTTACAAAACCTTGATAGTGTTTATAACTGTTCAGAGAGCTGATACAGAATTACATGGAAGTTTCTGGCTAGCTAGTGGCATTTAGTCACAATCAACTGGGTACATAGTTGCCAACAGTCTTGATTTTCCCGGGACATTCACGAAATTCAGACCCATGTCCTAGTCTGACCGTGTCCCGAACTGCACATACGCTGCTCGGGCAAACTCGGCCGTTCGGGCTTGTGCAAGCTCGGACTAGTTCAGCCATTCGTGCTCAAAAAAGCTTGACCTAGCTTGGCCATTTTGGCTCAGGATGCATGCACAATGACATCATGGTGCCACCCTGAATGAAGTGGGCACGCCCCCCGAGACAATGGTGAATGGAGTGGCCGTGCTGTGAGCAGGGGATTCCAGGGACCAACTGGGACAAGGCAGGTGACACTGACCAGGACACAACAGGACTGGATGTGAATATTACCCCATCTCCTCTGTATACATCCTCATCTCTCTGTGCGGTCAGCTGTGTTCTCTGACAATCTCTTGTCCACAATCTCTGACCCCTTCTCCTGTATCATGTCGGCACACTCTCTAACCATCTCCTGTATTATGTCCGCATACTCTCTGACCATCTCCTGTATCATGTCAACACACTCCCTGACCATCTCCTGTAGCATGTCCACACACTCCTTGACCATATCCTGTATTATGTCCACACAATCTCTGATCATCTCCTGTATCATGTCCGCACACTCTCTGACCATCTCCTGTAGCATGTCCGCACACTCTCTAACTCTCTCCTGTATCATGACCACACACTTCCTAACCATCTCCTGGATCATGTTCGTACACTCCCTGACCATCTCCTGTATCATCCTGTATCATGTCTGTACACTCCCTGACCATCTTCTTTATCATGTCCACACACTCTCTGACCATCTCCTGTATAATGCTATTTATTAAAGTAGTTCCAATGTGTCTTCTCCCTCCAATTTCTTCTGTCATATCAATATTTAGACAAGTAGCTCAGACACCTTAATCCAATTACCATGAAATATTTGGATATTGATTGTCTAAGAATATGGGAGGTGAAAGTTGTGAACAGGATGATACTATATCATATAAAAACCACGCTAACACTCCAAAAAAGCCTTATCTAACAAAAATCATATATTCAATGGCAGATTAAAGCACAACACACAATGGGCTCCGTTCACACAGTGGCACATTCTTCTTTAAAATTTGCAGTAAAATAGCTCATATAATTTTTCAATTTTTATTTTGCAATTCACAAAGAAAGCTACTAAAATACTGCATGTGGTATTTCATCGAAATTTGCAATATTTAGCTCATGAAACCATGCAGTATTTTATCTCATGTGATATCCAGTGGAATGGATACAAGGAAGAAAGATTAAAACCCCTGTTAGTGCTAATAAAGCAGTAAAATGCTTTAACCACTTGCCGACCACCCGCCGCACATTTACTGAATTGACGTACCCGTACGTTGCTCTGGGCCCGCTGACCGAGCGGTGATTGGATTTGTTCCAGAACCGATCACATGTCAGGTCCAGGCCAATGATTTTTGGCCTGGACCTGGTGATCGGTTCTGGCAAATCACAGAACGTCCTGGGCCTGTGTAATGTAAACATAGGCACAGGAAATTATGCAATCTCCCCTCCTGGAGCCCTTTTTGGTTCCAGCGAGCGAGGAGGAAGCATCAACAGTGAGTATACAAGCACTACACTGACAAGTACACATTGGCACATTTTTCACCCCCTGATCACCCCCCAGTTAACCTTTTCACTCCCTGTCACAGTATCACTATATACGGTGTACAGGGTTTTTTTTTTTTTACTGATCACTATAATGTCACTGGTGATGCCTGTTAGTGTGAGCAACAGTTAGTGGTAGTTAGTGTTTGTCCCAGATAGGCTTAGGGTACCCGCCATATATTACCTAATAAAGATTTAACCCCCTGATCACCACCCAGTTAACCCCTTCACTGCCCAGTTACAGTGTCATTATTATAGTGTACAGATCTTTTTTCTGATCACTGCATTGGTGTCACGGGTGACGTCAGTTTGCGTTAGCGTTAGTTACCATCAATCCAGGATAAGACAAAAAGAAAAGCGCTCTAAGTGCAGGCAAATTTATTGTAAAATAAAAACAATAGCCGTAGCGAATCACAAGATGCCACGGTATTCAGGCTTTTTTGCATCAAATATGATATGAAGCTCTTCTAGGTGGTGCCATCTATCCACACTACAGGCAGTATTCACTGAAACACCTTCCGTCACAGGAAAAGAAAAGATCGGCTATCTCTTAGCGGCATTCGGGGAGGCAACTGTAGTGTGGAGAATAGCATCAGATTGCCCGCCACATATTCAGTAATACATTTTAACTCTTTGATTGCCAGTGAGACACACACACACACTAAACATCTCCATTATTAGTGTAGTGTCTGAATAGATCAATATATTTGATCAAATCAAAACTATACTAGCTTGTATCAGTCGACATTACCGATTCTTCCCTTTATACACGTTTTTTAAATATCCTTGTAAGTAGTACTATTGTGGGAAAATAAAATATTACATTTATGGACTTCACTATGTGGATTATTTATTCCCTTTGAGGTGCCCAGAGAAATTATCTATAAGGGGTTACAGTAACAGAGCGCTAGCCGGGAGGAGATCTCCTTGGATGTGTATCAGTCACAAGCCTATCTGACCCTTAGTGGAGGGACCATTGGTGAGTAGAGTCCCAGAAGGGGATTGGAACACTCTGCACTGGTTGTAGTTTGGAGTACCCCAGCACTTTTGTTTGCAACACTACAAGCACTTCTTTCTCATCATTTATATTGCACATTATATTGGACTTTTTTTTCAGCACTATCAGTACTTTTTCAGAGGACTGCACCATTTATTGAATATATCAAATTTAAGCACTAGAGCACTTTCCAATTATTAATTCTTTACTAATTTTTATATCACTTATTTATGTATTTGAGAGGTATTGTTATAATTTTGCAAGCGCTGTTTTTCTTGTTAAAGCAATTTATATGCCAATCAATTTATTGCTGCAAACCCAAATTTGACCCTTGCTAGAGAATTTGCATGGAAACGTATCACTGTTTCCAAATTTAGAACCTTTCTGGGCCTATCCCTCATTATGGATGTTACTAAAAAGAGTGAGTTGCAGTCATATTGGTTAACTGACCCAATTCATCATATGCCTGTGTTCTCTGCTGCCATGGCCAGGACTAGATGCGAGCAAATCTTGTGGTTCATGCATTTCAATGACAATGAACTCTGTCATCCTCAGGTAGACCCTGGATATGACCGGCACCACAAATTTCAGGCCCCTCATAAATCACTTCAATGAAAAATTTGCGGCCTTGTATGCGCCCCAACAAGCTGTCTGCATTGATGAGTCCCCGATTAAATTTTCTGACTGCCTTGCTTTCAAACAGTTTCTCCCTAGCAAGCGTGCCAGATATGGGGTCAAAATGTATAAGCTCTTTGACAGGGCAACAGGCTATACATGTCGTTTCCAGGTTCATGAGTAAAAAGATAGCAATGTGGAGCCCCCCAACTGCCCTGACTACATGGGGAGCAGTGGCAAGATTGTTTGAGACTTGGTGTCACCCTTATTCGGAAAGGCCACTTTTTGGTCACATTTTTGATTTTAGATTTGGCACATGTGGCACCCTGCGACCTAATCGCCGGGGCTTCCTTCAACAACTTGTAGATTCCTGACTTAGATGGGGGGGGGGGGGAAGAGCCTGCTTGAAGTGTAACAAATTGCTTGCAGTGAAGTGGAGGGACACACGGAATGTTTTTGTTCTGTCTTCCATTCATGCAGATACAACAGTCCAAATTGCAACGGCATCTGGTGTTGTTGAGAAGCCCCTCTGTGTCCACGAATACAACCTTAACATGGGAGGGGTGGACTTCAACGACCAGTTGATGGTGCCATACTTAAGGCCAGACGTTGGTACAAAAAAGTGTGTGTGTATACTTATTCCAATTGGCTCTGCTAAACGCTTATGTGCTATACAAAGCGTCCTAAAATTCCAGGAAGAGATCATCACAGCTCTTCTGTATCCAGAAGGGGCTGTGGCCCAAACTCACAATCCAGATGCAGTGAGCCCGCTGCATGAGAGGCATTTTTTGGGTGTCCACCCTAGTACCCCTACCCAAAGAACACCCCAAAGAAAATGTCATGTGTGTAGTAAATAGGGATGATTGAACGGTTCGGGTCCACCATCGGTTCGGCCCGAACATTGGGTGTTCGAGGTTCAGCCGAATTTAGAACTTTTTGCCCAAAAAGTTCGGAATTCGGCAACCAGAACCGACCAAAATGCAATGCTTCAGGAAATGGGCTTTAAAAGCCCGTGATTGGACCAGAACCATTAGCAAAAGCCAATTGAGGGGGCAGGAGAATGCTAGGAATGTGATTGGAGTGACTAGGGGGTCCCTAGACCAATCATTAGTGAAAACGCCCCCCAGTATTTAAGATCGCCCCCGCCATATTCCTAACATTGTTATACTGGACATGGAAGAGAGTGGAAGCAGTTTTGTTAATTTTATTTTAAAAGTGTCATTTAGCATTTATTAGTGTGAGGAAAGGGATATCTAGTGTAGTTAGAGTGCTCCTTTACACTTAAGTTAGCTTCAAAAATTTAGTTTCTGTAGGGAAAGTGTTAAGTGTAAAGGGACTGTAGTGTAGTGTAGGGTTAACTGACAGTGACTGCTACGGAAGGGTGACAAAACCCTTCCATAGCAGGGTGACCGCTATAGAGAAATGATCATTTCTCTGAGTTGCTTCGGGACAGGAATATGGCTTCTCACCAGCCAAGCATTTTTCATGCTGCAGGGGCTGCCACTGCCAGTGCTTTTTTGAGGACATGTTTGATGTCAGACATGACATCTGAACATGTGTATAGGGGGGTATATATACACATATATGTCTGTATATATACCCCTAGACATATATAGGTGTGATAGTAGCAGAAATATATGCTTGCGCTAATGAAATCATTTACAGTAATATATTTCTGCTACTATCACACCTATATATGGCTAGGTGTCTATATACATATAATTATGTGTGTATATATACCACTATACACAAGTTCAGATGTTTTGCCTGCCTCAAAAGAACCCCAAAAAATGCCAAAAAAAACGCTAGTGTCAAAAAAAAAATGCCCAGGTGTGTTTTTGCTGGCATTTTTTGGGAGTTTTTGGAGGCAGGCAAAACATCAGAACTTGTGCACAGTACCACTATACACAAGTTCAGATGTTTTTCCTGAATGCAAAGAACCCAAAAAAATGCCTGCTATTAAACCGGCAAGGTGTTAAAGCAGCGAAGCCAACCTCCTGTGCTGAAAGTTTTCTAATACAAACAATCTTTTTTTTTTATGGTTCTGGACATGCTACAGAGCTGAAACTTCACATGTACACCTTTTAGACCCCCCAGATACTAAATCCAAAGTAAAAAAATCAAAAAATCTCTTTTTTTTTTAAAATTTTTCAATAATTGGCTTTTTTATCAAAAATTACAATTTTTAAGAACTTTTTTTGTGTGATTTTGTGTCTGGGGGGTCTAAAAGGTGTACCTGTGAAGTTTCAGCTCTGTAGCATGTCCAGAACCAGAAAATTTCTACTGAAAATTTATCTTTTTTGGTTCTGGACATGCTACAGAGCTGAAACTTCACATGTACACTTTTTAGACCCCCCAGATACTAAATCCAAAGTCAAAATCAAAAAATCTCTCTCTTTTTTTTTTTTTTTTCAATAATAGTTAATGGGGCATGACCCAGAACCCTAGGGACTTTTTAGGGGCATTTATTGGGTTTTAGGGCTTAAAAATTGTGTTTTTTGATTACCGAAGTTCGGGTCCCATTGATTTCAATGGGGTTCTGAAATCCGGGCCGAACTTTCCTGAAGTTCGGATGTTCTGGCCGAACCGAACTTTTCAAAAGTTCGATCATCCCTAGTAGTAAACACGGATATAGGCGTGACACCCGCTATTTTTGTCCCTCCTGTCCTGGCCAACCTGGTCTCTGCATCGGGGACTGTTTCTGTCACTACCACACACTAGTAGAGTTTTAGTATAGGGTACAGCACGGCACAGTCTAGCGCACACTTTTTCACACAGGGTCTCGAAAGATGTTGGCTATCGTATTTTGAGAGACCCTAGCCTGGAACAGTCTTTTTACACTTACAAAAAAGTTTAAAAAAAGTTACAAAAAATAAATAAAAAACTGTTGTCGTTTTATTGAGTTAATTTTCTATTCTCACTCTACTTTTCTACTCTTTCTACTTTTATTGTACTTTATAATATACTGTTATACTGTAATGTTTTTTTGCTACTGTGTTTTATTGTTAACCATTGTTTGCTTTGCAGGTACGCCCATCAGCTACAGCACTGATTTGTTTATCCTGACAGCAACAGTGTTTGCTCTCAGCATATACATATCAATGATTGCATCGCTGTAGGAGGTGATTTCATCACTGCAGTTAAAAAAAAGAGCATATATGGCAAAGCATGGGGTATGGGGTGGACACAGAGGGCGGATCTTCCCTATGCTTAGCCATATATTTTTTAAACTTTTCGATGTGAATGGAGGAATCTGTTATGTTCTTTTTTTTTGTTCAGCCCATGGGCTGAATGAAAAAAAAGAATATTGCATGTATGCCCATCATTAGAAGTGGGTGGATGCTGGGAGGTTTAATGGTGGGCATACCACACACTTTCTGGCAGAGATTTCTTCAAACGCCCAGGTGTGTTGTTGCAGGCGTTTATTGGGCATTTTTTGGGCGTCTTTGGAGGCAGGCATAACATCTAAACTTCTGTATAGGGGTATATATACACACACACATATATGTATATATACACATACACACAAATAGGTGTGATCGGAGCGGAGCCACATCCCTGCAAATAATTTCATTAGCGCAGGCATAGGGTTCCGCTACTTTCACACCTATATGTGTGTATGTGTATATATACATATATGCGTTTGTGTATATATACCCCTATACAGAAGTTCAGATGTTATGCCTTCCTCCAAAGACGCCCAAAAAATGGCCAAAAAAAACACCTGCAACAAAAACTCCCAGGTGTGTTGTTGCAGGCATTTTTTTGGGCATTTTTTGGGCGTCTTTGGAGGCAGGCATAACATCTGAACTTCTGTATAGGGGTATATATACACACACACATATATGTATATATACACATACACACATATAGGTGTGATAGGAGCGGAGCCACATCCCTGCAAATAATTTCATTAGCGCAGGCATAGGGTTCCGCTACTTTCACACCTATATCTTTGTTTATGTGTATATATACATATATGTGTGTATGTATGTATACCCCTACACAGAAGTTCAGATGTCATACCTGCCTGCAAAGACGTCCACAAAAAAAGCCCAATAAACGCCTGCAACAAAAACGGCCAGGTGTGAAAGTAGCGGAGCCCTATCCCTGCTCTACTGCTATTCTAAGACAAATTATCTTTTTCTTATGGCGGTCACCCTGACATGGAAGAGTTTGGTCACCCTGCCATAGCAGTCAGAGTCAGTTCACCCTACACTACACTACAGTCACCCTGACACTTAACACTTTCCCTACAGAAACTAGATTATTAAATCTAACTATAGTGGAAAATAGTACCCTAACTACACTAGATATCCCTTTCCTCACACTAATAATTGCTAAATGACACTTTTGAAGCAGGAGTAACAGAACTGTTTCCACTCTCTTCCACAGCCCCTGTATTACAGTGCTAGAGATTTGGCGGGGCTATGTTATATACTGGGGGGCGTATTCACTACTGATTGGCCTCTGGACCCCCTAGTCACTCCAATCACATTCCTAGCATCCTCCTGCCCCCTCAATTGGCTTTTACTGATGGTTCTGGTCCAATCACAGGCTTTTAAAGCCCAGTTAGTGTCCCAATGCATTTTGGTCGGTTCTGGTTGCCGAATTCCGAACAGTCAATGTTCGGGTCGAACCGATGGTCGACCCGAACCGTTCGATCATCCCTATTCAACATTACTAAAAAAAAAAAAGCAATTTGGAGCGCTACTATAATTAAACCCACTACTAACTGTATAAGAGTATGGCAAAACCAATTGTTTAATCCCTGATGAAGTGGGAAACCTGTAGCTTCTGAAATGTGTTGGGTTGTCTCTTTTTTATATTTGGATTTCTGTGACAAAATAAACACTTAGACTGGTAAACCTATGGTGTGACACTATTGTTCTCCACAAGTCCACTACATCTGATGAAGCAATGCTACGTAAGGCCGGTCTCTGTAATGTCTTCTCCCCCATGCTACAGTGGTGTGTTATCAAGACCAATGCAGGGTCCTTAGCCCTGCATTGGATCAAATGATACTGAGTTACAATCCACCGCCAGAGCATGGGGGGGAGCTCATGCATACTAGCACATTATTAGGGAGCTCGTGCATTGCATGGGGGAGCTATGCATACTAGTACATTATAAAATACTTACCTTAGCACAAAGCCCTCCAGCGGTGCGCTGTCACTGCTGAGAGGGCTTCCATCTTCCTCTGGTCTTCCTTCTGGGTTCACAGGCTGCGGCTGTAGGAGTGACCAGGGGCCACAATGACGTCACTTACGCACATGCGGGCAGGAGCTCTCAGCTGCGGCACAGAGCTATGAAGGTCGCACATGCGCCAATGACGTCACCAGCTGCATCCAGTGGGAATATCTCTTAAACACCGCAATTTTAGGAGATATTCACAATGAATACTAGCATATCATGTCATTCCCTTGCAGGGGATTTTGTTTGAAATGCTGCAGTTTGCTACCACTTTATAACTTTAAGACTCACCAGACAGCTCACAAGTTCTGAATGTTAATTCAAACTCTATCCAAATCAATGGGCGCCGAATCTTTAAAATTGATTCTTGCCATTTTCAAAGAATTTAAACAGGGGAGGACGTATCAATGCAAAAATAAAATGAATACTTTTGAGGGGACAGTGATTTGATTAATTTTTAAAGTGAAACTTATAAAAAAATGCCAAATTCCTTTAAAAAAAAACATGTCTGGGGAATGCCTTAAACTTTCCTGCACACAAGGCAGGGACAAAGGAGATGCAGAGGAAAGTGGTGCAGAGGTAAGAGCCGAGTAGAGGTTGAAGAGAGATGTGGAGAACTGAACCATGTACACTGTGCATAGCACAACCTTAACGAACGTACGCACACCTCCTGAACTCTGCATAGGGCACCCTGAAGACTGCACCCTGTACATAGCACAACCCTAAACTCCACAATGCACACTTGGTATTTACTGCCCCTTTTACATCCTCCCCACAAAATGTATTATAGACCCGTCAGGGTTTTGTGTGGGTGCGCTCTTTTCTCCCTCCAACTTTCTAAGGTTGCCTGTAAACATTGTTTCATTCTATACCACAATGTCTAAATCTGTAATTTAAAGGATTTGTGTATTTTCAATGTATTCCTTGGAGCCGCTTAAAAAAGTGCTCTCCCTGCTGTATAGTAATTTTATATTTAAAGAGGAAGTAAACCCTCCTCTGACACTTTTACCTATAGGTAAGCCTATAATAAGGCTTACCTATAGGTACTGTAAATATCTCCTAAACATGTACCGTTTAGGAGATATTTACCTTACATGCAGCCAGTGACGTCACTGGCGCATGCGCTCTGAAGGAACGGCCGCTGGTGCCGTTTCTTCAGAGCCCCATGCCGTGACTGTCGGCTCCCTGCGCGGGAGTGACGTCACCACGGCTCCGGCCAATCAGATGGCCGGATGCCACGATCCCGGAAGTAGGGCGACTGGACATTTCGCCCGTCATACAGGTAAGCGGGCGGGACGACAGGGGCTCGTTCTAAGGTAAGTATTGCATAATGAGCTAGTATGCGATGCATACTAGCTCATTATGTGTTTCTCTTACAGGTTGCAAAAAAAAAAAAAATGTTGTTTGGATTTACAACCTCTTTAAATGTTGCCATTAGTACATGTCCCTCAAGGCAGTGCCCAGCTTCCTATGCTTCTTTTATGACAGTAGTTTCATTATTAGCCCCACCAATAGAACAGATTGCATAACAAGATTGCTATCCCCCATTCAGGGAGAGTTCAGTTTATTTGAATTTGAGGATTTATTGCAAAACTGGACACAAATCAAACCAGGGCAGATTTATTCATTCCTAATCTCCACAGATCTGCATGAAAATATTTAGGAACATAAAAAAATAGACAAATAGAGATTCTCCTGATTCGATCATCATTCTAGGAGAGTTACCTGAGAATGGCAGGCTTTGAAGGTGTCACTGAGGATGACACTGCATTGTCGTTGTGCCCATGGCTTTCTGAATGGGTTAACATCACAGGGTTCTATTATTGCTTTAACATCACTGCATGCTGGTTTCATCTTCCAGCTGTTGCCAAATTCCAAAACATCCTCAACAGTACAGTGGCCTCTTGTATTAAAATCATTGTTTGAATTGCCATCATAATTTCCACAGAGTCCACAGACTTTATGCTGGAAAAAAGTGAAAGAATTTAAAGTGTATATAAACCTTAACAATGACTTATCTTATTTGCGGCCTTCTGGTCTGCTAAATATACCATTGCAAGATTTTTTAGTAATATTTGTCCAATAAGTGCAAAAATACTTGTTGGTTAACAGCAGAAACCTTGTGAGCTGATAACTTGCTTTGCTCTCTGCCTTTAAACAAGGAGGGGCTATGGAGATGAGGAAAGGGGGAGAAGATGAGGAGAAGTCTGTGTTCTCTGTAATGAAGTAGGAAATGCTGAAACATTGTGTAACTCCCTCTAGTGTGTGCTACTAGAAGTGACAGTAGGCAAACTATAGTCTGGCCCAGGAATAAACCTGAGTCACTGAATCTGGAGGACGGGGCTGGATGACTCATACTGGCAGCTCTCTGGTGCCTCCCCCTGTTTCTAGAATGTTGAAGAATGTTCTAGAAAATAGTGGGAAAAAGCTAGGAGGGGTTGCCTTGAATATTTAGGGGCCTTTAGCCAATCCCCATGTTGGGGGCCTGGCAGGGAACTAAAGAGTCTTTAAATAGACATGAGCCATGCCAGCAGGGGAGCCGGATGGAAGATCGAGAAACAGTGCTGAGGGAGGCTGTCGTGGCCCCTGACGGACCCCTTTACCTCAGGCTAGATCTTGGGAGGCTTGTCTGGAAGGATTCCACCACAGGAGGCAGTTGGAGGGATCCTAACTGGAGAGGCAGCAAAGAGAGCAAGGAGAGACAGTGAGTAGATCAGCACGGTAAGGGGAGAGACTGCCAGCTGTAGCAGTTCTCCTATGAAAACAGCAGTGTGCCAAGTCTTCATCCAAACTTGCCCTGGGGAGTCTCCATGTGTATATCAGTCAGGAGGACTGGGAAGAGGAAGCAGCCAAGTGGGATGATATTTTCTGCAGGCAGTAGAACTGTGGTCAGTGTCTACAGAGAGACAGAAGGTGGTTCAAGGTGCTGTTTATTCCATAAAGGCTTCTTACTTCACAAAGGGACTGAGAGCTCCTAGCCTTTAATGGGCTGTTGCTGAGCTAACACAATTACTGTTAGTTCCCCCAAGAGTGAGCCAGCAGTTATATACAAAGGGAACCACATTTGTCCAGGAGGAAGAAAGAAGAAGAATCTGTAAATTTGGACATGTTTAAGTTGGGCATCCCATAATCCTTTTCCCCATACAACTTATCATCCCCTAATAAAATAACAAAAACAAGCCAAAGGACTGATTTATGTGTCTGATGCAAGAAGGAAATGCTGTGTGACTGGCTGTGCAGTAGTGGGGAATCCTGACTTCAGCAACTCCTATGGAGGTAGTGCTAAAATTGTGCTTTGCAATTCAATGTTAAAAATACATTGTGTTAATATGTCAGAAATGGAGGAAGGAACACACTTTATTTCTGGCACATAACAGGAAATGTGCATGTAATCCAGAGACATGCAAAATATGTTTCGTTGTCATTCACTGAGGAACACCAGATTTAAGAAATTTTTACACATTTGGGTTATATTGTTGCCTACAAGAGGATTGGACACTGCCAAATGTTGAACATTGAACAGGCCACGTATAACAATGCCACCGATTGCCATTTCTTAGCTGTTTGCTAGTATATTAGGAGGTTCTACACATTTCCCTTAGCCCTGGGTGCTTTTATTGAATTTTCTTTTCTTCATTCAAACATTTTTTTTTTTCACCGTGGATATTTTTTTAGCTATTTGATATCCTGTCTTCAGAACAGCCATCTAAATTGTCTAATCCTCAGTGATACTTAGACCCCACTGGACCAATGATTGCAGGCCTGCCTGGAATGTGGCCTCAGACATTGGTCTTTCCAGACCTTAGTGTACTGGGTTAGCTAGCTTCAGAGCACTCTCTGAAGGTCCAGAGCTGTGGCAGAGCCCCTGGTATGACCCAGTACCTGAGAACTCTCATGTGAGTATACTTATGGAAATGGAGAAGAGTATATTGACAAGTCATCTAAGGGCACCCAGCTCGATATTGTGGTGCAGCCACAGAGAGTTTTTACTCAAGCTTCAGGCCAAAGAACAACTCCGTTACTGTAATTGTTAAAAGAGAAGTTTGGGATTAAAAAAAAAAAAAATCATACTTGGCTAGGTGGAAGCAGCAATGCTGCATCTGTCCCCCACAGGCTCTAAAGCTGAGAAATGAGTAATAAAACACCACTGATCATTCAGTTCTCCCCACACTGGAGTGCCGGGCTAGGGAGGGAAGGGAGAACTGGCTCAGTCTCCCAGCAGTGTAGTTGAAAGCCTGAGCCAGGTGCCAGTCCAGGCTCCTAGGTTGATCCAGACCATATGGTCATGATCTTTTCCCAGCCTAAATAGGCACTGTGACATCAGCTGACAGTGGACTTTAGCCCACTTGTGGCTGAAAACAGGTCCCAGGAGTGCAGAAAGAACTGTGCTCCTGTGATCCACAGGAGAAGTACAGCGAAACAAGCTTTGGCTGTATTTCTCCTTTAAGTTATTCTAGTCTTATACCCTGACTCACTAAGCTCTGTGTTCCAGCACTTTTTTACGTTTTGTATTGTGTTAGATCAGGGCAGAGAGGAGGGGTGGGAAGAAGGGAAACCTGCCGGGGCGCAGTGTCTCTATGTATAGGCAGGGGCGCACTTGGACTTGCAGCATCTACCTCCTTCTACTTCAGTAGCCAAAAAATGCAGAGAAGTAAAGTGTTAAATCCCCTCACATAACAGAACATTCACTGCACACTCAGTTACTGCAGAGGATGACAGTGTATCTTGATCTCCTGCTGTCACAGGCTACCTGAGTGCTATCTTTAGTTACCAGTTACCACTGCATATTTAATCTGTCTCCAGTTGCCGGATTCCCGGGCCTGTTAGCATAGCCTGGACTAGAGATCATTTACACTGTCATTCTGGCAATAAATAAGGTTGTGTCTGAGTGTGCAGTGAACTTTCTGTTATCAGATGAAGAGATTAACACTTTACTTCCCTGCATTTGTTTAGCTGGCTACATTCAGGGCTGTTTCATAGGCTGGCCATACATCATACAATTTTGTTTGAAGGTAGGAAATTTGCCCAATTCCCCCATCAACACAGTCAGTGTTGATGGGAGAATCTCTCCCACTGCACTTTTGTATTCTGACAGTGGAAAGTTTCCCCACCGTCAGAATATATTGATCACTGCTGCCAGCTATAGCCTACGTTGACTGATAAATCATCTTTAGTAAAACCAGTCTACCTATAGATGGATTAAAATTCAGCCAGTTCCCACTGAATCAGATACATATCATTCTTTCTATGGCCAGCTATAGTGTGGTAGTCACTGTCGTTCCTCCATGCTTGGATCTCTTTTCAGAGCTGTTTGAGAGGTGGTGAGGGGATGCGTTGCCTCCTCACCACCTGATTTAACCTGATAATCCATTGATTGCCATAATACCACTCTGCAGTCACATGCATGGCGGTTGCAGCGCAGCCTTATTGAATTGCATTACTACGTTCAATGACAGCAACATGCTGTTTTAGCACAGCGTGCCATGGTTTGTGTAAAGCTGATAGAAGCTGCATGTTTAGTGTTCAGCGAGGGGGTCAGGGGGTCAGTAAAACCATGGCTCCATCACTCTTTCTCACCCCCAGACATATGTGTGAACAAGCCCTAAAGATCTTCTGAAACAGAACGGAGCCCACTTCAATCTGCAGGGGATCTGTGAGCAGTGCTCATGCTGAATCAGAGCTGAATAGGATGGATGTCCTGAAAGTTTTTTTTTTTTACATCTTTACCTGTTTAGTTAGTGTCTGTTTACATCAGGCATCCTCCAGTTTGTCACGTTTAGGTCCAGATAAATGGAAGAGGACCCCAATCTTTTTCTATTTTTTTTCCTAGATCTGGATAAATTTAGAGCTGGGCAGGTACAAACACACACAAATCCATTTACATCAGACTGTCAGTAGGGCTGCATGGACCTTCCAATTAGGTCCTCTTGAAAAACTGACAGGCAAACCTGAATGGAATGCCCATGTGAAAGGACCCATAAAAGAAAAGTTGGGCCAAAGCTCTTTTGGCCCTACTTTTCCTGTAGGTCACAGGATTGCACTTAGTCCTTTTTCAGCCAACAGTGGGCTAAAGTCTGCTGTCGGCTGAGGTCAATTTGCTACAGTGTACAAAAAATAAAAAGTGCTATATAATTGCATGCCACAAACATTACAAACAAGTTGGTACATGCCAATATATTGGCTCGGCCCCTTCTTAATCCAATAGGGAGCAGGGATTGGTGATGGTGATATGTGTGTGGGGGGGGGGGGGGCGTAGTTTCTTATTTTCACCCTGGGCACTTTATGACCTTGTCCCGGCACTGTGTTAGATAACCACAGAATGTTTTATCAGGGTTCAGAGATGTGGCACTGCCTCTGGGGTAACCCACTCATCAAACTAATTGTAGTATTGCCTAAAGGCTTTCACATGTGGGCATTTCCTTGGGGAGCCCTACTTGCACCTCGCCAATGTAGTGGATTGTGAGTTAGTCTGGTCTGTGACCTTCATTCACTGAACTCTTCCTTCTAGAACTTTCCACAACTTTGTACTCTATTAGTATGTGGGGTTTTTCATCTAGTACTGAGCTGTAGAACTGCCTCTGGTGTAACCAACTTATTGGCCATTTTAGATCAATGATGTCACATGTATCCCTGCCTATTTTTATGAATCCAGCTGTGGGGCAGGGAATCTCCCACCCAAAGCTCATTGACCCAGCAATTATGGCTAAATTTCGAGGTTTGGTTTGAACCCAAGGGTTACCTAATAACCACAGTTTAATGTAACAGTTCTTTCTCTGTGAGTGTGTGACAGCACTGTGTATCCAGACTGTTTATTTGGGGACCAATCACCCATAAAGACCTGGCACTATCAACACTCCAAATTTGCGTGCCTTAATGGAGCTCTCCACTGCTGTATAACTCCAGGCTTCCGAAATTTCATACTGTAGATATACAAAGTAAAGAAGAAAAAAAAATAATCTTACCTGAAACTGTTCTGGGACCTTGATTGAAAGACCTGTCTTCTTATCCCAAACCAGGATAATTCCATTTTTTGCTTTGATAATCATATTTAGACTATTGTTTATGATGTCATATGGGGCTTCTTCTCCATCTCCCACATGAATAACCTCCACCTGGCCATCACTAAGAAGGAGTTCGTAACCCTGAAAAACATAGGAACACATTTAAATCTAAGGGTAAAGCAATATTCAGATTTTTTTTTTTGTGAACTCTCTATATACTGGCCATATATTGTATGTGTGATAGCTGCAGTAAGTTTTAACAGTCATTAAAAAGAATACAAACTCTTGGGACATGAGAACATATGAACACTGGAAACTGTGTAGGAAATATTGTTCTGTTGAGATTAAATTAGTTATAAATGTATTTCTATCATACTGTATGAAGGGTCAATTCACTAAGCTGGGTCAATTCACTAAAAACGCACACAGGAAATACAAAAACACTTAACTTTAAGAGAACAAATTTTCCAAGGATGAGGGCTGCACTCCAGGATTTAGACTGGGAGGGAATATTGGCATAGATGAGAACAGAATAGAAATGGGAAATTTTCAAAAAGACTTTATGCAAACTCACTGCAAAGTTTATTCCCATGGGTAATAAGTAGTGATGAGCCGAACAACCCCCAGTCCAGTTCGTACCAGAACACCGCAAACAGAGGAAAAGTTTGTTCGAACAAATGAACCCCATTGAAGTCTATGGGACTCGAACCTCGAAAATCAAACGTCCTCATTTTAAAGGCTTAAATGCAAGTTATTGCCCCAAAAAAGTGTATGGGGGTCCGGACACTGACCTGGGGAACATGTAGCAATTAAAAAAAAGTTTTTAAAAACAATCGTTTTTTTAAAGGAGCAGTGATTTACTGATTTTAATGAGGCTTAAAGTGAAACTATAAAAATGAAAAATTCCTTCAAATATCGTGTCTGGGGGGTCCCCTGAATGTGCCTGTAAAGTAGTGCATCTCTACTTTAAAAAATATTGGGCCTGTGGTGTTGGTGGTGCCTGAACACCGTAACCAAGCCCTCGCAGTTACTCTTGCTGGGTGCAGGAATGGAACCTGCTGGTAAGAATTCCATGCAAATTTTAAATTGCATGTACTATACAGGTGCCACTAATTGGGCCTTTGCTGTTGGTGGCGCATGAACACCGTAACCAAGCCCTCACAGTTACTCTTGCTGGGTGGAGGAAGTGGACCTGCTGGTAAGAATTCCATACAAATTTGAAGTTGCATGTACTTGTCATACAGGTGCAAAAATATTGGGCCTGTGGTGTTGGTGGTGCCTGAACACCGTAACCCCTCGCAGTTATCAAGGCACAGGGACAGGGCCTGCTTTTAAAAATGACATACAACATTTAAATTGTATGCACCTGTCATACAAGTGCAGAAAAATTAGGCCTTGGGGGTTGGTAGTAACCTAAGCCAAAAACTTTGTTGGAAGCTAGCAGAATCAAGGTAGAGGAAAAGGATAGGCAACATATGCAGTCTTCAAGGGATGGCAGACCCCTAGTAAATTCAATCAGTTACATCACCATCAGGGGTTTGATAGCTCTTGTTGATCCAGGACTGGTTCACTTTGACGAAAGTCAGCTGGTCAACAGAGTCTGTGGACAGACGCACTCTTTTGTCCGTCACAAAACCTCCAGCAGCACTGAACGTCCATTCGGAAAGCACCCTGGAAGCATGACAGGCCAGTAGCTCCATTGCATATTGAGCAAGTTCTGGCCAGTGGTCCATCCTCAAGACCCAGTAACCCAATGGATGCTCAGCTGGAAAGGTCTCCAAGTCTGCTCTTGAGCCTAGATAATCATGCACCATATGATGGAGATGATGCCAATGGTTGCTTAAACCTAGCAGCCCTGGGGGCTGCTGAGGACTAAAGAACTGTTTAAAGGCATCGGTCAGCCGGCCGCCTTCTCCACCGCTCCTCCTTTGACTGAACGATGCCTCAGAAACATGTCCAGAGAAATTTTTTTCAAGGCCTCCTCAAGATGTTTCATCCTCTGCTTCTTTACCCTTGTAATGTGGATCAAGAAGGGTTGCCAACAAGTAATTATCCCTCCCCTTGATAGCATGCATCTTTGGGTCCTTTCATAGGCTTTGCAGGGAGCCCATGCAATGTAAGTTGGAGAAGGCATGAGCTTCTGACTCCTCTGGGTCACTAAGGATGACATTGTCAGCAGGAGCAACCTCTCCCCAACCACGTACAACTCCTGGGGTTTCTGGAGAATCAAAACCATCCCTTGAAGACTGCTGTATGCTATCCTCTACATCTATGCTGCCGAAATCCTCCTCCTCCTCCTGTGTGTTTTGTGGCCCTGCAGGAATGATATCTGCATAAAGGGGACCTTGTGCGGAAAGCAAGTCCTCCTCTTCCTCCCGCTGTTCTGCCTCAAGTGCCCTGTCCATGATTCCATGCAGAGTGTGCTCCAGCAGGTAGACTAGAGTGATAGTGTCACTCATGCATGCATGATCCTGGCTCACAATCCTTGTGGCCTCCTCAAACGGTGACAGGATGGTGCATGCATCCTTTATCAAAAGCCACTGGCATGGCGAAAAAAAGCCAAGCTCCCCTGACCCTGTCCTTGTGCCATACTCACACAGATACTCATTGATGGCCCTCTGCTGCATGTGCAGCCGCTGCATCATTGCCAACGTTGAGTTCCACCTGGTGGGCATGTAACAAATGAGACGGTTGGTGGGCAGGTTGAATTTCCGTTAAATGTCAGCTAAGCGAGAACTGGCATTTTACGAATGGCAGAAATGGCCACAGACTTTTCTGGCCTGCCTCAGGAGATCTTGGAAGCCTGGGTATCTGCTGAAGAAATGCTGCACCACCAGATTTAGAACATGTGCCAAGCATGGAACATGTGTCAAGTGTTCCTGTCGGAGGACGGAGAGAAGGTTGGTGCCATTGTCGCATACAAACATTCCTTGCTCAAGCTGTCGTGGCGTCAACCATCTCTGAGTTTGCCCCTGCAGAGCTGACAGAAACTATGCACCAGTGTGACTCCTATCCCCTAGACAAACCAACTGAAACATGTCATGGCATCTTTTAGCCTGACTGCTTGTGTAGCCCCTTGAATGCTTAGGGAGCACTGCTCTTTCAGAGGACAATTGAGCAGAAGAGGACATGGAGGAGGAGGAGGTGGTGGAGTAGCCTGATGTGGCAGAACTAGCACCAGGTTTTTGGAGGCATGGTGTCCATGCCTGCTGGACTAAGAGTCAGCAGTAATGTACAACTACCTGCTGACCGCTCTGTCCAACGAGGCCAAAACACTACCTTCCACATGACGGTAGGGAGCTGGAATGGCCTTACGCGAAAAGAAATGCCTTTTTGGGACCTGCCACTGTGGTGCAGCACATTCCACAAATTTGTGAAAGGGAGCAGAGCCTACCAGATGAAAAGGCAGCAATTATAATGCTAACAATTTGGCCAAGCTAGCATTAAGACGCTGAGCATGTGGATGGCTGGGACAGTATTTCTTTCTATTCTATGGTTCAGCAACTGGGGTCGTGAAATTTGCCTGCTGCTCAAATCAAGCGGTGGTGTTCTGCTAGCAGATTGGGTGCAAGTCTCTGTGGCACTCATTGCTATACCATCATCCCTCTCAATGCTGGTATTTGAGAAGGCATGAGGTATAGTAGGGTTAGAGATAAAAGATGAGGAGCGCAAGGTGATGTATGCTTGCTTTGATCTGGTGACTCTTTCAGGTGCTGTTCTGCCAACAGACTGTATGGCAGGTCATCATATGTCTTGTCAAGCATGTGGTGCCCATTTGGCTGGTGTTCTGGCCTCGCTTGATCCGCTTCAGACAGATAGCAACGCTGCGGTCTACTGCACATGTGCTGAAAAAAGCCCACACTAATGTACTTTTGTGAGTCCGCAGGCAATTTGCTGCGCCCTGCGCCTGTGGAGCTCTGTGCTGTGACACAATAGGTTGGCTACTGCTATGACAGCCCCTGGAGCACATCCTGCCTCATTGGAGTTGTGCCTCCTCCTTCCCCTCCTCCTCCTCCTCCTCAATCCTGTCAGACAAGTACAGTCAGTGACCTCATAATCCCCTCCCTCCTCGTCACTGGAGCAAACTTGGCAGTATGCTTCAGCTGTGGCAACATGACTGCTGGTTTCTTGTCCGTCATTGTCACCCCCTCTCTCTAGGCTCACGTTATTCCCTTCATCAACCTTTGAACCAACATCACAGCTTTCAAACTGCTGCGCATCCTCCAGCAGCATGTCACTGACACTATGATTGAATAGTTCAGGTGACTCCTCCGTGCATGATGGTGGGGCGACAGATGGAGTAACTGTGGAGAAGGAGCCTGTGGAATGGGCCGCTTTGACAGCTGCGGTGGGAGGCAAACTACTGTGAGCATGGGTGTCAGAGGATGAGGAGGATGAGGACGGCTAATTTAACCACTCCACCAACTCTTCCACATGTTGTGGCTGAATAACATGAGCAGTACCGGAAATAAAGGACGGGCGTGCCCCGCCTGCAGAGGATGCACTATGTTGACTGTGACCACCACTTTTCACAATGGACACAGAGGCTGCTCGCCATCTTTTCGTGGCTGGTGAATGTCTCCCTCTTCTTGTCTGCCTTTCAGACATGATGTTGATAGAGACCAATATAGGGTATACGCAACTGACCGATAGATACTCAATGACCTGGTATGATGTAATCAATAGCTCTATATATAGATAAAGATGTGATGGGTATATAGGGTATACGTAAGTGACCGATGAAAATACTCTATCACCTTATATGATGTAATCGATAGCCCTATATATAGATACAGATATATGTATGGTATATGGTGGATGGTATGCACCACTAACTATACTTCTCACTATCTGATCTCTGAACTTGTAAAAGGCATAAATCTCTCTCCCTCCCTACACTGCTAGGAATGTCTCATGGCACTGTCTGACAAACTGCAAAAAAACAATTCTCTCCCTGCCTCAAACACATTCCTCTACCTCCCTACACTGCTAGGAATGTCTCACTGCACTGTCTGACAAACTGCAAAAAAAGCTATTCTTGCCCTGCATCAAACACGTTCCTCTCCCTGTCTCCTTGCCCGCACAATCACACAAAACTGAGGCTGCATGAGCAGCCTTTATGTAGTGTGGGGAGTGTACTTGGCCCCTGAGCCATGATTGGCTAAAGGCAGCCTGTCTTTTGTCCAATCATCATGGTAGAGATCATTTGATTGGCCAAAGCATGAGGTCAGGGTGCATGCTTTGGCCAATCACATAACGTGCTGCATGCACCACGCGCGCACAGTGCATTATGGGATCTCACATTTCCTACGAAGAAGCACATTTGTTCGTCATTCGACAAAAAATCGAACGATCGATGTTCGAGTCGAACTTAGCTTCGATTTAAACTCAAAGCTAATCCCTAGTAATACCTTTAAAAGGCTAAAAATAAAACCAATGTGTCTCACAGCCAAAGTTAAAAAAGCTATAAATAAAAAGAAAAGAGCTTTTAAAAAATATAACAATGAGGGAACACTATCATTGTTTAATTGTTACAAAGAATATAACAGAATATGTAAAAAGAAAATCAAGGACGCAAAAATGTAAAATGAACGACAGATTGCAAAACATAGTAGGACAAACCCCAAAAAATTCTTCAGATATATTAATAGTAAAAATATTAGGTCTGAGCATTTAGGCCCTTTACAAAATAATCAGGAGTGGGTGACTTGGGACAAAGAGAAGGCAAATTTATT
Organism: Pelophylax lessonae; assembly: GCF_965119305.1. Lineage (NCBI taxonomy): Eukaryota > Metazoa > Chordata > Amphibia > Anura > Ranidae > Pelophylax > Pelophylax lessonae. Next base: position 81,474,721 of record NC_138777.1, on the reverse strand, counting down.
AAATATTTTCTTCAGCTCTGTGTATACAAAGGAGCATGGGGGTGCTCATGACCATAATGAGGATGGTATTGACAAAGCCCCTAATAATCCACAATGGCTCAAAAGTGATATGGCCCAGAAATTTTTAGACAGAATAAGGGTGGATAAAGCGCCTGGACCAGATAGCATCCACCCACACATCCTAAGAGAATTGAGCGCTGTAATTTCAATGCCTTTGTTTCTAATTTTTAGGGACTCGTTAGGGACTCGAATAGTACCACTGGATTGGCGTAGAGCCAATGTGGTGCCTATATTTAAAAAGGGATCAAAGTCTTTGCCAAGTAACTATAGACCTGTTAGTTTAGCTTCTATAGTCGGGAAGATACTGGAGAGTTTAATAAAAGACCACATAGATAAGTTCTTGCTGGAAAAAAGCAACAGACAGCATGGATTCATAAAAGACAGAAGTTGTCAAACAAACCTGATTTCTTTTTATGAGGAGGTAAGTAAAACCTTGGACAGATGGGTGGCTGTGGAGGTAGTATACTTGGATTTTTCAAAAGCGTTTAACATAGTTCCCCACACATGGCTAATGTGTAAGGTAAAGTCTACAGGCTTGGAAAGATCAGTTTGTAAATGGATAGAAAATTGGCTAAAAGATAGAATTTAGAAAGTAGTAGTTAAAGCGGAGTTCTGGCCCCAAAATCGACATAGTCGATTTTGGGCCATCCGCTTGCTATAGGTCACCTGAAACAGAAATGGATAATTACGATTTTTTTTTTTTAACTTACCATGTAATTGCAGAAAAATATACTCACCTTTCTTCCACTTCCTCCCTCGGCGGCCGCGGCCCGCGCTGTCACTTCCGCTCTGCAATGATTCCTGGGAGCTGAACGTCATCGCTCCCAGGAATCAATGCGCCTGCACCGGCCCCGACGTCAGTTCCTGTTCAGGCGCGTCATACCTTGCTAAACAGCTTCTGGGCATGCCCAGAAGCTGTGCAGGGATGACGCTGCGGCCCCGGAAGTGACGGCGGGGCCGGCGCAGTGCATCGTGGGACCGAAGAGGATGGAAGAGGATGCAGAAGAGGATCGCGCTGGCTTCAAGCTGCCCACACCTGAGATGGCAGCGCTGGAGAAGAAATTTTAAAAGGGAGTATTTCTTCTTGGAGGTAAGTGCGAACCGGGACAGATCAGAGGCTATCCATTGTGGAATGTACTAGCCCTGACTGTCCCGGGGGTATTTTCATTGAAATTTTTTTTTGTGGCCGGAAACTCCGCTTTAATGATTCCTACTCTGAATGGTCTACTCTGAATGGTCGTACCATTTCAGTCTTTGCAGATGACACCAAGATTTGCAGTGGAATAACTTCTTTACAGGATGTCTCCAACTTACAAACTGATCTCAATGCAATGTTTTATTGGGCAACTATGTGGCAAATGAGTTTTATTGTTGATAAATGTAAAGTTATGCACTTGGGGGCTAAGAATATGCATGCATCATACTTAGTAGGCGGAATAGAACTGGGCTAATCAATAGCGGAGAAGGATCTGGGTGTTCTGGTAGATCATAAGCTTAATAATAGCATGCAATGCCAAGCTGCGGTTTCCAAAGCAAGCAAAGTCCTTTTTTGTATTAACAGAGGCATGGACTCCAGAGAGAGAGATATCATTTTGCCCCTGTACAAATCATTAGTAAGACGTCATCTGGAATATGCAGTTCAGTTTTGGGCACCAGTTCTTAAAAAGGATATAGGGGAACTGGAGAAAGTGCAGAGAAGGGCAACCAAACTGATAAGAGGCATGGGGGAGCTCAGCTATGAGAAAAGATTAGAAGAACTTAATTTTTTTTTTCTTCCAAAATTTGAACTGAATTTATTCTCTCTTGAAAAGAGGAGATTAAGGGGGGATATGATCAACATGTATAAATACATAAGGGGTCCATATAGTGAACTTGGTGTTGAGTTGTTCACTTTAAGGTCAACACAGAGGACAAGGGGGCACTCTTTACGTCTAGAGGAAAACAAATTTTGTCTCCAAATACGGAAAGGTTTCTTCATCGTAAGAGCTGTGAAAATGTGGAATAGATTCCCTCCAGAGGTGGTTCTGGCAAGCTCACTAGATTGCTTTAAAAAAGGCCTGGATTCTTTCCTGGGTGTACTTAAAGCAGAGTTGCGGCCTCCCCCCTCCAAAAATTAAAAGTCTGCAGGTACACATACTGTAGCTGCTGATTTTTAATATTAGGACACTTACAATGTTTCCATTGGCTGTCGGGTGCTGCCGCCGCCAATGCCGGTGATGGAACCCGGCAATGAAGCCATTCGGCTTCATGGGCGGGTCCCTACTCCGGATGCGCAAAGTGCGCTGCGCATTCCTATTGGCTCAGCGGCGGAGGAGGGAGGAGGGGGCCGAACTTCCGAGGGATGGCGCCGCGATGCTGTATCCCGGAAGTGGGGAACGGGTACCTGTCAAAAACAGGTACCCAATGCCCCCCTCCCCCCTGAAAGGTGCCAAATGTGGCACCGGGGGGGGGGGGACAAAAGAGTGGAAATTCCACTTTTGGGTGCTTTGCTGGGGTTTTTTCGCCTTCCTCTGGATCAACTGCTGGTATAGGATTGTGTATATGGGATTGTATGGTTGGGTTTTCGTTACTGTTTTTTTTTTTTTTTATTGGTTTAGCCAGATGGACTTGTGTCTTTTTTCAACCTGACTAACTATGAAACTATGTAACTATGTAAGCTATAACCTTACAATGTTCTGCCACTTGCTCCAGGGTCCACTGTTTAAGAGAGAATTTCCCTTGCTTCAAAGAGATCTCCTCCCACTTCCTGTTTTGCCTTGAGACTGGCAGTAGAAAAAACCTTCCCATTGCACCACAGCAAAAAATGATCTTGACTTTTGCTGTACTACTATAACTATTAGTAAAACCTTTATGTAGAAAATATAACACAATACGGTTCACTCTTGTATTTTTTAACCTACAGAGATAAATTTGAAGAATAGAAGTATTGTCTGAATTGTGCTGGTCAGTAGAGAATAGGTACCAGATAAATATCTTCAGCTTTCTATTAAAGCAGTAGTAAACCCAAAAGCAAACATTTATTAGATTGCAGCCTATCAATTCTTAGATGTGATGGCTGCATCCGTTTTCTTTTTTTTTCTTTTTTTTATTCTATTTTCATCTGGTAATAGATGCTATTTTTCTGCCCCTAGATGCTGAAGCTCAAAAACACTAATGGCCTAACCTAGTGTGCATGGACACATAGGATAACACTATTTAGCTTCTAGGAGTGGAAAAATGCTAATGACAGCTTCTATAAGCTAAAAAATTGATAGTGTACGTGGAGCCTAATGTTTGCATTGTGTATAAAGGCTCAAACTTTTATATTTTTAGTTTTGGATAGTGTCAGGCAAGATTAGAACCCCTGTCAAGTTTATACTGATGTCTTGGTTGACCCCTTTTATTTGTCTTGGTGACCATTGTTACTGAGACATAAAGTTAAGGCAATTGAAAAATGTTAGAGTTGTCACCAAGACAAAAGGTTAGGGGAGATCAACTGTTTAAAGGGGAAATCACTCTAACTTTACAGAGATTTTTTTTTGTTTACTTCCTGTTGGGACTTTCCCAAAACTAAAGTAAAAAAAAGAAGAAATAAACAATATTAGCAATACATACACTTTAAGAAACCCAAAGTAAAACAAAGAACTTACCTCTAAACTAACTATGATGGTCTTGGCACAGGTTAAACCAGTATCACTACATTGTGTATTTTCAGTAATAATTTTAAATGTTCCATTCTCTATATTCTCTCCACAACAATCCTGAAAACAATCACATTGTAGAAGTTTATGATGTGCTATGTAAAAATAGGCAATGAATAATTTTTTTTATAAAAACTACATTTTGGAAATATTTCCATTATTGCATGCTATCACATTTAAAATAATATACATATTTAAATTTCATATTTATTATTCAACACCTCTGAGGCAGCTGGGTTGATCCAGCAAAATCAGTCAGACGAGGGAGTCCAGAATATTTGGGTGATCACTGAGGCTTAGAATTGACTAGTACGGTACCAGTGGATTTTTTGTAGGAGAAGCACTGTTTGCTTTTTTGAATGCAATGATTATTTCCATTTCTGCGATGAAAAAAAGGATTAGAGGCCTTTACATAGGACAAGGGCTAATGCACTTGTTATTTCTATTGGGTATGCACCTATAGTGTCAGGACGTTTATATTCCAAGAGGAAGCTGATATACGTCATACGTATTGACTATCTCTAGGCTTGAGATAGAGGGAAATGGAGATTACACATGTTGCAACTGGTCAATGTACAGTATATATGTATGTGTCTGGAGTATGTATATTTCAATGACAAACTAGCATGCAATCGGGGCAGGATTTCTATATAAGATGTTATATAAGATGGCTGATGTTCTCTCACCCTGAGTAGTTATTTAAAAGGTTAAAAAAGGGTGTGAACACCTCACACACCCCTACAATTGTTACCTCCTGGAGCAAAAAATGCAGAGAAACTACTCTAACCTCTGGAATATAATAAATGAAGATTTGTGATCTATATACAGTAAATTGCACGAGAGAGGCATCCAGGGAGGTTTCTGCAGAATTCTCTCAGTGTGCCAGATTATTGCTATGAGATGAACTGTAGTTTTATTGTAAATATGTCTGGATTTTCTTTGACCTTATTACAGCACAGGAGTTACTAGGAGCTAGCCTATATAAAAAGCAGAGTGGCACAAGTGGTTAGCACTTCAGCCTAGCAGCACTAGGGTTGTCGGTTGGAATCCTACACTGGTGGTCATCCCCCATCCGGGGGTCACTGATCTGGGTTCTTGAGGAGCATTTGGAGGACGCGCTGCATGCTTTTTTCGTTTTGGAGGAACTGCCTGCTATTTTACTATATGCCTTATGTCCGGCTATGTATGGGACATGCATACCCTATATTGTGACTACCTGATTCCCTTTTAATCTGACCATAAGCAGTGCATGCTCCTCCAGCTACCTCAACAGGTCACCCCTCGTGATTACTTATTACAAGATTGGTCTATTATTTCTGGTGCCTATTGGTTGGCTCCAACAACATCTTCCTATGGAATTTATATTCCAAACCGCTCCGGATGAAGTCTGAACACCAGGCGAAACATGTAGAGCAATTAGATATATTGTTTTATTTCCTTCTGGAAGTTGTTATCATATTGTACAGGACGCTCTGCGTTGCCTGCACCGTGGTGCGGTCTGTGTGCAGCGTATAGCGCCCTACTTCTCCTTTGTATATCATTCAAATGCAATCTTGTATTGTCTGTTGCACTGTATGTTCTAGGTGGTGAGGTTCCCCCCACTCACCTATCACTTGCATCCTCTGATCAATGAAATTGTCCATGTTGATCGGTCGATATACACTTTTGTGGTTTTAATACTTATCCAAAATAAAGTGTTGTGTTTTTTATTACGGTGCCCTCAAAGTCCATTTATTCCTCCCCCTTTTTTGTATTTCTGGAATCCTACACTACCTCCTTGGAGTTTGCATGTTCTCCCTGTGCCTTTGGAGGTTTTCCCTAGGTACTCTGGTTTCCTTCCACACTCCAAAGACATGCTAGTAGATTATTGGATCCTATCAAAATTTGTATAGTATATAAAGTCAACCGTATATAAGTATAAGGTTGAGCTCTAAGTAAAGTAAAGTCTTTACATATAATTACAGCTCTTTTAGACTATAACACTTGTATATTTATAATTTGAAATAAGGAACTGTAATGGAGAACTAATAGGAGGAACATGTCTAGACTGTATAACAAAGGATCTTCCAAATCATAGACCATTTTCCATTTTCGGGTATGTAATCTATTTAGGATCATACTATAGATTATGGAAAAGTACTAATGGGATTTGGGCTATCATCTCATTGATTTAATGGTCCATAGGTTGGGGGAATATACATATTAGTCAAAATCCATACTTCTGTATAATACAGTTTGTACTGTAGGACCTATGGTTGGTTACTTACAGATGGTTTTGGCTCCTTCAAAGATGATTTGAAATGATGATATATTTATGAAGATGTTGTTTTTTTTTTTTTTTTTTTATTGTAAACACCTGCCCCAAAAGAATATACACCCATCTTCTTGGGTGTATATTTTTAATACCATGGTAAATATGTATTTTTTTTATGTTTGTCAAGTATGAATAAACAGTCTATAAGTGAGAATTTTTTTTTTTAGATATTATTTATAATTTTTTTTTCATATATTATTTACAAGATTGTTATTTGGTCTGTAGAAATCCAAAGCCAGGGACTACTATGGGATATGTTATATTTTTATGAATTATCAATATATTGCTTTTTTAGAAAAGGCAAAAGTTTACATTTCATTTCTTACTTTTCACTCCTAGAACACCATAAGAAATGTCTCTGTAATTTTAAAGTCTATTGCTATCTGCAATCACCTAAGTCCCATTTGCCACCATATGTAAATATTGAATGGGCAATCTTTTGATGTATTTTAAATATGGTGAATGGTACATTTACTGGCACTGTTAGGTTTTTAACCATTCACCACTTTTCAGTGGCTTGTTTTTCACTGCCTCATTGCTGCACAAACGTACTGCATGTTCAGTGCATTCCAAAGGAGGATTCTAGCCTGAAATTAGCTTACACTTACAATCTATGAGTCTGCACCCACTACTGAGAATTTGTCTGTGAAAATGCCCACTGGGAGGGGTGAAACGCATAGATGCAATTTCCGGCTTGTCAGCAACGTCGGAACGTCACTTCTGGTCCGGTGTGGAGAGCAAAAAGGAAGTATCTACCGCAGCGTTATCACGGGACATGGATAGCTTGAACACTCTGCACTAGCCTGATTTAAAATATATGCGAGCACATACCTGATGCCTTGTAATTTGCCATTCTGCTTTTAACTAAATAAATAAATATTGGAACGTATTACACTATGAGTTTCTCCATCTTCCTTACCCTGAGTGGAATATAGAGGGGGACCATAGAGATCACTAACATCTATCCTGCCCTGCGTGACATTTCAAGAGGAGTCCTACAGAGTGTCTACACCTACCAGTCTGAGCCCTTTTGATCCATGTGCAGTATTGCTAGGGGGTCCACAGTTTCTGGTAAGTGCACTCACAAGTGGGGTGTGGAGCACATTAGGATTGCATGAAAAGTCACGGATTCACACAGCTCATAAGAAGAAAACATATTTTCACTGTTTGGACATATATTTTTATTGTGACATTTATTACTTGCGTTTAATTGATTGTTGGCACATAACTTTCAATGGGAACATGCTTGTCACTATTTTGGTGCTTTTTTGGGTAATATTTATTAGTTATTAATAGCACACAGGATTTCTTTTTTCTAATTAGGATGAATTTTTCTTGTTTGGCTATATTTCAATTGTATAGGCTCACATAGAGTGTATTTATATTTAAGTTTAGCATCACAATGTTTTGGTCAGAACTTTTACCATGATATATCACTCATATTAGTTTTTTTTGAGCACTAACAGGATCACTTGAGAAAGATCAATTTATTTTCACTGTTTGCGCTGTGTTTTTTCCCGTTTTTTTCTATTTGATCAAATGCCAAAAGATCACAGCTTCAGCTTATCCAAATTGATATTTCAAGTGACTTTGTTGGGATAAAAATATGGGAGATGCCAATGCTGACATCAGTAGCCTGGCTGTCAGGCCAATGCATTTTATAGCTTTCCAAGTCATTGCATTAGAAAAAGCATAGAGATTAGGGATGGGCCGAACAACCCCGGTTCGGTTTGCACCAGAACTTTAAAATATCGCAAAAGTTCAGAACCGAATAACGAACCCCAACAAAGTCTATGGGACCCAAACTGGAAAAATCAAAAGTGCCCAATTTGAATGCTTATATGCAAGTTGTTTGGCATACAATGGTTATGGGGGTGAGGGTACTGCCCTTGAAGACATGTATCAATACAAAAAAAGTTTGTAAAAAACATTATTTTTAAATGAGCAGTAATTTATTGATGCTTAAAGTTAAATAATAAAAATGAAAAGCTCCTTTAAATGTAGTGCCTGGGGGGTCCCCTTAGTCTGCCTGTGAAGTGGTGTATCTGTACTGTGTATAGAACCTGAATCAGAATCAAGTAATGACTGTGCATCATCAAGCAGCAAGTGGCTGATGCTGTGTTCAAATAACTAAGATGACTCCTCCATGCCTAATGCTGGGGCTATGGCAGGAGAAGCCATGGACAAGGATGGAGAATAAGCTGCGATGGACTGCGCACTAGTCTCTGATTGGGTGATGGAGGATGAGGATGGTTTACTAAGCCAGTCCACCACCTTCCTTGCATGCTGCGGCTGGATAACATGGGCAACATCACTAAACAGAGGAAATGGACTATACTGCACTAAACGTGCACTAACGCACTGCAATGTACTCCTGTAAATGTGCACTAACGCACTGCAAAATACTGCTGTAAACGTGCACTAACGCACTTCAATATGCTGTAATAAACGTGCACTAACGCACTGCAATTACTGCAGTAAACGTACAATAATGCACTTAACTATACTGCAGTAAACGCGTACTAACGCACTGCAATATACTGCAGTAAAAGTACACTGACGCACTACAATATAATGCCGGATCACTTCCCTGACACTCTACACTGATACACTGCAAAATACTGCAGTAAACCTGCACTAACACAATAAACTGACACGGTAACTGAAACTGGTAAGAATTAACTACACTCATGTTGCACTATTGCTATATTAACACTAAACTGATACTTTACACTCACAATAGAATCACAATAGGACACTAACTCGCTAGTATCAATGAACAGAGCCCTGTTCTCTCTCTTTACATCAATATTACACTATAAATGGCTGCTATTATAGTGTGGGGGTGGGACTAAGAGCAATGAGCCATGATTGGAGAGAGTCATCATGATCTGACAGTGCTATGTGCCCTAATTGGGCAAAGCTTTCATTGCTTCAACCAATCAGGGATTTCAATGCTCTGTGCGGTGGCACAGTGCATTGTGGGGCGTTCAGTGGCCCAAATGGTTGAATGCCCCAACAATTCGGATGTTTGCCAAACTTTTCCCAAACTTATGCTCGGGCCAAACCATTCGCTCAACACTAATAGTGATATTATATTCTGACATGTTTCTAAAACTCGTTTATAGCAAGTTTGTTCCTGGTCGGTGACTCAAAAAGTAGTGATGGCAGACACAGCCAAGCAACTAGTTTTTATTTTTAAAAAGGAGACCAGAAATGACAGCCCCCATGCAGATAATTTCCTCTATCTTTTAAGGCCTCTTTTGGTCTGATAAATATTCCTAAATTTTGTTTGTGAACATCTGTTGTGATCATTATGAGGGGAACCCACTCCCTGCTGCACAGGAGGTTCTGGAACACGCAAAGATGAATTGGATCACTCAAAACTCCCAGGTGGACAGGAGTTGGGAATTATGGCAGGGATATCATACTGTTGGAATAACCAAGATATATATAACACATAAAGGGCTAGCTCAATCCACCAAGGTCCAATTATAAAAAGATTATCAAGTTTGGGTAGACTGACCCTTTGAATAACCATGTGATATTTATTAAGCTCTAATCCTACATACAGTTCTAACCCTCTTTCCAAAACTTTTTTTTAAAAGTTTTATACGGTACCTGAGCGATAATGTATTCACATTCTCCACTGAATCGATATCGTTTTCCATCAAATGTCTCATAATTTCCATCTCCATAAACTATACACACTCCCATAGGGCCATCATAGTCACATTGCCATTTACGATTGTTGCAGGTACTGTTTAATAAAACAAAAGGTGTGCTGTGGTTATTCTGTACTCACAGAAGATGTGTTGGTTTTCATACCAGGAACTCCTAACCTTCAAGTGAAACCAGAACTGTGTTTAGCATAATGGCACTTATGGGTCAGTGTCTCAGGATCTCTAGATATTTGTAACTAGTCTACACAAATTAGCTTGTGTGAAGAGGATGATGAGAAGAGTCAGCAAACTCACTATAGTTCAGGAAACATTATACAATCTCCCCTTTGTTTCATGGTTTATACTATAAACTTCCTCCAACAGCATTAATATAAAAAAAAAACAAAAAAAACAATGGTAGCACCTACCATTAAAATTACACCTAACATGAATAATAAGATACCTTAGCATTATCAAAATCACAATATATGTACAGTATGACTAATGTTCCCTTTTTCAAGTCACTGCTGCTCTGAACTGCATCACTTAGTCTCAAACGAAATGGTCTCTGGTCACTAGGTGTACTGGCTCCATTTAAACCAGCAACATGTCTTTTGTTGTCAATGAGCCAAACCTTATTGGTGAAAAAAGAGAACGAGCAGGAAGCTGAGGCTACTTTTGCAATGAGCAAATATACCAAAAGATATATAGAAACATAATTTTAAAATAGTAACTCATTTGATACGATTATTTACAATAGGCTCTTTTAAAGGCTATAGGTAATCATTACCCTAACCCTTAAAATTACCTTTGCATGCAACCTATGCAGGGCAAATTAACAAGTTCAGTACAAGTTGTACTTTAATAATTACAATGCCCCAAACTTTAGAGTCTTTGTTGTGATTTTTAAAGGATGTTTGAGAATAAATAATGTCACAATAAAGGCAGCTAGAGAGGTTGGGGATGGCAGATTTTATGTATGTATTTATTTATTTTTTAATCTTTATTAAAAGGCATTCAGAAAACATGAGTCAATAAAAACAAAGATTTCCAACATAGTTCTAGGAACATAAGAAATGACAGATCTCAGAGACATATTGCCCTGACCAAGTCAAATGCCCCATGTAACCCAGCAGCATGGTATAAAAGCAATAACATCAGATTAGTGCAGAGGGCAAACAAAAAAAAGATTTATAATAAAGGCCCAGACAAGGGCTTAGTACCAGAGCCTATTGGGGCCTGAAAAGGCAGAGGAAACACATACCGGGGTCAGACAAAAGGGAACATTCTGAGAAGAGAAGTCTAGCAAATGCTTATAAAGCTTAAATAGCAGTCTGATCAGTCCATACACATGGACTCAATAGGAAAAAGAGAGTCTTTAGGCCACATAATGCCTCGCGGGCCCCTAAAGAAGTCCCACAGCTGCAGGTGCCTCCATGTGTCTAATGGTGTAGTACCCCATTCCTTCCTGGGTTCTGCAAGAGATTTGAACTTGGAGCTAAAAACTGGAAGCATCTAATGTCTGCAGAACCCAACTAGCAGAAAAAGGCCCAATGTTCTCCAAAGGCAAACCAGGGAAAACTTTCCAAAGGAGAGTGAGGGGAAGGAAATTGGGCCAGCCTATGTTTCATATTTACCCTATCCCAGATAGCCAAAATAGAATGGGACAACGGGGATGTGGAATCAGCCAGTCCTCTACGCACACTATCCAGCCATGGAGCATGAGCTAGGTTCTAGGTTGCTAGCATTTTCTCCAAGGGAACCCAAAGTTTGTCATGGACATGAAGATTGCAATTCACAATCCACATTAATCTACATTTAACCTAATGCAATGGATACAAACCACCACTCACTCCAATGGCACCAATGGCAACACTCTCAACCTCATATTCTCACACCTCTGCACTCCCTGCAACCTCTCTAACACCCCCTTTCCTCTGACCACAACCTTATCCATTTCACACTCTCCCTGTCTTCCACATTCAATGGCACCAACCTGCAAACAGTTACCCACAGGAACCTTCAATACCTCAACCCGTACTTTCTTCATTCTGCTACTGACTACCTTTATGATAAAATTGCAACCCTGTCCTGCTCAGACCTGGCCACTTCCATCTACAAAGACATACTGTCATCCTCCCTGGACATACTCGCTCATTTCTCTACACGCAGAACCAGGCCTCACTTGCTAAAACCCGGGCAAACAGATAACACCAGAAGTCTCAAGAGATGCAGCCATGCTCTTGTTTCAGCATGGCATAAAACTAATTAATCTGCCTTTCACAAATACAACTCCTGCCTCCACAATGCTAAACAAACGTACTACACCTCTCTCATCAAAACCCTCTCATCCAAACCTCGCCAACTCTTAATTCCTGACTTTACTATCCACTGCCGCCACCCAACTTGCTTACTGCCTAGAAGATTGCCAGTCATTTAAAAAACAAAATCTACACAATTCATGATCAGATATCCAACTCCCAGCTTCCTCCCCAAACCAACACACCAGGTCCAATACTGCACTTTATACTTTTCTCCTTCGGCCCTGTTACCACTGAGGAAGTTGACAAACTAATTTCCACAGCTCACCTCACCCACTGTCCACTGGAGCCTGTTCCCTCACAATTATTGCTCTATCCTAAACTCTCTAACCCACATCTTCAACCTCTTCCTCTCCTCTGGCACCTTTCCCTCCCTGCTCAAATATGCACTGGTTACCCCCATGCTCAAAATAAACATTGCTGGACCCCACTTGTTTATATAACTTAAGACCCATCATCCTGTTCCTATTTTCCTCCAAGATTCTTGAACACATTGTCCACAACTACATGAGCTTCTACCTTCTCGATCCCCTACAGTACGGCTTCTGCCCACAACATTCCACTGAAACTGCCCTGCTAAAACCCACCAATGACCTACTAACTGCTAAAACCAACGGCAAGTACTCTATTCTCATACTCTTGGACCTTTCTGCTGCCTTCGACACAGTTGACCACCCACTCCTCAACAAAGTCCACTTAATTTTGCTTCTTCATGGTTCTCCTCCTACCTATCCCAGCACACTTTCAGTGTCACATACAACAGCATCTCCTCTGCTCCTCTTCTTCTTTCTGTTGGGGTACCCCAAGGCTCTGTTCTCGGGCCCCTCCTATTCCCTCTCTATACCTCTTCCCTGGGCCAGTTGATAACCTCCCATGGCTTCTAATACCACCTCTTTCCTGACGACACACACAGATCTATCTCTCCACTCCTCAACTTACCCCATCAATCTCCTCACGTATCACAAACTTGCTGAGCGACATATCAGTATGGATGTCACACCACTTCCTCAAACCCAATCTTTCTAAAACTGAGCTTGTAATATTTCCTCCTCCCAGATCCTTTCCCCATGACTTTACCATTGAGATCAACGGGACCACCATTGATCCCTCCACACATGCCAAGGTGCTGGGTGTAATCGTAGACTCTTACCTTTTCTTCAGCCCCCACATCCAATTACTGGCTAAACCTTGCCATCTTAACCTCCGCAACATTTCCAGAATTTGTCCCTTCCTAACTAATGACACCACAAAACAACTTATTCACTCCTTGGTTACTTCCTACCTTGACTACTGCAACTCTCTTCTCACTGGCCTACCTTTACACCTTTACTACCTTTGCATTGGTCCAAATCATTTGGTGGAGGGGGGATTATGGTATGGGGTTGTTTCTCAGGGGTTGGGGTTGGCCCCTTAGTTCCAATAGAGGGAACTAATAGGGTGTCAGCATACCAAGACATTTTGGACAGTTTTATGCTCCCAACTTTGTGGGAACAGTTTGGCCACTTCCTGTTCCAACATAACTGCCCACTAGTGCACAAAGCAAGGTCCATAAAGACATGGATAAGCGAGCTTGGGGTGGAGGAACTTGACTGCACAGAGCCCTGACCTCAACCCAATAGAATACCTATGGGATGAATTGGAGCGGAGACTCCGAGCCAGGCCTTCTCGTCCAACATCAATGCCTGATCTCACAAATGCGCTGCTGGAAGAATGATCAAACTATCCCATAGACACACTCCTAACCCCTGTGGACACCCTTCCCAGAAGAGTTGAAGCTGTTTATATATATATATATATATATATATATATATTTTTTTTTTTTTTTTTTAAGGAAGGGATTAATAGTGAATAGCAAGGGATTAATAGAAAAAACCCACGTTAAGGAGCGAGTAGAAGTTATTAAAGAGGGCTTATAAATGGTGCTCTACAAAAATTGATAAGCTAAATATTAAACTAAAGGTTAAATTAGGGCATGCAAGGGTTAATTGGGGATTAACTGATGCACACATTAAACACTTTTCTTTGACAGCTGCAGCTCTCTCACACACAGCAAATGTAATGTTCTGTGTAAATTTGTTTGGGTGGAAGCCTATACAGGGCTATGAATTATGCCCCGTACACACGTGCAGATTGTCAGCCGAAAAGATTTGGCCGACGACCGATCGGCCGATTGTAGGCTTGTTAGTTTGATGCTTCCGACAGCCGACAGCGCACTTTCGCCCGAACAGAATCTGTCGTGCAAGCATTAAAATTTTTGTATGCCGACACCAGAACGGCCGATTGTTCGCCAGTCAGTACAGAATTCGGCCGACAGACAGCAGATTTGCAAGACTGGGCATGCTCAGAAAAGAAAAAAAACAAGGAATGTTAACCATCACATGACATCACTTCTGCAGTCGGCTGTTGTTGGCCAACAAAATTCGTGTGCAGTCTTTTGCACTTTTCAACAGACACGACAGCCCTCGGACAAAAGACGGCCGATCGTTCGGCCGACGATCGGTACGTGTGTACGAGGCATTAGGCTTAGTGCTGTCATATTGAAAGAGTCTTAGGCCTCTTTCACACGAGCGATCTGAGCGGAGAGGGAGATATCACCTTCCTGCTCAGCGGGGATCTGTGTTTACGATCCCCTGCTGAGCAGCACGGATCCGCCTACGGAGTTGGACCATGTAAAAGAGCCCTAACACTCCTCCATGCTTGGAATTAGCTAGTATTTCCTTTAGCTCTAGGTACTGAATACAATGGCATGGTAGTGAAAGAGAGGTAAGAATATGCAGCTTGGGGTGGGAGTTATGTAACATTTGTTGCTTTGCCCTGAACTCTTAAAGTGTACATGAAGCCCCATCTTTTCTTTTTAGTTTTAAATAGGATATACAAAAGTTAGAATGTCTGTTGAGTTTTTATTGCTGTCTGTGCCACCAATGGGGAGCTTCACTTTTTTTGTTTGTACTGATGAGGTGATGGAAACCCAAAATGTTTCAGTTATCACAGGAACAAGAGGTAAGCAGAGTCTTTAATAGGAGAGGACATATATCCATTCTTTGGAGACCTCCCATCTTACTTTTTGTTGTGTCTCTTGGACAGGAAATGAAAGAAATATCCCCAACGGGACACTATGAAAAACAAAAAACCCTGTAGGGTCTTGACAATTTTCTACACTTTCCAAAACTAAAGAAAAAACATGAAGTCATGGCTTTACAAAAACTTACTTTATGTTATTATTAACACTTAAAATCTTCCATAGCACTTAATCATACACTGTAACATTGAACCTGACCCCAAGACTTAACCTAATCCTTCCTCTAATTTTAACTTTTAACCTAACACTATGTTCACACCTTAAATTTCATAGTTTATATTTAAAGGGAACTTTTACTGAGGAAAACACATAGGTCTGATAAGCTTTTTCTGAAAAGTCTAGTTTTCTGTCTGTCTTCATCACTGACCTGGATCATGCATGAAACAGGAAGGGTTGGAATAAAGTTGAAACTCTGACCTGCTTACTTGTTCCAAGTCAGAAAGAAAGTGCTAAAGCCAATTAATCAACATGACAGCCAGGCAAATTTTAGAATTTTTGGATAAAAAGGTCTTCTTTCCTAAACAATACTTAACTTTTTGCTTTTCTAACCCTTTAGCTTACAATAAGCTAAGCTTTAACACTCCATAAAATTAGACACCCAGACCATTTATTTATCATTCCTGTGCTGTGATCTTACAGTGACAATATCTTGGCTCTGTAAAGAAGTGTGATTTATGTAAAATGAACAAAGAAGAACTTTGCAGTTTCAGCCCATATTGAGATAATGTTACATACCAGTTGTTACATCCAATCATGGCCACGTCCATGTGCTCGTATATAAAATTATTGAACATACAAGAGCATTTATCCATGGGAACACATCCTCCTTTTCCATCAGCTAACAGGTTGTCGGGACAAACACAACCCGACACACATTCAACGCTATACTGTTAGATAAAATAGACAGACATTTGGACACAGATTATTTGTTAGTTGATCAGCAAAGAACTGTTCAAAAACAAGAATGCAGAAGAATATGGAAAAACAAAACTTTGCACTCAAAATTTTTCTGAAAACCCAAATCTGAAATCCTGGAATATAATCCTGTGAAAAGGAGGAAACTAGAACCAGAGAAGACCATAGAACTGTTTTAGGCCTCAGCCACATGGTCATAATAGTTCAATAATGTGACAAACATACCCTCCCCTTCTGTGAAGGTTGGGAATGCTCTGACTGCATCTGATTTGGGTTGGCACTGACAGCTTCCTTCCAGGTTCAGACCAAGCTGAAGCTCATTCGTAGTGACCAACCACTATGGTACACTTTATTTGGTGCACTCTCTTTAGCCCACAGGAAATTGTGCCTCCTATTAAATGCCAGTTGATTGTGTATCCCCCTGCAGGCCAAAAGCTACTAGTTCTACCCTGGCCCCAGCTGTTTTACAGTGGATAATGGCTTTACTTACTTACCTAAATCTGTATCTAAAATGTTTTTGGTTCATTCGGGTAACATGTTGCAAATTGCAATGTTTAATATAATAATGATAATAATAATAATAATAATAATAATAATAATAATAATAATAATAATAATAATAATAATAATAATATTATCATCATGCTATAATCTTTTTCTGAGATTAAAGCAAAATTAAACCCAAAAAGAAAATGTAATATTTTGAAATTTTCCAATCTGTAGATGTGGTGGCAGCATTCGTTTTTGTAAACCAATCAGAGAGTTTAAACTTTCTTTAACATACCAAGCTGTCCAGCAAAAGTGAAAGTTTGAGGATTGAAACAAACCATTTAACACTGACATGTGTTTAACACTTTCATGTATGTAAAACCTATACATATCCCCCTCCCAATAAAAAATGTTGTTGTACCTGCTTAACCACTTGCCGACTGCCTAACGCCGATCTACGTCGGCAGTCAGCCCCTCACAGGCAAAGTGACGTAGGGCTACGTCACTAGCTTGTGAGGGTCTAGGGAGCGAGCGCGCGCCGCCGGAGGCGCGCTCCCGCTCCCGCGTGGTCACGGACCCCCCCGCGCGTATGACCAGCGGACCCGATGTCCGCCGGTCACTCGGCGATCGGCGGGGGAGAGGGAGAATGTCAGGCAGCTTGTGTAAACAAGACACCTGTCATTCTCCTCGCTGTAAAGACACTGATCACACGGATCTAGTATGTAGATCTGTTGATCAGTGTCCTTACAGCTCAAGCCACAGCCAATCACAGTAGAAAGCACGCCCCTAGGGATACACACAGCCCCTCCCTCCCAAATAAAGTTAACCCCTTCACTACCAGTGTATTTTTACAGTAACAGTGCATATATATAGCACTGATTACTGTAGAAATGTCACTGGTAACCCCAAAAGTGTCACAAATGTCAGTCAAGGGTCCGATCTGTCCGCCCCAATGTCGCAGTACCGCAAAAAAAATCGCAGATCGCCGCCATTACGCGTTAAAAAAAAAACAACAAAAATGACAAAAATCTTTCCCTTTGTTAGTAAACGCGATAACTTTTGCGCAAACCAATCAAAATACGCTTTTTGCGATTTTTTTTACCAAACATAGGTAGCATAAAACAAATTGGCCGAAAATGTTAAAAAATTTTGATTTTTACATTTTTTTGGGGGGAAATTTCATATAAAAAAATGTGAAAAATATTGCTATTTTTGCAAAATTGACGCTCTTTTTTTGTTTATAGCGCGTGATCAAAAATCGCACAGGTGATCAAATACCACCAAAAGAAAGCTCTGTTTGTGGGAAAAAAAGGACGCTAAATTTGTTTAGGTACAGCGTTGCACGACCGCGCAATTGTCCGTTAAAGTCACGCAGTGCCGAATCGCAAAATACCCCCTGGTCGGAATGGGGGTAAAATCTTCCGGGGCTTAAGTGGTTAAAAAGTTTTAACTGGAATTTGTCTTTAAATTGTTAGCAAAGTCCTTCTTAATCGGCTAGTGCATCCAATACTACACCCTGCCCCCCTCAGACTGACATCATTTTTTTCAAAGAAATAGAAATAGAGCTTTCTTCTGGTGGAATTTAATCATTACTGGGGTTTTTATTTTGTACTGAACAAACAAAAAAGACGAACATTTTGGAAAAAAACGAAAAAACTGTTTTTATAGTTTGTTTTAAAATTTTGCAAGCAGGTTGACTGCTGATCCCATGATAAGGGGGCAGTATCACACCCTTACTCCGATCTGTGATCAGGCAAGTTTTATGGACTCGCTGATCACAGAGCGAGCAGGCCACTTGTGCACGGGAGGGCGTGTATGTACGCCCTCACGGCAATTAGGGTCCGCGCTGTAGCCGTCTTTCAGCTAAAGCGCAGGCAGCAATTAGTTAAAGTAGAACTATTGGAAAAACTTTTTTTTTTTTTTTTTTTTGGATAGAGTAAGGGAGGCTTTTTTTTTTTGCCATCCTTGTCCAATTGGAGAGATTTACCTTACCAATTCCTGTCCAACAGCTAAACAGGAAGTGAGTTGGAATCTGAGTAAACTAGGGGAATTTCTTTGGGGATCCCCATCAGAACTAGTGTCCCCACTATTATTTTTCTGGGAATTTCTTTTACTTTCACTTCAAATGCTAATGGTAAACAGAAAAGATAGAGAGGATGAATCTCTCTAACAGGGGCACAGATAGCAATTACAACTGACAGGTGTTCTAATTCCTATTTTATGGCTGCAGCAGTGGTTGCCTGTTCATCACCCTCCATGGACGTATTCATTATCAGATACTGGTGACACTATTCTATACCGTACTGCCCCCCCCCCCCACTTGGCATTTTGGGGCCACTCCTTTTGGCAATTTTTTCCACCCCCAATCCCTGGGCAGGACAGCCCCAGCTGGCACTCAGCTACTGCACCTATATGAAGATCTATCCTAATTTATTTTATGTTTGGTGACTTGCAAAGACAAATGACATTTCATACATCACTTCTGTTGTATGTGGGTTATTAACCGGAAAATTGCTTTATCTTCTGATGAACTTTGTTTCACGAAATGTGTTGAGAAGCAATTGTACATAATCTGCATTCCATATTTATATTCTTTGGCAGTCACTTTTTTGTACTACGGTATGTACTATGTATTCTGATGCATTCTTTAAATATGCATCTCTAGTATGAGTGCTTTTTATATATTTGTATGTGAATAAGAAAGTTGTTCTGTATTGAATTTTATGCAAATGTCTGTTATCATGTTTGGCTGGATCCTTCAAAACTCCCATGAGAATATTTCTTTTGTGTTTTGACAGGAGTTCTAAACCCTCTCCACTCACCAATCCAAAACTAAAAAAAAAAAAAGAAGTTTTGTTCAACTTTGATGTACCAGGCTCTTTAGTATTTAGTAAAAATGAATGAGTGTGGACAGTAACAAGTTTTTGATAATGGTAGAAACATAAATTATACTTATTGCCGGATTTTCACTCATAGAAATATATCTAAGAAGGTGATAGACACATCAGAGATATTATCCTACCCAATGTAAAATTAGTATTTATACTCACACAGTCAATATCTAAGGTTTGACAGCTTTCTAAACATTCAATTCCAGTGGCGCCGAGAGGTTCCAAGGAACAATTAAAGTACATCATAGGTGGTTTACAATCTGAATAAGTAAGAGAGGCACATCAGGGTATGTTTTGATATAGAGGGCTACTATTTTTTCCTTGTTGATTAGCAAAGTTTTTTTTATTATAATTAAATACATTTTTTTGCAGATGTAAAATCAAAAGAGGTTACAGTGATATGTGCTAAAAGAAAACAAAACAATACAAAAGTGTAATGTACAACAGAGCCTTAGAGCCACTGTAGGTACCTGCATAACTGCAAGTAACTGCCATCATAAATCAAAAGAAAGTGGGGGTTTATTCTTCATGTAAAGTGTATCTATAACCAAAACTTTTTTTCTCAGCTTTGGATATAGTAGAGAAGGATTAGAACTCCTGTCAGGTTTTACTGCCATTGGAGGCTCCAATGGAGACTCTTAAACTTCCTGTTTGATTAAAAGGTTGTCTCCAGGCTAGGAAGTGAGGGGAAATCTCTCTAATAGCAACACAGACAAAGATAACAAGGCTTTTTTTTTCTTTAGTTAAGTAGTGGAAACTCTGTCAGCTTTTTATTGTTGCCTGTTTTTGTGTTGCAGATTTTCCCATATTTATGGTCTTGAAAAGGTTATCCTCATAACAGAAAGTAAGGGGAAATCTCTCTAAAGGAGCCCTGGAAAGCAGTAAAACCTGAATGCAGTTCTGATCTTTTTTCATTCCACCTAAATAAAAGATTTGTTTTGGGTTTAGATTAGCTATAATTCTTTTGTCATGGAAGAGAGAAATGCAGTAATCTCCCATTTATAGAATGCTTTTTTTTGTCTGTACAGAACGAACATAGTACATTATGTGCTAAATACATGTTACAGTGAAAGGTAAACTTTAGGCAAATATAAACCAATGATTAACATAGTCATATCACATAATAAAAAACTGTATATTTAAGCTCCAGCTAGATTCCCAATGGATTCACATCTGCTTACTAGTCGCATGTAGACCATACTCTAAAAATGGACTTCGTCAACAGGGCTGATGCAGTCTCCAGTCTTAGTAAATCAAGCCCTTTGTTTCCAGTAGGCAAGCACTTAGGGATTACACATTACACATTTCAGAGCTGTCTGCCCTTCTGACCGAAACCTCAGCACTCCAGCTGTGGTGAGACAACAAATCCCATCAGGTCTCCACCTCTGAGAGTCTTGCCCGTGGTTGTCAGTCTTGCAATGCTTCATGGGATTACTCCTGGAGGTGATGCTGAGGTCTCTATCCTAAAGGAGGCATGCACTCTAATGGCATACAGTGATTTTTAAAGCTGTGCACTGCTGGATTAGTACACTTTGTTTGTGAGTGGTATTTATATAGTCTTATATTAAAGGACTATTTGTATTTTATTGAAAAAACACTATGTGGAGCTGTTATTCACTTTGAGTGGAGGAGCCAGTAGAGAAATACCCCAAAATACTGTGGTTCACATTGGAATAAAGCAGTTAAGGTGACCAAGTGCAAATGGACCAGAAGCATCCTGAGGAGGTGGTTGAGACACCTTAAAGGGGAAGGTGCATGGTGATCTATTTTTTACACAGTAGGTCAGCATATTGAGGTGAGCATAGTGTGTTGTTGGCGGTGGTACTCACTGGACAATTTACAAATTAAAGAGTGGAAAAAAATATTGCCCTGAATGCATGATATGTTTTGGAAGAAATGTTTTTTTTTTGCGCAAATATAAGTGCAGTGTATTAGCGGTGGTGGAACTCACTTAATACCTTATATGAGATGGAATATAAGAAGACACAGCAGATATCGGTACTTATTAAGGAATTGTTTTAATAAACTGGTTTGTAGCGCAATAATGAGCTGCTGTTATTGCACCTGTATGATTTTAGAGTACAAATTGAAACTAATTATCAACACTTTAATTGGTTGTTGCGCAACTATTTTTGTTATATTGTATTTTAGTGCATGTGGAGTACACATTACAGTGTGAGCAGCAACATATTTTATGTATAATCTCATTTCTATTTATTTAGCACATTTTGGGGTTGTGCAGAAAATTTTTGTGAAGTGTAGTTTTTTTAATGGGATTTGTTGTAGTTCTTCAACAACTGAAGTGCCAAAGTTGCTTACCCTTGGCCGAGACCTTAATTCATATGGACAGCACTGAAGGGAGCCTAGACTTGCAATTCTTTATGTATGCATTCTGAGAAGGCCGCTAACATAGATATATGTTAACATTTACAGCTGATCTCCAGAAAATTACTTTTTTAAAGCTTACATTGGGCCAGCTTGGGTACATCTAATCCTTCATAGTTTAAAAAATCTGGAGGAAACAGAAAGCCTCTGTAGCAGCCTGTGCTACATAAAGTCAGTGTTAGTGTCTTCAGAGTGTTGCTTGAGACATTTTCCTTTTGCATATTGAACACAGGGGCCACTCGGATGGCAACTCTTCCATTCTGAGAATGCCTTGCATTTTTTCAGTGAATACAATGCATTCCCCTATTGGACAAGATGGAGAGGAGGGGAGGATGATCTCCACCTCCTCCAATCAGAGAATGTGTTGTATTCATTGAAAAAGAAAAGTACAAGCTGTTTCTGAGGGGCACAGGGTGCTAACAAGCACTCCCTATTGTTCAGTATACAGAAGGCACGTTGCTTGAGCAAAACCCTGAATAAACCAGCACTGATGTATGCAGCAAATGCTACTATGGTAAATTTCTGCATCCTTAGTGTCTCTCCAGATGTGAGCTTTGAAAGTCTAGATGTAACCAAGCTGGCCCAATGTAAGTTTTAAAAAAGATAATTTTGTTTTTTTCAGCTTCAAGGCGTTACTAAAGGCAAAACTTTTTTTATAGTTTTGGATACAGTGGAGACGGATTAGAAAACCTGTCAGGTTTTTTTTTGCTGTTTGCTGCCCCCTTAGGCCTCTTGCACTGATGTTCGAGCTTCCACTTTCTTGGACTTAATTTGAGGTGTATGTTTTGCGCAAATACGCGCATATCTATGTGCGTATTTGCACGTATTTGTGCTTTTGCATGCACAAACAATACCTTCCAATGGAAAATTAAATAATATTTATGCTCATATGCGCATATTTGTGTGCACTGAAGCAAAATACTGACTGGGAAAGCAGATTTTCCTATTTTTTTTAAAAGAGGAATAATCGGCGCTTGTTTATGCACCTGTGTGCACAGGCACATTGTAAATAATGGGCTAAACTTTATTTTTAAAAAATGCTGTACTGAGCTTTTTCGAGCTACAGTGTGCAAGAGGCCCTAAAGAGATTTCCCTCTCTATTTGTCCTGTTTATCTTTATCAAGGAAAGTGAAATTAAAAGAATATCAGACATTTTGGGTTAACACTAGAACAGTAATAGAGGGAACGTTTTCCAACTGAGATACTAGTTCTGATGACCTTTCGCATATTACATATGCATTATTGCTAGCTAGGGGATGCTCTAAGTAGTTAGTCACACCCTTCGTCTTCAGCATTTAGCCTTCATTCATCACAGGTACTGTATTCTGATGAAGCTAGACACTCTATGATTTTTTTGACCTACCAAATGTTCTGCACAACTTTTTGGGATTAAAAAGCTTTCTATGATCTGTAGGATGTCATTTGGATCAAATCCCTGTCTGCTAATTCTACTGAGAATAAAAGTTACAGATATCTTGCTACAACTGGATCAGTTATAGAAATTACACTTGCAGTGCTTAGTCTGGAGAGGCAGGACAACCCTGGTGACACCCCAGGATTCACTCACTTTGGTAGGGTTTTCTCTCACTTCCCGCTTTGGCTTTGGGACATGCAGTGAAGGAAAATCCTCCCAAAAGGACAAAGATGGTAAAAAAAAAAAAAATAATAACAAGGATTATAACCCTTGCTTACTCTGTCCAAAATGAACAAAAAAGTTTTGCCTTGAGTTACACTTTAAGTGTTAACATAAAGCTATGTTAGCAGAATTCATAGACAATGAGTGGCATAAGTGTCAGCTCAGGTTCACTTCAGTGCTGTCTGTTTATGTGAAGGACAGAGCACTTAGTCCTAGAATCTTTGCTGAAGGGATGATCAATCAATCTAAACTCTAAACCTATCCCTTGCAAAAAAGACCAATTTAGTTTAAAGTATGGGTCCATTTCAAAACAAGTCTTTCACAAACCTAGTAAGTAAGCAAGAGGGTTAAAAAATTGCACACAACTTTAAAAACATTTACTTCAACCTATCTAGCGATCCCCAATGTGTCCCTTATGCTGTATAGTCTCTTCCTAAGCCATCCCAGCATGGATCTTCACAGTTACCACCACCCGAATAGGCAATTCTGGGAACATGTCTTTCTGGGGTTGTTCGTTACATATTTGGCTCTAACACCATACTTGGAATATTACGTATTACCCAAGGATACACATCTACTTGTGTATATACATAATAAACATAATATAATATACTGAACATCTGAAATCTCAACCATGCATTTTTGCACAAAATATTTTTAATTACCTGTTGTTCCTATGCTTGTGTAGTCACAAGTGAACTTTCCATTTCTGCAAATACTGTAAATAAAATTATTGATGGGAGTTAGTAATTAGCCATCATGTTTGCTCTCTAATTTTAGGATTTGAAGAAGATGATTTGAAAATTTGAAGAAGTAGCTTTAACAGTGCACCAACTAATCACTTTAAGCCCGTATCAACCTAACCTAACATAATTTCCATTTTTTAGTCAATCATCACTTCTAGGATCCAAAAAGTGTATATAATAAATACAGAATATAAAATATAAAAAACCCATTGCTAACATGTGCAAAAAATCAAGCACACAGTCAAGTAATCCCCTCAATAGGCCTTATACCTCTAGGGCTATTAATGCTTTTAGGATGAATCAGAATATCGTTTGCGAGCCAGTCGTCTATTCCTAACCTCACAAATGTTCTTTTGGCTTAATGAGCACAACACCAAAATGCCCATATTCATGTGCATTAGGGTCATTTAGGGCTTGTTCGTATGTTATGGACATATAGAGGTGGCTCAAAAGTGAGCATGCGTGAGAACCTTTTAGAATCGATTTAAGGTTTGGTCCCAGCACAAATTTGGACTGAACTGTGGAAGGAGCTAAATGTCACGCAAACTACCGCTATTATGCATGACATTTTCTCACTGCAAATGGTTGTTAAAGACACCAGCGGGTGCAGGGATAGCCAAGCCTTTAACAATCATGGAATCCCTTGCTATATAAGCAAAGGGGCAGGATGGTGGTGACAAAACTGACTAAATACGGGCATGTCCAGATTCCTAGCAAGTAAGTGAATGGGGCCGGAGATGTAATTTTATTTAAAAGTAATGACAGCTTCTAAAAGCTGTCATTTGAGGCACAAGCGGACAGACCAGCATATCAATGTTTTTTTTTGGTTTTTTTTATTCCATGATTGGAATAGACTTTGTTTATCTTGACAGATGCTGGATTGACAATGCTGGGATTTTTTTGGAGTTTTATATTTTTTTAATAAAGGATCTGTCAAAAACATGTGTGTGTTTGTTTACAACTGATATACCCCTACCCCTTTACTGATTCATGTAGTGGGGAGTCATCTCTGGGACCCTCTTATCTTAAAGGGGGCTTCCAGACTATGAGGTGTCCTCCCCACACCCCCATAATTAACAGACCAGGGTGCTCACTCTGGGGACCCCGTGTAATTTGTTTTAGAAAAGATTCCTCTCCTAAAATCAATTGTATCACAATTGTTTGTTGGATCCTCAAACCAACCAAAAAAAGTGGGATTGTGTAGGCAGAAGTATATTATGAGTAAAACTTCATTTTATTGAGATTGGTTAAAAACTAAACTTGATACAAAAAAAATGATATGTACAAAAACAAACAATTCAAAGGTGTAGGCATTCATAATAATGTCATACATATGCATATGGCTGGGGAAGCCGCATTGGTACACATTACTCGGTGAAGAAATGGTGATTCCCCATGTTAGTGTTTATACATCCATGCTGAAAGGCGACTGAGGATGTGACTGAACATAGGGAGCTGACGCGTTTCGGCTTTATTAAAAAAAAAAACTGCCTTTCTCAAGGTAATCACCAATTCTAAAAAAAGTGAATAACAGATAATTATTAATATAGAAGACTTTATTTTCAATTTTTTCAATACATAATGCAGATTACTTGTGCGGATAACATGCCACTCTGTGCAGAGATGCCTGGGTCAAATGCCCGGGAGCGCCTTCATTTCCCTCCAACCCAGGACCTACAGCGAGATCGCAAAAAGTGAGGTCAAGTCGGCCCTGCTAGAAACAGATAACCATCGGTCATGATATCCTGTTGCTTCCCATAATTGCAAGGACCAAAAACAGCCGAATATTACTTGTTACTTACTTGTTAGGACATAAGCAATAAAACAAGGGGCTAGGTTTGAGGGCTATTCCCTGTGAGATGCCACAGTCAGTAAAGGAGAGATGAATCAGGGTAAGTCACATGAACTCCCAGCTGATATTTTAAAGTATATGGATCAGATTGGAATAGGTTTAATTTTTGGAGAAACTTACATTTCAATTGTGTATGGACCAAGTGAAAAAACGGTCCAAATAAAACCTGTCAAATTTGAAGGAGGGATTCTTCCAAAGCTCACTTAGGTTTTCCGGCTTTTCCCAGGACACATTCACTCCTGTACTGTCTGCAGGGAATGGTGTCTTACTGAGATCCCCGGCGCCTGTTTATGCTGATCGCGCATGCGCGATACCGCGCTGCGTGATCATGAGCACCTGGGCTGTTGGCTCTATCAGGACCTACTGCGCACGCGCCCTTCAGAACAATGAAGATATAATTATCAAGCCATTAGATAAAGGCGGGAATTTAGTCCTTATGGATAAAAACCACTATAAAAGCATGTGCTTATAGATTCTCGAGAACCCAAGATGTTACAAAAAAATGTCCCCAATCCTCATCAACTCCTACAACCAAGAATTCTACTGCAAGGTGGACAAAGCCTTAAACCAGGGAATCATATCCAAAACATTGTGGGAGTACGTTCGCACCAAACACCCGCAAACCCCAACCTTTTTACGCACTCCCCAAAGTGCATAAGGACTTGCACAGTCCCCCAGGAAGGCCCATCGTGTCGGTAAATGGGAACATAACAGAGGCCATGAGCCAGGTAACTGATGCATACCTAAGGCCGCATGTGACCAACTTGTCATCCTATACTAAGGTCACCATACACTTTTTGCAAATTTTGAACGGAATGGAAATCCCAGAAAATGCTTTTCTTGTAACAATTGACGTAGAATCACTGTACAATAACATACCACATGACAAAGGCCTCCTACCAGTCAAACAGGTCCTCAGACAACAAAGTCTACATGATGAAAAATTCAACTAATTTATTCTACAGGTGTTGGAGTTGATTTTATTCTATAATTTATTTTCCTTTGCAAGCTCCCATTACCTCAAGGTATGCAGTGTAGCTATGGGGACCAGTTGTGCCCCATCCTATGCCAATTTATACCTGGGGGTGTGGGAGCAGGAATTTTTGGCTGAAGAAACAAATCTGATGTACTCTCGCCATATCATGCTATGGCAGCGGTACATAGATGACTTGTTCATTGTCTGGAACGGCCCAGAACATCTGTTAAAAAAGTGCTTACAGACAATGAACCAGAATACCTATAATCTATTCTTCACTATGTCATACAGCCTGGACCAGGTGACCTTTCTGGATACCCGTGTTGTAAAAGATGCGTATGGGAGCGCTAAATTTGCCCCTAGCCTCGCCAACCTTTTTATGGGGGAGTGGGAGGACCGATTTATCTTCGCCACACAGAGGGAGGAGCTGAAAATGTATAAAAGATACATTTAAGCCCTATTCTTTGTGTGGGAGGGTTCCGAAAGTTCCTTGGTGGACTTTGCCGACTCTTTGAATTCCAATAGGAATAACATCAGATTGGATTTCAATTGGAGTCGAGAATCCATACATTATTTGGATGTAGACATTATGCTGAGGGATGGGCTTTTGGAGACAAAGGTCTACTTTAAGCCCACCGATCGTAATGGCTATCTGCCAGTCCATAGTGGCCACCATCATCAGTGGTTGAGAAACATCCCAAAAGGGCAATTCCTTAGAGTTAGGAAAAATTGCACCACCGATTCAGATTTTCAAACTCAGGCATTGACCATTAAAAAACGTTTTTTGGAGAAAGGCTATGATGGTGGTCACTTGGACAGGGACATAGCAGAGGTAGCCAAACGCACTCAGAATGAATGCTTGGTGGAACAAATTTGTGCTCCCAATACTAAGCAAGAATGGAGTTTTTTAACACAATATAACTCCCAATATAAAGAGGTAGAGGACATTATCAAAAGACATTGGGCGATTTTATGCCATGATAAGATTTTGGGCAAAGTATTACCCACCATGCCTTCTTTTGTATATAAGAAAGCATCCACCTTTGGGGATAGAATAGTGAGGAAAGTTCTGGATACTCCGGTAAAACCTAGGATGTTTTGGGACAATAGAGTGGGTTTTTTTGCATGTCGCTGGTGTAAGGCCTGCAAGCAGGTATACAATAATTTTAGAGGAATCACCTCTTTTTGCTCTTCAGCAAATGAAGAAGTTTTCCAGATTACAAACCTCATCACGTGTAATTCAACACATGTGGTTTATGGTCTGGAGTGCCCATGCGGGTTATTGTATATCGGGCATACCAAAAGAACACTCTCTGTCTGAATCTCTGAACACATTGCAAACATACGAAAGGGATTCAAAGACCATAATTTGTCCCTACATTTTAAGTTACACCATAATCAGGATCCTACCTTTTTGAAATTTTGGGGAATAGAAAAAGTGGATACTGTATGGAGGGGCTCTAACAAGGTCAGAGAAATTTCTAAACGAGAGACCCATTGGATCTTTTTAACTGGTTCTTTATATCCAGGGGGACTTAATATAGATCTAGACATTAACTGCTTTATTAGCAATTACTAGATCTATTGTCTGACTCTGCATTGGTGCCCTCCTTGGTTGGTATTAACTTATTTCCTCTCTTTTTTTTTTTTCTTTATTTGAGTTTAGGTTTAATGAATGTGTATTAATATATGTCTCCTTGTCCAACGTGTACACATTTTTTATGACCCAATGGATTTTTTAGTATTTTTGTAAACATGATGGTTTTTATATTGTGATGAATGTTCAAAATGAACATTGTATTTTAAATTATAAACTGCTTTGTATTATGCATAGCGGTGTTAGTATGCTGCGAGTATTCCAACACTATTCATGTAATCCAATTTGAATGTGTTTTTAATATATAAATAATTTATTGAGATTGAAGGATTACCTACACATGTATTAGCAATGTATAATCATACAGGTATATAAGGTATACCTAATTTTAAGGTATATGGATTGTGGATATACTCATAATTTATATATTGAGTTTTGTTTTTGTTTTATATTTTAATTTTGTATTGAGATATGAAGCGATGCATAATAAGCCGTTCAGCGGGGATCATTTTGAGAGCGAGTGACTGTCCAGTGATCCGATGTCCTGTAGCCCAGCTTGTACTGGCGGTGTGGCTAGTACAGGGTTAAGGGACTAGGTAAGGATGTCACTTCCCTGCATAAGAAATAACAAGGCTTTCTGGCTGTTCCGGGTGGAGGGGGCGTGTGTTATTACCTCAGTGTCTCTAAGTTTGGAGATCGTGCTCTGGACCCGCCTCCACCACGGATGTTAAATGGGAGTGAGCATACCGCGTGCTCACGCCCTCAGTTGAAGTCTGTGATGACGAAACGCGTTAGAGCGTGAGCACGCGGTTTCTATGTTCACCGGCAACGTCTGACGTCATACCCGGAAGACATCCGTCCACGGTACCTGGCGGTTTGTGTGCACAAACAGGGATTGACGATCGGCGGTCTGGTAACTTTATCATATGATCTACTGTTCTTTGATTTACGTGAGTGCAATTCCTAAGGGGTGTATATTTGCTTGGATTATAAATAAATGGTAAAAACGGGATTACACTTTGTGTTTTGAACATTAATTTCCATGCATATCCCGGTGAACAGTAAACTATCCATGCTATTGTTGGAGAAGACGGTGCATCAGTGCAGCACTTCGAGGCATATTGAGGATCCTATCCTTCTGTGATTGACTACTACAGGCTTATTGTTAAGCCGCCTCTGGTGAGTGCATTACCAATAGGTGTGCACAGCGGTGTGGTGGAGGTTTTGTGCCCTGCTGTCTGTCTACATGTGGTTTCATTCACTTTAATGGACTAGCATTGGGACTGTTTTTCTCTTTACGTGCCTTTGGTATTACATCTGAGAAGCATCTGTCTAAGCAATTTTACCTGCCAGGAATTGTACCATCTTTTAAGAATATAGGTGTATGGGGATGATACACCAGGAGCGCCGCTAGTGGACTCGTGGGGAGTTTTTAATTTTAAAACTTTATACAGAGTGCACCTTTCTTTTAAGCTTTGGCCATAGTTCTCCTTTAAGGCTTACACTGCAATGTGCACCAGCCCTAACATTGACCCAGTTATTAGTCACAAAATAACCAATTTATACTTCCTGATAGCTATATCACTTCTAAGTCACCAGTCTTGGAATCAAATACATACCATTCTATGCCATTTCGATAAATCCTTTCCCCAGGGTTGTGGTAAAATCCAACATGGTAACATGGACAATGGCTGGCGGCAACACATTCACCTTTCTCATTCATATACAAATCTTGGTTACAGACGCAGCCATCGGTAGGGGTAAATGTCAAAAAGCAGGATTCATCAGTTTCGCTCAAACTCATACAGGTGGGCTGGCATTTATCTACATTGTATTGGAAGTTCATTGTAGATGGGCATTCTTTTACATATTTATCTGAAAGGAAGAAGAATTGTTGACGTTACCTTTAAAATAAATAATTAATATCTCCAGACATACAGTACACAGTGTAGAAATATCCCATTTAAATCCAGACTACTGCCAATATTGATTTTTTTTTCAGGTTAGGATACATTAGGGATACGTTAGGTATCTCATTTTAAATGTCAACTGTGACCCCAATGATGAGTTTTTTACTGTCATTTTTTGGGGTGGTGTTCTCAGACTGGAATTGACTGTTCTTTTTTGTTCTGCCTGACATACATCAAATAGAAAGTAAGGAGATTTTTCCTCCATCATGAGGTGGACAGCAATTAAATCTTTAAATCTTTAGACAGCAATTAAATCCTGCCAAGATTCTAAGCTTTTCTGACTCTACTTAAAAAGGAATTGCTTCTAGGTCCTCAACTGGGACTTTGAAGAGGATTTGAGAACAATTTCCTGTTCTGTCTTCACATACACAAGTGTAGAAATCTGATGAATGGGGCTGCAGATGGCAATAAATGTTCACAGAGGTACTACCGTTGTGCACTCTCTGTCCAGAAAAGTTTTGTTTTGGCTCCAGAAGGGTTTTGTTATTGTTTAATGCATGCCATAATGCTCATTACCGCACTACTGTATTTCAACAGAATGCATTATTGTGATTGGGCCCTGAAAAAAAGTCACCATCTACCCACACATTCTTCTCCCCTTACTATGTGAAGACATAACCATAAGGTAGGGCTAAGCTGAACACTGGTGTTTATGGGGGGCTTAACCTCAACTTCAGGAGGATAGATTATGCACTAAACTTTGGATATCCCTTGCATGTCATTTGTCTGTAGGGATAGCAATCTTGTCATAACGCAAGGATGAACAGGATAAAGTTTGCAGGACCATTGGCATGGACAATCACATCTAAGCTTCACCATAAAATATAAATGCCTGAATCTTACCACAAATATGTTCTCTCCAGTTATCAAGCCTGATTCCACGCTCAGTACAAGCTCGGACGTAGTTTGAAAATACTGCACATAAACAGTCTTCTGAATTCCTGCACAAACAGGCATCATACAAGCATCTCTACAAGCAAAAACATAAAAAAATGGATCATGTAAAGCAAATACCTTTCTGTTTTGTATAAACAAATATAAAACAATACACAGTTTATGTCCAAAGTAACATGGGCCTGATTTGGAATGGGCATGGCTGATAACCTTTAGTGAAGCAAAGGCTGAATAGATATAACAAAATGCTTCTGATTGTATATGTAAAGTAATAGTAAAGGCTTTTTTTTTTTTTTTCATAACAAACATTATACTTACCTGCTCTGTGCAGTGGTTAAGCAGCTTGCTGTGGGGGCACCTGAGCAGGCGCACTCCCGAGTCGCTGCTCTGCGTGTCCATTCACACACAGCCGAGGCTCGGCCCTGCCCCCTCTTTCTACTCATTTGTTTACTGGCTTTGAATAAAGCCTGAAGAAGGAGCACGCATGATCCAAACGTGTGCCTGGCAGCCCTCTGTACCTCAGCTCAATGCTGACGTCAATGCTGACAAGGATGAGACACTTGGAATCGCAAAGAGAGGCCAACTCATGTGACATGCCTTTATATACAGTGCCTTGCGAAAGTATTCGGCCCCCTTGAACTTTGCGACCTTTTGCCACATTTCAGGCTTCAAACATAAAGATATAAAACTGTAATTTTTTTATGAAGAATCAAAAACAAGTGGGACACAATCATGAAGTGGAATGAAATTTATTGGATATTTCAAACTTTTTTAACAAATAAAAAACTGAAAAATTGGGAGTGCAAAATTATTTAGCCCCTTTAAGTTAATACTTTGTAGCGCCACCTTTTGCTGGGATTACAGCTGTAAGTCGCTTGGCTATGTCTCTATCAGTTTTGCACATCGAGAGACTGAAATTTTTGCCCATTCCTCCTTGCAAAATAGCTCGAGCTCAGTGAGGTTGGATGGAGAGCGTTTGTGAACAGCAGTTTTCAGTTCTTTCCACAGATTCTCTATTGGATTCAGGTCTGGACTTTGACTTGGCCATTCTAACACCTGGATATGTTTATTTGTGAACCATTCCATTGTAGATTTTGCTTTATGTTTTGGATCATTGTCTTGTTGGAAGACAAATCTCCGTCCCAGTCACAGGTCTTTTGCAGACTCCATCAGGTTTTCTTCCAGAATGGTCCTGTATTTGGCTCCATCCATCTTCCCATCAATTTTAACCATCTTCCCTGTCCCTGCTAAAGAAAAGCAGGCCCAAACCATGATGCTGCCACCACCATGTTTGACAGTCGGGATGGTGTGTTCAGGGTTATGAGCTGTGTTGCTTTTACGCCAAACATAAAATTTTGCATTGTTGCCAAAAAGTTCGATTTTGGTTTCATCTGACCAGAGCACCTTCTTCCACATGCTTGGTGTGTCTCCCAGGTGGCTTGTGGCAAACTTTAAACAACACTTTTTATGGATATCTTTAAGAAATGGCTTTCTTCTTGCCACTCTTCCATAAAGGCCAGATTTGTGCAGTATACGACTGATTGTTGTCCTATGGACAGAGTCTCCCACCTCAGCTGTAGATCTCTGCAGTTTATCCAGAGTGATCATGGGCCTCTTGGCTGTATCTCTGATCAGTCTTCTCCTTGTATGAGCTGAAAGTTTAGAGGGCCGGCCATGAAACGTAGATTTGCAGTGGTCTGATACTCCTTCCATTTCAATATTATCGCTTGCACAGTGCTCCTTGGGATGTTTAAAGCTTGGGAAATCTTTTTGTATCCAAATCCGGCTTTAAACGTCTCCACAACAGTATCTCGGACCTGCCTGGTGTGTTCCTTGTTCTTCATGATGCTCTCTGCGCTTTAAACGGACCTCTGAGACCATCACAGTGCAGGTGCATTTATACGGAGACTTGATTACACACAGGTGGATTCTATTTATCATCATTAGTCATTTAGGTCAACATTGGATCATTCAGAGATCCTCACTGAACTTCTGGAGAGAGTACATCCTGATCCTGAACTTCCTTTAATCATTGAGGTGAATGCTTCAGATTTTGCCATGGGAGCAATATTTTGTCAGAAAAAAAGGATAAGATATGCAGCTACATCCTTTGTCCAAATCCTCCCATTGGCAGCAGAATAGCCCTATTTTCTATGAATCCTGTGTCCCGTAATGAATTTTTAGAAGAGGACTTTTTGTGTCATTGTGCGAGATGATCTGAAATTGGAGCATATTATGGATGGGTTCCAAGGGAGACCGTATCCGCTAACTGTTGATCCTTCTTGGAGAAACTAAAGCTCGTGGCTGGGTGTAAGTCAAAAGTGCTACTGACCTCTTTTTGCAAGCGGTCTAGTGAATCTGGAAAGCAGGCATTTTGCTTTGGTGGAGGTCACATCCCAATCCTGGTGGTGGAAGGTGCTATTACCATGTAGAAGATCCTTCTGTAACATTGTTGGACTTTATTTTTTTGGATAAATCTTTGCACTGGTGTCAAATCACTGTTGTGGAAAGACTTTCTTCTCCTCTGTTTCATTATATATAGCTTTGTATTGCTTTCAATGCACATTTTTTGTTGATCTATTGTTTATGGATATATATCATTTGTATAGCGCAGTTCCATTTTCAGTATTGTTTGCTTTTTGTGTCTATCTCACATTTGAGCTTCTGCTCTTTTATTGTTTTCAATTTATATAAGCGCAGTTTTCTCCTTCCTTTTTTTTTTTTTTAATAACTGGTTGTGCCACCCTTGGTGGCAATAACTGCAATCAATTTTGGCTCACTCTTCTTTTGCAGAATTGTTTTAACCACTTGCCGACTGTGCTATAGCCAAATAACGGCTACAGAACCTCCCAGAACCACGCTCTCTGTTGTGCACCCAGCACACTCTGTGATCGGTGTAAAGAGCCAGTTACAGCTTCTCTTTACAAAGTGATCAGCTGTGTCCAGTCACAGCTGATCCCGATGTAAACATGCTTGCTGGTTATCGCCATTCCTGTGACAGTGTGAGGAGAGGAAAGAGACGGTAAAAGCCTAGTGTGAAAGAGGATACCTGCACTGATAATGAGGGCATTGATCATCAGTGTCCTGATTATCAGTGCAGCCCCAAAAAGTGCCCATCAGTGCTGCCTATCAGTGCCAATTAGTGCCCATCAGTGCTGCCAATCAGTTCCCATCAGTGTTGCTGATCAGTGTCTCCTTTTCAGTGCTGCCTATGCCGCCCTAATATGGGTACAGTACTGCATGCCCACGCAATTGTCATTCAAAGTTCGACAGCGCTGAAAGTTGAAAATTAGCCTGGGCAGGAAGGGTATTAAAGGTGCCCAGTAGGCAAGTGGTTGATTCAGCCACATTGGAGGGTTTTCGAGCATTAACAGCCTGTTTAAGGTCATGCCACAGCATCTCAATCGGATTTCGGTCCAGACTTTGACTAGGCCACTCCAAAACCCTATGAGGTTTTTTCGAGCCCTTCATAGGTGGACTTGTTAGTGTTTCAATCATTGTCCTGCTGCATAACCCAAGTGCAATTGAGCTTGAGGTCACAAACTGATGGCTGAACATTCTCCTTCAGGAATTTCTGGTAGAGTGCAGAATTCATGGTTCCATCAATTATGGCAAGGGTCCTGAATCTGCAAAGGAGCCCCAGACCATTACACCATCTCCACCAGGTTTGACTGTTGGTATGATGTTATTTTTATGAAATGCTGTGCTAGTTTTACACCAGATGTAACAGGATGCACACCTTCCAAATAGTTTAACTTTTGTCTCATCAGACAACATACTATTTGCCCAAAAGTCTTGGGGATAATCAAGATGTTTTTTGGCAAAGGTGAGATGAACCTTTGTGTTCTTTTTGCTCAGCAGTGGAACTCTCCCATGGATGTCATTTTTGCCCAGTCTCTTACTTATTGTTGATTGAACACTAACTTAACTGAGGCAAGTGAGGCCGGCAGTTCCTTAGATGTTGTTCTGGGTACTTTTATGACCTCTTGAATGAGTCATAGTTGTGTTCTTGGAGTAATTTTGGTTGGTCGACCACTCCTCGGAAGGTCCACCACTGTTCCAAGTTTTCTCCATTTGTGGATAATAGCTCTCACCATGGTCTGCTGGAGTCCCAAAGCCTTAGAAGTTGCTTTGTAACCCTTTCCAGACTGATATGTGTCATTTACTTTGTTTATCATCTCCTAAATGTCTTTAGATTGTGGCATGATGTGTTGCTTTTCGAGATCTTTTGGCGTGCCTAATTCGGTCACTCCTCTACAAGCTACAGCTTCTATTAAAGTGATTTCTTGATTCAACAGGTCACATTTCACATCAACAGGTCACTTTTTCACATAGGGCCAGGCAGGTTTGCACAGCATTATTCCCTTAATACATAAAGTCATCATTTGAAAGCTGGATTTTGTATTTAATCAGGTTATCTTTGAAAATGTCCAAATTGGGCCCAATTAGCCATTTTCCCTCCCAGGTGTCTCAGTCTCAGGTGTGAATGGGGAGCAGGTGTGTTAAATTTGGTGTTATCGCTCTCACTTTCTCATGCTGGTCACTGGAAGTTCAACATGGCACCTCATGGCAAAGAACTCTCTAAGGATCTGAAAAAAAACAATAGTTGCTCTAGATAAAGATGGCCTCAGCTATAAGAAGATTGCCAAGACCCTGAAATGGAGCTGCAGCACGATGGCCAAGACCATACAGCGGTTTAACAGGACAGGTTCCACTCAGAACAAGCCTCACCATGGTTGACCAAAGAGGTTGAGTGCATGTGCTCAGCATCATATCTAGAGCTTGTCTTTGGGAAATCGACATATGAGTGCTGCAAGCATTGCTGCAGAGGTTGAAGGGGTGAGGGGGTCAGCCTGTCAGTGTTCAGATTATATGCTACACACTGCATCAAATTGGTCTGCATGGCTGTCATCCTAGAAGGAAGCCTCTTCTGAAGATGATGCAAAAGAACGCCCGCAAATAGTTTGCTGAAGAAAAGCAGACTAAGGATATGGATTACTGGAACCATGTCCTGTGCTCTGATGAGACCAAGATAAACTTATTTGATTGAGATTGTGTAAAGCGTGTGTGGCGGCAACCAGGTGAGGAGTACAAAGACAAGTGTGTCTTGCCTACAGTCAAGCATGGTGGTGGGAGTATCATGGTCTAGGGCTGCATGAGTGCTGCTGCCACTGGGGAGCTACAGTTCATTGAGGGAACCATGAATGCCAACATGTACTGTAAAATACTAAAGCAGAGCATGATCCCCCCCCTTCTGAGACTGGGCCGCAGGGCAGTATTCTAACATGATAACGACCCCAAACACACCTCCAAGACAACCACTGCCTTGCTAAAGAAGCTGAGGATAAAGGTGATGGACTGGCCAAGCATGTCTCCAGACCTAAACTCTATTGAGCATCTGTGGAGCATCCTCAAATGGAAGGTGGAGGAGTGCAAGGTCTCTAACATCCACCAGCTCTGTGATTCTGTCATAGAGGAGTGGAACTATACTCCAGTGGCAACCTGTGAAGCTCTGGTGAACTCCATGCTCAAGAGGGATAAGGCAGTGCTGGAAAATAATGGTGGCCACACAAAATATTGACAAATTGGGCCTAATTTGGACATTGTCAATTAGGGGTGTACTCACTTTTGTTGCCAGCGGTTTAGACATTAATGGCTGTGGGTTGAGTTATTTTGAGGGGACAGCAAATTTACACTGTTATACAAGCTGTACACTCACTACTTTACATTGTAACAAAGTGTAATTTCTTCAGTGTTGTCACATGAAAAGATATAATAAAATATTTACAAAAATGTGAGGGGGTGTACTCACTTTTGTGAGATACTGTATATATACTGCTCAAAAAAATCAAAGGAACACTTTTTAATCAGAGTACAGCAACAAGTCAATTAAACTCCTGGGATAATGACTGGGTCAGTTAAGTAGTGGGAGGGGGTTGTTTATCTGTTTCAAATGCTTTGTAGTTAATGAAATAACAGGTGTACTAGATGGGCAACAATGGGACAACCCCCAAAACAGGAATGGTTTTACAGGTGGAGGCCACTAAAATGTTTTTCCCTACTAATTTTTCTGACTGTTTTTCACTAGTTTTGCATTTGGCTAGGGTCAGTGTCACTACTGGTAGCATGAGGCAATACTCAGACCCTATTGAGGTTGTGCAGGCAATCCAACTCCTCCAGAATTACACATCAATACGTACCATTGCTTGAAGTCTTAAGAGCATGGAGGAGATTTCGGGAGACAAGCAGTTACTCAAGGAGAGCTGGACAGGGCCGTAGAAGGTCCTTAACCCATCAGCAGGACTGGTATCTGCTCCTTTGTGCTAGAAGAAACAGGATGAGCACTGCCAGAGCCCTACAAAATGACCTCCAACAGGCCACTGGTGTGAATGTCTCTGACCAAATAATCAGAAACAGACTTCACGAGGGTGGCCTGCGGGCCTGACGTCCTCTAGTGGGCCCTGTGTTCACTGCCCGGCACCGTGAAGCTTGATTGGCATTTGCCGTTGAACATCAGAATTGGCAGGTCTGCCACTGGCGCCTTGTGCTTTTCACAGATGAGAGACAGATGTGAAAGGGTCTGGAGAAGCCATGGAGCATGTTATGCTGCTTGTAACATCGTTCAGCATGACTGGTTTGGTGGTGGTCAGTGATGGTCTGGGGAGGCATATCCATGGAGAGACGCACAGACCAATACAGGCTGGACAATGGAACACTGGCTGCCATTAGGTGTCGGGATGAAATCCTGGAACCCATTGTCAGACCCTACACTGGTGCAGGGGGTCCTGGATTCCTCCTGGTGCACGACAATGCCAGGCCTCATGTGGCGATAGTATGCAGCCAGTGGAGGATGAAGGAATTGATACCATTGAATGGCCCAGACTCTCCCCTGACCTCATTCCAATAGAACACCTCTGGGACATTATGTTTCAGTCCAACTCACATGGTTGATGATTAAAACAGGCATATCTAAGAATGCAGGCATCCAGGGTAAACCCTAAAGTAGAGCCATCTAAAAGTGAAGCTGGAAGCACTTGTGGAGCGCAGCGTGGAAGGGATGACGTCAATGCTGGTACAGAGGACGGTCTATGTGGACAGCTTTACCCCGGATGCCTGCATACTTAGATGTGCCTGTTTTAATATTTGGTGTCTGATCATCTGGTGAATGGCCATGTTTTCAAAGTTAAAGTGAAATTTCATTTGGATGAAGAGAGAAAGTCACTTTTAGTGCTGCAATACTGAAAACTTAAAAAAAAAAAAAAAATCCCTGCCTCTACCAAGATGGCCACCACTGCACAATGCAGACCAACCAAGGAATGATAATGGGCCATACACACTATACAATTTTCTTTAGATTTTTTCCTTCAGACTTACCAAAACCATATAATATGGGGTCAAACCTAAACACTTTCAATTTGTATGCAATCAGGCAGGCCCTTGCACTACATAGAAAAGTTAAATCTAAAGGAAATCTGACAACAAAAGTTGTATAGTGTGTATCCAGCTTAAGTCAGTAATGGGAAACACAGAGACCACAGGAGATCACAGACAATACTGGTGACTAATCCTTTGCCCTCTGCCTGAATTTTTATGTGCACAGATACTAGAGTTTAGTTCCCCTTTAAGTTAAATTGAAACAGATGTAGTCAAGCTGGCTGAAACACTTCTTGTTTGTCTTTTGGTGATTTGTGGCATGTGTGATATGGTCAAACAATATATTTATTTTCCTCTTAACCTTTTATGACAATAAATTAACAAAAGAAGATTATACTTGAAAAAAAAAAATAATAATTTTGTTCTAAATTAAAACTGAATGTTAGGTTTCACTATTTTTGCACTGTTACTTGGAAAAAGCTTGGAAAAAAGTAAGCTTGCATGTGCCATACCTGGACAATCCCCATGGAAACTGAAAATCACTGTAGTAGGAACTGCTGCTACAGTGATTAATGCTGGCTTCCAGGTATTGTGCTTGGCAGATGTTTAATGAACACAGGAGGTCAATCACGCAGCACTTGTACTATTCAGAGAACACTTTGCATTTTTTCAATGAATGCATAGCATTCTATGATTAAAAGAGGTGGAGACTGTGACTTATTTGCCCCACCTCTCCACCTCATGCAATCAGAGAATGCACTGCATTCATTTAGGAAATGCAAAATGCTCTCTGAATGGCACCTGAATGACCTCCTGTGTTCACTAAGCAGCAGGGCAGCCGCTCAGCACGGGACCCAAAAGTCAGACGGCAGCTTCCACAAGGATCGGCAAAGTATGGCACATGCATACTTACAGCGGTCGAAGTGGACCAATGTAACTATGTGAAAATAGCCATATCTGGAATTCAGCTTTAACCACTTGCCGACTGCCCACAGTATATTTACGTCGGCAGTCAGCCC
Organism: Pelophylax lessonae; assembly: GCF_965119305.1. Classification (NCBI taxonomy): domain Eukaryota; kingdom Metazoa; phylum Chordata; class Amphibia; order Anura; family Ranidae; genus Pelophylax; species Pelophylax lessonae. Next base: position 81,434,861 of record NC_138777.1, on the reverse strand, counting down.
CTCACATGCAAAGCGATGTAGGTCTACGTCGCTAGCCTGTGAAGGTCTCGGGAGCGAGCGCGCGCCGCCGGAGGCGCACTCCCGCTCCCGCGCAGTCACGGACCCCCCCGCGCATGTGACCGGCAGACCCAATCGTTCCCCAGGTCACTCGCAATCGTCGGTGGAGAGGGAGAAAGGCAGGCGGCTAATGTAAACAAGCTGCCTGTTATTCTCCCCTGTGTAGGAATAGTGATCATACGGTTCTACTATGTAGGACCGTTGATCACTGTTCCTACACCTCAAGTCACAGCCAATCACAGTTAGAATCACGCCCCTAGGGACACACATAACCCCTCCCTCTCAAAAAAAAGTTAACCCCTTCACTGCCAGTGTAATTTTACAGTTACAGTGCATATTTATAGCACTGATTACTGTAGTAATGTCACTGGTAACCCCAAAAGTGTCAAAAATGTCAGTAGAGGGTCCGATCTGTTCTCCGCAATGTCGCAGTACCGCAAAAAAATCACAGATCGCCGCCATTACGCGTTAAAAAAAAAAAACAACAAAAATGACAAAAATCTTTCCCTTTGTTAGTAAATGCGATAACTTTTGCGCAAACCAATCAAAATACGCTTTTTGCAATTTTTTTTTACCAAACATATGTAGCATAAAATAAATTGGCCGAAAATGTTAAAAAATTTTGATTTTTACATTTTTTGGGGGGGGGGGGGGGATTTCATATAAAAAAATGTGAAAAATATTGTTATTTTTGCAAAATTGACGCTCTTTTTTTGTTTATAGCGCATGATCAAAAAATCGCACAGGTGATCAAATACCACCAAAAGAAATCTCTGTTTGTGGGAAAAAAAGGACGTCAAATTTGTTTAGGTACAGCGTCGCACGACCGCGCAATTGTCCGTTAAAGTGCCGAATCGCAAAATGGTCAGGAAGGGGTTAAATCTTCCGATGCTTAAGTGGTTAAAAATGTGTTACAAACCAAAGTTTTAATTTAATTTTAAAGAATTTACAAAACCGATGTATCTCATACATATTATTGATTAGGAGATGATTATCATTGTGATTAATTAACTGATTGATTATTAAACATTACCTGATAATAAACTGCTGGATTAACTACAGAGTGACAAGCTGAGAAAACCTCTTTTCCTGAATTCAGCTTGGAGCACCAGTCATGTGCATACGATTCTGTGTGATAAAATGACATAGTGTTGTTATAGCTATCTATAGATAAACCTTTTTTTTTTTATTAGTTTTGGATAGATTAAGGAGGGTTTTGAACCTATCTCAGGGTTTTTTGCTTTTTGTGTTCCCAGTGAGGAGTAGGCAAGTGCAGTAAATTTCGTTCCAAATGGAAATTCAGACAAATTTTCAGTTTTCGGAAATTCGGATGTATACGAATTTTCGAATTACAACAGTACAAAATTCAAACCAATCCGAAAAATAACAGAAAAAAATTGGGACAAAATTCCAATTTGAATCGATTTGAATAGTTTTCAAATCAATTTCAAATAGTTTTCTAATTCAAATAGTTTTTGAATTTGAATAGTTTTCGATTTGTTTTCCAGTTTCCAAAGAGAATAAAATAGAATTGAAATTAAAGGAATAGAATAAGAAAAAATAGAATAGAATAAAAAAAAGAACTGAATAAAATATAAAGAATATAACTATCTTCTGCAGTTTGAATTTTTAAATAGAATACATTTAAATTTGAATACATAAGAATAGAATAGAATAGAATAGAATAGAAAAAAGAATATAATAGTCTATAATAGAATAGAAAAGAACAGAATAGAAAAAAAACTATAGAATAGAATAACCATGTTCTAGAATTCAAAAATAATCAATTTAAATTTGAATACAATAGATTAGAATAGAATAGAAAATAACAGAACAGTATAGAAAAAAACAACAGATTAGAATGGAATAGAATAGAACCAATATAATCATCTTCCAAAATTCGAATTTTGAATAGAACAAATTTGAATATAATAGAATAGAATTAAATAGAACAGAATAGAAAATAAAAGAATAACATAGAATAGAAAAGAAAAGAATAAAAAAGAATTGAATAAAATATAAAGAATATAACCTTTTTTGGAAATTCTAATTTTTAAATAGAATAAATTCTAATTTAAATACATAATAATAGAAAAGAATATAAGAGAAAAAAATAGAATAGACTATAATAGAATAGAAAAAAATAGAATTCAAAAAAATAATAGAATAGAATAGAATTAATAAATACATGTACCAGAATTCAAACAGAATCAATTTGAATTTGAATAGAATAGACAATAATAGATTAGATTAAAATAGAAAATAACTGAATAGTATGGAAAAAAAACAACAGACTAGAATAAAAAAAAATAGAAAAGAATAGAAGGAATATAATCATCTTCTGAAATTCAAATTTTGAATAGAATACATTTGAATTTGAATAGAATAGACTTAAACAGAATAGAAATTAATAGAATAGAAAAGAATAGAATACAATAAAATAGATAAAAAAAAGAACAGAATTAAAAAACAATTGAATAGAATCGAATAGAAAGAATATAACCATGTTCCAAAAGCCAAATAGAATCAATTCAAATTTAAATATAATAGAAAAGAATAGATTAGAATATGAAGATGGTTATATTCTTTCTATTCTATTCTATTCTGTTGTTTTTTTCTGTACTATTCTGTTATTTTCTATTCGAAATAGATCAGGCTCCCCTGATAAGCAGATGGAGCATAATAATGCAGCTATCTAGGAGGGTGCTACATAAAATAGGAATTAGTTTTTTGCCTTAATATCTACATTAAATTGCATTGCAAATTGCATATTGTGCTTGATTGTAGCCTAAATACTGGAATTTGCAATTAAAACTGTAATTTTGTAACTTTTGGAAATGCCAGTAAAAACTTGGCTGTGGCAGTAAATATTGTGTGTTATGTCAGTAAATTTCAATCTGGTAGGTTGACAATGCTGATCTCATTGTGTGGAACTAAAACATTCACCAAATATATCAGGCAATTTACTGGCTGCAGTGGTGACAAGAAGGACCACTAACAGTGTAGGCAGCCCCACATAAATTATATACTGTACACATGAAGTTCTAATCAATATGAATGAAGATAAGTTGTAATTGTGCAGTAATTCTTCAAATAAGTACAAGACAATCATAACCAGCCAGTTTGACTAATTGAATACATTTTATCATTGTTTTGCATTCATTTGATGCATTTGTGTATAATTAGAAATCATCTTCACTTCATCTATGTGGGACTGCCTGCACTGCTAGGGGGCCTTCTAGTCTGCACTGCACCCAACTGATATACCTGATGTATTTAGCAGATGTTTTTTTATCCGCACAACAAGTTCACATTTGAACTATGTACACCCATAATTATCCAGTGTAATTTTCAATGCATTTAAATATAATGTGCTATAAAGTTCTATACTCTATTCTTGGTGTTTTAGGCCCACTTCACACTTTTGTGGTGTATTACCACAGACACGTGAACATCTGTGATGTGGGAGCAGGGGGCAGGGCCAAGCCATACTGTCTGTATCAATATATGGAGACAGGGCAGCTCAGGATCGAGCCAGCACGAGTGCCCCCCCATAGAAAGTTGCTTTCTTTGGGGGCACCCACTGAAGAGGAGGGGCAAGGAGCGCCATTTGGGGACCCCAGAATAAGAGATTTGGAACTGCTCTGTGCAAAACCATTGCATTGCAAAACCATTGCACCAAGCAGGTGAGCATGACAGTGAAAGCTTTACAATCATTTTATAATAGCTAGCCATTCTATCTGGTCAGGAGTCTGTAAAAAAAACATGTCAGTTTGAATGAGAAAGTCCTCCCATAACTCTAAGGCTACATTCACACCTGAGCGTAGCATTTTTCGCGCGTTTTTACCGCGATTTTACCGCGATTTTTACCGCGATTTTTGTGCAGGCGTTTTTAGATTGAATAGAGATCAATGGAAAACGCCTGTAATCTGCCCAAAAAGAAGCTCATGTACTTTTTTGAGCGTTGGGCGTTTTGTATACAGCTTCAAAACGCTCAGATGTGAACAGGGGCCATTGAAATGAATAGGATTTGTCTTGTTGGGCGTTTTGAGAGCTGATCCTAGAGCAGAAAAACGCCCCAAAAACGCCCCAAAACGCCTAGATGTGAACGGAGCCTAAAACATACTCATAGCTTCCTTCCAAAATGGCACTAGTGTGTGTGTAAGAGTGTGAGCTTCTTTAGGAGCACTGGCACTATATATAAGCACTAGGAATACATAAACATTTATTTATATTTAAAAAACAGAATAGTGATATGCTTTACCTTTTTGAATGTTGATGGCACACGGATCAATAACATCTGTTACAACTTTTCCACAGGTGTGATCACTCCTCCATGAATGTGTAAAAGTAGACAAATCATGTACTGACATTCCTCCAGGAATAACATAGTCATCAATTTGTTTATCATTGAAATTTCCACAAAGACCTAAATGATAAAACATTGCAGTCAGATTGTATGTAAAATACACAATTTCAATTGTATGGACTCCCATACAAAATATGCAGATGCGGACCCTGCCATGATTGCACTGCTTTTTTCTGTGATGATTTATTTATTTATTTATTTAGAATTTAAACTGTTAAGTGTGGGGGATGTTTGTAAGGTTGGAAGAAGTTCCCACCACAGACAATCTGAGGTCTCTACATCCTACTCCTGCAGTGCTGGCTACATTGAATGTCAAGATGCTCTGCTGACCTTGGTTTCCTAAAATCATATAGAAGTTTTGAAAGGATGGGAGTGCCACTGCCACATCAGCTTGTACAAAGGTTTAAAAGTTTTCTGTTTTGAAAAGCCAATGCAATTTGGGGGATCAGCACTCCCCCATCATCAGGGATAATAACAGGATGATGCAGGCACTTGGATTGGAAATTTTTGATTGAAAAAGCAAGTAGAACCAGTAATTGTGGGGACACAGAAGACTGACACTATTGTAAATTTCAGTTTGCCTATGGATTTCAGGCAATTATTTCTCAGGAATAGGGTGATGTTTGGTGGTACAGGCAACAGGAAAGTATTTACTCTACATATTTCTTTTTGCAGGTATAGATTTTGAGCAGCTTTAAAGTCAATGATAGGGCCACTTTATCGTTTTATTTTTTTACTTACCACAGAGTTGTCCAGCTAAATCAGTGGTTACATATATATACAGTTGCATCTCAGGTACCCTTGTGATTTCCATTCGAACACCGAATTGTGTAAAGACAACCGTGGTAAAGCTTGTGGGCTCAAAAACACTCAAATTTCCTGTTAACAGACACAGGTCATAAATAATACTTTAGTCTGACCTATACATAATAAAAATGCCATATTTTATATCTGCACATTACAGTTGGTGTAATTATAGCTTTACAATGTTTTGTTTTCAAAACTTTTTAATTCAATGTTAAGTTTAATGCAGAGTGCATTGCAAAGTAAGATCTGCTTTTATTAATTAATTTATTATTATTATTTATTGCTGCTTTCATTCTGTTTTTTTTTTTTTCCTTGCTTAGCTCACACACATCTCTTCACTTTATTAGTTTTCTTCTATATATTTACTTTTTGTTCTTCATATTTGTTTTTTTTTACCATAGCTGTGCTATGTAACCATACATGATTAAGCTAAGTGAATGTTCACTTAGATTAGTAAATCAGTTGAAGCTAAATTAATTTTGCAAAGAATATCCCACCATATGCAGGGGAAAAAACAAAAACACTTTTTTTGACTGCACAGGATCGGATGGTCATAGACAGCATAGTTTTACTGAATTTACTAAGTTAAATAAATTTTCACTTTGGTGGGGTAAATTTTCACTTACCTTTTTTTTTTTTAGATGAAGCTTTGCTCTACTGCTTAAAGTAGTTGTAAAGGCTTAGCTGAAACTGCTGATCTGTCCCTGCCTGTCTGACAGAAGATTCGCCTGCTTTGTTTACATAAACAGGCGGGTCTTCTCTCAGTTTCCCCGGACGATCGCTGGAGGGTAGTGGCAATCACCGCAGCTACTCCCACGGCCCGCCTCCCACTGTATCTAAACGGCCGCCGCCGAAAACACATGCAGCCAAGCCGCTCTGCCACAGTAAAAAGGCGGTGGGCGGGCGGACGGTCGGTCAGCAAGTGGTTAATTCAAACCCAAGGTATGCATATGGAGAGAGACTGAGAAAAGATGGAGTAATGTAGTCCAGCAAAAAGGGCTAACAAGCTGCTTAAAATTTCAGTTTAGAAAAGGTATTGGGTTGTTGTAACGCTCCTGCGTTTTTGTTTATAGGCTGGATTTGCAGCTGCAAAATCTCCACTCAGTAGTCATGTAGAGATGTGTTGAATACCAGATCCAACTCTCCAGGACTCATCACCGTGGGCCTGTCAGCTTCAACATACAGATATATACACACTCAATGAGATGTTCCTGGAGTGATAGGATGTATATGATAGTATGAAGGTGATGTGCTGAAGGGACAGGTGTGAACAGTGACAAGGATGGTAAGCACTTGATAGGTTTGTACAGGAGAGTTCAAGATGGTATTTAGGAATGCAGATAGGTTAATATTGAGTATGCTAACAGGTGGTGAGGACAGCAGATGACAAATACAGGATAGACTAACCCAGTGCAAGGATAGATAGTAGTAGACAGGAGAGCTAGCAATCTATGCAGCAGTGCAGATGATAGATGGTAGTAGACAGGAGAGCTAGCAATCTATGCAGCAGTGCAGATGATAGATGGTAGTAGACAGGAGAGCTAGCAATCTATGCAGCAGTGCAGATGATAGATGGTAGTAGTCTCAAGAGCTAGCAATCTATGTAACAGTGCAGATGATAGGATAGTATGGAGAGGTAGTAACAGTCCTTAATGCAATAGTAGTAGTGTAAGTTATGGAGGTTTCCCCTGCGGGGTACTTATCACTATAGTATAGTAGTAGAAGGGTCCGGTGATGAGGAAGTGATCCAGTAGCGAGATACAGGGATCAGTAGCGAGGTTCGGGTCTGAGGAAGTGATCCTGGTAGCGAGATACAGGGATCTGTAGCGAGGTTCCACAGCGAGACACGCTTGTAAGCATAGATGCAAGGCAGGTTGAACGAACATGTGAGTGAGAACGTCGGCGGTTGAAATAGCCGCTCTGCGGCGCTCAGTGATGACAGCATCGGTCTTAAAGGTGTATGCGCACCTACCAGAAGAGAATGGTGGGACGTATACACGGAATGGAAAGTGGAATAAGGGTACCAGAGGTACCAGAACATTACAGTTGTCAGCTCAAAAGGGAAGTTAGGGGCTCACTGAGGATTTCCTGTCATGTAAGGCATGACAGGAAATTGTATTGCCCTAAGACCCATACACACAATTTGAAAACCATACAAAAAATACTGCTTTTGAAGCGATCATATGATAATCTGATCGTTAATATACAACTTTCATCCGAAATAATTCGAAGGGTCCAACACCAAATTTTTTCTTGTACAATACCAGATCTAACAATTGTTGTTTAATCAGCACATTATGTTTAATGCAAATACAATACAACACAGTATATCCCTTCTGAATTTGTATTCTGTCATACGAGAATTTTCAAACTTTAGTAAACTCTTAATTTTCGATACGCAAACTAGCATGCAAAAAAAAAATGGACGATCATTCATCCGTTAATTTCATCATGTGTATCAGGCTTTAGGCTGGTCATAGTTGGCTAAAATTTTGACTGATTCTGTAAATGCCACCCTACTCGGCAAAAGTTAATTGAAAAAACAACTGATGTGGGTGGAAAATGTTGATGAAACAGTGACTCCATCCTATCAAATGCAGTCACTGTTCAGCAACACCACTGTTTTCAGGCATTACAATAGCAAGCAGTAGGGATTCCTTCATCAACACTATTGTTCAGCCGGTGGACTGAATAAGACAATATTGAGCCATCTATGACTGGTCTTTCTCCACCATTTTGCTGTAAGTCCCGGTTCACACTACCGCGACTTGTCAGGCGACTAGTCAGCCTGACAAGTCGCGGTCCATTCTGTGCTACGGGAACCGTTCTAATAGGAGCGACTCAAGTCGCTCCGACTTAGAAAATAGTTCCTGTACTACTTCGGGGCGACATCGGAGCAACTTACATTGACTTCCATTATGTGAAGTCCGTGCAAGTCACGCCGAAGTCGCGGTGCACGCGACTTCACAGGTCGCCCCCGAAGTCGGATCGCCATAGTGTGAACCGACACTTAATGCTATGTTTGTTTTTGTACGTTTTGTTTTTTCTTGTATGTTTGGGTTATGTTTAATTTCTTTACTAACTTAGTAGTAAATTAAGTGTTTTAAAATGCTTCCCCAGCACTGTGGCTGTAATAGGGCATAGAACAAGGATGTAACAGTGGGTATCTTACCATGCGAATAGGGTAATGCAATCTCGTCAGAATTAAGTTTTACTTCCCCACTGCTTGTGATAACCAGTGTCTAATATGCAGAAGAAAAAAAAAAAAAGATAAAACAACACAGAAAAAAATAAATAAATAAATAATACAGTACAAATAATTTGTTAAAAGCTATGTAATAAAAAAAATACTGTACGCTTATTGCTAGTTGCATTCAATTATGTAATTAAGTAAAGGTGATTTTTTTTTTTTTTTTTTTTTTTTACATTCTCTGCATAAGGCCTCTTGCACACTGCAGCTTGAAAAAGCTCAGTACAGCTTTTTTTTTTTTTTTTGTTATAAATGGTTAATCTGTTTTTGATTATTTACTTTGTTTTTGATTATTTCCTATAGCAATTAATTTTTTTTAAATATTTTATTGAGTTATAAGAATCAACAAGTGTGAAAGGCAAACAAAGCATTGGCACACATTATTACCATATTCAAAAATCAAATCAGTAGCTAGATTACTGCTAATGGTGAAACTAAGTTAGCGTGGTAATACAGAGAAGTTTTTGAAATGTAAATTTTTGATGATTATATGGTGGTTATTCATAAAGATGAGAAGAGGCACATAAAATGTAATCTCCAAGGGAAGAGTGTCGGCTGGAGGGATCCAATCCTTGGCTTTGCAACATTCTGTTTAGGTGGATAATATTTGATTCTGGATGTGCACAAATGAACCAGGGAGATCAAATATTTAGAAACGTGTTGTAGGAGTCTAAAATTAATATAAGAAGCCTTTCATCAAATTTGATATCATCAAGTCCTAATTTTACTTCCACAAGGGGAATTTAGACTTTTTTTATGCTTTCACGATAGGCAGCTTGGCTGCTAGTAAGTTAAGCATAATTTTTTTTTTTTGTTTTATTATTAAGTCATTTTTTTAAATGGAAACAAGCTCCTCAAGTTTTCAGGGTAATAATTGCATGGCGTAGCTTAGTAATAAAATTAAAGACCATAATCCAAAACTTACTCGCCTGTGGGAAGGACCACCAAATATGTAATATGTCTCCTAGCTCATTAAATCCTTTGAAGCACTGAAGTACTTAAGCCTAAATAATAATTTATAAGCCTCTACAACAGTATTTAAATTATTGGAACACTAGGAGATTCCCTTTCACACTCGTGCCCATTCTTGTGGGGATTTATAGATATTGAAATGTTTTACATTTTTATACATATATTGTTTATTGTGATAAATTAAAAAAGGGATTATTGTCATGAGTGATTATAGCTCCTGGAGATTGAGGTGTGGAGAGGCACATCTTTTCAAACATTAACTAAAATGATTTCCGGGTGCCAAAACCTTGCGGATGTGTAGGCACAAATAAACCCATGGTGATTGGTAATTGTCTAAGATGTAAAAAATACCATATAAAATATAAAGCTTATTAGCATAGTAGGTGATAAAGATCAAAACACATATGAAAAAACATGTTGGCCAATGTACTAACATTTTACATATGTGTTTTGTGTTTCTCTGTGCTTTTCTACTATATTGATTAAACTGGGGATCATAATTTTGTAATTTATGTATTATGGTGCTAGACTGCTTTTTTTCTTTCTCTTTTTTTTTTTTTTTTTTAAATACTATGGAGTAGTGTCTAAGCAAGGTTTTTACTGTTTCGTTTAAATTGTATACATAATACACACTAGTGACTCCTGCAGATTTGCATCTCCTGTATTTTTGTACAGCATGGGTCTTTTGAGGACGTTGTGGATTTAGTACTTTTCTTTTATTACCAACTTTGAAGAGATCCTGTTTCTAGCTTCCTAGAACAAGTGTTCACCAAAGTGCTTGCTATATAGGCCTGCTCTTTTTTTGGACATTGAGGACTTTGTCACATAATTATAATTTACTCTACAGTGTCTTTATTTTAAGAGGATTAGAATGGAAATCGGAGATCAACGTTTTGCCAAACAAACTAAAATGAATGAATGGAAACAGAAAAAAAAAAGTTTAAAATGCTTCTTTGAATGGTGCTAGGAACACACTCAGATTAGTACAATTGGAACTTTATCAAATTTAATATAATTTCACATCCATCAACGAAAAAATCCAATATGTAATCAGTCAATATTTTCTTAACAGGAGTATGGAACTTTCAGTTGTCCACATGTATGTAACAGAGTTGCAGCTTTACACCAGCTGAAATGTCAAGTAAAAAGGGGGAATATAATTTTTGGAAGGTGATTTGCCCCATTTACACTTTGGCACACACATATAGGAAATGTCTCCCAGTATTTCCATTATGCCAAGAGGGTATGTTCACCATAACATACAAAGGCTTGTTTTTTCACTTACCACGCCAGAGTCCTTCATCATTAGCATTACTGCGTGTATGCAGGTTCCAAGGTCATTTGTGAAACATGGTCTAACCTGGACATGGATGGTAAACGTGGACATTGAACACTTCTGAAAGACATCAAACATAACATGGGAGTTAAAAACATAAAAGTAGTATAAAATGCACTGAATACATTATATATATATATATATATATATATATATATATATATATATATATATATATATATATTAATTATAGCAGTGTCCCTATATAGTGGTTGCGTTCATTTTATTTTTTCTTAGGCTCAGTAATTTTTCAGCAAGTAAAGAAATACATATCGATTTTTACCAAAAATGCTATGTCTTTGTCACTTTGAAAAAGAAAAAGAAAATGGGACAACTAGAAAAAGAGGTGTCACCCCAAGAAAAAAGCGCCATACAGTAGAACAACAGGGGTATAACTACACAAAATTGAGTCTCAAAAGAAAAAACAACAACGGAACCACTGCTAATGAAAAATAGAAAAAATTATTGAATACAAAAAGCAGAACACACAGTAACGTTGTAAAATAAGATACAACACCTTCCACCTCACCCCTAAAAATAAACCACGTGGTAATTAAAAACACAGGACAAACACAAATATTGCAGGTGGACTGCTGACACCTAAAGAGCAATCTGCATGCACATATGGGTAGCGGAATCACAAAGCACTGGTGAATGGAGCACAATGACTGGTGACCCCACAGAAGCTAGGATTCGGACGAAGGAACGTCACCTAGTGACAATCCAAAAAAGGAAAATCAGCATATAGGTGGTACACAATCGTCCGAAGCAGCGGAATCAAAAATCAATCGCATGAAGTGATCGACCACTCAATGTGTCGTAAAGGGATGCCAAACTAAATGAGCATAGATTAGAGAGAGACTCAACAGGGGGCAGACACCCCGCTCCCACCGAGTGGATGCAGGGATGGCTGCGGACTGTTGGGGTCAGGAGCTAAACCAAACATGCAAAGGAGGACGGTGTGACCAGAACCATGGAGGCAATATGACAAAAATAACCAAATTCAAAAGTGGAAATGGAAAATGATAAATAACAAACCAGGGCATGATAAATAAAATCAGATGTGCCTCAGGATAAAAAAGCCACCAGGACTGGGCACACCGTCAGACCTGCATGAAGGGAATCAAGACCAGCCTATAGTGATTAGACAATGAATAAATAAATGACTAGAAATGCTGGAAGTCACACTGGGACTGTCATTACAGAAAGACTGCACTCCGTGAATAGGGATCAAAAATGCTGAGCTGATGTCACTGAAAGAATAAACAACAAAGTAGCAAAACGGTACATTCCTAAATAATAGCACCCAAATAGAGGAGAGCAGGAATCAGCTATAGTTCAAAACAATGTAGCAAATGTGGATGGAAAAAAGGAACAGTCTGTCTGAACATCAGAGCTAAACCACCCCGTGAGCCAAGCGATGATGAATGCACCTGGATGGAGCAGACAGAGCGGCTGAACCCAATCACCAGACACATTAATGCTGCTATCATGGATCCTGTCAATCCCAATAAAGGGAAAGAGGTGCAACAGGCATATAGATCACCTATGTAAATAAACTAGTATGGTATGCACACATGGTAGCAAGGTCATGGAGGTGAGCAATATATCATCATATCTCAATGTAACAGCTCGCAGCCAGGATACAAAAATAAACAAAATAGAATCAGGATCGGCAAATGTATGCAAAAAAATACACAGCGATCTGGGACAGGGGCTTGAGCTAATGGAGGCTGGTGAGAAGTAACTGAGGCAAAGGGGGGACTATGAGAGGCCACTGTCAATCGTGAGCTGCTGGCTTACGATTGACAGTTACGATTTTTCTATTTTTCATTAGCAGTGGTTCCGTTGTTGTTTTTTCTTTTGAGATAAACTGGGACCAAACCCTAGGAACACTGGCCATGGAGGAAAAATGGAAATGTTTTAGGAACATATTAAACAAATGCATCTCACAATGCATTTCTGGGAAATAAATTTAGAAGAGACAAAACCAGACTGGCTAACCCGTAATGTAAAAAAAGTATTAGGGAAAGAAAAATGGCGTTTAAGAAATATAAATCAGAGGGCACAGTATCGGCTTTCCAGCAATACAAGGAAGCAAATAAGAAATGTAAATACAAAATCAAAATGGCTAAAATCAGCTTCGAGAGACAAATAGCAGAGGATAGTAAAAAGAACCCTAAGAAATTCTTTAAATATATCAACAGCAAAAAAACGAGGTCCAAGCATGTTGCAAACATAATTAACGATGAGGGGAGGATGGTTACAGAGGACACTGAGAAGGCAACTGTGCTTAATGCTTTTTTCTCCTCAGTCTTTACACAGAAAAAGGAGGGATATATTGACCACGACTGCATGGTTAGCAGTACTACACAGGACTTGCCGCTATGGCTAACAGAGGGTGAAATCAGGGAAAGGCTGGATAAAATTAACACAAATATATCACTATACCCGGATGGCGTACATCCGAGAGTACTTAAAGAACTTAGTAAAATGATATCTAGACCACTGTTCTTGATCTTTGCTTACAGTATTATGACAGGAAATGTACCAGGTGATTGGAGGAAAGCTAACGTGGTACCGATATTCAAAAAAAGGCAGAGGTATGTCCCGGGAAATTATAGGCCGGTCAGCCTGACGTCAATAGTATGTAAACTTCTGGAGGGGATGATAAGGGACTATATCCAAGAGTTTTCTAAAGACAACATCACCATCAGCAGTAATCAGCACGGGTTTACAAAAGTGTTCTTGTCAAACCAATCTGTTGACATTCTACGAGGAGGTGAGCTGTGAACTAGATAGGGGGAGACCAGTGGAAGTGGTGTACTTGGATTTTGCTAAGGCGTTTGATACAGTTCCCCACAAGCGCTTAATTAATAAAATAAGGTTTGCAGGCATCGACCACAAGGTTTGCCCTTGGATACAGAACTGGTTGCATGTCCAAAGGGTGGTAATAAATAACGCATACTCAGACTGGTCTGGGGTGGTAAGTGGGGTCCCTCGAAGCTCAGTCCTGGGACAAACATTGTTCAATTTATTCATAAACAGCATTGAGGACGGGATCAGTAGCTCAATCTCAGTTTTTGCAGATGACACAAAGTTGGGCAGGGCAATAACTTCACAACATGAGACAGATATCTTACAGAATGACCTGGGCAACTAAATGGCAAATTAAGTTTAATGTGGAGAAGTGTAAAGTTTTACACTTGGGGACTAAAAACATAAAAGCATGATACACTTTAGGGGGGGAACCTTTGGGGGAATCAAAACTGGAGAAAGATCTGGGAGGATAGACTAGGCAATAGGATGCATAGTAGAGGATAGACTAGGCAATAGGATGCAATATCAAGCTGCAGCTGCCAAAGCCGGCAGAATATTAGCATGCATAAAGAAGGGGATGTTTTCCAGAGATAAAACTATTATCCTACCACTTTATAAAACTCTGGTCCGACCGCATCTTGAGTATTCTGTCCAGTTCTGGTCACCAGTCCTCAGGAGGGATGTGTTGGAGCTGGAGAAAGTCCAGAGAAGGGCAACTAAACAAATTAGGGGATTGGAGGACCTTAATTATGAAGAGCGTTTAAAATCGCTTGATTTATTCTACCTGGAGAAAAGACGCCTGAGAGGAGACATGATAGCAATTTACAAATACCTCAACGGTGATCTCAGCATAGAAAAAAAACTATTCTGTTGCAAGGATTGCATGAGGACGCGAGGTCATACAATGCGATTAGAGGAGAAGCGTTTTAACCTCAGGCAACGCAGAGGGTTCTTTACTGTTAGGGCTTCAAAATTGTGGAATTTTTGTCGGGGTCTCGGTTCCCAATTCAAACGTGGTAAGTTGTGGCTCGAGCTGAGGAGATCGGGAGCACAGGTAATATTCTTGCAGGAGACTCATTTCCGCTCCCAATCCATGCCTAGACTCCCCAAACACCTTTACAGTCAGTGGTTTGTTAGCAATTCCCCCCACCCGAAGTCGGGAGGAGTTGCTATAGCTATTCACAAGAATTGCCCCTTTGTGCCCATAGACCACCGACTGGACCCACAGGGGCAGTATGTCTTCCTCAAGGGGACACTTTACGGTTGGACCTTGACCCTTGCCTTCGTCTATGCCCCAAACTCGGGCCAGCTGCCCTTTCTCGAATCAACCCTAGACGCACTCTCCACGTTCCGAGAGGGACTATTGATACTGGGCGGAGACTTCCATTTCTGTGTTGACCCCCACATGGACGCCTCAACAGGGCCTTCAGCTCAATCCTCCGCGGCCGATAGGCGTTTTACTGAGGCTGCTGCATGCTTCAGGCCTGGTGGACTGCTGGCGGCTCCTCCATCCATCCCTACGTGACTACAGCTACTTCTCCGTGACACATAACTCGTACACGCGCATTGATATGCTCCTTACTGACCAGACCTACCTAGACTCCTTCCTGGGAGCAGACATAGGGTCTCACCCTATCTCCAACAATGCCCCCATGACCCTCGCACTTGCCCCCCTGACTAGGGCAGACAGGGAATGGACGTGGCACTTAAATGAAAACCTCTTGGATGATGCTGTAGTGGTTCAGAGGGTGACAGACACTTTGGGAAATTATTTTAGGGAAAATACCGGGGATGAATTTGCACCGTCTTCCAACTGGGAAGGCCACAAAGCAGTGGTGAGGGGTGAACTCATATCGCAAGGGGCCTCGTCTTAACAGGGAACGGATGATGGAGCTCAGGCAGCTTCTTAAGAGGCTTCGTAGTGCGGAACTGACTTAATAAGCGTACTCAACGGACACGGCCCTCCAAAATCTCCAATCTATTCGCGAAGAATTGTCGACGCTGCTCGAGGCCCAGATACGGAGACGTCTCCGGTACCTTTCTCACAAGTTCTACGAGTTTGGTGATAAACGCAGACGCATGCTAGCACGGGCACTGTGGAGACAGCAGGCAGCCACCTGCATCCCTGCAGCAGGCAGCCACCTGCATCCATCACGCAACACCCCTCCCGCATTGCGGAGGCATTCCGGGATTATTACACTCAACTTTAAAACTTAGCGGAGCCCTTGTCGCCGGCAGTACTGATGGCCAAACGGGAACACATCCTATCTTACCTGGAGGAGGCCGCTGTTTCGCAACTTGCTGGACAGACGGCTAAGTCCCTGGAAAAGCCCATAACCGAGACTGAACTGGTGGCGGCACTTAAAGCTCTGCCGAAAGGCAAGAGCCCAGGCCCTGACGGACTCACAAACGCATATTACCTCAAATTCAGCTCCTCACTCCTGTCTCCGATGTGTACCTATTTTAACGCCCTGGCGACGGGTTCCTTGGTTTCGCGGCCCATATCACTTCTGAACACGGACATTAAAATCCAGGATTCTGGAGGATAGGCTGAAACCACTCCTGCCGTCGGTAATACAACCCGATTAAATGGAATTTATTGCGGGCAGGGAGGCAAGGGACAACTCTAACAGAGCACTGCAGATTATCCATTGGGTTGGATCCCAGCCGACCCATCCACCTTGTCTCCTGCTGTCTACGGACGTTGAAAACCCGTTTGACCGGGTGGACTGGGTGTACATGGAGATGGTGCTGGAATGCCTGGGCCTAGGCCCCCACATGTCTAGCTGGCTGGAGGCGTTGTCTGCCTAGTTTGTATGATGCATACATATTCTTAGCCCCCAAGTGCATAACTTTACATTTATCAACATTAAACCTCATTTGCCACATAGTTGCCCAATGAAACAGTGCATTGAGGTCAGCTTGTAAGTTGGAGACATCCTTTAAAGAAGTTATTCCACTGCAAAGCTTGGTGTCATCTTCAAAGACTGAAATGGTACTTTTAATCCCAGACCTTATATCATTTATAAAGATATTAAAAAGTAAGGGTCCCAACACTAAACCTTGGGGTACACTACTGATAACCTTAGACCATTCAGAGTAAGAATCATTAACCACTACTCTCGAATTATATCTTTTAGCCAATTTTCTATCCAATCCGATCACAAACAAACCGATCCCTCCAAGCCTGTAGACTTTACCTTACCCATTAGCCGTGTGTGGGAAACTGTGTCAAACACTTTTGCAAAATCCAAGTATACTACGTCCACAGCCACCCCTCTGTCCAAGGTTTTACTTACCTCCTCATAAAAAGAAATCAGGTTTGTTTGACAACTTCTGTCTTTCATTAATCCGTGCTGTCTGTTGCTTAAAATATTTTTTTTCCAACAAGAACTTATTTATGTGGTCTTTTATAAAACTCTTCAGTATCTTCCCGACTATAGAAGTTAAACTAACAGGTCTATAGTTACTTGGCAAAGACTTTGATCCCTTTTTAAATATAGGCACCACATTGGCCCTACGCCAATTCAGTGGTACTATTCCAGTCCTTAACGAGTCCCTAAAAATTTGAAACAAAGGCTTTGATATTACAGCACTCAATTCTTTTAGGATGCTTGGGTGGATGACATCTGGTCCAGGTGCTTTATCCATCTTTATTCTATCCAAATATTTCTGGGCCATATCACTTTTGAGCCATTGTGGATCATTTGGGGCTGTGTCAATACCATCATCAATATGGTCATGAGCTCCCCCATGTTCCTTTATATATACAGAGCTGAAGAAAGTGTTTAATAAATTTGCCTTCTCTTTGTCCCTAGTCACCCACTCCTGATTATTTTGTAAAGGGCCTACATGCTCAGACCTAACCTTTTTACTGTTTATATATCTGAAGAATTTTTTGGGGTTTGTCCTACTATCTTTTTCAATCTGTCGTTCATTTTGAATCTTTGCGTCCTTGATTTCCTTTTTACATATTCTGTTTAATTCTTTGTAACAATTAAACAATGATAGTGTTCCTTCATTCTTATATTTTTTAAAAGCTCTTTTCTTATTATTTATAGCTTTTATAACTTTGGCCGTGAGCCACTTAGGTTTTATTTTTAGCCTTTTAAACGTATTACCCATGGGAATATACTTTTCAGTGAGTTTGCATAAAGTCTTTTTGAAAATTTCACATTTCTGTTCTGTGCTCATCCATACCAATATTCCCTCCCAGTCTAAATCCTGGAGAGCAGACCTCATCCTTGGACAATTTGCTCTCTTAAAGTTAGGTGTTTTTGTATTTCCTGTATGCATTTTTTGCTTACAGCTAACATTAAATGAAATCATATTATGGTCACTGCTACCCAGATGTTCTTTTATATGAACATTATTAATAAGCTCTGCATGGTTTGAGATTACCAGGTCCAACAAAGCATAATTTCTAGTGGGGGCCTCAATAAACTGCACCAAAAAAAAGGGTCTTGTAATAGGTTTATAAATTTTTGCCCTTTAACTGTTCCAGTAGTGCCATTACTCCAGTCAATGTCTGGGTAGTTAAAATCCCCCATTATTAACACTGTCCCAGCCCTTGCAGCCCTTTCTTTCTGTGCCAGGACTTGTGTCTCCACCTCCTCATTTAAACTGGGAGGTCTATAACAAACTCCAATGATAATCTTTGTATTGCGCACACCCATGTACATTTCAACCCATACTGCTTCAGACTCAGCACACTCTCAATCAACTAGGTCCTCTTTCACACTCACTTTGAGATCACTTCTCACATAGAGACAGACCCCACCACTCCTCCATTTTACCCTGTCTTTCCGAAAGAGAGCATAGCCAGAAATATTAATAGCCCAATCATGTGAAGAATGAAGCCAAGATTCAGCAATACCAATTATTTCATAGTTCTCCTCGTGCACCAGAGCTTCCAACTCACCTATTTTGCTTGGCAGACTTCTGGCATTGGTGAACAAACACTTTAATTCATTGTCACATTTTGCACACTTATTTTGCATATTTTTAATTTTGGTACAGATAGTACCATTTCCAATGGTTGTTTGTAACATGGGAACCTTCTTATCCTCTGCCATATCTCTCCCCCCATCTTTCCCCATTCCACACACCAATAGGGGCTGACCCCTGTCTGACCTGTCTGCCCATTATAATCAAATTCACCCTCCCCCTCAATCCTGGTTTAAAAACTCCTCCAGCCTTCCCATAAACCTCTCCCCTAGCACAAAAGATCCCTTCCATTTAGGTGCAAACCATCTTTAGCATATAGGTTGCACCCCAATGAAAAGTGAGCCCAGTGCTCTAAAAACCCAAATCCAAAGCTGATGAGAAAATGTATTTAGCAGTTTATATTTACTAAAATAATTGCATTTTTATCTTCTATGTACTGTGGTAAACCAGATATTCCAAAAGTAGGGTCCTGGATTTAGTAACACTTAAAATACTGAAATAATAAATCACCTTCCCAGAGAAGGTAAGCATAATATGAATGACCTTACTGTACTAGATCCTGTCATTAAACCATTCATTTTAACAAATATATTGCATAAGATTATCTGTTTATTTAAAGTATTTTATGAAAGTCATTTACCTGCAAAAGCCTCTCTTTTATATACGTTCAAGAGCTCTGAGATACAGTAGCTGTTGGTAGCAGCCATCTTGGATGCAATGTCAGCAGTTCTAACAGAGCTGTCATATATACACTAGTATTCCCCCTTGCTCCTCCTGGAGCAACTATAAAAAAAGGTTATATAGAGAGATGAAGGGAGGGGCAGAGGAGCTGAGCACTGGAACACCCCCAAAAGAGGCTGAGGCTATGACCTCTAAGAAGGGAGACACCTGTACTAGAGAATTAACTACAACTCAACAGTTAAAATTTTTAGCAAGTTCAAAGGCACATTGCACATGAATAAAAATTATTTTTTTATGAAGAGGAAAACACTGCGTGTAAACATTATAATACTGTATTTTTCAGTATTAGTTGGTTAGAGGGTCTCTCTAGGTCATTGTCTGGACAGGTGTCCAGCAAATGCATCTTCCATATTATTCTTAGTGCAGGTTTCTTTTAATGCATTCTAAATATATTCAACAAATGATATACTGTACTTATTCTTAAAAATTCGAGCACTGACTGCTGTTAGACGGTAATGTATTACAGTCGTTTAATTGCTATACAGCATAGATGTAATTGTTCTAAATCAGGAACAAAAAAGTTTATTAAGTTGTAGGAAACATAGATCCCTAGAGTTTTGTTCAGTGAATCTCTCCAAAATGTTTGAACAGTGGACTTACCTTTGATAGTATATAGGTGCAATCTCCATGAAAGGTGTAACGTCTCTGATCAAATGTTGTAATGTGGGCACCTCCCTCAAGAGAGCAAACCCCAGGGCAGGGCATACGGACACAGTCCCACAATCCATTTTGGCAGGTACTTTGAAACAGAAAAAACTATTATAGTTTTGTGAAGCACTGCTATTGCACAAGAACAAAAAAAAAAGCAGAACAAAAAAAAACAACAAAAATACAATGGTGGCTCCTTCAAACTATTGGCTCATTAGTAACACACTGCACGACTTTTAGTTATTTCTAAGGTTGCTTGTGGTAGTATTACTATCTGCTGCTCGGTACGTGCAAGGCTCACTGCTTAGTATAGCAGTGAGTTTCCCCAAGCAGAAGGCTGTTCAAAACAGAAATAACTTGTATACACTGTTTTTTTTTTGTTTTTTTTTTATACTGTTTATATTTGCAACCTCTTGCTGCCTATGTAACACATATATTCAGTGGTAAAGTGTGTGGGCTTTAACACCCACATCATTTCTGTGCTGACAGTGCACGTTCCCCGCACAGAGACAGCTCCTTGTCTCTAGTATTAATCAGAAGTTGGGTGGGAAGGGGTTAAGCTTGGTATAAACTAATCACATTTTGGTGGGTTCTTAATGAACTGGTGGAAAATTTTCCAAGTGGGTGGCCCTGTCCTCCACCTGTAGGCGGGCATCCATCACTGCATCACATGGCAGAATCCTGCAGCTGGGGCCTTACCTGTAAACAAGGCTGTCTAAGGCATTTTCTGCATTTCAAAACCACCGAAGCCCACACAGACTTACCTGTCTACCTACAAAGTGTTTTTTTTTTCTCTTTGTGAATCATCCTGCACCATTGAATATCCTAGCCATGTACTCATCTTTCATACCAATTGATATACTGTTGTAACCAGATGAAGAAATCAATTCCAGCGTGATTAAGGCTGATGTACTATCCCTTTAATATCTGGGCTTCTGTTAAGAGACTGGTGTGTTGGATTGTGGGAAATGTAGTCCCGAAGAGGGTGAAGATTGTGAACGGCACACTGGATTAAACTCTACTCCCAGGGAGCTGTGGGTTCCGCGGGGACTGATGGCTGATGGGAGAGTCTATAAATTAGGAGCGGGACCAATGGTTCGCTCTCTTACCTCGGGGACAGCGTGTTGTGCGGAAGGAAGAGGAAGAGCTGCTGCGGTGTGCAGGAGAGAGAGGACGCGGGCCTAGTGGAAGACGCCTTGGAGAGGTGGCGGATGTCATGGAGGAAGGTAACGGACTGAGAGCAGAGACACCGGAGAGAGGTGGAGGGTGTTACTGCACAGTAACCAGCCAGGTGTGGAGGACTGCTGAGCAAGGACACCAACGGATTGAGTGAGAGATATCTGATTACAGCAGATACTGTAACTCACAGATACAGAACAAGGAAAGGCCTGTGACGCAGTACAGATACAAAGGGAGTTTCACTGTGATAGAATGGTTGACATAGGACACTGCAGTTCTGTATTAGTGTGTGGTAAACCAAAAAGGCCTCAACTGTATACACACAAACCTCTAGACTGTATACATCTTAGACAGAGCCTGGATATCAATATTTCTTCTCCGTTTGATTACAAATATTTCCCTTTTTCATTCTGGATTACAAATACCATTCGTGGAATGATTGAGAGCTTCACTGCCGGTGAAGATTAGCAAGGCTTTGCCCAGGAGGAGACTCATATAATCCATAGAAAGGGGGCCCCCTATAGGTGATAGAGTGCACGCTATCAGATTGTATTACAATATATTATTAGAGCAGCTGAGCTAATTTAAACTGATTGCTTTGTTCTTCAATAGTTTAAGGATATTTGTTTATACCTGTTTGGTCACTCTCACACCAAGGAGGAATGATCTAGTGTAGTAGCAATTCATAAATTATTCCTCATCCAAAGCAGTAATATATTTACATCTTTTATCTTTTTGAAAATTTAGGATTCTGAGTCTTGCGCCCCTTTATGACATTGGGGTTTTAAAGACTCAGAATCTCAGCTTGGTTCCTTTTATCTATATTCCTGTTCTGTTGATCTCACAATTGTCCAATTTCTTGAAAAAAAAAAAAACAGGAAAACTGATCTTTCATCATTGAAACTTTGTTGTTGTCTAGTTAATCACTATGTCAGAACCCATAGTGTCAGTCGAGTCGGAAGGGACTCAGGGTCCAAGAAGTGAGAAGGATTTGAACACACTCAGCAACCCCTGTATTAAGTGCAAAAGATGGGCTGAATTAGTCACCTTCTTTGGAGAAAATTCTGCTGTAGGCTCCTTTCAATTCTACATAAGTGATGTCTGTTAAAGGCATTGGTGTGCACAGCCTATTGCATTAGGGTTTGCACCCAAAAGCTCAAACACACATGCTTGTACATATATGTATGTATATATATGTATATATATATATATACACACACACACAGTATTTCACAAAAGTGAGTACATCCCTCACATTTTTGTAAATATTTTATTATATCTTTTCATGTGACAACACTAAAGAAATTACACTTTGCTACAATGTAAAGTAGTGAGTGTACAGCTTGTATAACAGTGTAAATTTGCTGTCCCCTCATAATAACTCAACACACAGCCATTGTTGTCTAAACCGCTGGCAACAAAAGTGAGTACACCCCTAAATGAAAATGTCCAAATTGGGTCCAATTAGCCATTTTCCCTCCCCGGTGTCATGTGACTCGTTAGTGTTGCAAGGTCTCAGTTGTCAATGGGGAGCAGGTGTGTTAATGTTGGTGTTATCGCTCTCACTCTCTCATACTGGTCACTGGAAGTTCAACATGGCACCTCATGGCAAAGAACTCTCTGAGGATCTGAAAAAAAGAATTGTTGCTCTATATAAAGATGGCCTAGGCTATAAGAAGATCGCCAAGACCCTGAAACTGAGCTGCAGCATGGTGGCCAAGACAATACAGCGGTTTAACAGGACAGGTTCCACTTAGAACAGGCCTTGCCATGGGCGACCAAAGAAGTTGAGTGCACGTGCTAAGCGTCATATCCAGAGGTTGTCTTTGGGAAATAGATGTAGGAGTACTTGCAGCATTGCTGCAGAGGTTGAAGAGTGGGGGGAGCAGCCTGGCAGTGCTCAGACCATACGCTGCACACTACATCAAATTGGTCTGCATGACCCCATAAGGAAGCCTCTTCTAAAGATGGTGTACACGAAAGCCCGCAGGTTCATCTCTCCTCCGCTCCCTGCTTAATACTGACCCAGGGAAATGAACAGCTGCCCACCAGCTCAGTGTAGAGAGTCACGTCCTGCCCAGGGTTTAGGCCGTTCAGCTCCACATGAAGAGGATCATTATGCAGGCAGCACTCCGGTGGGCTCCCTTCCTGCCTCTTGAGCCACCCTCCAACAATGGTGGAAATCCAGGGCCTGGTAGTTCCGCCATTGCCCCAGACACCTGGCATCTTCCTCTGTCCCTTCTTCATCCCCCACTGCTGCACCTCCCATCAGCTCCCAAGGATCATTCATGATGGAGAGAGAATGCTGACTCGTGGCTGCTCCCCTAGGTGGCAATGCGCCCTAGGCGGCTGCCTAGTTTGCCTAGTGGAAGCACCGGCCCTGGATGCAGCTTGTCACTTGCCACCGTTCCATGTCACCAAATGCAGCATGTCACTTGCCACCATCGCCTGTCACCAGATGCAGTGTGTCACTATCCTGCCACCAAATGTAGAATGTCACTGTAGTCTGCCACCAAAAAATACCAGATGCAGCTTGCCACCTTAAGGCCAATTTTTAAGGTTTTTTTTTTTTTTACAACTAAAAAACTTGCCACACTCACTCCCACTCTCCGGCCTCGCAGCCTCTCCTCAGCACTGCGGTGTCCGACAGAGCGGGGAAACCGGCACACGGTTGCTACTGTGTTGAGTCCTATGCTAGGGGAAAAGGGCGGAACAATGGTGATAAAGGGCGGGCGGTGAAAGATAATGTCATCTCTTTGCTCGCCTTCTGCACCTCAATCAGTGCAGCCTTTGCGGGGGCCGGCTACAAGCAGACCACAGACCAGCACTGTTCCATGGCCCGGGGCTTTGGGACCCCTGTGTTAAAGGGTACATTGCTAGAACAGATAAAAGTGGATTGGGAATAGACAAGTATTCTTACAAAGATGTGTAAATCGAGTTGTTAGGAGAGGGGTATCATGAATTTGAAGGTTTCAAGAAAATCATAGAATGACAATGGCTATTCTCCAGCAAGACAAAACAGACATCTCCAAAGATATAGCAATGGCTTTGTTAAATATCACAGAAAAAAAATGACTTTAGAGTTTAACTAAAGGCAATTTTTTTTTTTTGCATTTTGAATAGAGTAAAGGGGGATTGGAACCCCCTTTTTTTGCCATGTGTCCCATTGGGTAGATTTACCCTCCATTAGTGTTCCAATGTCAACCCAAAATGTGGGATTTTCTTTTCACTTTTAATGATAAGGAGACACAGATATAGAGAGAATGAATCTCCCTAACAGGGGCACAGACAGGGGCAAAAACTGACAGGTGTTCTACTCTCTTTCCACTGCATCCACGGTCCACCCCACTCCATATGATGTCACTTGATAATGTTCCGATCAGTTTAATGAGATAAATACCACCAATTTCTACGAAATAATGCATATTTTATTTTAATATTTTTTTTATGAAATGCAAAAAAACATTTTTAAAAAACGTTATAAGCTATTTTACCGCTGTCTATTTAGTTGTCTGTGGCACTTGGTTGTGCTGACAATAAAATATGGAGCTCATTCACATGGGCGTAATAAAGCATATACCTGTGTGAAGGGCCGTATTCACCTCAAAGGAATCCACAGGTGTTCCGTACATCCCTGTGCAGGCAATCCCATCACGATTCAATTGAAACAGAACGGCTGCATGGACATCTGTGTGGGTGCAGGTGTGTGCGGATGCATGTCCCCAAACGCAGACAGTGTGAGTTCAGGTACACGCACTCGCACTTACACCGATGTCAAATTGGGAGCGGAGTCTTTGTCTATGCAGCCGCTGCATCACAATTGGCATGAAAGGGATTGACTACACACAGATGCACAGAACACCCGTGCATCCCATGCGGGCAGGCATGGCCCTTTGTTAAGGTGTACGCTTTGACACTTTGGTATGCCCATGTGATTGAATCCTAAAGTGATACCAAAAAATCCTTACTGCTTACCAGTTTTCACATGGGAGGCTCAATGTATCTCCTGTAGCATAGGCAACGCCAGCGTATTTGCAGAAGCACTGAGAAACAGGAATACATCCTGTATCTCTAACATCATCATACACAGTGCCTGAAAGGAAAAGATTATCAATAAAGGGTGTGTAAGTTACAACATATTTATTCATTTTGTCCTGATTGGCTGGTTAGATCACACATTTAAGTTGACGTAAAGTGGAACTATGGGCAAAATAAAATAAAAAATATGATTTTTTACTTGTAAAATGTTTTTCTTGCTGTTTCTTAAAGGAACACAGGATCAGTATTTATTCTTAAATGACAAGGCCTATACTTTCACCTTCAGGAGGAAGTGGACACTGCCAAACAAAAAATATGCCATCCTGGTATAACACATTGATGGTTGGTTCGGCCGGAATCAGACGACTTTCTGACCATGCGTACAGCTCCCGTCCAACAGAAAAACCAGCATCCAATCAGTGCTAGCAGCCAATGGCCAAATGGCTTTGAGCAGCCCGGGGAATATCACATGATTACAATGTCAACAAAACTGTTATGAATGAATTTCATTCATACCAGCTGTGATTCATATATTGATGCTGTGATTGGCCCACAGATATCACATGGTAAATCACAGCACCTTGTACCATGTAATAGCTTTGGGCTAATCACAGCGCACAAAAATTAGAGCTGTTATAAATGTCTCCCAGTCATGATAGTTTAAAGCACTGCTGTTACAGTAATCATCAGTGTAAAAGAAAAAAAAAAAGGAAAAAAGTCTGATCAACCTCAGAGTAGTGTCACTATGATGTAAACAAAAAAAAAAAACTAGAAAAATGTGAAAAAAAGGAAAAACATGTTTAAAAAGTGTAAAAAATAGAATTAAAAATATATATATTTTTTTTTATAACATACTGTAACCCGTTAGTATCCCTGATTGCTGCCACAATAGTCATATGATGATGCAGCACTGCACTGGTGACAGTATGTAAAAATGTGAAAACATTTTTTTTTATGTGACAAACAAAATTCCAAACTACAAAAAACTCTCCATGCCTCCTACTAAATACCTCAAACTGTCTAGTTTCCATCATTTGTAGACGCTCTAACTTTTACACAAACCAATTAATTAGGACTTTTCCGGATATTATTTTTTTACCAAAGACATGAAGCAAAATACATTTTGGCCTACATTTATGAAGAAATGTGATATAATTGGATATGTTTTAAAAAGAAAGTAGAAAATAAGTAAAAAGTAGAACATTTTTGATAATTTTCCATTTATATTGCAAAAAAATAAGTGGTGATCAAATACCACCAAAAGAAAGCTCCGTTTGTGTGAAAAAAAAAAAAATGATATAAATGTAATTTGCATACAGTGTTGTAACACCGCCAGTTGAAGTCGCACAGTGCTGAACAGCAAAATAATAGCCTGGTTATGAAGATAGTAAAACCTTCAAGTTCAGATGTTTAATAAAACCTTGTTGGATGATTTTACACTATACAAGCCTTTCTCTTCTGGCAATCTTTCTTTCACCAGTTTAACCCTGTGAGGAAAAGAAGCTGAGAAAGGAGAGCTGTGAGCCAGGTGGTAAAAGATATTGTAAGCGCGCTTATCTTTCTTTTGAAAAAAGTTAGGCTCTGAAATCTGTGGAGTGGATTTGTTTTGGTGGCTGTATGTGTCAATTGATTTTATACATTTTTTTGCATGGATTGACATGTGGTGGAGCTGAATTTAAATACACTCATGGGGACACATTACTTTACACTAGCATGTGGTGGAACTGATTCAGCCTCACATGTTTTATTTGGACACTGATTGTAAACTTTTACAAACTAGCCGATTTCTTTCAAATATTGCTGGGATATTGACAGTTTATTTTAATTTAACACGCTGAATTTGCACATTGTATGTTTCTGATGATACATTTGTATCAGTATATTGGGTGCCGTGCTTATGTTCGGGAATATTTGTTAATCTTTAGATATGATAGTTTTCATTATTTGGGGTTTTTTATAGCATTGTAGCCTGTTGTTATTAAGACTACTATAGGCTGGGCTATAGGGCTATAGGCTCCCACTATTGTTCTGGGAGGACGTCATTTGACCATCCATGGCGGCGTGATCTGTCTCCGGCCGTGTCCGCTGATGACTGGTCACTGTACCAGCTTGCTGCCAGTGTCATGTAATCACTGTGACCAATAACAGCAATTCACATGACAATTGTAAACAATAAATGGCTTCCTTGCATGCAATCCATTGATCCATTGTATACAATTGTGTTGCTAGCTGTGATTGGTCACAGTGATCACATGGTACAGACAGGGCCAATCACAGCCCATCTGTACCATATGATTAGCTCTGGCCATTCACAGCTAATCACAACAAAATAAACTGAATAATTCAAATGAATGCAGTAAAATGTTTGCTCTGGTAACTGTTTTAGAAAAAAAAATCAAAAAACAAAACTGTCACCAGTTAGTGTCCCTGATCACTGTGAAACCAGTTATATGATAATGCTGTAGTGTACTGGTAATGTACTGATTTCTTTTTTTTTTTTTATTAATTTCTTAATTTTCCAAATAATTATGACATAATATTCAACTTCAACAAACTTGTTATGCCTCTTACTAAATACCTTGGACTGTCTACCGTCCAAAAAGTAGTAATTTGGCGGTATTTGTATTGTCCTAGTGTTCTTGGGCCTCATGCAGTGAAATAGGGTGTCAGTACATTATGATTGATTAATTTTCATCTATATACATTATCATATCTTTTCATGTGACAACACTAAAGAAATGACAGGTTGCTACAATGTAAAGTAGTGAGTGTACAGCTTGTATAACAGCGTAAATTTGCTGTCCCCTCAAAATAACTCAACACAGCCATTAATGTCTAAACCGCTGCCAACAAAAGTACATCCCTAATTGAAAATTTCCAAATTGGGCCCATTTAGCCATTTTCCCTCCCCAGTGTTAAGTCACTCATTAGTGTTACAAGGTCTTAGGTGTGAATGGGCAGAGGGTGTGTTAAATTTGGTGTTATTGCTCTCTCTATCATACTGGTCACTGGAAGTTTAACATGGCACCTCATGGCAAAGAAATCTCTGAGGATCTGAAAAATGCTGCTCTACATAAAGATGGCCTAGGCTATAAGAAGATTGCCAAAACCCTGAAACTGAGCTGCAGCACAATGGCCAAGACCATACAGCGGTTTAACAGGACAGGTTCCACTCAGAACAGGCCTCGCCATGGTCAACCAAAGAAGTTGAGTGCACATGCTCAGCTTCATATCCAGAGGATGTCTTTGGGAAATAGACGTATGAGTGCTGCCAGCATTGCTGCAAAGGTTGGATGGGGTGGTGGGTCAGCCTGTCAGTGCTCAGACCATACGCCGCACACTGCATCAAATTGGTCTGCATGGCTGTTGTCCCAGAAGGAAGCTTCTTCTAAAGATGATGCACAAGAAAGCCTGCAAACAGTTTGCTGAAGACAAGCAGACTAAGGACATGGATTACTGGAACCCTGTTCTGTGGTCTGATGAGACCAAGATTAACCTATTTAGTTCAGATGGTGTCAAGCGTGTGTGGCAGCAACCTGATGAGGAGTACAAAGACAAGTGTGTCTTGCCTACAGTCAAGCATGGTGGTGGAAGTGTCATGGTCTGGGGCTGCATGAGTGCTGCTGGCACTGGGGATCTACAGTTCATTGAGGGAACCATGAATGCCAGTATGTACTGTGACATAGTGAAGCAGAGCATGATCCCCTCTCTTCGGAGACTTGACTGCAGGGCAGTATTCCAACATAATAACGACCCCAAACACACCTACAAGACGACCACGGCCTTGCTAAAGAAGCCAAGGGTAAAAGGGATAGACTGTCCAAGCATATCTCCAGACCGAAACCCAATTGTGCATCTGTGGGGCATCCTCAAATGGAAGGTGGAGGAGCGCAAGGTCTCCAACATCCACCAGCTCGTCATGGAGGAGTCGAATTGGACTCCAGTGGCAACCTGTTAAGCTCTGGTGAACGCCATGCCCAAGAGGGTTAAGTCAGTGCTGGAAAAAAAATGGTGGCCATACAAAATATTGATACTTTGGGCCCGATTTGGACGTTTTCACTTAAGGATTTACTTACTTTTGTTACCAGTAGTTTAGACATTAATGCCTGTGTGTTGAGTTATTTTGAGGGGACAGCACATTTACACTGTTATACAAGCTGTACACACACTACTTTACATTGTATCAAAGTGTCATTTCTGCAGTGTTGTCACAATAAAATATATAATAAAATAATTACAAAAATGTGGGGGGTGTACTCACATTTGTGAGATACTGGGTATATATATATATATATATATATATATATATAGTGGTCGACCAATATCGTTTTTTTAATACCGATACTGATATTTTGGTCATCGGATATCGGTATCGGCCGATATCTGGCGATATTTTCGGACATGTAAAAAAAAAAATGTATTTTGCTAAAGGTACTCCTTGTGGAGAGATCTGGAAGTCTAAAAAACCCCAAACCCCTCCTCAGCACCGAAAAGCATTAAAAATGCCAAGTTTGGCTGTTTTCAATGCTGTCAGTTTTTTGAATTTGGCGCAGAGTACCCGGAATTGATGTCATGACATCACTTCCGTTTTTTTTACATGGAGACCCGGGTCTTCTCTTCAGCGGCGGCAGCGGTGGAGGTAGGAAATGGCATGGGTCATGTTAATTCTACTGTAAACGCGTCACAAATTAAACATTTGCATGGAAATGCTACATACAATTCATCTACCCTGGACATTTTTTCTTCTTGAGTATATCAAACCACCACACTGTAAAATCCTCTGTCTGCTGATTGCCTGTGAATAGAAATGAGACTTGCGGTCATGAAGAGTTTGCACTGAACTCTGCATGTTCGCAATTTGTGGACCAAGAGATAAAAAAAGAAGCAGATTTGGTCTGCTCACCTGCATGAACCTCTGGCTGCTACTGCAGCAGAAAGTTATTAATTTAGTGACGGTAATTCTACCACCACTAGCTGACAATTCCCCGCTGCTAATTTCTGCTTTGTCTGCATCCTAGCTAACAAGGACATCATTGGATGCAAGCCGCTGCACAGTCATTGGTTGTTTTAATGCACTATAACAACCAAAGAAGCTGTGTAAAGAAAAAACCTTCATGTCTGATATGAATGGGTATGTATGTGTCCCCATTGAGAAAATCCATACCAGACCTTTTGATCATACAACCTGGCATTCCAGAAAAGAGTGAACGAGCACCTGCCCCCCCCCCCCCCTCCTGCACCATACCAGGCCACATGCCTTTAACATAGGGAGTATACCATGCCAGGGGGCCTCCATGGCAAAGCAAACTGTCCTCATGTTGATGAGTAATAGGGCCACTTGCCCACATCCCTGGCCTGGTGGATGTGGGGGTCTGTAGGGAAAAACCCTCATTCGAATCTGAAAGCCCACAAGAAAAAAAAAAAATATTTAGAAACAGTAAATAAAAAAACACCACACGTTGGAAAAAAAAAAGTCCCATTGTGTAGCGCATTGTTAATCACATCGTCCAGTGATGTAGATCCACGTAAATCACAATGAATCTGCAGGCAAAATAACAAAGTCTGCTCCTGATGGATGCTTCCCCAGATCCTGCAGCTAAAAGTAAAGAAAAAGGGTGAAGGATCCTAGGTGACATCATTGACTAAATTAGTCATATTTGGTTAATGTTGACATCTGGGATCCTCCACTCCTTTGTTGACATTTGGCTGCTGGCTTGGGAAATGTCATTCACAGTGATGAGTAACATATATCTGGGACCCCCTTATTTCAAAGTGGGCTACAAGATTCAGAAAAGTCTCCCCTCCCCCCCCCCCCCTTGACTACAGACCCTTGCATCCACTTGGCCAGGGATGTTGGATAGAGGTCCTTACCCCCATTATAGCAAAACAAGGTGCTTTGCCAGGGGGTGCTATATCTAAACCAAAGAGGTTTTATTTCATGTTTAAACTTAGAGACACAACAGTAAACTAAAAGAACATTTCTCTAAAGGGAATAGAGTTTCCATAGAGAGTTGTCATAAACATCTTCCTTGAAGGATTTTCCCTCACCTCTTGCTCTGCTGAAAACACAAAATCTTTGGACTTCCCCTCACTGTCTATCTCAGTGACAATGGTCCCAAGGACACATAGAAGAGTGAATCTTCTCAATGGGGGCATAAACAGCAATGCAAATTTGACAGAGTCTAACGTTTGTCCTGCTCTATCCAACACTAGAAAAAAGGTCAGTGGAGACCAAGCCTATCAGAATAAACTACAGAATATACTGTAAAAATTTATATTATTATTTAATTAACTCATTATCCTAAGCTTTAAAATATTTCTAATTATATTTTACTACAATTATGCTATCCAAATGGGCTTGAACTATAACTCCAAAGCATATTCAAATCTGCTGTAAATCTGATTATTTTATAAAGTATTACCTTCTGGGCAATAGCAGCCAGTCACACACTTCTCAATACAAACGCCGGTCTCCTGATTGCTACAGGTTTTTTCACATGGCGATCCACATTCCCTATATTCCCTGTTTGATGGACATTCTATTCCTGAAAAGAGAGGGGGGGAGAGGTATGTTGGTGCACCTTTCATAATCCTGTATATTCCCTTCAAGGTAAGAAGCTGTAAACATCATGTACAATAAACAATCATGGAAAGCAGATTAAAAAAAAAAAAAAAACATTTCTACAAGCAATTTTTATTACATTTTAAATGTTACATTTGTGGTTTTATGCATTTATGAGGGGCGCAAATCTCAGGCCTACTTTTACTGCCATATCAATTTTTTTTGGCACACATGCTAAATTGTATACTTTTTATATCAACATTTATTTAAAACCCCCCAAACCATATCAGTTGCCTGAAAGCAGAATACCTTTACAATAAAATGAGGGAAGTTACAACATTTTATGTTATACAATATATGAGCAACTGTTATTAAATGTATGTTTTAAGTAAAAAAATATACTAAAATGTATTTTAGTACATATGAATATTAAACACAATGCAGTGTGATTCAAAAAGGATTGTGCAAAGGTAAAGTTGATTTATTCAATGAATGAACCTAACACAACAGTATTTACATGAAAAGATGCATTAGCTGTACAGGTTTTACTTCTGCACTACTAATATTTGATGTGAGCTATGTTGGTGATGCGACAGATGTCCAAACTATTTTCCAGTTCTGTCCAGACTTGTGCCAGCCTGTCCTCAGATATTGACTCCACTGCTTCTGTGATGCATCATCTCAGGTTATTCAGGTCCTGTGGCATGGGGGAACATACACCAAGTCCTTGGTGTAACCCCACAGAAAAGAGTTGCAGAGTGTTAGGTCTGGCAATTGTGGAGGCCAGAGTGACATTGGTGCATCGTTCTTTTCTGCATGGCTGACCATTTTGGTAGGGTATCCATGAACATCCAAGTGAAAATGAGAAGGAACACCATCATACTGAAAGACTAGGCAGATCTTCCTCCATCTCTGGCATTAGCCATTCTGTAATCATGTCCAGGTAGAAGCGGCTAGTGACAGTATCTTCATTAAAAACGGCAATGGTAAATGGTAACCATCTGTCGTGTCATAAACAGGGCTCACATCGAACATTTGTAGAGCAAAGGTAAAACAAATAATGTGTCTTTTCATGTTAATAAAGTAGCGTTCATTCCGTTATGAATAAATCAGCTTAACTGACCCACCATTCTTTTTTAATCACAATGTATAATACAGTTTAAGTAATACGTGTGTGTGTGTGTGTGTGTGTCTGGGTTTCATTTTTTTAATTATATCCACAGTATATATTTTTTTTCTTAACTTTATTCTTATCACAATTACCTGTATAATAATAATAGTACACTGAGTATCATTATTCAGTTAGCAGGTAGAAGAGAGAGGTGACATAAAAAGCTGCAAATTTCAACCATAAAAATGGGGTTTTACCTAGCAAATTGTATTGGTTGACAGAAGGACTCTGCCCAAAAAATTGTAATTCTGTTCAAGAGGTTCTGTGATCCAGACATCCCTGTTAGACATTACAGCCAGGCATCTTTCTATGTCACCTCAATCTAAATGAGTAGATGGGTGATCCAGGAAGGTATACAGT
The DNA here is from genome assembly GCF_965119305.1 of Pelophylax lessonae. NCBI lineage: Eukaryota > Metazoa > Chordata > Amphibia > Anura > Ranidae > Pelophylax > Pelophylax lessonae. Next base: position 81,401,604 of record NC_138777.1, on the reverse strand, counting down.
GGGGGAAAAAATTATTTGATTTTGTAATTTTGCCCACTTACAAAGAAATGAAGGGTCTTTAATTTTTATCACAGGTGTATTTTAAATTATAGACAGAATATCAACCAAAAATCCAGAAAAAAAAAACAGGATACAAATTGTATAAATTAAGTTGCAGTTCTGAGTAAAATATAGTGCCTTGAAAAAGTATTCATACCCTTTGAACTTTCAAGGGGCATGAATACTTTTTCAAGGCACTGTAAGTTTTTGATCCCCTACCAACCAACAATAATTCTGGCTCCCACAGACTAACTAATGTGGTACACAGATTAATCCAGATTAAATAGATCAATTTAAGAAGGTGCTCTTAATGATAAATCGTTATTTAATGATTATTTACAAGGCTGGAATTGGCTATAGGACCATTAGCAAGAAGTTTGGTTAGAAACTGTTGGAGCAATTATTTGCAAATGGAAGAAATACAAAAAAAACATAAATCACCCTCAAACTGGAAATCCTTGCAAGATTTTGCCTCATGGGGTAAGGATGATCATGAGAAAAGTGGGGGATCAGCCCAGGACTACATGGGAGGAGCTTGTAAATGATCTCAATGCAGCTGGGACCACATTTACCAAACAAACCATTGGTAACACAATATGCTGCTATGGATTGAAACCCTGCATTGCCTGCAAGGTCCCCCTCCTCAGGAAGGCACATGTACAGGCCCATCTGAAGTTTGCCATTGAACATTTAAATAATTAAGGGAAGGATTGTGAGAAAGTGATGTGGTCAGATGAGACCAAAATTGAGCTCATTGGCAATAACTTGACTTGCCGTGTTAGGAGGAAGAAAAATGCTGATTATGACCCTAAAAACACCATCCCTACAGTCAAATATGGAGGCGGAAACATTATGCTTTCGGGCTGTTTCTCTACTAAAGGTATAGGCTGACTTTGCCGCGTGGAGGGGCCAATGGACAGGGCCATGTATTGTAAAATCTTGGATGAGAACCTTCTTCCCTCAGTCAGAACACTGAAGGTGGGTCATGGATGGGTCTTCAGATCCTAATCTTATAGAAAATTTATGGAGGGAGCTGAATCTTCGAGTTGCCAAGCAACAACCAAAAGAAACCTTAGGAATTTAGAGAAGATCTGTAAAGTAGAGTGGACCAAAATCCCTCCTGAGATGTGTGCAATCCTAATAACCAACTACAAGAAACCTCCAGCCTCTGTGCTTGCCAACAATGGTTTCTACACCAAGTACTAAGTCATGTTTTGCTTGGGGATCAAATACTTATTTTACTCACTGAACTGCAACGTAATTTCTAACATTTGTATCATGTGTTTTTCTGTATTTTTGGTTGATATTCTGTCCCTATCATTTAAAACACACCTATGATAAAAAATGATATTATAAGTGGGCAAACTTACAAAAGCTGCAGGGAATCAAATAATTATTTTCTCCACTGTATATTTGAAAACAAGAATTCAGTAGAGCAATTGTTTTGACTGTGCAGTGCAGCAGAAGTATGAGAATCAAAGAAATCAGAATAATCATTTTTGCAGGTAAAATAATTAAATTTGAACTAAAGGAAAAACATTGTTTGTTTTTTTTTTGTTTTTTTTGGATAAGGTATGGAAGGGTTATAACCCCTGTAAGGTTTATATTTACTGAGTCTTATTGCCCTTTACTTCCTATCCCATAGCCAAAAAGTGAAATAGTGAAAAAGTGAGTGAAAATCCCTCAAAGTGGAGAATCCCTGGTTTTCAGTCACCAGGGTCATCAGCACTAGTATCCCATTGGAAGATATCCTTACTATTCCTGTTCTGGAGACAACTAACATTTTGGGATTTCCTTTTACTTTCACTTTTAGTGATAATGGTAAACAGGTAAAAAAAAGAGAAGTATAAAAACTCACCCAAGCTCTACTGCAGTGAAAGGATAATGGGCTGTGTGTTGTTGCTCTGGCTATCCCGTCCAATATGAATCCATAAAAATCAAAAGCCGGCACACGATCGCTCCTTCTTATGAAATTTTATTTTGCAGTGAGCAGTTACAAAATCTTAGAAATGCTAATGCATTTCAGTCTAAGCCTTCCTCATAACAATAACTGCTTCCATGCAAAATAACATTTCATAAGAAGGAGTGTTTGTGTGCCGGCTTTTGTTTTTTGTGGATTGATGCTGGACGGGATAGCCAGAGCACCGACACACAGCTCATTATCAATTCATTGTGGTAGAGGTTGTGTCAGCCTGCTTTTGATTTTTATAAAAAAATAGAGGGTGCCACTAATCTTGTGTACAGTGTATTAATATGTGTATTTATGTGTTTTTACAGGCGTGTGGCATTTATAAACTTATGTGTGAAAACTTGTTTTATAGACTAGAATATACATTTATTCTAACCAGTAAATTAATGTATTCCACTTTATGTGCATACGTGTGCATTTATGTGTGTTTAGACACTTATGTACAAATGTAAATTATTCCCATATGCACCAAACGGAGGTTTGGAGCAGTTTTTTTCTGCTGCTGAATGCTGTGCCCAAATACATCCAAAAATGCCTGCATGCCACAATAAATAGCATGCAGCATGGTCACAGTAAATAACATACAGCTGCATTCATGGGCATAAAAAAAACACCAGACGCACATAGCTGTGGCTTTTTTATTGCCCTTAAAGTGATTGTAAAGTCTCTTTTTTTTTTTTTTAAACAAACATGTCTTACTTACCTCCTCTGTGCAGTTGGTTTTGCACAGAGCAGCCTGGATCCTCCTCTTCTCGGGTCCTTCGTTGCTGCTCCTGGCCCCTCCCTCCTATCGAATGCTCCTACAGCAAGCAGCTTGCTATGGGGGCACCCGAGTCGAGCTGCAGCTCCGTGTGTTCATTCAGATATGGAGCTGCCATTGGGCCACGCCCCCTCTCGCCTGATTGGCTAACTGATTTCGATTGACAGCCGCAGGAGCCAATGAGCCGATGGCGCTGTGGCTGTGCCACAGCCAATCAGGAGGGAGAGTCCCCGGCGGCTGAGGGACTCATGTACATCGCTGGGGAGAGATGGGGCTCAGGTAAGTATTAGGGGGTGCTGGGGAGGCTGCTTAACACAGAAGGTTCTGACCTTCTGACTTCTACAACTCCTTTAATATAAACAATTGTACTGCTTTTGAAAGAGGATCCAAACTGGGAAGTTTAATCAAACAGGCTGGCACTAGGAAGGGTGTACCCAAAAACCTACACAGCAGTTAAAAAAGCAAGTCTATTGGTACTTCAGTATAGGGTCTCATGTCCTGATGTTGCAGAGGCAGTGCACAGCGATAGTGATCTCAGCAGATTCTTCAGAGAATAAGGACTTTGTTGACATTGGTTCCCTCATTTTTAGGCAGTTTTGGAACCCAAGCAAGACAAGGCCTGCTTCTCCAATCTATTGGGTATATGTAAAGCTACCTTTCAGGACTGTGCTTTCCGAATGTCAATGCAGATGATTACATTTTATTAGCAGAAAACTAGTCACAGCTAACATTACTGGGAAATGTAGAAAGAAGTTCACAGTCATGGATACTCACCACATAATTGTGGATTCCTCCAGTTTTGTGGTATCCCATTGGCTAGGGCACACTGCTTGGAAAATTCACTTATTGTGGCACAAGTACAGAACATTTTCAGACTGTCAGTTGCATTACAAGCACAGCTGTCCTGGTTACAGATCTCTAGATAGGGTGTTATATCAAGCATTGAAACGCAGTCAAGCAGTTGAGGGCTGCTCAGTATGTCTAGGCAAACTTGATTCTGCAACACAACAGTAAATGCATGAAAGAAAGTTATTTTATTTGAAGGTTTAATTACAGATAATGACATAAAATTGACAAGAGTTATTTTTTTTCAAAAGCAATTGTGATCTAAGTTTTAAGCTGCATGGTTTAAAATAAATACTATAGATCCTTGTTGGACTCCCCAATGTCCCTTACAAGGTGTCTTGAGGGTTGAGATAGTGACAGTCCTCTGTGGAATCAATGGTACAATCAGCTAGAAATAGATCTTAACATTAGAACATTCCAGCTTAAAATTGGTTAATTTAAAGCCAATGCAGAGACTTGTGAACCTCTAGTAGAATTTTAAAAGAAACCAATCTTGTTTATTACCTACATATGCCTACAAAAATGTATCAGTGTGGGAGGTGTGGCGATTGCCCAGCAAGATGGCCATGTGAACTGGGAGCTCTGCACAACCCCTGGGAGATAACCTAATCATGGAGCCCTCAGCCACTTCTAATCACCCTCCTCACTCACATTGAGCTCCTGCTATCCTCCAGCATGCCTCAAAAGAAGTGCGAAACACCCAAGCTCTGCAAGGTCTCAGGATTCTTTCCACCCGTGGTCTCTGGCAAAATGGCGGCGGTAGCCTACAGCCGTGATCCGCAGCCGGACCTCTAGTGGCTGCTAAACTGAATACAGCCTCTATGGGAGCAAGCCCGGCTAAATCTAAGCCCAGGAGAGACACCTCGCCACCATGCCTGGAGGAAATGCCAGATTATAACACTTCTATTACACTGCCACAACAAACAGACCCCATAGCATCTTTCCCCACTACTGGACAACCAATATCAGACATAGTCCTTAAAGAGATGCTTTTCCTCAGGGCCTCACTACACTCTGACCTGCTGTTCTGTCTTACTCTCAACCAGCATAAAGCAGAACTGCAGGAGCTGGGAGACAGAGTAGATCATGTAGAGAATGCACTTTCTGATTTCACAGAGAGCTATAATACTCTGGTTGATGCACACTCAGCTCAGGGAGAAGAAGTCGCATGGATCAAAGCCAAGTTGGCGGATCTTGAAGACAGATCCCGCAGGAACAACCTGAAAATCAGGGGCAAACCCGAATCAGTTCAACCTTCACAACTTCCTTACTATGTTAGAGATCTATTTCAGTCTTGCCAAATCTCACAACTGCAGACCTGACAATCGATCCGATTTACCGTTTGCCTGAGCCCATATTTCTCCCAGCTGGAATTCCGATGTCATATTGCGGATACATTTTTTCCAGGTCAAGGAAGAACTTTTGGAAGCCTTTCGACATCCATCCAAATCTTCCAGAGCAAGCCTCCCACTTCCACCTGCTTCCTGACCTTTCCCAATACACCCTACAACAGTGTAAGAATCTACTCACCATCACTAAGGCACTCAGGAACCACAACATGCCCTACAAATGGAAATATCATGCCAAGTTAGAGATAACCTTACAAAGATCGAGCTCCCGCACCAATTCTCTAGATGAAGGCCTCATCTTTCTGCTCAGATGAGATGTCATCCCTGAATCCCCTCCTGCACAACATTGACCATCCATCCCCTCTGAGCAAACTCCAGACTGGCAACCCACTAAACACATAGAATCAATATCTACTCTTCATGTCATTTCCTATTAGATGGCTTCATCTCCTACCCAACACATCACTCCACCTTCACCTATTAATACAGAAACTGGAATCCATCCCTCTCTGCTTTAACGTTCAGTCATGGTTCTAAAAGCTTTACCACTAAACGTTAACTGTTTAAACCATCCTGATAAGAGGAACTAAATGTGGAAAGCAGCTCAACATTATGGAGCAGACTTAATATATATATATATATATACATACATTAATTCAAGAAACTAATTTTGCCTCCAAGGCTACCCTCAAATGCTCCCACAAATAATTCCCACATATTTTTCTTGCCTTTACCACTACTACAAAGAGAGGAGTTCTGTTGGCTGTATGAGATTCACTCTCTTTTGACCTCAAGGAATCCTTCTTAGACCTGGAGGGTCGTTACATCATCCTCCTATGTGCCATTAACTCCCATCCATACACCTTGGTGAAAGTTTATGTCCCCAATGCCTATCAACTCAGATTCCTCAGGAACTATTCATGAAACTACAAACCATTCAGCACAGCAGCCTCATCATAGGAAGAGACTTTAGTAAGAGACATTAATTTGTTTCCCAACTCCTGACTGGACACTTTCACCTCAGATAAAAGACTGCGCCCAGAATTGAACAACTTTCTCCACACCTGTGATGTATACAATGTTTGGAGATGTCAACATGACAATGAAAGGGACTACTCCTTTTTTTTCTTCTAGACATTTGTCATATTCTAGAATTTATTTTTTTCTAGTAGATAAATGGACCTTACAGCAGACTTACTCCTGCTTAATATCTGATATTGCATGGTCAGACCATGCTGCCATATCCATTGTTATTGAGGAAAAGAAGAATCCTGCCCTAGAGTATCTGTATGACTTTGTAACAATTCGATCATCCAGAACCCCAGTTAACCAACAACATCTCTCTAAACATTTGGAAGAATTCTTCCATCTCAATGCCTCTTCTGTTTCAAACATTTTCTCACTATGAAATGCCCATAAGGCTTATATACAGGAGCTTATTATTCAATCATAAGCTCAAGCTAAAAAAAAAAAATCAAAGCTGATTTAGCTGAACTACTTGACTCCATTCACGTACTCGAGTCCCAAAACAAACTTTCTCCCTCTGACCGCGTTTCGGCCAACCTGATAAACCTACGATATAAACACAGTTTCCTACGATGCACCCAACATGACCAATACATGAGATGTCTTAAACTTCATTACTATGCCCCGATAATAAAGCTGGCAAACTATTAGCTAATAGACTTAAATTTAACAGCACCAAAACTAGAGTATCGTTTATCTTCCATCCTTTCACTAAGTAAAAGATCACCAACCCACAGGAAATAGCCAATGCCTTCTCTGATTATCTCATTACTGAACTCTGATGTAAAAATACATGCTAAACTACTTACTACACATCTTCACGATATTCTCCCGTCCTTGATCCGGCCAGACCAACACGGGTTTATCAAGGGCAGACAAGCATCTGATGCCACCGGGTGTACTTTAAATATTGTCCAGTTCGCAGAAAAATCACCAACGCCTTCTCTGTTCCTATTTATTGATGTAGAGAAGGCATTTGACCGAGTTCATTGGGGTTACATGAACCAAGTTCAGTTAAAATTTGGATTCTTTTGCCCAATACTATCGGCTTTTTTTTTTTTTTTGCTCTTTATTCAACCCCCTCAGGGAGAGTATTCTCTTCCAGCCTCCTTTCCAAGCCATTCACAATACCTAATTGGACAAGACAGGGATGCCCACTCTCCCCTTCCATATTTAACTTAGCCATCGAGCCCCTAGCTGAGGCAATTAAATCCCACCCATATATATCTGGCTTCTGCTTTCACTCTCGTCTACCTGATGTCATTCTAATTATATCAAATCCATCTACGTCCTTACTACATGCCCACCAAGTATTATCCTCGTTTAGTGATATCTCTTATTGCAAAGTAACCGTATATAAATTATTGATACTAGATCTAGGGCTTCCTATGAACACCAAACAAAAACTATCTAACAATTTCCCCTACTCCTGGTCAGATAAAGGTCTCTCTTACCTCTATAATTGTGCAACGCTCAATGAAGCCAATTACAAACTTTTCCTCAATAAACTGACCAGAGAGATCCAAAAATTTTCTTGATGCGAAACCTCATGGATGGGCAGAATAGCTGTTTTCAAAATTTTGCTTTTACCACAGTTTTTCAGTACTCTACGCACCCCTGTACATTCACAATATCTTAGTTCTTCAACATCCAAAATTAAGCAATTAATCCAGCAAAACAAATGAGCCCTCTGTCCGTACACCCCCCTTATTAAACACCAAAAGGTAGGAGGGGTTGACTTTGTGGACATCCAAGACTTCTGGACAGCCACACAGCTCACCCAATTAAAGCAGTGGTTCACCCTTTTGCCTGATAACCTTTGGGCTGATATTGACTCTTTCCTCCTAAACACCATAGACCTTAGAGCCACACAATTAGCTGATAACTGGATGCAGATTGACATTTCCCTCCTCCCTGATACATTTAAAGCAACATTCATAGTGTGGAGATCTCTAGTTCACTCAGTAGTTTTAACTCCCCTTTCCTCCCTGGAATCTCTCATTCCCCATCTTTCAGTGAAGCACTGGCAAGCTACAGGCATTAAATGGATAGAGGATTTGTATGTCCACTCTCAATCTAAACCATTGCAAGATTTACAGATCTCCTATGGAATACCTCCAAATGATTTTTTCACTTACAAGTGTATAGCGACATTTCTGAAACACCATCCAAAACCCTCTGTGCATTTCCATCCCACGGCTTGGCAGTATCTTACAAACTCCAAACCCACCCCCAAGGGTATCTCAGTATTTTATTCTGTCCTCCGTAACAAAAAATCTTTGACTGATGTTCATTGACGGACACAGCTCCTGATCTTCTTAACCATTGGGTTATGCTGCCCCCTACAGGAGTAGGACACTAGGCAGAAAAAAAGTCTGCCTACGCCTATGGGCAGTCCCAGGGGGTATATTCCCTCTCTCTGCTATAGGTACTCAGTTTTGTTACAAGCTGTGTCAGAAGAATTACAACTCCACAGAGGGGTGGGTGCTGTGTCCATTAATAAACATCAGAGAAATGGATTTTACGGTAAGTCAAAAATACAATTTTTCCCTTTGGTTTATTAATGGACACAGCTCCTGATCTTCTTAACAATTGGGATGTCCCAAAGCAGTATTAAACATGAGGGGTGGGAACAGCGAAAAATAAATTCCCAAGTCTAACTATAGCCAACAAGGTAAACAGGAGCTCAACCAAAACAACTGGTTCTAACCTAAAAAAAACAATACATCCTCAAAGAGGACCAGGTCCTCTAAATAGCAGCCTGCAAAACCTTGCGGCCAAAGAAAGCATCCGCATATGCCAACACATCCACTTTAGAGAACTTTGTGAAAGTGTGCACCCATGGCCAGATGGCCGCCTTGCAAACCTGAGTCACTGACGCCTGATGACGGAAGGCCCAGGAGGCACTGAGCGCCTGAGTAGAGTGCACCTTGACAGGGAAAGGAGAACCCAGACCCTTGATGGATTGTGGCTGAATCACCGTCTGTCTGATCCATCTGGAAATTGTCACAGAGGAAGGGGACAACCCTTTCCGAGGCCCAATCATAAGCACAAATAGTGAGTCTGATTTCCTAAAAGACTCCATAGCTGCCAGGTACACCCTAATTGCCCGGACCACATCCAAGGCATGCAAAGCAATTTCCTTTGGATGTTTTGGCCTGGGACACAGGGAAGGCAACACAATGTCTTCATTTAAATAAAAATGAGAGATAACCTGAGAAAGGAACGACAGACAGGGTGAAGAACCACCTTATCACTGTGAACCACCAAGTAAGGTGAACGACAGGGTAACGCCACCAATTCTGACACCCTGCAAGCAGAGGTGATAGCCCCCAAAATTGCCACCTTCTGGGACAATGTAAGCGGAGGAATCTCCTGAATATTCTCAAAAGGAGCCTTCTGAAGGACTGAGAGCATCAAATTGAGGTCCCAAAGTGGCAACAGAGACCGCACTGGAGGGGTTTAGGTGCCTCACTCCCTGAAGAAAATTACGCACCAAGGAGTTTGTGGCCAAGGGCCATTGAAATAAGGCCGCTAAGGCCGACACCTGACCCTTGATAGTACTCAAGACCAGTTTCTGCTCAACCCTCACATTGGAGGGAGGTCAGGATCTAAGCTACCGAAAATAGAGCAAGGATGAACCCCAAGAGACTCACACCACGCAATGTACCTCTTACACGTACGATGGTAGAGCTTCCTAGAAGTAAATTTCCTAGCTTTTAACAGTGTTGGAATCACTGACTCAGACAAACCTCTAGCCATCTGCTCCTGGCGTTCAACAGCCAAGCCGTCAAAGCCAGCGACTGTAAAGCAGGATGGAAGATTGGTAATTGAGACAGCAGATTCTCCCTGAGAGGACGCTTCCAAGGAACGTCGGCAACCAGCTGCACCAGATCGGTGTACCAAGCCCGGCGAGGCCAGTCCGGGGTCACTTCTGCCTCGATACTGCGTAGAAGTTTTGGCAGAAACTTGAGAGGAGGGAAGGCGTAAAGCAGATGATACTGACCCCGCGTGGCCACCAGCGCATCCGTGGCATCCGCCAGAGGATCCCGTGACCGAGCCACAAACCTCTGCACCTTTCTGTTGAGCCTGGATGCCAACAGATCCACCTTGGGGATGCCCCAGCAGAGACACAACTGATGAAACACCTTCGGATGAAGTGTTGGTCCAACACTTTCCAACTGAGGTAATCCGCCAGCCAGTTTTCCACCCCGGGAAAGTGTACGGTGGAGATGGCTGTAACGAACCATTCTGCCCACTTTAGAATGCTGGCTGCCTCCAGAGCGGCCAGGACACTTTTTGTGCCCCCCTGGTGATTGACATAAGCCACGGCTGTGGCATTGTCTGACTGAATGCGCACTGGACATCCCTGAAGATGATCTGTCCAATGTTCCAGGCACAGTCTGATCGCTCGAAGTTCCAAGACATTGACCAGTAGTCTGGACACTTCCAGGGTCCAGATCCCCTGAGCGGAATTTTTGCTGAGGACGCCTCCCCAGCCGGACCGGCTGGCATCCATGGTGACCACTATCCAATACAGGGGGAGGAAGGGACTCTTTAACCGGAATCATGGTTGCCTTATTTAATCTGGAAACCAGAGGGTCTACCACCGGTGGAACAGTCCACTCCTTAAGAAGGAACTTCTCATAGGGGTATCACCTAGCAAAATCCCTTAGGGACCCCAAGGGGACGCTTTGGTCGTCCCCACTATTTAGTGACAATTCTGCTAAAATAGGAGGGGATAGGGAACACTTTTACCACTCTGGATCGCTTGTGAATGCCAAAGGAAACCTGCGCCTCTGCCACAGCTTCAGCTGCGTCCTCCATCTTTAAGGTCTCACGCACAGCTACAAACAGTGTGTCCACCAGTGCCTTTTCATACACGGTTGCAGAAGTGCTGGAATCCTCCTTACTATCTGTGGATTCAGGGAGTGTGGTCACAGACCCAGCAGGGTGACCCACGTCCGCTGGGGCCAAATCAGATTCAGGATCTGATAAAACAGATGAGGCAGGGGAAGGAGAGGGGTGCTTTTTGCCAGCCCATTGCCCAAAAGCCACCTCCAAGGACTCCAGGACCACCATCAGTGCATCAATAGATAGATGGGACCCGGAGGGTCCTGCAGCCTCAGAGAGGGGTTTAGGTGTAGAGATGTGCTCCAAAGACTCCATGAGTCACCAGGGGGACCCCACAAAAAAGTGTAAAACACTGCTAAGGGACAACCCCCACCGCTCTGGCAGCCCACAGGTTGCCAGCCACAAAGCACCAATCGATTCTCAGTAGAGAGGGAGAGGACCCCACCAGACTCACCACCCCGCAGAAACCAGGCACCGCAGCTACCAGGAGAATCTGCACTGCACAAATGGCAATCAGGAAATGAAAAGATCCAGGAGTCAGCACCAGGATATGAGGAGAGGATCCCACTGCTGAAATCGCTGCCCAGTGGGCTTGACTATCATGGCTGCTGCTATTTTTAACTGCAAAAATGGCCGCCAGACTACACAAACATGGCCACCATGCTTTAAACACACAGGCTACAAGAAAATGGAGGCACCATGAGGCTCCCAGGGACCCAGGAAGGAAACCCTATGCCTCAGAAAATGGCACAAGCAGGAAGGGGGGCCCTGGCAGAAACCCCCCAGCACCCCCCGCCCCTATTGCCAGCACAGCACCTTGCCCCCACCCTAGGCAGTGGACCAAGCCACCCCACAGCCCCAGTGTCAGTGGAGGGGGGCGGATGGGGGGGCGAGATGGCCCACAGGGACCACCAAACTGATGAGGGGGTGCCTAACAGGAAGGAGGGGAACCCAGGGGTCCAAAGGTACCATGGAGGGGTCCACGTCCACTCCAAAACCCTCCAGGGGGAGAGGGGGGACAGTTACTTACCATACCAGGAACCAGGCGGGCACCGCTCCAGACACAACCTCCTCTCCATCAAAATGGGGGGCTGTCGTCCTCGCGGGTCGTTTAACTCACAGGCCAGCCCCCATCCAGTGGGGCTATGTCGTGGTCAACCTAGCGTGGATCCCAGCAAGGAACTAGGTCCTTACACCTGAATAGGCAGAAAAAAACTGAGTACCTATAGCAGAGAGAGGGAGTATACCCCCTGGGACTGCCCATAGGCATAGCCAGACTTTTTTCCTGCCTAGTGTCCTACTCCTGTAAAGGGCAGTATAACCCAATGGTAAAGATCGGGAGCTGTGTTCGTCAATGAACGAAAGAGAAAATACCTTTTCTAAAACTACTCCTATGTTGGAATGGGAATCAGATCTGCAAAAAAACTATTCTGATGCCCAATGGCAAACAGCCATAAAACTCTCCTATAAGGTCACACATTGTTTTAACCACTGGGAACTCATCCAAAAAGTAACTTCTCGCTAGTACTTAACTCCAACCCACCTAGCCAAATTCTCACCTACCTACTCTTCTATATGTTGGAGAGAATGTTGTAACACTAGATCCCTCCTTCATATACTATGGTTGTGTAAGAGCTTAACGAGTTGTTGGAACAAAGTCTCAACTCATATCACAACTTTCTGGAATTCTCTCATGACATGATACAGTATGTAACATAATCTAACTTCCTAAAGTTTGTTTGACTGTCTATTCTGTACCTATGATGATGTGCACATCCCTTTATGATTGTTTACCAACTATTATACCTTTGTCCCATATGGTCTTATTAATACTGTTCGTTTTGTATAATTTCAAAACCAATAAAGAACTAATGTATAATTTAGCAGTGTATTGGGGGTTAGTGCAGGTAGTACTTTCCTTCTTTTTTGCATCAAAAGAAGGACCTCTGTACCCACAAATTTTGGAGCTTTGGTGGTATCTAGGGTTCTTGTATTGTGCGGGCACCCATTAAATCCCAACCTAATGTAGGTTTTGCCACGGCCATAAACTCTTACAAACCCCAAGATTCAATAGGTTTGTTGCCTATCCTTGTAAATCCCATGATGAGGGACACAACCTTATCAAAAGCATTCCACCTTCATGTCTTGTCTATTGGAAGGAGTCTTTGAAACAAATAGAGGGTGCATGGATTGTGCATTATATTATTTGCATGTTTGAGTGTTCTAAGCATTGCTGGTGATGACAATACATTGCTATCCTCAGTCACCTACTGATCCCATCTTATGTACAATTGTAAGCACTGATTTATTTGACCTGTTTTTTTTCAGACTAAAGCTGTATGTAGTTCATTGTTCACTTCTTAAAATGGTTTTGCTCTCTAGTTTCTGTTTGCTTACTCACTTGGTCAAATATATCTTTAATGTGTAAATTGCTACCTTCATTGTTGCTTTGTTTCTATTTTTTTCTCTTATCCACAGTCAACAAAATACTTATTTTGCACCAGTGTTACCAAAGATAAATATATTAAGTAGACTCTATTGTGGACTTTAAAACGTAAACCTGGACTTTGCTTGCCAATGTGTTTTTTCAAACTAGCTTGGTGATGTTTCATGGTAAATGTTAGTTATGTTAGTGTGTATACTGATACAGAAGCAACTAAATAAATATCAACATGCTTTATTGAAACATTGACACCTACCATATGTACCATAATGATACTTTGTGGGCTACAGGAGTAAATACTTTTAGAAATGCTTTTTTTGTGCACAGTTTGCAAAGCTGTTGATTAGCCACAACTAATACTTTCTTTTCTATATGTAGAAGATTAAAAGGCAACAATTGTTATGGTTACCACTTCACTACCTCTGCACATTTAAAACGGCAGTGTAATAGACGTATACAATAAAAATCAGAGCTGCACTAACATATATTGAATGCATCCATGAACCATGCATTAAATGAAAAAAAAAGTATTCTAAAAATAAAATCCATCCAGGTGAATTACACCAGTGCAAAAATAGTGAAAATGAACAAAAAAGTTTTTGGATAAGTTCAAATGTGATAAATCAGGCTGCCAGCCAGTGCTTTGATCCATCCACCAAATGATAGGCAAATCCCACCAAGCACGGGAAGCACTAATGTAGAATCGGCAAGAAGCATACAATCACAGATGCAGACCTCCTCTGAACTCAAACTCAGCTCAGGATGTCCCACTCATTTTCGTTCCTGTGTAAGTTAAGTGATAATTCCCCTGCATTTTGTAAAAAGGCTGTGTGATCCTGTATGAACAGATCCTTCCCCTCCTGCACGTTCACATTTGACAAGTCCAGATAAGCAACAGTAAGTGCAGTTCAGCTGCACATACTCAGAGTAGTAGACGTGTACTTCTGGAGTGCCATTTATAAACAGTACACACATGGGAGGTCATCATATGGCTCAGATCACAGATATAATGTACAGGGCCATTTTGATTGGCACAATAGCATGTAACTATTTACAGCAATCCCAAATGTATAGTAAATGCTCTAGACATTTCAATATTTAGGACATTTCTGCAAAACGTTTTCTTAGTTTTTACCAAGCACTGTTTTTGAAATGAATATGTGTGTTATAAAATAACATCAACTTTAAAAATGGCAAATGTAGAAATTGCCCCAAATTTGGGAAAAAGTTACATACTTTAATGTTGCACATAAATATGAAATGTACATTATGAAAGTACTGTTTTCTATATATATATATATATATATATATATATATATATATATATATATATATAAACTAAACTGAGCTGCAGCATGGTGGCACCCTGTGGTGGGTGGCTGGCTGGCTGGCACCCTGTGGTGGGTGGCTGGCTGGCACCCTGTGGTGGGTGGGTGGCTGGCACAGGGGCTGTAGGTGGCTGGCTGGTACAGTGCCTGTGGTTGGCTGGTACAGGGCCTATGGGTCGCTGGCTGTCTGGCACCCTGTCTGTGGGTAACTGGCTGTCTGGCACCCTGTGGTGGGTGGCTAGCTGGCTGGCACCCTGTGGTGGGTGGCTGGCTGGCACCCTGTGGTGGGTGGGTGGCTGGCTGGCACAGGGGGTGTGGGTGGCTGCCTGGTACAGGGCCCGTGGGTGGCTTGTTTGCTAGGACAGTGCCTCTTTGGCTGGTAAAGTGCCTGTAGCTGGCAGGTACAGGGCCTGTGGGTAGCTGGCTGGCTGGTACAGGGCCTGTGGGTGGGTGGCTGGCTCGCTGGTACAGTGCCTGTGGCTGGCTGACTGGTAAAGGGCCTGTGGATGTGGGTGGCTGGCTGGCATCGGGCTGCTGTGGGTGGGTGTATGGCTGTGATACACTCCCGCGAGACTATTCCCAACTCCAGACGAGGCTGTCAAAGGCGAGGGAGGCGGCCTAAGAAGGCAGAATGATGTCACAAAAATATCGGCAATATAATAATCACAACTCCTGATGTAGGAATAGAGGAAGCAACCAATCAGTCATCAAAATCTAAAAAAGTAAGTTTTTTTTTTTTCTCTTTTCTTTTTCCTATGTGGGGATGGGGATGGAAGGGTGTGGCCTTGTCTCCTGAATAGATTATTTTGAAGATAAGCTTGTTTATATTATTAGATGTGTAAAGGATCATCTGGAAGAGATTTAGGCTACATTCACACCTGAGCGTAGTGTTTTTGAGCGTTTTTTACCGCGATTTTACAGCGATTTGCAGGCGTTTTTTGTGCAGGCGTTTTTTGATTGAATAGATACCAATGGAAAACGCCTGTAATCTGCCCAAAAAGAAGCTCATGTACTTTTTTGAGCATTGGGCGTTTTGCTTACAGCGTCAAAACGCTCAGATGTGAACAGGGGCCATTGAAATGAATAGGATTTGTCTTGTTGGGCGTTTTGAGAGCTGATCCTAGAGCAGAAAAACTCCCCAAAAACGCCCCAAAACGCCTAGATGTGAACAGAGCCTTATGTTTGTCTATGTATGACATGTAATGTTGTTAAAAATAATAAAAATATTTTAATTAAAAAAAAAAAAAAGTAAGTTTAATGTAAAATGTGAGAGTGACATGAAAAAACGTTTAGAAAGAAAAAAATACCCTTAAGCCCCCGTTCACACTAAGGCGACCTGGTCGTCTCACAGGTCGCCTTCCATAGGGAAGCTGCGGACCCGTTCTAATAGGAGCGACACAAGTCGCTCCGACTTAGAAAAAGGGTCCGGAGCTTCTTTGGGGCGACCCGGAGGCGACCGCCATAGACTTCAATGTTATGAAGTCTGTGGCGGCCGCTCCGAGGTTGCGGCGCGCTGCTCGCACCGCGACCTCGGAGGTCGCCACCCGAAGTCGGATCGCCCCTATGTGAATGGGGCCTTAGGCATTCACCTAAAGGCACGATTGCCTTTTAAGATTGTAGCAGAAGAAATCTGTTCCAAAATGAAATCACGATAAATAAAGTAAAAGTAAGCATTTATATATTTTTACAATTGGCATAGTTTATGCATACAAGTAACTTACAGTTTCTGTACAGGAAGGTGGAGGATTATCAATGTCCACGTTGTGATCACAGACTTCTCCTGGAGCTCCTGCTGTGTTTGCCTCAAGATAGTCAAGTAGGCTTTGTGGGTCTCCTGTTACATAGATCATTACAGGTTTATGAACATTGTAACATTTCAGCTTTGTATTGCTAGAACACAATACCCCTATCAAGTAGTATAGCATGCACTTAGAATACTGTAAGTTTAAATATATGCTTATAACCTTATCGAGGTTTCCTAGCTTAAAGTGGAATTTCACTCTCTCAATCAACATTGACTTTTTTTTGACTTTTTTTTAACCCTTATGCTGCGAGCATTAGTAAATAAATAGGAAAGTATATCATATTTACCTGTTTTAACCACTTTAGCCCCAGCCCTATTTCGGACACTTTTTGTTCACAAGTTAAAACCAGTATTTTTTCCTAGAAAACTACTTAGAACCCCCAAACATTATATATATTTTTTTAGCAAAGACTCTGGAGAATAAAATGTCGGTCATTGCAAAATTTTTTGTCACGCGGTATTTGCGCAGCGGTCTTTAAAACGCCATTTTTTTGGAAAAAATTTGAAAAATCACATTTCACTGCATTTAAAAAATACTAAACAGTAAATTTAGCCCATTTTTTTTGTATATTGTGAAAGATGATGTCACGCCGAGTAAATAGATACCAAACATGTTACGGTTTAAAATTGCGCCCCCCCGTGGGATGGCGACAAACTACGGTCAATAGAGATCTCAATCTGCGACGCTTTAAATTTATTTAACGGTTACCAGTTTAGAGTTAGAGTGTAGCTCTTTTTTTTTAATTATTGCCCACGCTCTGGCGATCGCGGCGATACCTCACATGTGTGGTTTGAACAGCGATTTCATTTGCGGCTCGACTTGCGTATACGTTTTTTTTTGTGCGCGAGCTAACGGTGACGGGGACGGCTAAATTTTTTTTTTTTTTTTTTTCCTATTTATTTTTTCTTTTTTTTTAAACTTTATTACAGGTTTTTAAAAAAAAAAAAATCTGATCACTTTTATTGCTGTCACAAGCAATGTAAACATCCCTGGTGACAGCAATATGTCGTGACAGGTACTCTTTATGGAGGGATCGAGGGTCTAAAAGACCCTAGACCCCTCCACTACACTTCCCTGTATGCAAAACGCCGAAAACGGCATTTTTGCATACAGCCGTTTTTCAAATCTGCCGCCTTTTGCAGCACAGTAACCCGGACGTGACGTCATGGACGCCGCCTCCGGGTTACGTCATCGGAGACCCGATCGATGCCGTTTCCGGCATTCATCGGGACTCCATCCAGCCGGCGGACATGCCGGCTGGGTGCTCGGGGCTCCCGGTGGGACGGTAGCCCCGAGCAAAGCCGCGGAAGGCGGCGGGAGGGGGGGGACGTCCCCTCCCGCCCCCCCGGGTAACGATCGAGCGGCTCCCGAGCCGCATCGATCGTTACCGACGGAAAGCCGACCGTCGGCTTCAAACAACGGTACTGGGATGATGCCTCTAGCTAGAGGCATCATCCCGGTATAACCCCGCAAAGTCTGATGACGTAGAGGTTACGTGACTGGTAGTAAAGTGGTTAAACTTTTTTTTTTTCTTCGGTTACTTCCTGGTTTCCATGCCTAGGCAAATGATATCATACATGCTAGAAGTTTTCAGGCGAGGATGTGGGGAGGAGGGATTTTCTCAGCTAAGCACATCATCTTGCCTGTATGCCTGAGCCAAGGGCAGAGGGATTCCAGGAAGTAAATGCTACATGAATCATCTGTCCTTACTCAAGATGGCCACAGCCAGAAATGCCAGGGGTGTTTTTTAAAGTGATTTCTCAGCAAAATAAAGCATAAAGACTTAGGTGTATGAGGAAGTTTGCTTTGAATATTAAAAATGAATTAAACTGCATTTGTTGGTGCTCAGATGCAGTGTAGTTCCACTTTAAAGGGGTTATGCTTGTCCAAATTCATTTTATTTTACCTAGAAAAGGGTGTGAGCCAATAAAACAAGAGAACCAAACTAGTCCAAAATTGAAGTTCCTGCCAATAGCAACAAAATAGAATTTTTGCTTAACCACTTTAGCTCTGGAAGGTTTTACCCCCTTCCTGACCAGGCCATTTTTTTGCGATATGGCACTGCGTTGCTTTAACTGACAATTGTGCGGTCATGCAACACTGTACCCAAATAAAATTGATGTATTTGTTCCCCACAAATAGAGCTTTCTTTTGGTGGTATTTGATCACCTCTGCGGTTTTTATTTTTGTGCTATAAACACACAAATAATCCCAATTTTGAAAAAAAAAAAACAATTTTTTTACTTTCTGCTATAAAACATACCCAATAAAATGTTTTTAAAAATCTGATTTCTTCATCAATTTAGGCCAATATGTATTCTGCTACATATTTTTGGTAAAAAAAAACCCTAATACATGTATATTGAATGGTTTTCGCAAAAGTTATCCCGTCTAGACTTATTGACTTTTTATTTTTTATTGTTTTTACTAATGGCGATTAGCGATTTTTAGTAGTATTGCAACATTGCTGCAGACAAATCTGACACTAAAGCCCCGTACACACGCACCGATTGTCGGCCGAAAATGTTCGGTCGCCGAACGATCGACCGATTTTCGGCTTGTTAGTATGATGCTTCCGACAGCCGACAGCGCACTTTCGTCCGAAAAGAATCTGTCATGCAAGCATTAAAATTTTTGTTGGCCAACACCAGAACGGCCGATTGTTCGCCAGTCAGTACAGAATTCGGCCGACAGACAGCAGATTTGCAAGACTGGGCATGTTCAGAAAAGAAAAAACACACGGAAAGTTAACCATCACATGACATCACTTCTGCAGTTGGCTGTTGTTGGCCGACAAAATTCGTGTGCAGTCTTTTGCAGTTTTCAACAGACAAGACAGCCCTGGACAAAAGACGGCCGATCGTTCGGCCGACGATCGGTACGTGTGTACGGGGCTTAAGGGGTTGATTTACTAAAGCTGGAGAGTGCAAAGTCTGGTGCAACTATGCATAGAAACCAATCAGCTTCCAGGGTTTATTGTCAAAGCTTAATTGAACAAGCTCAAGTTAGAAGCTGATTGGCTACTATGCACAGCTGCACCAGATTTTGCACTATCCAGTTTTAGTAAATCACTCCCTAAGTGTCACTTTTTGGGGACAAGTGACCGCATTGTCATACCTCCCAACCGTCCCGGATTGGGCGGGACTGTCCCGCATTCAGACCTGTGTCCCGCTGTACAGGCTGTTGTCCCGCATTAATCCTGATTCTTGTTGATTATAACTTTTACCTCAGGCTCATAGGACCTGCAGGCAGCACTGTAAACGGTCAGCATAGGGTGGGATTGACAGACAAGCCAGCGAGGTGTGCCCTGTGCAGCCAGATAACAGACTTCAGCTGTCAAAACTAAGCTGTGATGTTGGGTATGGGCTGGACTGCTACCCAGACCCGCCCCCTTTTTCAGGCATGCAGTGTACAAGAAGAGAGCGCTGGGACAAAGCTGCAAAAGGTCAGAATCAGTTCTCTATTTCCCTCCTCAGTGTTTTTTTCAGCTCAGTTAGCTTTGCACTTCACTAGCAGAAAGTGAAAGTAAAATCTCTGTCACGGCTCTTTCATCGTCTTCCCTGCTCTGCACTAGTCGGGACAAGTGCTGGACTCAGGGGCGTAACTACAGGGGTTGCAGGGGTTGCGATTGCTACCGGGCCCCATGCTCCAGGGGGCCCAGTAGCAAACCAGTGGGTGAACTTCCAGGATTGCAAAAGTCACACTTGCGACCGGGCCCTGGCATTGCACCACCGTGGGGAGGCCCCAAGATTGCAGGAAGGGAGCCCACTGCAGAACTTGTGAAAGGATCCTGCTGCGGGACCGTAATAAAAGGCCATGCAACGAGAATAAAGAGCCCCAGGATTAGTGGGAAGAGCCCTGGGCTTGAAGGGAAGGGCCCCGGCCAGGGATCTGGGGGGGCCCTTCATGGTTTCTTGCATCGGGGCCCTGAAGGCTCTAGTTACGCCTCTGGCTGGACTGGTTGACTGCAGCATGTTCAAGGGGAGGAGGGGGGGTGAGCTGCAGCCTAATCCTTATCTCCTACCTGCTGGAGGAATTCAGGAGCCAAAAATTAGTGTGTACTTAGTGCACTGAAAGGATAAAGGAAGCTGTGACTGCAGTGGATACAAGAGTCAGTTTCAGAAAAGTGATGAGGGCAGAGGAGAGAGAGGTGTGTGTGTGTGTGTGTGTCACGCTGTGGTCAGTCTGCATTGAAGGGGGCACGCTCAGCGCTGTGGTCAGTCTGCATTGAAGGGGGCACGCTGTTGTCAGTCTGCATTGAAAGGGGGCACGCTGTGGTTAGTCTGCATTGAAAGGGGGCACACTGTGGTCGCTCTACATTGAAAGGGGGCACGCTGTGGTTGCTCTGCATTGAAAGGGGGCACGATGTGGTCGCTCTGCATTGAAAGGGGGCACGATGTGGTCGCTCTGCATTGAAAGGGGGCACGATGTGGTCGCTCTGCATTGAAAGGGGGCACACTGTGGTCAGTCTGCATTGAAAGGGGGCACAATGTGGTCGCTCTACATTGAAAGGGGGCACGCTGTGGTCGCTCTGCATTGAAAGGGGGCACACTGTGGTCAGTCTGCATTGAAGGGGGCACACTCAGCGCTGTGGTCAGTCTGCATTGAAAGGGGGTACGCTGTGGTCAGTCTGCATTGAAGGGGGCACGCTCAGCGCTGTGGTCAGTCTGCATTGAAAGGGGGCACGCTGTGGTCAGTCTGCATTGAAGGGGGCACGCTGTGGTCAGTCTGCATTGAAAGGAAGCATGCTGTGGTCAGTCTGCATTGAAAGGGGGGAAGGTTTGGGTCGCTCTGCATTGAAAGGGGGCACGCTGTGGTTAGTCTGCATTGAAAGGGGGCACACTGTGGTCGCTCTTCATTGAAAGGGGGCACGCTGTGGTCGCTCTGCATTGAAAGGGGGCACGATGTGGTCGCTCTGCATTGAAAGGGGGCACGCTGTGGTTAGTCTGCATTGAAAGGGGACACGCTGTGGTCAGTCTGCATTGAAAGGGGGCACGATGTGGTCGCTCTACATTGAAAGGGGGCACGCTGTGATCGCTCTGCATTGAAAGGGGGCACACTGTGGTCAGTCTGCATTGAAGGGGGCACGCTCAGCGCTGTGGTCAGTCTGCATTGAAAGGGGGTACGCTGTGGTCAATCTGCATTGAAGGGGGCACGCTCAGCGCTGTGGTCAGTCTGCATTGAAAGGGGGCACGCTGTGGTCAGTCTGCATTGAAGGGGGCACGCTGTGGTCAGTCTGCATTGAAAGGGGGCACGCTGTGGTCAGTCTGCATTGAAAGGGGGCACGCTATGGTTAGTCTGCATTGAAAGGGGGCACGCTGTGGTCGCTCTTCATTGAAAGGGGGCACACTGTGGTCGCTCTTCATTGAAAGGGGGCACGCTGTGGTCGCTCTGCATTGAAAGGGGGACCGATGTGGTCGCTCTGCATTGAAAGGGGGCACGCTGTGGTCGCTCTGCATTGAAAGGGGGCACGCTGTGATCAGTCTGCATTGAAAGGGGGCACGATGTGGTCGCTCTACATTGAAAGGGGGCACGCTGTGGTCGCTCTGCATTGAAAGGGGGCACACTGTGGTCAGTCTGCATTGAAGGGGGCACGCTCAGCGCTGTGGTCAGTCTGCATTGAAAGGGGGTACGCTGTGGTCACTCTGCATTGAAGGGGGCACGCTCAGCCCTATGGTCAGTCTGCATTGAAAGGGGGCACGCTGTGGTCGCTCTGCATTGAAAGGGGGCACGCTGTGGTCAGTCTGCATTGAAAGGGGGCACGCTGTGGTCAGTCTGCATTGAAAGGGGTCACGCTGTGGTCATTCTGCATTGAAAGGGGTCATGCTGTGGTCAGTCTGCATTGAAAGGGGGCACGATGTGGTCACTCTGCATTGAAAGGGGGCACGCTGTGGTCGCTCTGCATTGAAAGGGGGCACGCTGTGGTCGCTCTGCATTGAAAGGGGGCACGCTGTGGTCGCTCTGCATTGAAAGGGGGCACGATGTGGTCGCTCTGCATTGAAAGGGGGCACTCTGTGGTCTCTCTGCATTGAAAGGGGACACGCTGTGGTTAGTCTGCATTGAAAGGGGGCACGCTGTGGTTAGTCTGCATTGAAAGGGGGCACGCTGTGGTTAGTCTGCATTGAAAGGGGCACGCTGGTCTGTCTGCATTGAAGGGGGCACGCTGGTCTCTCTACATTGAAAGGGGGCACGCTGGTCTCTCTGCATTGAAAAGGGGCACACTGGTCTCTCTGCATCGAAAGGGGGCACGCTGGTCTCTCTGTATTGAAAGGGGGCACGCTGGTCACTCTGCATTGAAGGGGGCACACTCTACTTTGATTACTGAAAACCCCTTTCACACTTTTTGACCTCAAAGTCACGCAATTTTTTACAGCGTTTTTTGCCGCAAAGCAATGCCTATTAGATTTTTCTGCTTGCGCCCCCCAAAAGGGGGCATTTGAGCGGCTCTGTTCTTTCCTATTATTCCTTTATCTCTATTAGTGCAATTAAGTAGGAGAGTGACTGCTATACTGTTACTGTAACTTCTATCTCTAATTGTGTATACTTATGATATGAAGTACTTACCCTGAATGATATGTTCATTGAAATAGGAGAATCCATTTGAGTCACCACAAAGGCCACATGTATTATTTTTATACTTGTTAGGTATCTTCACCTAGATTTAAGAAAAAAATCAAATACATTGAATAGAAATGTAAACTGGCAAATTTTTCTATATAACTTGGAAAAGGCACAGTTTTTTTTAGATGCAAACAGTGTGCCTGAATTTGACTATTATCCTGTTGCAGCCCCCGTACAGTAGAGCTCAGATTGCAGATAGGAGGAGAGAGCAGTACAAAAGAAAGGCTTACAACTTTCCAGATAGTTGTTTTCTCTGAAGACCTGTGCCCTAAATGAAGTTTGGTGTTTGGAAAGCTCCTGGAGTATTGTATCTATGATTCTCTTTATTATTTTCAGAGTAAGTTTTGTGTAGAGGATGCACAAAGTATAATAAAGAGAGCTCCTGTGACAAAAAAAAAACTGTGTTGGGTTGCCCACATAGAGTAGGTGGAGCAAAATTGGCAATAGACCTTCCTGTTCACTTACAAAACCTTAGTGTCCGAAGTTCTCATCAATGTGTGTATGGGACCTGCAAGCAACGAGTAACTATCTGAAGTAAGACCTTGGAGGTTGCTGCACAGATGACCTGCTGTACAGAGAAATTATGTGTTTTTGGTTATCCTATTCCCTAATCCTCTCTCTTGTATGTGCTCAGCGATAAAACGAGAAAAATTTACTAAAATTACCACTGACATTCTGTTTTATCCCACAGGAGGCCAAGGATCCAGCCTTGCTAAGTGAATGTGCTTGGGAGCCCAGAAAGGAACCCTTCTTTTGTTTTCAATCCCCACTTAGCTGTTATGCAACATTGTCCTCAATGTATAGAACTGCCCATCGGATTCAGCATCACCCTGCTGCAGTCTGGTCATCAGATGCAGAAGCCCAGGTCCTGCGTCACTATCTTGGTCTTCCCTAGTCATCGGAAGCTGACTGCCTCTTCTGTGCTACCTTCAATGATGCATGCCAGCTCCAGCCATCAGCCACTGTAAGTCTCCACTCCAACAACCTCCTGGGATATGTGATGTGGTATCCCACAAGGTTAAGGGAGCAGGGATACATCACTTTCACCCAGACAAAAATAGAATGGGGTTTGGCGCCAGGCAAAAAAAAAAAAAGAGACATCAACCATATTTCTCTTATGAATATCTGATTCATGGTTTATTTTTTAACACAATCTTGATGCATCTCCACAACTTTATTTCAGGCTTCAATAACTCTTTGGTCTTCATTATGCTGCTATTTGGATGTACTTTATCTACACAACTTCTGGGGGAATCTAGTAGTCCTAAAGTTTATTTTTGGAAATCACAGCAAATGGGGGTAAATACATACAAAATTTAGATGTTTCAGCATTTTCTTTATAAATAATCAGGACAACTATATAGATGTTTCTACTTTGTGTAGATCAGTGGCAAACATTTTTAGTTACACTGATTTCATTTTAGTTACAAGGGAATAAGGCCCCGTTCACATAGCAGCGACGCTACTTCCAGGGGCGACCTCTGAGGTCGCGGCGCGCTGCTCGCCCCGCGACCTCGGAGCGGCCGGCACGGACTTCATAACATTGAAGTCTATGACGGTCGCCTCCAGGTCGCCCCAAAGAAGCTCCGGACCCTTTTTCTAAGTCGGAGCGACTTGTGTCGCTCCTATTAGAACAGGTCCGCAGCTTCCCTATGGAAGGCGACCTACGGCGACCTGTGAGGCGACCAGGTCGCCTCACAGGTCGCCCCAGTGTGAACGGGGACTAACTATATGATTTTTAAAGAATAATTTGGAATATTATGTTCCAGTGGATTAAATTGAAAGGAAAGCCTAACACTAGGGATGGGCAAACAGTTTGGGCTGAGCATGAGTTTGGACCAAACATTTGGCTGTTCGGCCCTTCACTTTGCCCAATCAGGGTGCATTATAAGCTGGCTGTAAGGAGAGGAGCCGGGAAGCCGGATGCAGCATTCTTAACAATAGATTAGTCGTAAGCTGTCAATGGGTTTACCCGCTGACAGCTGAACAAAAAACAAAAAAGTGCTGGTTAAAAACAGCACAGCAAAAATGACATTTATAAAAAAAAAAAAATTGGAGTCAAATCACATTTAAAACGACTCGATATGGAAAAAAACAACAACTCGCGTTTAAAAAATTTAGGAAAAGAAGGATGCCAAAATAAAAAAAACCCATGTGGTGTCCCCCCAAAATCCATACCAGACCCTTATCCGGGCATGCAACCTGGCTGGTCAGAAAAGGGGAGGGGAGGGGACGAGCGAGCGCCCCCCTCCTGAATCATACAAGGCCATATGCCCTCAACATAGGGGGGTGTTCTGCCCCAGAGCACCTTATCTCCATGTTGATGGGGACATGGGCCTCTTCCCGACAACCCTGGGCTGTGGTTGTTAGGGTTTGTGGGCAGGGGGCTTATCAGACTCTGGAAGCCTCCTTTAACATGGGGGCCCACAGATCCCACCCCTCCTCCCCTGTGAATGGGTATCGGGTACATCGTACCCCTACCTATTCAACAAAAAAGTGTACAAAAAAAAACACACAGTTTTTGACAAGTCCCCTTATTCAAAAATAAAAATAAAAAATAGTGCCCCCTGATGTAAATACGTCGTCAATCATGCCGCCCGCCACACCGGCCAACCCAAAAAAAAGAAAAAAATTGATTTGCTCTCGTTGAGTGCTTCCCATGGTCTACTTAATCGCGGTATGACAGTTCTTTTTTAGGAAATGGGTGGGGCCACACCGGTGACCAGCATGCACCAGATGTGACTACACAAGAGGCGAGGGATCACCCAGTGACATCACCAGTGTGGCCTCGCCCATTCCCTATATAAGCACTGTCCAACCGCGAACAGATGCGCCACTTTACAGGCACATTAAGAGGACCCCCAGGCACTATACCTAAAGGAATTTTTCATTTTTATTGTTGCACTTTAGGTATAATTAAAATCAGTGCTCCTGAAAAAACATTTTTACAATTTTTTTATGTGTTTATTGATCTATGTCCCCCAGGGCAGTACCCAGACCCCCGTACCTCTTTTATGGCCAATTACTTGCATATAAGCCTTCAAAATGGGAACTTTTGATTTTTCCTGTTCGGCTCCTATAGACTTCAATGGGGTTTGCCGTTTTCGGCACTCCCTCCGCTCATTGACAGAGGGGAGCCAGATTGGGAGGATCACATGACCACACCGAAGCAGATGGAAAATAGGTAAGTACACAGATCTTTTTTAGACAGGGTATCCATGATAGATAGGAGGAGAGAACATTTTAAAGAATTGTTAAGACTTTCTTTCACTTTAATCTTATTGCCTTTGTCAGGTTAAGAAGGTTTTATTTTCCTACTCAATTTCAGAGTTGGCAAGAGCTGTAAATATAATAAATACACAGGTAAAATACATATAAGGGGGCTATTTAAAACGCCAAAGGAGTTTAAAGCGGAGCTCCAGCATTCTGTGTTTTACAAAAAGTGCTGCCTTTTAATAAACACACACTCACCTGTCCCACGATCCAGCGATCCAGCGATCCAGCGATGCGGCCGCCCGAAGCCTCGGTACTCTCCCTCGGCTCCCCCGGCACCGGTATCACTAGTGTGGGCACCCAGCTGTGACAGTTTTCGGCTTCACAGCCGGGTGCACACTGCGCATGCAGGAGTCGCGCTGTGCATGCTGCACAACCTAATGGCTGGTCAATCTTCTGGGACCTGTGATGTGTCCCAGAAGATTTCTGGGAGGGACGGGGAGAGGCGAACCTCCACTTGAGCGGCCTAGGTGGCCCGAGCAGAAGTGGGAGCGATTACCTGTCAAAACTAGGTACCCGCTGCTCCCCCAAAATAATGACATGCCAAATGTGGCATGTCAGGGGGTCAGGAGTCCTTGAAGCTGAAGTTCTACTTTTGGGTGGAATTCCACTTTAAGTGCTAGAAATATTCAGTAGGATGTTTTTTCCTAGTGCTTAGCCTGTCTAGTCAGTCTACCAGCTTCGGGGGCACACAATTTGTTCTTGCATAGAAACATACTTTTTCCCTTGCAGTGTTGCAATTCACTGCATTTCTGTTCTTTTTCTGTCTTTTAGCAAAAAGTAATAAAGGAACAATGGGACAAAAAAGATTTCTAAGCACAAGTTTAAAAGAACACGTGATTGTTAGTTACCTGTACACGGTCAGCTCCATTCCATGTTATCCTTATTCCACTGATTGAGAACACTAAATCTATGCCTTCATAGTCAATATGCAGGTTTGAACTTTTATACGGGATGCTGGTTCTGTTGGAAATGGACAAAGAAGCAAAAAAAAAAAAAAATGTAAAAAAAATAAAATCCAGTGGCTATATAAGGATTTTTAATTACGCTTCCACTGACCCTGCCGAGCAATCAACAAAATTACAATTTATTTACTTAATTATGCAATTTCTGTTTGGGGAGGGGGCTTCCCCTTTTGGTCCCCTTGTCCTAGTTAAGGCACTTCTGTCTGTCTCATTATTGTCACCATTCTATGATGAAGAAGCTAGTGTTCAGGCTCTGTGATGTTGCTTTTATATGACAAACAAAAGGCTGTGATTGAGCATACAACATGCTGGTTATATCTACAAATTATTGTGATTGAATGCTTTCATGACAGCACTAACTGTTACAAATAATGGCAGCAACTGCTCTTTGGAAGGCTTAGTCAGTTTGGAGTGCACCATATCTTCCTCCGTATAAATCAAATGTAAAAAAATCAGTCTGTCAGCCCATTTGATACATCTTCACTGTGTAGCAGAGCTCCACACTTATGGATAAATGGAATAGCATGTCCCTCACTGGCCACTGTACTCCTTCTCACTGACCCCTACACCAGTTTTGTGCTCTGCAGTGACTAGGAGTCAGTAGCATGAACCACACTGGCTAATGGGGAGAAATGCTATTCAACCAACCAGAGAATTCTAATAGAAGCTGAGAGCTCTGCTAGAGAGTAGTGATGGGCTGAACACCCCCCAGTGCGGTTCGCACCAGAACATCTCAAACAGGGGAAAAGTTCTAGTGAACATTCAAACTCTATTAAAATCTATGGTACACAAACATGAAAAATCAAAAGTCCTCATTTTAAAGGTGTAAATGCAAGGTATTGCCATAAGAAAGTGTATGGGGACCTGGGTACCGCAAAAAAATGTTTTTAAAACGATCCTTATAACATGAGCAGGGATTTTAATGCTACTTAAAATGAAACAATTAAAATAAAAGATTCCTTTAAATATTATGCTTGGGGGGGGGGGGGGGGTCCCCTTAGTCTTGCAGAAAAACTACTAGCTGCAGAAATACTGACATTTCTAAAGGAAAAAAATGTAATTTAAACTTGCTCGCGGCTGTAATGTATTGTCGGCTCCTAGCAATACAGATAAATAAAAATGTAAAAATGGTGTAGGGTCCCCCCCCCCCCCAGTCCATACCAGGCCCTTTGGGTCTGGTATAGATTTTAAGAGGAACATCACGCCACAATTTTAAAAAAAGGGTCCCCCAAGCTGTTTTTATCCTAAATTTTTTTAAAATACATTTTCTTTTTACAAATATTTTTTTAAATTCAGCTCTCAGCAGGGAAACCTTAACAACCTATTGACTGTGTGCTCGGCAGGCTAACATCCTGCTAAGTGCTAGAAAGTTCAGGTGTTAGGCGAATACCTAAATGGACCATGTTTATGTCAAACTTATGCCAAACTTATGTTTGGCCCAAACCGTTCACCCATTCCTAGTGGTGCCTGAATACTGTAACCCCTCACATTTACTCTTTCTGGGTGCAGGAACAGGCCCTGCTGTTAAAAATTAGAAACAAAAACTGAAATTACATGTACTTGTCATACAGGTGCAGAAAAAATTGGGCCTTGAGTGTTGGTGGTGCCTGAACACTGTAACCTCCCACAGTCACTCTATCTGGGTGCAGGAATGGGCCCTACTGTTAAAAGGTAGAAACAAAAAATTCAATTACATGCACTTGTCATACAGGTGCAGAAAAATTAGGCCTTGGGTGTTGGTGGTGCCTGAATACTCTAACCCCTCACAGTTACTCTTGCTGGGTGCAGGAACGGGCCCTGCTGTTAAAAATTAGAAACAAAAATTTAAGTTACATGCACCTGTGATACAGGTGCAAAAAAATTGGGCCTTGGGTGTTGACGGTGCCGTAAACCAAAAACATTGTTGGAAGCTAGGATAATCAAGATTCAGAAATAGGATAGGCAGCAAAGGCAGTCTTCAAGGGATCCCATATCTCTAGAAAATTTAATGAGATACATCAGCATCAGGGGCTTGATAGCTGCTGTTTATCCAGGACTGATTCATTTTGATAAATGTCAGCCGGTCAATGGAGTCTGTGGACAGACACGCTCTTTTATCTGTCAAAACCTTCAACAGCACTGAATGTCCAATCAGAAAGCACGCTGGAAGCAGGACAGACCAGTAGCTCAATTGCATATTGAGCAAGTTCTGGCCAGTGGTCCATCCTCAAGACCCAGTAACCCAGTGGTAGCTCAGTTGAAAGGGTCTCTAAGTCTGCTCTTGCCCCTAGATAATCTTGTACCATATGCTGCAGACGCTGCCGATGGTTGCTTAAACCTAACAGCCCTGGGCGCTGAGGACTAAAGAATTGTTTAAAGGCATTCTTCACCGCTCCTCCTTTGACCGAACAAAGGATCAGAAACACGTTGTCCAGGAAATGGTAACCTTCCAGTGTCTGGAAAGGTGTTACACAAATTTTTCTTCAAGGCATCCTCAAGATGTTTCATCCTCTTCTCCCTCTGCGAAGGCAGGATGAGCTGTGCAACTTTACCCTTGTAACCTGGACCAAGAAGGGTTGGCAAGCAGCAATGATTCCTCTCCTTGATACCACGAATATTTGGGTCCATTCGCAGGCTTTGCAGCATCAGGGAGCCCATGCAGAGTAAGTTTGAGGAGGCATGAGAGTCTGAGTCCTCTGGGTCACTAAGGATGAAATTGTCAGGAGCAACCTCTCCCCAGCCATGTACAACTCCCGGAGATTCTGGGGAACGAATACCATCCCTTGAAGACTACTGTATGTTATCCTCTACATCCATGCTGTCACAATCCTCCTCCTTCTCCTCTTCCTTCTGTGTGTTTTGTGGCCCCACAGGAATGTTATCTGCATAAAGGTGGCCTTGTGAAGAAAGGAAATCCTCCTCTTACTCTCGCTGTTCTGCCTAAAATTACCTGTCCATGATTCCATGAAGCATGTGCTTCAGCAGGAAGACTAGAGGGACAGTGTCACTGATGCATGCATCATTGCGGCTCACCATCCCTGTGGCCTTCTCAAATGGTGACAGGACAGTGCATGCATCCTTTATCCACAGTCACTGGTGTGGTGAAAAAAAGGCAAGCTCCCCTGAGCCTGTTGTTGTGCCATACAGGTGCACACAGGTACTCATTGATGGCCCTCTGCTGTGTGTGCAGCCGCTGCAGCATTGCCAATGTTGAGTTCCACCTGGTGGGCATGTTACCAATGAGGCGGTTGTTGTGCAGTTTGAATTCCCATTGATTGTCAGCCAGCCGAGCACTGGCATTGTACGACTGCTGTAAATGGCCTGCCTCAGAAGATCTTGGAAGCCCGGGTACCTGACAGAATCTCTGCCCCAGTGTGGCTCCTGTCCCCTAGACAGACCAGTTGAAGCACTGCATGACATCTTTTAGCCCTGCGTAGCCCCTTGAAAGCTTAGGGAGCACTGCTGGTTCAGAGGACAATTCAGCAGAAGAGCCCATAGGGGAAGAAAAAGAGGAGGGGGTGGAGCAGACAGATGTGGCAGAATCACTACCAATGTTTTGGAGGTGGGATGGCGGAACAAGCTCCAGCACTGAACCCTGACCTGCATCCTTCCGAACTGCCACCAGAGTTACCCAGTGTGCCGTAAAAGGAAATATAACGTCCCTGACCCTGCCTGCTGTGGCCTGAGTCAGCAGTAATGTAAACCTTCCTGCTGATCACTCTGTCCAACAAGGCCACAACATTGCCTTCCACATGATGGTACAGAGCTGGAATGGCCTTATGTAAAAATACATTTATTTTTGGAACCTTCCACTGGGGTACAGCACATTCCACAAATTCATGAAAGGGGGCAGAGTATACCAGATGAAAAGGCAGCAGTTGTAGTGCTAGCAATTTGGTCATGTGGATGGCTGGGACAGTATTTTTTTTTTTACGGTTCAGCAACTGGGGTAGCGAAATTTTCCTGCTGGTCAAATTAACAGGTGCTGTACTGCTTGCAGATTGGATGGAAGTACCTGTGGCACCCATTGCTATACCATCATCCCTCTCAGTGCAGGTTTTTGAGAGGACTTCAGGTATAGTAGAGGTAGAGGTCCCAAATGAGGAGCAAGGAGAAGTCTGCATTTTATTATGATATGGGTCTCTCAGGTGCTGTTGCCAACGGACTGCATGGCAGGTCATTGTATGTCTTGTCAAGCATGTGGTGCCCAAGTGGCTGGTGTTCTGGCCAAGCTTGATCCGCTTCAGACAGAGATTGCAAAGAGCAATACTGCGGTCTGCTGCACATGTGTTGAAAAAAGCCCACACCAATGAACTTTTGGAATTTCTGCACCTGTGGAGCTCTGTGGTGTGATGCAATAGGGTGGCTGCCCTTAAGCCAGCCCCTGGAGGACATCCTGCATCATTGGAGTTGTGCCACCTCCTCCTCACTTTCCTACTCTATTCTCTCAGGCACCCAAGTACAGTCAGTGACCTCATCATCCCCTCCCTCCTCATCACTGGAGCAAACTTGGCAGTATGCTGCAGCTGGGAGAACATGGCTGCTAGTTTCTTGTCCGTCATTGTCACCCCCTCTCTCTAGGATCAGGTTATTCCCTTCCTCAACCTGGGAACCAGCATCGGAGCATTAAAATTCCTGTGCATCCTCCAGCATCATGTAACTGACACTATGATTGAATAATTCAGGTGAATCCTCTGTGCATGATGGTGAGGCTATGGAAGGAGTATCTGTGGACAAGGAGCCTGTGGAATAGGCCGCTTTGGCAGCTGCGGTAGAAGGCAAACTAGTATGAGCCTGGGTAACAGAGGATGAGGAGGATGAGGATGGCTTAGTTATCCACTCCACCAACTCTTCTGCATGTTAAGGCTCAATAACACGACCAGCACTGAAAAAAAAAAGACAAGTGTGCTCCGCCTGTAGAAGATGCACCATGTCGATGACCACAACTTTTTACTGTGGACACAGAGGCTGTTTGTCCTCTTTTAGTGGCCTGTGAGCGTCTGCCTTTCCTTGTTTGGCTTTCGGACATGATCAGTGGCGGCTGGTGCTCAAAATTTTCATTTTCGGGGGGGGGGGGGGGCGCAAACAGAAAAATGTAATAGGCATTGCTTTGTGGCAAACAACGCTGTAAGAAATTGCGTGACTTTGAGGTCGCAAAAGTGTGAAAGGGGCCTTCAGTAAATAAGGTATAGTGTGCCCCCTTTCAATGCAGAGAGACCAGCGTGCCCCCTTTCAATGCAGAGTGATCAGTGTGCCCCCTTTCAGTGCAGAGAGACCAGCGTGCCCCCTTTCAGTGCAGAGAGACCAGCGTACATGCCCCCTTTCAATGCAGTGACCAGCATACATGCCCCCTTTCAATGCAGTGACCAGCGTACATGCCCTCTTCAATGCAGTGACCAGCATACATGTCCCCTTCAATGCAGTGACCAGCATACATGCCCCCTTTCAATGCAGTGACCAGCGTACATGCCCCCTTTCAATGCAGTGACCAGCGTATATGCCCCCTTTCAATGCAGTGACCCGCGTACATGCCCCCTTTTCAATGCAGTGACCCGCGTACATGCCCCCTTTCAATGCAGTGACCAGCGTACATGCCCCCTTTTAATGCAGTGACCAGCGTACATGCCCCCTTTCAATACAGTGACCAGCATACATGCCCCCTTTCAATGCAGTGACCAGCGTACATGCCCCCTTTCAATGCAGTGACCAGCGTACATGCCCCCAATGCAGTGACCAGCGTACATGCCCCCTTCAATGCAGTGACCAGCGTACATGCCCCAATGCAGTGACCAGCATGCATGCCCCCAATGCAGAGATCAGCGTGCGTGCCCCCTTCAATGCAGTGACCAGCATACATGCCCCCAATGCAGAGATCAGCGTGCATGCCCCCAATGCAGTGACCAGCATACATGCCCCCAATGCAGAGATCAGCATGCGTGTCCCCAATGCAGTGACCAGCATACATGCCCCCAATGCAGAGATCAGCGTGCGTGCTCCCAATGCAGTGACCAGCATACATTCCCCCAATGCAGAGATCAGCGTGCGTGCCCCCAATGCAGTGACCAGCGTACATTCCCCCAATGCAGAGATCAGCGTGCGTGCCCCCTTACTTACCTGGAGCAGCAGCGGCGGCGGGCGGCTTCTCATCAGTGTCCCGGCGTCGGCTTCTCATCAGTCCCGGCGGCGCGTCTCTCCCGCCTCCTCCTCGGCCAACGGCATGGGGTTTGCCTTGCGGCCAATCAGGAAGTGCTTTTAATTCGCTTTTGTCACATAATGGGTAGGCTCGGTGCGCACTGCTCTGTCCCCCGGCTCCACCCTTTGCATCACCCTATTTGAGCCTCTGGCTCTAATCAGATGATTTAAAAAAAAAAAAAACATTAAGCTCCATGCGTCCGGCGCCCCTGCATGCAGATTAGGGGGCTGGACGCATGGATAGGGGGGGTGGCGCCCCTGCGCCCTCAATAGACCGGCCGCCACTGACTGCTAGTAATGTCTCACTGCACTGTCTGAAAAACTGCAAAACACTGCCTGAAAAACACAATCCTCTCCCTCCCAATACTCACACTGCTAGCAATATCTGACAAACTGCAAAAAAATGATTCTCTCCCTGCTTCAAACATGTTTCTCTCTCTGTCTCCTTGCCCGCACAATCACACTACACGCTGTGGCTGTGCGAGCAGCCTTTATATAGTGTGGGGTGTGTACTTAGCCCCTAAGCCATGATTGGCTAAAGGCAGCCTGCCTTTTGTCCAATCATGGCATAGATGATTTCATTGGCCAAAGCATGGAGGTCAGGGTGCTTGCTTTGGCCAATCACATAATACACTGCAGGCTCTGCGCTTGCACGAAGAAGCACATTTGTTCGTCATTTGACGAACGATCAAACGGCCGATGTTCGAGTCGAACTTAGCTTCGACTCGAACTCGAAGCTCATCCCTACTATCAGGTAATAAGGCACAGGGTGAATACTGTGTGTCAGAAAAATAGGCACAGAAACAATGCTTAGCAAGTTGTATTTTGCCTAGGCTTAACATCCAAAGTCTCATGCAGAGACTCAACCTTCAAGGTTTTCTGTATGTGTAAATATTTTAAATTAGACTCACTTAGAGTCAGAAATCCAATCTTCACCCATCACGGTGAGCTTTGTCTTAGCGACCTTCAAGGACTGGGTCCCCTTGTTTTAGATGGGCCACAGCCTTGGACCTGTAGTGCACCCTGCACGGAGAGCCATTGGGGTTTGGTATTCCAAGGGTCCGGATCCCAGGGTCCAGCGCCTAAAAAGGACAGCATTACAGGCAAAACCTTGTATCTGCTTCCAGAGGCTCAGGTACCATCTTTTTAGTCAATTGACTGTTTAGGATGGATCTAATAGCTAACCCCTTAGATTCAGTGATCTTTGATTGGGGTATGTAGCATATCTTTTTTTTTCATGATGAGAAAATGTGGAGAGACTCTCCACAGTGACCATCACCTTTAGACCCTGGAGAAAAAACGGAGGTACTTCATGTATGGGAGGGGTTATATAGGGGGGGGGCAAATCTGATTGGTTGCCATTGTCCTTCACCTAAAGGTGGCTATATAACCCATATGTTATGATTTATGGCTCTGTGTCCTGTGATGTACGAAAAGAAAGAAATATTAAGGGCTCCAAACTGTATGTGAATGCATCACCAGATATACAGTACTTGTTTATCTTTTGTGGACTGGTTTTTGCTTTTTCCTACCAGCTAAATAACCACCAAATAGGTGCCTTCGAATGGGAAAACCCTATGGAGTCTCAGTAAAGACATTTACTTCCACTGTCCCCCCAACGTAAGAATCATTTGTTTTACTAGTATGCTTGCTATCCATGTAGTAAATCTTTGTTTTCTTTACAAGCTGGATGCTCAGTATAATGGTTTCCTTAAGTCTTTCCTTTGTAAACATTAAGGTTTTGTTAATAAAGGAGATGCAATCCCAACTGAAATCTCTGTTACTGTAGTTTCAAAAAAGTTTTAAATGTTTTAAAATCTGCAGCTTTCATTAAAATAACACATGGTATTCTTGCCATGAAGGTTTTTTTTTTTTTTCAGGTCAGTGATTGATGATTTACATCGAGGGACACTATTTTTTTCAGGTCAGTAATTGATGATTTACATCGAGAAACACTATTTTTTTTTTAATTTTTAAAAAAAGGAATTGTCAAAAACGTGTCTCTTGTTTTTATTACTTTTGATGAATAGGTAGGGGTAAAGGCAGACCCCCCTGCCTCAAAGCACCCCCCCATGTTGAGGGTATGTGACCTTGCATCATTTAGGAGGAGGGGGGTGCTCACTCCCCCCCCCTTTCCAGCATGCCCGGATAAGGGCCTGGTATGAACTGGAGGAGGGTGGACCCCATGCCGTTTTTTTTCTTTATTATTTCAATAGGCAGATGCCGGCAATTGTAACCGCAAAGTCATTTTAAATAGGATTTTACTTGTCTTTTTTAGAAATGTCATTTTAGCTGCAGCTTGTTTTATGCGTGCTATAGATGCGCCACAGGGACATTAAGGGGACCCCCCCCAGGCACTATATTTAAAGGAATTTTTTATTTTTATTGTTGCACTTTAAGCATAATTTAAATCACTTTAACTTTAACTAATTTAATTTTTTTTTTTATTGAAACATGTCCCCCGGGGCAGTACCTAGACCCCCATACCCCTTTTATGGCCAATTACTTGCATATAAGCCTTCAAAATGGGCACATTTGATTTCTCCTGTTCAGCTCTCATAGACTTCAATGAGGTTGGCTGTTAGGGTTAGAACATCTCCCCTGTTCGGGAGTTCTGCTGCGAACCGAAGAGGGGGATGCCCCATGTTTAGTGACCATACTCCCTTTCCGTGGCCCTCACGTGTGCTCTGTGTTGTCACCCTGTCACAGGAACTTCCAGTAGAGACTACAAGTGGCCTTCTCAAAGCACATTATGCAGTGCACATTATGGTTCACTGTTATCACCATCAGAAAACCCACCCTCAGTAATACCATGAAGCCACCACTGGACTGCATGAATGTAGTAAAATAAAATAAGCATTTTATTACAAAATAATACCAATAATACCAATAATACCAATAATTAATAGGAACAAAATGCTATTAAGTTAGGATGTACATCAACTTTCTTTCCCTGACATTTTGCCAAATACAGAATGACTTGTTAAAAAGTGCCTGTAGCCTGCATTGATTTTTCATTCTGTACCTCTGTAAATTGTAGACATAGTGACATCTTAATGTCTAGCTGAATATTGTTTTTGTTTGTTTTGACAAGAGTTAAAGGTAAGGTTAGAAACTCTAATGGGTTATTTTTTGCTATCTGTGTTCTGCTGGGGATAGTTTTTCTTCACTTTCTGCCCTGAATACGAAAGAGGAAATGATAAGATGGCTCACTAAATTAACTTAGAAAGTTGTCACTTGAAGATTTAACCAAAAAGAAGATTCCTCTCACCTTTTGCTATGGTGAAAGTTCAAAAAAATTGAATTCCCCTTCACTTTCTGTCTTGGCGACAATGGCAACCAAGACAATAAGAGGGACAAATTTACCAACCATGGGCACAGACAGCAAAAAAAAACCTAATCAAATGAATCCATTCCTCATTGGTCATAAAACCCAAATAAAACTGTCACAAAGAAAAGTCAGCAGACCAGGTTCCAGTTTGCTTCTTACTAGAGGTTCATTACACCGGTATAACCTTTCAGAGACACGATACTACCCTTTGTGAAGGATTCCATTCTGAGTGTCTGGTACCCTGACAAAGAGTTCCATTATGTCCCTGAAACTTTATCTTGGTCCACACCAGCCACTGGTCCAGGAGGCTGGAAAAGCAATGCAAGGGAACCTTTAGGCTGGCAATACATTGTACAATTTTTTTGTTCAATTTCCTTTAGATTTACCTTCAACTATGTAGTATAAGGGTCTGCCTGATTGCATACAAGTTAAAAGTGTTTAGGTTTGACCTCATATTATATGATTTTGTCAAATCTAAAGGATAATTGTACAAGAGAATTGTAAAATTTATGGCCAACCTTAGTCATGTTTATTGCAGTAAGTAGTAGCCTACTGCTAAAAAACTAGACTTGTGCAATTCATTTCGGTCCGAATATAAATTTGGAGGAATTATTGGGTATTGGGAGATTCGGATGTATCCAAATATCGGAATGAAATAGCAATGAATTTAGTTGAAATGTGTTTAATTTCATTAATAATCGTTTTGTATATTTTGTTTTCTAACAAATTCCAACGTTTTGGAACATTTCAAATTTCGATCAGTCGAAAAATGATCGACCTATTTGAATTATGTGTGAAGAATAGCTGGTTGTTAAGGAGCGGGTCGGGAAGCTGGCTGCCACTTCCTAAATAACCAATGACTTATCAGCTTTCAGCAGGATTCCCCGCTGACCGCTGAATGTAAAAAAAAAAAAAAAAAAAAGGCCCTTTGGTTCTGGTATGAGTTTTAAAATACAGCGTGTGGTCCCCCAAAAATCCATACCAGACCCTTATCTGAGCATGCAGCCTGGCAGCCCAAGAAAGGGGGGTGCAATCAAATGCCCCCCTCCTGA
Organism: Pelophylax lessonae; assembly: GCF_965119305.1. Taxonomy (NCBI): domain Eukaryota; kingdom Metazoa; phylum Chordata; class Amphibia; order Anura; family Ranidae; genus Pelophylax; species Pelophylax lessonae. The sequence continues at coordinate 81,363,772 of NC_138777.1, read as the reverse complement.
ACCATACCAGTCCACATGCCCTCAACATGGGGGGGGGTACTTTGAGGCAGAGGGGCTCTACCTCCCTCACCCCAAAGTACCTTGTCCCCATGTAAATGGGGACAAGGGCCTCTTCCCCACAACACTGGCCAGTGGTTCTGGGGGTCTGTGGATAGGGGACTCTATAAGTCCCTTTTAACAGGGGGGTTCCAGATCCTGCCCCCTGCTATGTGAATGAGTAGAGGTACATAGTCACTAAATAAGTTTAAAATGTAAATAAAAACACAACACAAGTTTTTGACATATCCTTTATTAAAAAAAAAAAAGTCTCCCGGTGTAGGTCAATCCGTTTTTCATGACTGACAATCTACACCGGGGGGGGGGGGACTTTTTTAAAATTCCTATAAAAGGAATTGTCAAAAACTGTCTTTGTGTTTTTATTTAACTTTTTACACATTTTTGGTGAATGAGTAGGGATACTATGTACCCCATACTCATTCACATGGGGGGCGGGGCAGGATGTGGGGGCCCCTTTTTTAAAGGGTGCTTCTAGATTCCAATAAGTCACCTCCACAACCACTGACCAGGATTGTGGGGAATAGGCCCTTGTCCCTATTAACAAGGGATAAGGTGCAGCACCCTCCCCCCCCCCCCGTGCTGAGGACATATGGCCCTCACTCACCCCCCCCCCTCCCATTTCCCGGTGCATGCCTGGATAAGGGTCTGTTTTTTTTACATATTGATTTTCCAATTAAAATCCATACCAGACCAAAAGGGTCTGGTATGGATTGGGGGGGGGGCACAGTGTTTTTTTTTTCTTTATTGTTCATTGCCGGCATTCTGTTGTTTACATTTCAGCTGTCAGTGGCTAAGCCACCTAACAGCTGATGTGTCATCGGTTGTGAAGGACGTGACGGCCGGCTTCCCAGCTCGCTCCTTAACCGCTTCTAGTTGTGGCAGTGCGGACATCCTGCGCGAACCGACGTCAGTCGCGTGCAGGCAGCTAGGGGGTCCCCATCCCCCACTCGGCAGCGGGGAAGCCGATGCACGGGGCAGGCGGCTCCGATTGCCGCCTGACACCCGTGATCGCCCCCCGCTGAGAGAGAAGAACTGTCAGCTGTTGTAAACACAGCTGACCATTCTTCTCCCTGGAATGATCACAGAGCCCCTGCGATCCTTCTATATAGGATCACAGGTCTCTATGATCATTTCACAAGCCACGCCCCCCCCACAGTTAGAACCACTTCCCTAGGCTCACATTTAACCCCTTGATCACCCACAATGTTAACCCCTTCCCTGCCAGTGTCATTATTACAGTAACAGTGCATATTTTTAGCACTGATTACTGTAGTAATGTCACTGGTCCCCCCAAAAGTGTCAAAAATGGGGTTAGGGGTCTGATCTGTCCGCCGCAATGTCAAAGTCCTGCTAAAAATTGCAAATCGCCGCCATTACTAGTAAAAAAAACAATAAAAATAACATAACTCTTTCCCGTAGTTAGAAGACGCGATAACTTTTGCAAACCAAATTGGCCTAAAATGTTAAATCTTTTTGAATTTTAAATATTTTTTTTGAGAATGTTGTATAGCAGAAAGTGAAAATATAGTTGTTTTTTTTTTGTCACTCTTTTTTTGTTTATAGCGCAAAAAATAAAAATCGCACGGGTGATCAAATACCACCAAAAGAAGGTTCTATTTGTGGAAAAAAAAGGACATCAATTTTATTTGGGTACACAGTCACAGAACCGCAAAATTGTCCATTAAAATAACACAGTGCCGAATCGCAAAATATGTGATAAAGAAAGGGATTATTGCGCTCAGCAGTAAACTCACAATAAAGTGCTAATGCATAAACAGTGTTATGTCTCACATAAATCACATTAATAAATAAACCGATGTGAATTCATAGGTAAAGGAATATATCAAATAAATAAATAAAGTCCTTAAAGTGCTCGGTGCAAACTACTTGTTTCAGCAGCAGACTTGATATAAAGTGCCTTCACCATTCACCATGCACCCAGTGCTCGGGTAAAATACTTCTTACCAGAAGAAGTTGACCCCTTAGTTATAGGGGGTCATGACCAGCATGTGTCTCCACAAGAGCTCCAGGTTATCCTGATACTGTCTTCACATCTAGTGTGTAATATGCCAGTAGTATAAAGGTAGCTCCGGGACTACAGGCCACTCCAATCAGCTGTATGAGGGACACTGTGAAATCTTCATTACTCTGTTGCACAAGGTTGGAGATTGTTAAGCCAAGCACACAAAGAAGGGAGATGATGGCTAAGCAGAAATATGTTTTTATTGGCCATGGTAGTTCTGTCCAGGGTTTCATCTGTGATCGTCCATGGTGCGGCCAGATCCGGGGATCAGCGATCAGCTGTGCACGGCCCCCTGGGCTAACGATCTATTCCCGGATCGTATCTGTGCACGGTGTTGTAAAATTTTGTCGGACCCGTGAAAAAATCGGAGGTTTCATATATATATGTGTGTATATATGTATGTATATATATATATATATATATATATATATATATATATATATATATATATATATATATATACTATACTATATATACTATACATATACTATACATATATATATATACACACATATATATATATATATATATATATATATATATATATATATATACACATATATATATATATATATATATATATATATATATATATATATATATATATATATAATATAACGCATGAATTATAATCTAATCAATAATATAATTTTATTATATATATTATATATTATATAATAAAATCATATTATTGATTAGATTATAATTTGTGCGTTTGTGTTTCAAATTTATCACATCTGGGATGTCTACTAGAGTCTTGTTTTGGTCAGGTTTAAGTCAGTAATTATTAAGAATTGTAGGCCTATAATACATAACGCCAAATTTCCATGAAAAAAATTGTACCGCTTTTGGTACATAATTCCTGACATAATCATACCGCCAGGGAGGTTAACAACCACCTATTCTTCACACAGTTTGAATCGGTCAATCATTTTTCGACTGATCCAATTTTGTATCGTTATGAGAATTTGGAATTTATTTGAAAATTAATAAACAAAACTAAATTAAACAAAACTAAATGAATCCGAAGCAAATCACCAAAACAAAATTAGTAACATAACGAATCTATGCGAAATTAAATAAAACAAATTATTCAGTTCTGCACATGATATGATCTATGATATACTAACTAGTTTCCAATCAAATCAAAAGATTTCAGTGCTGGGATTTTGATATATATACATTTATATAAAGTAGTGAGAGGGCAAACACATTTGAAGAGCCCACTGACTCAGGTTAGGCTGCTCATGACAGACAAGGCTACCCTCCAGTGGGTACCCCAGCAGGTTACCAGGAAAAAACGTGCATACATGGAAGGAGCACCAGACCAAAAGATAAAAGATTCCAATTTATTTTACTGGTATTGTGCTAAAATTTAGCCAACACATTTCAGATGTCATGGGAACTCCCCCTTCATCAGGGCTGCAACAAAATATAATATATTGTAAATACAATTTTAACTAGTAACATCATGAGCCGAACAATAATAAAACATCATAGGTCACATAGATATAAACATAAGTACACATAGCAGATAGCAGGTGATAGTACCTATTATCTACTATTGCTTTATTTCATTTATTTGCATGTGAAATGTAGGTGTAGATGTGGGTATATTTGGATGCATGTATGTGTACACATGTATATATGTATGTTATCCATGATGTTTTATGATTGTTATGCTCATGATTTTACCATTTACAGTTGTTTATATTTACATTATAATATGTTTTGTTGTAGCTCTGACGCCATAACTCCATAATGCATTGGTTGTCTTTTAGCACAATACTAAAAAAAGAAATTGGACTCTTCTATGTTTTTTTCTGGCACTCCTTCCATGTATGCACATTTTTTTTCTGATATACTGACTAGTTTAACAGACCAAATGAGAATGAATAAGAAAAGATCATTGTTAGGACTTAATACACTTTATAATAAACACAAACACCATTTAGACTTTTAGTCTTTGGAACAAATACTTACTTGTTATGGTTGACATAGATACCTGTTTGGTTTGCCTCAACCCATTGATAAAACAACTGCATGTCAATATAATCGACATGAGATTCACTACCTATCGTTGTACGGTGGATGAGGATTCTAAAGTCTTCATTAAATAAACTGCAATCTCGAGCAAAAATATATGTACAGTTGCCAGTAGTGGAAAAATGTTGTCCATCAAATGTGTTATAGTGTCCATTTCCCCAAGTGCTGCAGATATTTTCATTATTGGATGTCACTGGAAGAGAATCAAACGTATCAATTAGTAACAATGTATTGTAGTGTTGTATAAAGCTCTGTATCCATACCTACCCTCTTTCGAGTGGCTGTGTGTCAGATGCTAGCTTAATTTATCGCAGTTTGATTTACACACATTGGATATAGTGCATTTCGGGAGTATATTCCAGATGTGCTTGAAACATATGCATGTGGAGTAAGAAGAGTGCTCAGAGGGCTGATCAGCATTAGAGTAGGTCTAAGTGTGAAAGGCAACAGCTAAACTCTTAAAGAGGAAGTAAACCCTCCTCTGCAAGTTGTACCTATAGGTAAGCCTATGATAAGGCTTACCTATAGGTACTGTAAATATCTCCTAAACATGTACCGTTTAGGAGATATTTACCTTACATGCAGCCAGTGACATCACTGGCGCATGCGCTATGAAGGAACGGCCGCTGGTGCCGTTCCTTCAGAGTCCCGTGCCGTTCCTTCAGAGCCCCGTGCGTGCGCGGGAGTGACGTCACCGCGACTCTGGCCAATCAGATGACCGGATGCCGCGATCCCGGAAGACGGGCGACTGAACATGTCGCCCGTCATAGAGGTAAGCGGGTGGCAAGGCAGGGGCTCGTTCTAAGGTAAGTATTTCATAATGAGCTAGTATGCGATGCATACTAGCTCATTATGTGTTTCTCTTTCATGTTGAAAAGAAAAAAAATGGGTTTACAACCTCTTTAATGATAAGAATAACAAATCGGAAAGTAATGTAAATTTGTCACAAATATTGGACTAATAAAAAGAGATGATAAACAATGTCAGGTTTTCGAAAGTTGATTTAACAAGTCTGTGGAAATGCTAATTATGATATTTTAAGTGCAGTAGTCCATTACCCACCCAAAATAAAAGTCAAATTAGTTGATCTGACATCAGTTATTGCCCACCTCTGGGAAACATAAAAGTTATCCATTGCAGTGAAGTTGTGCCTGCACTGCAAGTGTAAACTGCTTGTTTAGTCTAGGGAGAATTTTAGAGGGTGCGCTTTAACTTACCCGATTCTCCTTTAACTTGGCAGATGGCCCTCCCCTATGCTCCAGTGATGGATTGTCCCTCAGTGTCATCATGGACCCTGCATTGGTCTTGATGATGTCAGGATGTTAGACTCTTAGAAGAGAGAAGAAACTGCGGGCACTGGTCTAGCAGCACAGAGAAGAGGAGGACTGGGTTTTCAGACCTAATCGAATAATTAACCCTTGCGGTATGGCCACATTTCCACCGCAAGGGGTCATGTTTAATTTCCCCGAGTTGGGTTTTAAAATAACTCTGTTTGATTCACTTTGTACATCTTTAATGCCTTATTTATTGCAAAACAAAACAGGCCTAAAGGCCCTTTCACGTGGCCATCCTTATCAAATCTGTTTGGCAATTTTTCAGGCAGACCTGAACAGTAGCAATCATAGTCTATGAACAGGTGAATGAAAAAAGATGTGTGTCTGTTTATATACGATTACCGTAGAATATGTCTAAAAAATGAAAAAGGTTTGCATCCTTTTTTTTGGACCTATATGTGACAGATTGGTGGTAAAAGATTGTATTCGGAAGCACATCCATATACATTGGCCTGGTCATAGAGCTTACGTGGTTCTGTTAAGCTCCATGTTCAAGAAGAAGGGAAAAACTAAGTGGACATAAAAGTGACATTCATTTTGTTCTGATTGGATTCAGCAGGGGGTCTGCTCACAAATCCAATGTTGATTGGCATAGACACCACCCATGTGAAAGGTAGCTAAGTCAGCAACCTCATATGCACAATGAAGCAATACAGACCTTAAAGCCCAAATAAACTTACTGCAATAGATATGCAGTGGGACAGACTTTTTAAAAACACCTAGTCTTACCTCCCCATTCCTGTAACAGTAGTTGCTGGAACAGAGCGCGGTATACTGTATGTAGCTGAGACGATGAAAGCCGCTGCAGGTGTTTATATAGGAAAAAACTAGTTTGAACCAGCTTGGTCCAAATGAAGGTTGAACATGACTGCTCGTTTCAATAGACCCAGTGCAGTCTGTAATATAACAGTTCTGGTCAGACACACACCATCCCCTTCTCTGAAACACAGACTGTGCACGGAAGCTTGTGCTAAGGGTTGTTGCTGTTACTCAGTTCTTACAAATTTCCCAGGACATAAACCGTAAGGCGGAGTCTTAGGCCGTGACGTCATCACGCTAGGTGAGAGTGCCCCACCAAGGGAAAAACGAGTGCTGGATTCTGATCTGTGTTACTGTGAAACTGATGTTTCTCTTATGATGTTATGCAAAGAAAAGCAGTCACAGCTTTTTTATATGCAAGATGGTTTTATTCTAGGTATTTTAATACATTTTATATTGAGCCTGTAGGGGAACGATGGTTGCAAGGTGGAGCAGTGGTTTACCTCCTAAGGGGAACTTGCTGGCATGACTTTCTGTAGCTTAAATAATATGTACACCCAACATTTCATATTCCTAATATGCGCCTACTGTACTACGTACTTGTAAGAAAAAGTGTCCCATTCTCTTTGTATATCTATATTTGTGTGAAATCCCTGGTGTTTCTACCAGTTCATGTGCTTTCCTAATAAAAACTGACCACACTAGGCATGAGAGCACCGCATGGCTGTACTGGGAACTCAGTCTGCTCTCCTCCAATGATCAAACGTGTCCTGAAATGCCCCAGCCATTCACTGGGAAGTCCAGTGTACTGCATTTTCGCCCCCAGCTCTGTAAGCTCCTTATGCAACTGAGAACAGAGGTTAAAGGATCACTTCTAAAACAAGGGAAAATAGAGATTTTTAATGTTTTTTATATGTATACAAAAATATTTTGACTTAAATATACCTTAAGAGGGCCAATGAGGCAAAAGTGGTGAGAGTATCATACTATCACAGTGCGGATTGGCACAGTAATGCGTTGGATTTATTGTTTGAAGATTTGCACTGAAGATTGTAAAATATATTAAAGGGGATTTCGCACTATACTTTTTAATTGACGTTATCACTATGGATCATGCTATTTAATGAGGGAATTTGTATTGCATATAATTTTATGTGTATGTATATATTAACACATTAAATGCCTATTAGGGGGTTATTTATATTTCTGAGAACACAGTTTATTACTGCAATAGTAACGGATGTATGAACTGCATTGAAGTGTAGTTGAGCGTATTTTTTTTTTCTTTTCACCAACATTTAATGGAGTGCTGCACGATTATACTCTATATTTGGATATTTTATTTTGATGTGTGAATCATTTTTTTGTATTAGCAAATTCCAGGTTGGGGGAAGGGGAGTACATACAGCTGCATAGGGATATCTGCTTTGAAATTTTGGTTACTCACTTCTATCGGGACAGAACACTGCACATAAATACAAATTGAGTAAAGGGTATTTTAGGATATTTATTTACAAAAGTAGGCACAAATCATGCAGTGGTTAAGAAATAAATGAAAAAGAAGTTATAGGGCTTCAAAAGGATGGGGCTTTAAATTGATGTGAGGAGGCAACTAAGAGCATGGCTGCTTATCTCTGAACTTGGATACAATTGTTGGCTTTATAAAGGACACTTACCTTAAATCAAGGACGTTGTCAGACTACAGACACGATTGTGGTAACATTGGAGCAAAGACGACATAAGGAGTACAGCCTATATGTTATCTTGAGGGCAGGGCCGGTGCTTCCACTAGGCAAACTAGGCAGCCGCCTAGGACGCATTGCCACCTAGGGGCGCAGCCACCAGTCAGCACTCACGCTCCATCGTGAATGATCCTTGTGAGCTGAGGAAAGGGGCGGCAGTGGGGGAGGAAGAAGGGACAGAGGAAAATGCCAGGTGTCTGGGGCAGTGGCAGAACTACCAGGCCCTGGCTTTCCACCATTGTTGGGGGAGTCCCAAGGGGCAGGAAAGGATCCAACCAGAGTGCTAGCTGCATAATGATCCTCTTCGTCTGGAGCTGAGCGGCCTAATCCTTGGGCGGGAAGTGACTCTCTAATCTGAGCTGGTGGGCAGCCGTTCATTTCCCTGGGTCGGTATTAAGCAGGGAGTGGAGGAGAGCTGAACCTGAGCCAGAGCTCGGCACTGGAGGGCGGCACCTTTACTGGAACAGAAGTGACGAGGCAACGGAATGGTCGGAGGATGTTGGTGATGAAGGAGGTGCGGAGCTCTCTGACTGCTGCTTCTCCCTCTACCAGGAGTCGGTTGGAGCTGGGGTGAGCACTGTGGTCCAGGAGAGGAGCGCCCTGGGAGAAGGAATAAGCAGGATCATGGTGAAGGAGGGCAGAGTGCAGGCCACTCTCTTCATACTGCCCAGTAAGTGTCCCCAGAACAGGGAATCAGGGTCCCTGGGTGTGACATGGAGTATCCCTGGTGTGAAAGAGAATTGCGGTCACCAGGTATGCCATGGGGAATCTGAGTCACCAGGTGTGGCATGGGGGAGAGGGGTCACAAGTGTAACACGGGTTTGGGGTGACCAGGTATGCCATGAGGAATTGGAAACCCTGGGTGTGCCATGGGGGATTGAGGTCCCCAGGTGTGACATGGAGGAACATCAGGGTCCCCAGGTGTGACATGGAGGAACATCAGGGTCCCCGGGTGTGACATGGAAAAACATCAGGGTCTCGGGGTATGACATGGAGGAACATCAGCCTGATGTGACATAGAGGAACATTGGGATCACTGGGTATGACAGCATTACATGGAGGAACCATCAGATCAGGGTCACTGGATATCACATAGAGCAGTTTTTAACCCCTTCCCTTTTTATTTTTTTGGGGCGGCGCAAGTAGCTGATCTTGCCTAGGGCGTAAAACAGTCTAGCACCGGCCCTGCTTGAGGGGGAGCCTTGTGATCACCCTAGTCAGGGTATGTGGCCATATGTGCATCTGACCTCTATTAGAGGGTCCATCGTTTCTCGTAAGTCTACATCCTTATTAAGGAGGTGTGACACTTTGGAAACCTATTGGTGATTGAGCACTACTATTGAATTTTTATGAAGAGGAGACCTTTATGAATTTACCTTATAAGAAGTTACCTTATATGAGCTTTATGCATTTTTTATGTGTGAGCTATGTCACTGGATTAATGGGCTGGTGATTCTTGAGGCTTCTCTATATATATTACATGGGTTCCTTTTTCACCCAAATATTTAAATCACATATGCTGATGGTTTTCTGATTCATGCACTTTAATATTTTTTGAGTTCATTATTGTTCCTAGCATGGCTCTTTTTAAGATTCAGTGGTGATCGAAAGTTTGGGCACCCCAGGTAAAAATTTGTATTAATGTGCATAAAGAAGCCAAGGAAAGATGGAAAAATCTCCAAAAGGCATCAAATTACAGATTAGACATTCTTTTAATATGTCAACAAAAGTTAGGTTTTATTTCCATCATTGACACTTTCAAAATTACAGAAAACAAAAAAATGGTGTCTGCAAAAGTTTGGGCACCCTGCAGAATTTATAGCATGCACTGCCCCCTTTGCAAGGCTGAGACCTGCCAGTGTTATGGATTGTTCTCAATCATCGTCTGGGAAGACCAGGTGATGTCAATATCAAAGGTTTTAAATGCCCAGACTCATCTGACCTTGCCCCAACAATCAGCACCATGGGATCTTCTAAGCATAGTTACATAGTTACATAGTTAGTGAGGTTGAAAAAAGACATCAGTCCATCCAGTTCAACCTATGATGCGTGTGTGTGTTTGCTTTTAACCGTACATTGTATACCCCTGTATGTTGTGGTCTTTAAGGTGTCCATCTAATAGTTTTTTGAAACTATCAATGCTCCCTGCTGATATGACTGCTTGTGGAAGAGAATTCCACATCCTTACCGTTCTTACAGTGAAGAACCCCTTACGCACTTTAAGGTTAAACCGCCTTTCCTCTAGTTTTAGTGAGTGGCCACGTGTCTTATTGTATCTCCTTTCTCTGAATAGTTTGTTCCTTATGCTCGGGTCACCAGTACAGTATTTGTACATTGATATCATATCCCCCCTCAATCGTCTTTTCTCCAGAGAGAAAAGGTTCAGGGCTTGTAGTCTTTCCTCATAGCTGATGTCCTCCATTCCCCTAATTATTTTTGTTGCCCTTCTCTGGACTTTCTCCAGTTCCAGCACATCCTTCCTGAGGACCGGTGCCCAGAACTGGACAGCATACTCCAGATGTGGCCGGACCAGAGTCTTGTAGAGTGGGAGAATAATCTCTTTATTTCTGGAGTGAATCCCCTTTTTTATACATCCCAGTATTCTGTTGGCTTTGCTTGCGGCGGCTTGGCATTGCATGCCACTGCCAAGCTTGTTGTCTACCAGTACCCCCAAGTCCTTTTCCATCCTAGACTCACCCAGAGGTTCCCCCCCTAGTGAGTAGCTTGCTTTCTGGTTTCTGGCCCCCAAGTGCATTACTTTACATTTATCAACATTAAACCTCATCTGCCATGTAGTTGCCCACCCCGTTATTTTGTTCAGGTCTGCTTGCAAGGTTTCCACATCCTGCATAGAAGATATTGGCATGCCTAGTTTAGTATCATCTGCAAATACTGAGATTGTGCTAGATATCCCCTCCTCTAGATCATTTATGAACAAATTAAACAGGATTGGTCCCAGGACAGAACCCTGGGGGACCCCACTTTCCACACCCGCCCAATCCGAGTACTCCCCATTAATCACCACCCTCTGTACTCTCCCCTGGAGCCAGTTCTCTATCCAGTTACTCACCTTCTGATCCATACCTACCTTCCTTAGTTTGTACAGTAATCGTTTGTGGGGAACGGTGTCAAAGGCCTTTGCAAAGTCCAGATACACCACATCCACAGGCTTACCTTTATCTAGGTGGCTGCTCACTTCATCGTAGAAGGTTAATAGATTGGTTTGGCACGAACGATTTTTCATGAATCCATGCTGATTACTACTTATAATACCGTTTTCATTACTAAAGTCTTGTATGTGGTCCCTTAACATCCCCTCCAAAATTTTGCAGACTACAGATGTTAGGCTGACCGGCCTATAGTTACCCGGGATATATCTCGGCCCCTTCTTAAATATTGGTACCACGTTGGCTTTTTTCCAATCAGCTGGCACCATACCCGTCTGTAAACTATCCTTAAAGATCAAGAATAATGGTCTGGCGATCACCTGGCTGAGCTCATTAAGAACCCTCGGGTGCAAGCCATCCGGTCCCGGGGATTTATTTATGTTAAGTTTCTCTAGTTTGGCTCTAAGTCTGTCTTCTGTTAGCCATGGTGGCACTTCCTGAGGTGTATTATTTAGTTCGGCCTTACAAGCTGGGTTTGTGTAGCCCCCCGATTCTTTTGTGAAGACTGAAGAGAAGAAATGATTTAACACTTCCGCCTTTTCTCTGTCCTCAGTGGCCATATTTCCTTTATCATCTTTTATGGGGCCAATGTGTTCTGGTCTCGCTTTCTTACTGTTTATATACTTAAAAAACTTCTTGGGGTTCTTTTTGCTCTCCTCCGCTATACGTCTCTCGTGTTCTATTTTAGCCGCCCTGATTTCGTCTTTACATTTCTTATTACACTCTTTGTAGTGCTTAAATGCTGCCAATGAGCCCTCAGTCTTGTATTTTTTGAAGGCCTTTTCCTTAGCACTAATATGCATTTTTATGTTGGAGTTTAGCCATCCAGGGTTTATTTTTGCTCTTTTAAATTTATTTCCCTTTGGAATGCACTGGTCAATCCCCCTGTTTAGTATACTCTTGAAGCACTCCCATTTTTCCTCCGTGTTCTTTGTTCCCAGGGTTCTATCCCAATTGATATTTTCTAGCAGTGAGCGCAGTTTAGGGAAATTGGCTCTTTTGAAATTCAGTGTCCTTATATTACCCCTCTGCTTCCTATTACTGTAATTAATACTGAAACTTATTGACCTATGGTCACTGTTTCCCAAGTTGTCCCGTATTTCTATATCCGTGATCAGGTCTGTATCGTTGGTAATCAGTAGGTCAAGTACCGCATTGTTTCTTGTCGGTGCATTCACCATCTGACCCATGAAATTGTCCTGCAAAACATTTAGGAACTGCCTAGCCTTGGCTGAGTGCGCGGTTCCTTCTGCCCAGTCTATATCTGGATAATTAAAGTCCCCCATTATAATGACATTTCCCATCCTTGCTGCCAATCCTATCTGTAAAAGGAGGTCCGCCTCACCCTCCTCCCTCTGGTTGGGGGGCCTATAGCATACGCCCAATATTACCTTCCCCACTGTGCCTACCCTTTGAAGCTCTACCCATAGGGATTCTGCCTCGTCCTTAGCTCCATTATTAATATCATCCCTCATATTTACCTGTATGCTGTTCTTAATATACAGACATACCCCTCCCCCTTTTTTACCTTCTCTATCTCTGCGATAAAGGGAATACCCCTGAATGGTCGCCATCCAGTCATGAGAGCTGTCAAACCAAGTCTCAGTTATCCCCACAAAATCTAAGTCCTCCTCAAACATCAGCAGCTCCAGCTCTCCCATCTTGTTGGCCAGGCTTCTGGCATTGGTATACAAACCTCTTAATTTTGATCGGTTACAAATATCCTCATTTGATGTTTTTAGGCTGCTCTCTTGAATTTTCCCCATACCCACACTGGGTATAGGAGCTCCGAACACCCTACCGCTAATGCCCCCATTTCTGCCCTCTGAAACTTGCTTTCCACTGGCTAATTCTACATCTGTACCCTCCCCCCCATTCCCTAGTTTAAAAGCCCCTCTAACTTTTTGGCCATCCTCTCACCCAGTACGGCTGCACCCACCCCATTTAGGTGCAATCCGTCCCTACCAAAGAGGAGTTGTCTAGAAATCTGAAACTGAAACTAGTTGACGCTCACAAAGCTGGAGAAGGCTATAAGAAGATAGCAAAGCATTTTCAGATGTCAATATCCTCTGTTCGGAATGTAATTAAGAAATGGCAGTCATCAGGAACAGTGGAAGTTTAAGCAAGCTCTGGAAGACCTAGAAAAAATATCAGACAGAACAGCTCGCAGGATTGTGAGAAAAACAATTCAAAACCCACGTTTGACTGCACGATCCCTCCAGAAAGACCTGGCAGACACTGGATTTGTGGTACACTATTCCACTATAAAGAGATACTTGTACAAATATGGTCTTCATGGAAGAGTCATCAGAAGAAAACCTCTTCTATGTCCTCACCACAAAAATCAGCGTTTGAACTTTGCAAATGAACATATAGTTCATGTGCTGGGTGTTCAGTCTGACCCTGTGCCTTTATGGAGGGGTGGGCTCCCTCTAGTCACCTGTCCTCCATCTATCCCATTAAATGAATGTGCTCTCATTGTAGAGACTCTTTAAATTGTAAAATTAGGGACTGCAGATCACAGGGTGCCTTGTCGGGGCCTGCAGCTTACGCATGTATTTGCAAATGTGTGCAACCAAACCCCTGTTTTTAACGCATACTGTTAGACAGGTCAAGTCGGTTGGTTACTGGCTGGTTGGTAAGTTGTGACTTTAAATCTCTTCGTTTTTTTGATCTGTGTCCACCCTTCCAGTGCTCCTTACCACTAAGACCGGTTATAGGTGGAGGCGGTGACCACTTTTTGCATAATTGATAACTTATATTGAGCCAGGCAACGTACTGACACCTTTGCCGCCATTGTGCGATGTGCTGGGTGTTCAGTGTGACCCTGTGCCTTTAAGGAGGGGTGGGCTCCCTCTAGTCATCTGTCCTCCATCTATCCCATTAAATGCATGTGCTCTCATTGTAGAGACTCTTTAAATTGTAGAGTTAGGGACTGAAGATCACAGGGTGCCTTGTCGGGGCCTGCAGCTTACGCATGTATTTGCAAATGTGTGCAACCAAACCCCTGTTTTTAACTCATACTGTTAGACAGGTCAATTCGGTTGGTCGCTGGCTGGTTGGTAAGTTGTGACTGGAAATTTCTTCATTTTTTTGTTCTGCGTCCGCCCTTCCAGTGCTCCTTACCACTAAGACCAGTTATAAGTGGAGGCGGTGACCACTTTTTGCATCATGAACATATAGACAAGCCTGAGGTTAAAATTGAACTCTTTGGCCGGAATGAGCAAAGGTACGTTTGGAGAAGAGGGGGCACAGAATTTAATGAAAAGAACCTCTGTCCAACTGTTAAGCATGGGGGTGGATCAATCATGCTTTGGGGTTGTATTGCAGCCAGTGGCACAGGGAACATCTCACGAGTAGAAGGAAAAATGGATTCAATAAAATTTCATCAAATTTTGGATGGTAACTTGATGCCTCTGTGAAAAAGCTGAAGTTAAAGAGAAGATGGCTTCTATAAATGGATAATGATCCTAAACACACCTCGAAATCCACACCAAGAGGCGTAAACTAAAGGTTTTGCCATGGCCTTGACAATCTCCTGACCTCAACATAATTGAAAATCTATGGATAGACCTTAAAAGAGCAGTGCGTGACAGACAGCCCAGAAATCTCAAAGAACTGGAAGACTTTTGTAAAGAAGAATGGGCGAAGATACCTCAAACAACAATTGAAAGACTCTTGGATGGCTACAAAAAGTGTTTACAAGCTGTGATACTTGCCAAAGGGGGCAGTACAAGATATTAACTCTGCAGGGTGCCTAAACTTTTGCAGACGCCATTTTTTTGTTTTCTGTTATTTTGAAAGTGTAAATGATGGAAATAAAATCTAACTTTTGTTGACATATTATAAGAATGTCTAATCTGTAATTTGATGCCTTTTGGGGATTTTTCCATCTTTCCTTGGCTTCTTTATGCACATTAATACACATTTTTACCTGCGGTGGCCAAACTTTCGATCACCACTGTATATTGAATCTGGTCTGTGACAAATATCCCGCAGCAGAGCTCTTTTTAATTATTCACTGTTTATATATGATTCACTTTTTAAGCTAGGTTTTCTTTGAAATAGACAATCTTGAAATGTAAAAACATACTTTATGAAGAATCCCACACATTTACTTGATTTATGTAACACATATTCACTATACCATGTGACTGTGCACTGCTGTGTCACCCATTTTACAGAGCCTGCTATCTAAACTACAGAGGTGCTCAACACCGCTTGCAGGGAGCAAGATACCCTGGGATATGTAGCTCTTAGAAATCAAAGGTAATTCAAAGGAATGAGCAGAGGAAAAGCAGCAAAGCATGCAGGGAAGTCATAAATAAGGATGATCGAACTTTTGAAAAGTTCGGTTCGGCCAGAACATCCGAACTTTCCGAAAGTTCGGCCCGGATTTCAGAACCCCATTGAAATCAATGGGACCCAAACTTCGGTAATCAAAAAACACAATTTTTAAGCCCTAAAACCCAATAAACGCCCCTAAAAAGTGCCCAGGGTTCTGGGTCATGCCCCATTAACTATTAATTACACAAAAAAAGTTCTTAAAAATTGTCATTTTTGATAAAAAAGCCAATTATTGGAAGAAAAAAAAAAGAGATTTTTTGATTTTTACTTTGGATTTCGTATCTGGGGGGTCTAAAATGTGTGCATGTGAAGTTTCAGCTCTGTAGCATGTCCAGAACCAGAAAAAAAAGATTGTTTGTATTAGAACACTTTCTTTCAGGACAGGTAGTTAGCTTCTCTCCCGGTTTAATAGCAGGCATTTTTTGGGGTTCTTTGCAGTCAGGAAAAACATCTGAACTTGTGTATAGTGGTACTGTGCAAAAGTTCTGATGTTTTGCCTGCCTCCAAAAACCCCCAAAAAATGGCAGCAAAAACACACCTGGGCATTTTTTTTTGGACGCTAGCGTTTTTTTTGGCATTTTTTTGGGTTCTTTGCAGTCAGGAAAAACATCTGAACTTGTGTATAGTGGTACTGTGCACAAGTTCTGATGTTTTGCCTGCCTCCAAAAACCCCCAAAAAATGGCAGCAAAAACACACCTGGGCATTTTTTTTGGACGCTAGCGTTTTTTTGGCATTTTTTTGGGTTCTTTTGAGGCAGGCAAAACATCTGAACTCGTCTATAGTGGTATATATACACACATACTTACATGTTTATACACACCTAGACATATATAGGTGTGATAGTAGCAGAAATATATTAGTGTAAATGATTTCATTAGCGCAAGCATATATTTCTGCTACTATCACACCTATATATGTCTAGGTGTGTATATAAATATATGTATGTGTGTATATACACCACTATACACAAGTTCTGATGTTTTGCCTGCCTCAAAAGAACCCAAAAAAATGCCAAAACAAACGCTAGCGTCAAAAAAAAAAATGCCCAGGTGTGTTTTTGCTGGCATTTTTTGGGAGTTTTTGGAGGCAGGCAAAACATCAGAACTTGTGCACAGTACCACTATACACAAGTTCAGATGTTTTTCCTGACTGCAAAGAACCCCAAAAAATGGCTGCTATTAAACCGGGAGAGAAGCTAACTACCTGTCCTGAAAGAAAGTGTTCTAATACAAACAATCTTTTTTTTTTCTGGTTCTGGACATGCTACAGAGCTGAAACTTCACATGCACACCTTTTAGACCCCCCCAGATACGAAATCCAAAGTAAAAATCAAAAAAAATCTCTTTTTTTTTTTTCAATAATTGGCTTTTTTATCAAAAATGACAATTTTTAAGAACTTTTTTTGTGTGATTTTGTGTCTGGGGGGTCTAAAAGGTGTACCTGTGAAGTTTCAGCTCTGTAGCATGTCCAGAACCAGAAAAAAAAAGGATTGTTTGTATTAGAACACTTTAAACACAGGTAGTTGGCTTCTCTAAATTCTCTAATTTCTTCAGAAACTAAATTTTTGAAGCTAACTTAAGTGTAAAGGAGCACTCTAACTACACTAGATATCCCTTTCCTCACACTAAAAATAGCTAAATGACACTTTTAAAGTAAAATTAACAGAACTGCTTCCACTCTCTTCCATGTCCAGTATAACAATGCTAGGAATATGGCGGGGGCGATCTTATATACTGGGGGGCGTATTCACTAATGATTGGTCTAGGGACCCCCTAGTCACTCCAATCACATTCCTAGCTTTCTCCTGCCCCCTCAATTGGCTTTTGCTAATGGTTCTGGTCCAATCACGGGCTTTTAAAGCCCATTTCCTGAAGCATTGCATTTTGGGCGGTTCTGGTTGCCGAATTCCGAACTTTTTGGGCAAAAAGTTCTAAATTCGCCCGAACCTCGAACACCCAATGTTCGGGCCGAACCGATGGTCGACCCGAACCATTCGATCATCCCTAGTCATAAAGTTGATGAAAGAGATGGCCAACAGACAGACAGCAGTTATGACATGAAAGAAGTTTTTTAAGTAAGATTTTTTTTTGGATTGCCAACAATAACTGTCATTTATATTGTTATTACAATGCTGATGTTATAAAAGTTGTGTATGTTGTGACTTTATATCTCCTTTAAGTAAGATAATACCATTTTTTTTAAATAAACCCTTTCATCTCTTTGAAACTCTGCATCCGGTTTTTCTTTGTATATTGGGGTTGAAAGGTCAAATATAAGGCCAAAAACAGGGAATGGTGGCTGATAGATGGCTGCCACCCTTATCAAAAATGTATCTCCTCACTACCAAAAGACATATGCACTTCCATATTTTGGACCTATCCTCAGATGACATTTTCTATGATGAAACGTGTAGGGCGGGGTCTATGACGGTGATGACCTTACGCAATCCATACTCGATTGGTTGGTTCTTTTGTTTGAGCATGAAGGGAAGCCTGCAGTAACGCCGAATATACCTGTAAACTATATGCCAAATTTTATTTTGGAGTCTGTAAGTGCATTTATTTATATACTAATAAAAGTGGTGTTCATTACTGTACTGTGGAAGCGCTGTGTTTTCTTTATTTTTTGGGAACCAGTATTACCATCTGAGTGTTCTCAGCCTATATGATCCAGAAGAGGTCCATTTCAAGACCATGTCCCTTTTTCAGGTTTAAGCTCCCTGGCAATCCCTGCTGCTGGTAGCCTTATTGTGCCATTAAACAGTAATCTGAAAAGTAATGGTACTGGTTGCATTCTTTCTTTGGTGGAAGTCCTCCCTTGGGCTGGATCTTGTGACTAGAGTCAAGGAAGAGCAGAAAAGAGCCCCACAATAGACAGAATACAACAAAAAAAATGACCTCCCTCCTGATTCCACAACCCTCCCAGTACAGCTACCTCTCTCCCACATCTCCACCCCTATAGTACATATTATTCCCCAGTACAGCCCCCCCCCCCCCCCCAGTACAGTCCTCCCTAAGTACAGCTCTCCCCACCTGAAACCCACTTAGATATTATGGCAGTTGGGGGTGAGGGAAGGTCCTCTCTAAAACAAAAATTATATCCAGCGCAAAGAGCACCCTAAAAGAGCCACTAAAGTCGTTAAGTATAGTAATAAAGTAATAGAAGTAAACATGGAAGTCAACATTGGATAAATCAACAGTTAATAGTGTCCCAGGGGGGCACCATGCACTCCTGACCCTTGCAGTCTATGAGTATTGCACTTGTGATCACTGTGCTGTTTATGCCTTGCACTCTGCATTTTGCAGTAACAGCATAAACTTTCATTCTATAGCATCAGCATTGTAATAGCAATAAAAAAAATTGTTATTTTTACAATCCAACATAAGCTTCTTTAACAAATCCCCTTTCATGTTGCATGCATTGCCTATCTGCCAGCCATCTCTTTTAACAACCACCTGCTTCTCTGCTCATTTATTTGGTTTACTTTTAGTGCCGGTTCACATTTGTGCGATGCGGGAACGCTGCAAATATACAGCGTGTTTCCATATGCGATACGCAGGGGGTGTCAATTAAAAGTTAAAGACACCCCCAGTTGAGATCGCATATCGCAGTGCGATCTGCAAGTTCGCACAGAATCGGATTGCACTAGTGTGAACCACCATGCGATCCGATTCTGCTGCGGATTAAAAAAAGGGTCATGTGCGTGTTTTAGTGCGATTGCAGTGCGAATTCAGCCATATAAACTGTATGGCTGAAATTTGCACTGCACAGAGATCGCGTGTAATTTTAGAAGCAGTGCGCTCCAAATTACATGCGATCTCTGTGATTGCACAAATTTGAACCGGCACTTACTTTCTAAGGACTGCAAATCCCATTGTACCTTGCTGCCTGCAAGCAGTGATGATGTGGTGTGTTTCCTGTACTGATCCTGCCTTCTGAAATTCCTCCTCTGGATAATTCAGACAGTGGAGTCTGTGAATCCTATGGCACAGCAGTAAGTAATCACAGGGAATAGTGTACATGTGTCACTGCATTAAGGAAAGTACATTTATGGGAGTCCTAGAAATATATATTTTTATTTTATCTAAAGATTGCTCAAATTATTAGGAGTAGGCAACAAATAATTTAAACTCAATGTGGAATTGAATATATGATTTTAAATTTTGACAGTAGATTCACTTTAATGAAGTTCCTCTTCAAGGTAGGTTGTGTGTAAAAAAACATGTTCAATGGAAAAGCTCATTTTTTTACAAACATTTGTATTGAGGTTTGTATGTGTCACGCACTATCCAGTAAATCAGCCCCAAATATTTTACTGTGCAGGCAGCTGTCAGTTTAAGATCTAGGAAGTGATATGGGATGGAGCACTGGTGAGTCGGTGTGCTCTGGTCTGTTGCAGAAAAAAAGCATACGCATTTCCGCACCACACTGCTCAGTACTATTTGCTTTCTGTGTGCCCTTGCAGTGACTGGTATTGATGGGGAGGTGCGGCGTGGTGTGGCGACATTAAACACCCAAAGTCCAGATGCAGAAAACAGAACTGTATTGAAATAAAGTTCAATTAGGCACAGCTAGCCCGGCAGGAAGACAACCGGACCAGGCAGGCTCACAGAATGTACAGCAATAAGTAGAGTAGTAGCAGTAGGTCTCAGGTGTTTTAACAGCATCTGTCTCAAGGGGAAAAATGCAGCCTGGCCAGTCTATACCCAAGTGGGGAGGCTTCTAGGAAGGATGGCGTGTCCCTACACTTTCCTTACTCGCCTGGAACCTCTTCCTAATGCTAAGCACTGTTTCTGACAGGCAAGTGACCTGTCCCTACTCTATTCACACATGAAATGCATGCCAAATCTGGGAGCCAGGGTCTTAAAAAGACTCTGCCTGACCCAAGATGGCCGCCAAGGTCATATTGGATGCCAGCATCCACTCGGATGCTGCCTCTCTGTGACCAAGGAGATCATAGAGGAACAAAGCTCCTCGCTACTTCCTCCTCCATCTGCATTGCCACGACGGATGTACCCCACCTGCAGTGGAGAAAATAGTCTGCACTTGCCTACATGTTGATCTCATGGAGGAAAACACCAGTCACCACACCTAGTGTGAACAAGCCCTAAATGAAGTCCAAGATCATTTTGTTCCTTGAGTGAAACATTTTTTGAAAATGTTATTATTAAAGTCAGGAATGACTATTGCTAACAATCTGTATTATCACTTTAAAGAAAATCTTTAATCTACCCCAGTAGCACTTATTTATCTTTCCTATGCTACCCCGCTGTTCTATTCTGCCTAGGGAGGAGGAGACTGTGTGACCATTCGAAGAGAGCAGAATGTGTCCCTCAGTGGGAAGCTGGCTATGAAGCTGCAGGGAGTCAAGGGATCACAGCTTCCCGCAGTCATGACAGTGTCAGGGACCCAAAGACTGGTGACGAACCAGCCGAGGTGAGAACAACGCTGGATCCCTGGATAGGTAAGTGTCTCTTTATTAAATGTCAACAGCTACAGTATTTGTAGTTTCTTGCTTTTAATTTAAATATATAATAACTAAAGAACCTAGGTTCTAAATTGATACAATTATATGAAAAAACAAAACAAACTGACAGTACCTTGCATGTCTTCTCCAATTCTGAAATAATGTTTGCCATCACTGCTGGGACGGAAACAGTGATCCCCAAGAACTGTAAAAAGAAAGTTCAAAATTGTCAGTGTTCCAAGCTCACTTAATGATTTTTCCAGAACTACAGGCAGTGCACAAATTACATACATCCTACTTACATACAAAACTTACAAATAGAGGGAGACAAGAGGAAGTGAGAGGAAATCTACCCCTAGGAAGGGAAATTCACTATTATAGGAGTTATCATGGGAAAAAGGTATCTCCACTGAAGCTTTATCACCAATCCTTGTTTCCATGACAACCCAAAATTTTCAAAATCCATTTGTTACAGGGAAAGAAAGTGAGGTGAAATCTTCCAAACAGGGACACAAACAAAGCAAAACAAATATTAATCCTTCCCTATGCTATCCAAAAAACTTAATTTAAAAAATTAAAAATTATTTTTTGGCTGGAGTTACTCTTAAAAATGTACATGTTCCAACTTACATACAAATTCAACTTAAGAACAAATCTACAAAACCTATCTTGTTTGTAACCAGGGGACTGCCTGTACAACTTTCTTGTTACTTACACTATAAGTATAGTAATTAGAGAAATCTAAGTAATAGAGAACAAAGTGTATTATTAAAATCACCATTGCAGGAAATATTCTGACTATTTATAAAAGGACAACAAAAGTAACTTGTAAAGATGAGCAGAAGGAAAAAAAACTGGTCCCAGAGTAGCAGAGTAGGAGCATTCTAACTGTTAGTCAAAGTTAACCACTTTACCAGCGGAGGATTTTGCTGTCTTACGTCTGAGCCACTTTTTGCGATTCGGCACTGTGCAAATTTAACTAACAATTGCGCGGTCATGCAACGCTGTACCTAAACAAAATTTATGTCCTTTTTTCCCCACAAACAGAGCTTTCTTTTGGTGGTATTTGATCACCTGTGCGATTTTTACTTTTTGCGCTATAAACAAAAAAGAGCAACAATTTTGAAAAAATAACAATATTTTTCATATTTTTTATATGAAATTCCCCCCCAAAAAAATGTAAAAATCAAAATTTTTTATCATTTTAGGCCAATTTGTTTTCTGCTACACATTTTTGGTAAAAAAAATCGCAATAAGCGTATTTTGATTGGTTTGCGCAAAAGTTATTGCGTTTACTAACTAAGGGAAAGATTTCTGTAGTTTTTGGTGTTTTTTTTTAATGAGTAATGGCGGCGATCTGTGATTTTTTTTTGCGGGACTGCGACATTGCGGCGGACATATCGGACCCTTGACTGATATTTTTGACACTTTTGGGGTTACCAGTGACATTACTACAGTAATCAGTGCTATAAATATGCACTGTTACTGTAAAAATGACACTGGCAGGGAAGGGGTTAATTTTATTGAAGAGGGAGGGGTTAATGTATGCCTGGTGCTTACTGACATGTGTGGGGGGAGGTGACTGAGTGACACAGGGACAGATCGCAGGTTCAGCTATGCTGAACCCTGCAATCTGACCCTGCCTGTCACTTAGGAGATCCACCCGCTTTGTTTACACAAGCGGGCGGATCTCCAGACTCGATTCCCAGACGATCGGGGAAGAGCAGCAGCGATTGCCGCTGCTCCTCCCCTGGCCCGACTCCCGCTGTGACTGAATACAGTGGGAGTGAGCCTCCGGCGGCGCGTGCGCGCCGCCGAGAAGGGGGAGTGTCTGGCGACGTAGGCCTACGTCGCCAGACGATAACGAACCACTTTGCAGCAGTAGAGCTCTAGTGAGCAGTGGTAAAGTGGTTAAAGCAGAACTTCACCCAAAAGGGGAAGGTACGCTTTACCGCCTCCACCCTCCCTCATCTACCCTTTTTGGATCATTTTTTGGGGGGAGCGGGTACTTTTGACAGGTACCCACTCCCACTTCCTCCCAGATAGGAGATCCGAGTTTAAGTTCGGTTCCCCCTCCCTCTTTGCCCACAACCTTCTGGGACATATAACAGGTGCCAGAAGGATGTGGGACCTTTCACAGAGTGCAGTGTGGATGAAGCCACAAGGAATCACAGCCGGCTTCCCTTTGTAAACATACCAGTGCCAGGGACCCGAAGAGCAGTGAAGAACCAACCCAGGTGAAGATAGTACTGGATCTCTGGACAGGTAAGTGTCCTTTTAATAAAAGTCAGAAACTACAGTATTTGTAGCTGCTGTCTTTTGTTTTTGTTTTTTTTAGGGGGGGAGACCGAAGCTTCCCTTTAAAGCGATAGTAAACCACTGTTTTGTTTTGTTTTTTTAAACCTGCAAGGCAAAGTTATAATGTGCTAGTTTGCATCGCAGCACACAGTGGCACTGATATGCAGCACTGATGAGCACTAATAGGTGGCACTGATGTACACCGATAGGTGGTACTTATGGGAAATGATAGGTGGCACTGATGGGCACTAAAGAGCAGGCACTGAAAGGCAGCACACTGAAAGGCAGCACTGACTTGCATCACTGATGGGCACAGATTGGCCTCAACAATGGGCACAGATTAAAATCACAGATGGGCACAGACTGGCATTACTGCTGGGCACTGTTGGGGCTAAACTGATAATCAGTTCCCTGATTATCTGTACAGATCTCCCCTGTGAGGAGATGCTGCTGATCAGCTCTCCTCTCCTCACACTCTGTCAGGGTAAGGAGAGGAGAGCCAATAAATTACATTCCCTTGTTTACATGTGATCAGCTGTGATTGTACACAGCTGTTCACATGGGTAAAGAGGCACTCTTTACCTAGATTGGGGTCTTGCCATGTCCCCGTTTGTCTGCTTCCTTGTAAAATTCTCTGTGAATTCCTGAACCTTTCCTTTCCCCTCTCACTTCCCTTTGTTTGGAGCAAGTAGTGCACATTAGTTGCCATCATGTGCCATCATGTGCACTGCTCTATGCACACTACAGATCACAATCCTTCATCCATAGTCTATCTTTGGAGCAAACAAGATAGGGTCTCTACTACTACACCTCTTATGTGCAGCGAGAATATGGAGAACAAATGTTGCCTCCCTCTAACAGGAAATCAGATCACTGCAGATTTGGAGGAGGCGGAGAACAATGGAAACTATTTTTTAGAGGTAGGACAACATACTTGACTAGAATTATTTTGGTAAACCAGAGTTTAGTGACACTTTAACTTGTAGATGCAAGATTTCCCCAGCCTATTTGTGGTTTTGGTGGGGAGTGGGGGGAATCTAAGGAGGTGGGAGAGGAGTCTAAAGACCAGTACACACGATCATAATATCGAACAAAAAATACAGCTTTCTAAGCGATCATACAATATTCTGATCGTTAGTACACAGCTTTCATCTGAAAAAAAAAAAAAAAGGGAAAAGGACATCCTTTTCAATTTTTCCAGACTAAAAGTGACAGATTAGAGGTAGCTTGATGAAAATGGACACAAGTCCGCTGACATCAGGCTACCCATAGAGCCACCACAAGTCCTGGTGTATGCAGACACAAACTGAATGGGCACAGATGTCAAACACTGACATCTCTCTCATTCACCTCCAGTTATGATTGGGGGGGGGCACTGTAAAGCCTCCTGTTGGCAAAGCTAAGGTGGGTTCAGACTATGGTCTGAACATGACTGAGCTCATGCTTGCTAATAAGTTGTTGTCAAACAAAGTTCTAAAATAAGACATCTCTGCTGCTTTATAATAGTGTAAAAAGTTTAGCGTAATAATGGTTACTAAAGGTTCACCTTTTGGAACATGTTACATGTTCCAGCTCCTGAAAAAAATGTTTTAAATTCCGCGCTATGATATATGTCACAGGCTGAAGGCTACCTCACATATTACCCCAAGAAAGGGGTATATAGTAGTGATCGACCGATATTGTTTTTTTTTTTTTTGCCAATACCGTTACCGATATTTTGGTTTTCGGTAATGGCCGATATTGGGCGATATTTTCGTACAATAAAATGTATTCATTTATTAATTTTTTTGACAGGTACTCTTGTGGAGGGATCTAGGGGTCTAAAAGACCCCAAACCCCTCCTCTGCACTTAAAAGCATTCAAAATGCCAAGTTTGGCTATTTTGAATGCTGTAATTGTTTTGAATTTGGCGCAGAGTACCCAGAAGTGATTTCATGACATCACTTCCGGGTTTTTACATGGCGACCCGATCAAAGCCGAATGCCAAACATCGGCTATAGACGCTCATCCTAGGGTGATGCCTCTAGCTGCAGGCATCACTCTGGTACAAGCACTTTCCCGAAATATCAGCAATATCAGTAACCTCAGGGGCCGATTCCGATATATCGGGGAAAGTGCAAATCGGCCCCAGATATATTAGCTTTGCCGATAATCGATAAAAAAGAGATATGTGGCGCTGCCTGGGGCAAGAAGGATGTAAACCCAATAAAAGAAAAATTGTGGCTGGTTTTATTTATATTTTTTTATTTCCAATTTCATTTTAATTTCAACTTTATATATGCATTTATATATAATATGGCCATTATTAGCCATTTTTTAAAAAGTGGTTCGTGAGGTAGTCAGTAGGTTTTAAGGGGCACTATATGTAGACGTTAATATTCCAACACAGGGTATTCCAAAATACTTATGATCGTATTACCCTTTTCACATCACAATGATTGTAAACAATACATATAAATAAATAAATATAATATATATTGGAAAGTGCAAATAGTGCAGTAAAAGTGTTAAATCCTGATGTGGCCAATAAATTATTAATTGATAAATATAATATAGTGCCAATTAATATGAATATAAATATAAATATGAAGGAATGTAAGGGGCTTAGTGAAAGGTGACAGATGTATAAATAAATATTAGTATCCCAAATATCTCAGGAAGTGATCAGTGGATGTGGATAAGTCTAAAGCTGGTAATATTGAACAAATGACTAGCGTGATCAATAAATATATGGTAAAGTGATATAGTGATAGTTAATTTTATATAAATTATATGTAAGAGACAAATATATGAAGAACCACAGATTTGGTAAATATAAAGGGACTTGGTGCAGCCTGCCCAACTGTATTTGCTCTGCAGGGTGATCAATAAATTGAACAGGAGTGACTCAAGTTTAACCACTTGCCGACTGCCTAACGACCGTTTTACGTCGGCAGTCAGCCCCTCACAGGCAAAGCGACGTAGGTCTACGTCGCTAGCCTGTCAAGCTCTAGGGAGCGAGCACGCGCCGCCGGAGGCACACTCCCGCTCATTCATGGACCCCCCCATGTCCGCTGGGCACTCGGGATTGTCCGTTACAGCGGGAGAAAGGCAGGCGGCTAATGTAAACACAGCCGCCTGTCATTCTCCCCTGTGTAAGAATTGAGATCATACGGTTCTGCTATGCAGGACCATTGATCTCTGTTCTTACACCTCAAGCCACATCCAATCACAGTTAGAAGCACGCCCCTAGGGACACACTTAACCCCTCCCTCTCAAATAAAGTTAACCCCTTCCCTGCCAGTGTCATTTTTACAGTAACAGTGCATATGTATAGCACTGATTACTGTAGTTATGTCACTGGTAACCCCAAAAGTGTCAAAACTGTCAGTTAAGGGTCCGATCTGTCCACCGCAATGTCGCAGTCCCGCAAAAAAATCGCAGATCGCCGCCATTACTCGTTAAAAAAAAACAACAAAAATGACAAAAATCTTTCCCTTAGTTAGTAAACGCAATAACTTTTGCGCAAACCAATCAAAATACGCTTTTTGCAATTTTTTTTTTTACCAAACAAATGTAACATAAAACAAATTGGCCTAAAATGTTAAAAAATTTTGATTTTTAAATTTTTTGGGGGGGAATTTCATATAAAAAAATGTGAAAAATATTGTTATTTTTGCAAAATTGACGCTCTTTTTTTTTTTATAGCGCATGATCAAAAAATCGCACAGGTGATCAAATACCACCAAATGAAAGCTCTATTTGTGGGAAAAAAAGGATGTCAAATTTGTTTAGGTACAGCGTTGCACGACCGGGCAATTGTCAGTTAAAGTCACGCAGTGCCGAATCGCAAAATAGGCCCTGGTCAGGAAGGGGGTAAAATCTACCGGGGCTTAAGTGGTTAATTAAATAAAATTCAGCAATCTTGGTCCATCAAAGTGATTAATTGGTGAAATAAATTTCAGAGGGAATTGATAGGTAAATCTCGGGGTAATCCAGGTGGAACGTGCCAGATGAGGAATCTAGTGCTCCCCTCTCAATTCTGCCCGCACTCACCGGAGCTAAATACCCCTACAGGGGTAACCGGCGTGATGTTACAAAGGGTTCCCTTCTACCAGACAGGGCCCAGGTACTAGTGGCTTCCTTGGCTCCACTGGATCATCTCTCCCATATGTTTAGTATATTCAATATAATCAATACAACCTCAGCATCCCATCAAATGTTTGTGGCAATTTTCCTGGGGAAAATTTCCTTAAATGTAGCACCCTCCTAGGTAGGTGCTAGGAAAACCCATAAGGGGCACCCTGCCTGCTTATCAGGGGGGTCTGACTGTTCAGCTAGGCTGGCATGTGCTCCCAGGTGTGTCTGTTGAGCTTGGGGTGTCTCCCCACTGTGTCCAACGAGGGCTCTTATTGGGCAGCAGAGGAAACCTGACCAATAGCACACCAGGGCTTGTATCTATCCCAGGGGGCAGAATCTGCCGCAATGTATCCTGGGATGGGGTATAAGTCTGAGGGGAGCACATGACAGGATGTGTTTGGTGGGAAGCAGAGTCCCAGGAGGAGGGTGATGGCTGTCTCTCCTCCTGTCAGCACTAGAGATGGTGTCCTTGGCAGTTGGCCTGAAGGACAGAAGGTTGAGCTGAGCTGCAGAGAGGGATCCAGTGTGCTGAGGACCGAGTGGAGCTGCTGGGGCAGAAGTTTCCAGGAAAGCAGTGTTATGAGTACTGTAAACTGCCCAGGGGTCTGCCTAGGACAGGGGACCACTCCAGAAGGTTGGAGGGATCCAGGAGCCAGCTAACCAGTAGAGAGGGCTTGGAAAGGGGGTGCCTGTGATTAAGCCCTGAAGATAAGTGTGTGTGTGTGAAAGAGGGTGCCGGTGCGGGCCCTGAAGTGTTAAGCAATGCAGCAGTCTTACAAGTGGCTACCTCAGTGAAGAGGGGTCAAGGAAGCTTTAATTAGGACTTTGTGCCACATGAAAGTGTTAGAAGTCAGTTCAGCGTTAACGGACAGCAAGTCAGTGTTAACCAGCATCAACTGGCATTGACCGGCATTTAGCCAGCATCAAGTCAGCACCAACGGGCATTTTTCAGTTGTCCCACTCGAATTGTGTATAGTTGAGCCAGAGGAGTATCCCACTTATCCCTTCTCCCATCCAATTTCAAAATAAATACAAAAACCCAAAGATACTGGTCTGTTCCTTGTCTCAGTGCTCACACTTGGAGAACATGCTTAAATGTGCTGTTGATACTAGCGGTAGCCCAGGCGGACCCTCATCCAGCGAAATGGCTGGGAATCCTATTACATAAATAAACTACTTATGTTTAATGGATTTATGCTATGAGTTATTTCCATCTCTGCACACTTGTGGTCACTGGGAATGGATTTCTAAGTGAATTGGTGTTCGTGGTCCATATATCTAAGGTCTTTAATACAGGGCATTTACAGGAGAAGCCATATTCAACCTGTGATTGATGTGCATTACCCCTGTAAGGGTTCTTTTCTCTGGTGAGTGCGGTCCTGGGAGAGAGGGGGAGCACGTGTGTACTCACAGTCACGATTCACCACTGAAGAATGATATATCATCGGAAATGTATTAATTATCAACTTTTCATATGAACTTATTTTTATATATTTTTTTCCCCTTTTTTGATGGATTTTATTTAATTTTGGACTTTTTTTCTTTATTAAGAGTTCCTTATGCACATTCATATACTTTTTGCACTGATGTCACATTTTGCACTTTGTCATCTTGTTGATTTTTGCCATTTTTATTTATTTACATTTTTTTAGCACTAGGACTTTAATTTGTTGCATTTGTGTACTGCTTTTCCCTGGTCAGGGGCAGAGCCAGAGGTGGGGTTGTGGGCGGGGTCAAGGGGGGCCCCGTCATGTAGGCTGTATGGGGCCCCATGATTTCTAACAGAGCTCCTGACCATAGACAACACGTTGGTGATCCCTGTCTCAGATTTACGCTGATTATTGGTGGTGTACAGTTCTAATCAGCAGTGTGAATGAGACCCTAAGACTGTCAGGCTACAGGTGATGCCGCTGTGTAAAATATATGCTTTGCCCCAATGCTCTTATATTTTACCCAAAAACCCTTTGCACAAGAACAGCTATTTTAGAAACTGGACAGAAAAATTATGATGCACATACTGTAGATGTGGAGGAGAAGATGATGCAATTTGTGAGGACACCTCCATTGTACAGATATCTTCCCCACTTTATATACTGTGACAGGTGGAGACTCTGTCATGGTGAAAAGGGTCATGTAAAGGACACAGAGTGTGCATATTTGCTCTGTGCAGGACTACAGAGCGTAGTTATGCAGTGGAGAAAACTGCTGTTGCAGCTTTCTCCAGGTTTTGGTTTACCTGAAAGGGGCTCTGTAGTTTGGAGATTTCAAAGTGTCTTGGGAGGGATGGAATCTCCAACTCTGTGTCCAGGTTTTGCTGATTACAAGCAGGGTGTGTGCTCAGGTACACACAGCCCTTATAATCAAGGTTTAGGAAGACATCAGGGCTCCCAGTTGGAGACTGTTCCAGCCAGCAGACAGGAGGTCTGTTCGTGGGGAGTCAGGAGGACTCCGATACTCTCCAGGAGTCAGTGGCTGCAGGTGGCAGCCGGAGCACAGGTGTGTGCGTGAGTGAGACAGGAGATGGCCTGAGGACCAAGGCCACAGTGAAGCGGTTAGCTTTGAGGAGTTCATGGTCTGGGGACCAGCATAAAGTGCTGAGGAAGACTGCACGAGAGCGAGAGAGCCAGGTGGGCTAGTATTTTGTTTTGTACTTACTGGCGAAGAACCCCTGCGTGGGAAACTGTTATGGACTTTCCTTATTGTTTACGTTTGCCTTTTAATAAAAGTGGGCTGCCATGCCCTTAAAAATGTATACCTGACTGCAGTGAATCACTGAAGAAATGCATCTACTGCTGAGCTGATTGTCCCCCATGTTACAATTGGTGCTCGGATGCGGGCAAGCTGATGGTGGAATCCAGGTCTGCGCTCCACAGTGATTTCAGGTCAGGAACGGTTGGCTGTGTGCAGAAGTGCAGCCAGGCAAAAGGCATTGCGTGTTGCAGGTGGTGTACCTGTGAAAGGAAAGTAAAAAAAAAAATTTTTTTTTTCTCCTCTTTCCTGCTGTGAACTGTTGCATGACTACAAGTATGGAGAGTCCGCCAATGTTTGAGTCTGCGGTGGACTGGTGCAAGCGGCACCTGGCAACACTGGACCATGCCAGAGGAGAAAGCAAGCCAACCTTCAGTAAGAGAGAGCTGCTGGGTATCCATACCTGGGAGAGGGGTGTTGTTGCCCCTGGCAACGCTGCTGCAGTTAAACCAATAGCTGTGGTGGGAAAAGTGAATGTGTCACAGCTTGAGACTGGGTTCAGCAGAGGAAAGCCTGTGATATGCACCAGGAAAGTGGTTGTCCCTGGCAACAGTAATCCTGGCAGACAACAGCATGTGGAAAGGAGGAGTATGGTTGTCCCTGGCAACAGGAATCCAGGTGGACAACAGCGTGTGGAAAGGAGGAATATGGTCATCCGTGGCAGCAACGTCCAGCCCAGCAGGGATGTCTGGGATCCAAGGAGTCCGTCTGCTGATGATCGTGACCAGTGGTATCCTGCAAAAATGAGGGAGCATCAGTCATCAAGGAGATGCCAAGGAGTTAAAATTCAGCATCCAGTACCATGCTTGGAGTGTGGTCAAGTAGGCCATGGGATGTTTACTTGCCCTAGGTTCTGGAACACCGCTGGAGAGTCTGAAAGGGCTGCAGTGCTGCATTATGGCCACAAAGAGGCAGTAGCTTGTGAGGATGCAGCTGAGCGACCACGCACTCAAATGAAGCCAAAGTTACCTGCTACAGGATATGGTAAGACTGTTGCAGTTTGTGGGACTGATCCCAGTGAAGTGGGAGTCCGTCCAGCGGGGAGATTCGCACAAGGTGTGAAAATGGACTTGCTGCAGTGTCATACCCAGAGCAGTGGGGAGACACAGGTTGAAGCTCAACCTGCAGCAAGGTTAAAGACTCAAAAAGACTTGAGGACTCTGTATGTGCCTGGTGTAATCCAGCAGAGTGCTGGGAGAAATGTTAGCCTAGGGATGACCAAAACCATCTGTGTGCCAGGTTCCCTAGTGACAGGTGCTGCAGAGATGCCCCGGGAAACCTCCCATGAGCCCGCAGGTGTGAGGTATGTGGTTTCCCAGGACAACTGTGGAGCCGCCCTGGTGGGCTTAAGTACCTCTTGGGAGAGGAAGGGTGGTGTGCTGAGTAGCAAACAGGTTGCAGTTGCTCATGAAAAAAGAGAGCCTGCTAAAGCTCTTAACACTGTGTGTATAAATGCTGATAACGGTATTACTGTAGATAAACATACTTATGTTGGTGATGTGTTCACTAGCAGTGAGAAAAGGGGGATGCCTCCCTTAGCAACTAGAGTGAGAGCCTCTGGGTTGTCCATGGAAGTCTCTGGGGGTCTCCGTGTGTTGGAGTCAGAGATTGTCCATGACAGTACTAATACTACTCTGGTGGGGCAGAGTGTAACTGGACCTTCTAGTGGGAATGTGTTAGTGCAAGCAGAATCCCATGTGCCTCCTAGAGCAGGTGATGCAGTGCTGCAGAGCACCTATGATGGAAGCACAATGGATTGGGATAGCTGGGGAAAAAATTTGATAGCCATGTTAGACAAGGCTCTGGCAGGTGAAAAGGGTGTGGAAACAACAACTGCTATGCCAGAAGGAGGGATCGCAGAGCAGCCGGTGGCTGAGGGAGCATTGGTGCCTGCGATAGTCGTTCCCTCCCAGTCAGAAGGACCGATTAAGGGCGCATGCATGGCAGATGTGGTATCCACCGCCCAACCTCTTAATGCCAAGTGTCAAGGTGACCATGTGACTGGTGTTGACGTGCAGAGGCTCATTGTTGAGTTGGAGGGGATGAGTGGGAGATATACACCTGACAGTGTTCCAGGGGAGCACCAGGTTGTAATGATGGCTACCTCTGGTGAGGGGGAGGCCCCTTTAAATGTCTCAACCTCTCAGGCTGCAGTGGATGAGACCTTCCATGTCAATGGTGAGGGAAAATTCCCTAAAAATGTGTTGCATATTGATGCAGAATGCATTGAAGTGACAAGTGTGTTGCTGGAACTACTTGAACTGGTGAAAGCACATTCCTTGCATACCTGGGTGCCTCCATTCCAGTCGGGTATATTTGTATCGGGGTGTACCCATGGGTGGAGCCAGGTAGTACAAGCTGTGCTGGCTAACCTAAATCAGAAGTTGAACAAGTTGGTACGGTGCTTTTTAATAGTGTGGCAAGTGATCTCACAGTTCCCTGTGAGGGTGCTTCCAGATACGGTTTGGTATGGAAGGTGCTCTGGAGAGCTGATGGAGACCTTGGAAGTCTCTCCGCCTGATGCGGTGACAGAGAATACTTCTGCTAGTGCGGTCCGAGGTGTGGCTGAGCAGGTGTTAGTAAATGACGCGGATACTGTCTCACCCACTAGACCTCATGTGATGGAAGGGCTGAGCGTGGACCAGCAAACAGCAGAAATCCTGTCTCTAGTTCGGGTAGAAATAGATAAAGGAAAACTGGGTATCCAGAAGTGTAGGACCCCATTGCGATTCAGGATAGGGCGTGCCTGGAAACGCACCCGGAAAAAAGATTGGGCCCACGCAGCTGGTAGCTGGCACAGAGGTGTCCCGATCAGGAATTCGGGCTGGTGTGTTCCGCCCCCTACTGGGTCGAAACAAGGGGGGGGGATATGTGACAGGTGGAGACTCTGTCATGGTGAAAAGGGTCATGTAAAGGACACAGAGTGTGCATATTTGCTCTGTGCAGGACTACAGAGCGTAGTTATGCAGTGGAGAAAACTGCTGTTGCAGCTTTCTCCAGGTTTTGGTTTACCTGAAAGGGGCTCTGTAGTTTGGAGATTTCAAAGTGTCTTGGGAGGGATGGAATCTCCAACTCTGTGTCCAGGTTTTGCTGATTACAAGCAGGGTGTGTGCTCAGGTACACACAGCCCTTATAATCAAGGTTTAGGAAGACATCAGGGCTCCCAGTTGGAGACTGTTCCAGCCAGCAGACAGGAGGTCTGTTCGTGGGGAGTCAGGAGGACTCCGATACTCTCCAGGAGTCAGTGGCTGCAGGTGGCAGCCGGAGCACAGGTGTGTGCGTGAGTGAGACAGGAGATGGCCTGAGGACCAAGGCCACAGTGAAGCGGTTAGCTTTGAGGAGTTCATGGTCTGGGGACCAGCATAAAGTGCTGAGGAAGACTGCACGAGAGCGAGAGAGCCAGGTGGGCTAGTATTTTGTTTTGTACTTACTGGCGAAGAACCCCTGCGTGGGAAACTGTTATGGACTTTCCTTATTGTTTACGTTTGCCTTTTAATAAAAGTGGGCTGCCATGCCCTTAAAAATGTATACCTGACTGCAGTGAATCACTGAAGAAATGCATCTACTGCTGAGCTGATTGTCCCCCATGTTACAATACCCTGTCTAACAGTGCATTCAACCCCTTCATCTTTTAAATTGGCTACCACTTAAGAGGTGACCAAACTTTTCTCAGATGCTCGGCTAACCTATTGTCCCCCAGATCCTGTTCTCTCACAACCATTACGGACACTCTCTTCTTCTATCCTATTCACTCACATCTTCAAACTCTTCCTATCTACTGGCACCTTCCCCTCCCCTCCACAACATGTACAGATCACCCCATACTTAAAAAGCCTTCACTGGACCCCACCAACCTGAACAACTTAAGCTCCTTGCTCCTATTTACCTGTAAACTTTTAGAACGCTTAGTCTTCAACCATTCCCTGCCTTAGTGAAAACCTTCTTGACCCCTTACAGTCTGGTTTTCACTCGCAACATACCACAGAAACTGCCCTACTAAAACTCAATGATTTCCTTACTGCTAAATCCAATGGCCACTGCTCTATACTCTTATTACTAGACCTCAATGCAGCCTTTGATACTGTTGACCACCCTCTCTTCATCAATAAACTCCGCTCCTTTGGCCTCCAAGATTCAACTTTTTCCTGGTTCTCCTCTCATCTACAACATCACTTCCACACCTATACCTATAACTCTGTCTCCTCTGTCCACTTCCTCTCTCTGTAGGGGGTCCCCTTCAGTCTCCTCCCGCATTGCTAGCTTTCTAACTGGTATTTCAACATGGATGTCACACCACTTCCTTAAACAAAGGGATTGATTTACTAAAGGCAAATGGACTGTGTACTTCGCAAAGTGCAGTTGCTCCAGAGCTTAGTAAATAAGGTAAAACTTCACTTTGAAGAATACCTAATCAAGGACATATTAAAAAGATAGCATTTTAGCTTGCACATGTTTAGATGATGGAAGTTAGCAGAGTGCAGCACCATTTTGTGTACATTTCTTTGTTTGTACACTGTTTATGAGAGAGTGCATAGGTGTGAGCGATCCATCAGACACATAGAACTTTTTGAGTTTATGCACTCTCATAATAGTGTATTTGGGTACTGCAGAATTTTTTTTTCCTATTTTGCTGCGTTACCTCTGCAACACACAGTGACAAACGTTACTGGACAAGAAGTATTATAACTGGTGTGATAGACCAGTGGCCTCCCAAAACGACAGATTGAAGCAGGGTGTTACATATACTTTCATAATTGTGTATTTGGGTACTGCAGAAATTTTGTATATGTGGAGAAAATTCCCGCGCTAATTAGTTACAAACTAGAAAATGAAAATATGTGAAAGCAGCACACATAGGACTCATAGAAAAAATCCCAAAGTTAATCATAAAAAAATATGTGTAGTGCTATCAAAAATGATTAAATATTACTAACAAGAATGAATACATAACAGTGTCATAATTGTGTACTCATATGTCAATATAAATAAAACCACTGTGAAATTAATCAGAATGTTGTATCAATAAATTGTGCACACATATGTGAACCAAAATAATAGTCCATGCAGCGAAAAAACTGAATAACAGGAGAATTCAATCAATCAGTGTCCAAGAAGATGCATAAAACAATATATATAGTGTTGAAAGGATTTAAAGGAACCCCTAGTCCCAGCAGGTAGGTCCAAATTCCACAGAACCAAGGATAAGAAAAAGGAAAAACACCCGTGAAGGATCACCAAAGAAGCAATCTAGCAGCTTACCAAAACGAATAGGTCACCCAAACTAATGGATAGACCACTGTAGGCTTGATGGTAAAATTAGGAAAAGCCACCAGGTGTCACTCCACTATTAATAGACAACTCAGGTCCGGTATTCATTGGCATAAAAAAGATGATGATAGGGACATAGTGTGACTCCGTAAAAATACATTTATTTAAAAACACAAAGTATAAAACTCACATTTGGGAAGACATCATACAGCATGTAGATATAGGTACAAGGATCCAAATGTTGCGGCGTCTCCATACACACCAACAACTAGAAGCCGGCTAGTAGGGGCGTGGTCACGTCAATTTGGACCTACCTGCTGGGACTAGCGGTTCCTTGAAATCCTTTCAACACTTTATATACTGCAGAAATTTTGCCTCTTTCGCTGCATTACCTCTGCTACACACAGTGACAAACGCTACTGGGAAAAAAAGTATAATAACTGGTGTGATATACCAGTGGCCCCCGAAAACGACAGATTGAAGCGGGGTGTTATATACCTTCTTCCACATATACTGCGCTTCTCTAGAGACTTTTGTCACAGGGTCATTTAAAAAATGACAGGCAGAGGAAGAGGCAGGTCCTTCCGCAGGGGTGGTAGGGGGTAGGGCAGGAGCACCAGGCCAGAGCAAAAGTGGGAAGTTGCAGAAGGTG
Source organism: Pelophylax lessonae (assembly GCF_965119305.1). Classification (NCBI taxonomy): domain Eukaryota; kingdom Metazoa; phylum Chordata; class Amphibia; order Anura; family Ranidae; genus Pelophylax; species Pelophylax lessonae. The sequence goes on along the minus strand of NC_138777.1, from coordinate 81,327,744 downwards.
CATTCGATTGCGTCAAAGGACGCACCAGACTTGGTTGAGTGGCTCACTCAGCCTTCCTCTTCTGCACCCTCCTCATCCTCTATTTATGCACCCTCTTCACTCTCTGCTGTGTGCACCCACAAAGACACCACCACCAACACCAACACCAACACCACCATATACCTTCCGCTTAAGTCACAGGAATTATTTTCCAAGCCATTCTTGTCATTGGATTAGGAAGAGAAGGTAGCAACAGCCGCCACGCAGCAGTCTGACGACAGTACCCAGATCAGCCCAAGGAGGTTGGTCCACCGCTGTTGCTGCCTACTCCGAGATCTCAAATGTTAGTGGTGGAGAAGGTGACGTTGATGATGACGTGTCTATGGATGTCGCATGGCTGCCCCTTAAGAGAGGAAGAGGAGGGGAGTTCAGAGGGAGAGATGGACCAGCAGATAGGAAGGGGAAGCCGGCCGAACTTACATTGCACAGGAGGGACAAACCAGACTGATAATGTATCAGGAGCGAGCCATCAACCATGTACGGTCACATCTGGCGCTCCCAGGACGCCAGCACATGGCTCCGCAGTGTGGGCTTTTTTTTAACGTGTCCACTGCTGACAATAGTGTTGCCATCTGCAGCCTTTACAGTTAACGCATAAGTCGCGGTAAGCCCAACACTCACCTAGGGACGACCGCCTTAAGAAGGCACCTGGACTCCCATCACTGAGCCCAGTGGGAGCAACGCCATCAGAACCCACAAAGCCACACTCCAGGCTCTCACCATCCAGCCTCTTCTCCTTCTCCTTCTCCTCTCTCCTCACAATTGTCCTCCACTCCACCTTCCATCATGCCGTCCTCATGTTGTTTTGGAAAAAGGCAGGCTTCCATCGCCCAAATGTTCGAGCGTAAAAAAATGATGATGCACGATAACCCTCTTGCCCAACGTTTGACCGCTGGCTTATCAGAACTGATAGCTCGCCAACTACTGCCATATAAACTGGTGGACTCGGAGGCCTTTTGAAAATTTGTGGCCAATGGAACACCACAATGGAAGGTCCCAGGAAGGAAAAATTTCTCGCAGAAGGGCATCCCAGAGCTATATGGCCATGTTCAGTGGCAAGTGAAAGTATCTCTGCCACACAATGTCGGTGCCAAGATACATCTGACCACAGACACGTGGTCTAGCTAACACGGGCAGGGAAGGTATATAACTTTTACTGCCAACTGGGTGAACCTTCTGAGGACCGTCGAGCATGTAACCCGTGGCACCCGTGTAGATTTGGTTTTGCTGCATGCAGGCCTGCCTCTTCTTCTCCTCCTCCGACTCCATCTTCCCTCTCCTCTTCGGCTGACTTCTCCTTTTCTGCTGTTACCGTCTCTTCCGCTGCGCCACCCAAGGTCCCCAGAACCTATTCCACATGCCAGGTGAGACGTTGTCATGCTGTGCTGCATCTGTTGTGCCTGGAAACCAAGAGCCACACTGGTCCTGCACTCCTTTCAGCTTTGTGTTCACAGGCAGATCAGTGGCTGACACCGCACAATTTGACAGTTGGTAAAGTGGTGTGCGACAACGGTGCCAATCTGCTGAGCGTGCTGAAACAGGGCAAAATAACACACGTGCCATGCATGGCACACGTCCTGAACTTGGTGGTGCAGTGATTCGTTGCCAAATACCCTGGGGTCCAGGACATCTTGTGGCAGGCCAGGAAAATCTCAGGCCATTTCAGAAGATTTTACACAGCCATGGCTCGCCTTGCTGACATTCAGCGGCGACACAACCTGCCCATCAGGCATCTTATTTATGACTGCCTAACGCAATGGAACTCAACGTTGTATATGCTTGATAGGCTGCTCCAGCAGAAACATGCAGTTAAGGACTACCTGTACGAGCTCTGTGGCAGGACAGGTTCTGGGGAGCTTGGGTTTTTTTCACCTCGCCAGTGGCTGCTCATGCGCGACGCATGCAGACTTCTGTGGCCATTTGATGAGATCACCAAACTGGTTAGTCATGGCCAGGGTGCCATCAGTGACATCGTACCTTATGCCTTCTTTCTGGAGCGCGCATTGCATCGTGTCATTGATCAAGCCATCAAGGAGCAGGAGCAGGAAGATGAGGAAGTCGCAATGTTGGATGAATTCCCAGGGGTGCTACTCCATCTGAGGCAAGTCAACAACAGGAATCTGAAGAGGAGTCAGAGGAGGATGGTGACTGGGCAGATGAGGAGGAGCAAGAAGAGCATGCTTTAAACCTGTCTGGGATCCCTGGTGTTGTCTATGGATGGGGGGAGGAGAACGAGGACGAGATTATCCTGGATGATGAGCTGGAGCCAGGCCACTACACCGCGTCCAGTTTAGTGTGAATGGGGGCCTTCATGCTCCAGTGTTTTAAGGGGGAACCCCATAAAAAAAGCATAAAGGGCAAGGTCCAGTACTGGGTGGCAACGTATTTACACCCCCGGTACAAACAAAAAATGGCAGACATGTTACCAGCATCACAGAGGGCGGTCAGAATGCAGCACTTCCAGGCCTTGCTGCGAGAAATGCTGCATTCTGCTTTTGCGTGTGCTGGCAGAGGAATTTCCAGTCACAGAGAGACAGTTGCAGGTAGCAATCCAACAGCGCCTGCAAGAAGAGGGCGGTTTGAAGATGTGTTGGTCACTTCAGATATGAGATCCTTCTTTCAGCCGACCCACTGACAGCTGTACTCCGGATCCAGCATCAGGTAATGCCTAGACCAACAGGTGTCCGACTACATCGGGTTAAAGGCCGATGTGGATTCTCTGAGAAATGATGAACCCCTGGACTACTGGGTGGGCAAGCTTGACCTCTGGCCAGAGCTAGCACAATTTGCAATGGAACTGTTGGCTTGCCCCCCGTCCAGTGTCCTGTCCAAAAAGGACATTTAGTGCAGCAGGGGGGATCGTGACTGATAAGCTCACTCGCCTAGCTCATGACAGTGTAGACTACCTCACATTTATAAAAATGAATGAGGCATGGATCTCTGAGGAATTCAACACATGTGACCAGTAGACCTTGATTCATTTAAATTCCTCATGACAGGCCACAAATATCCACCAGACCGCCATCCATCCACAACAATTCATGGTCCTTGTCTTCGGGAAATACCGCGGCATAAAAGGCATTTCATGTTCATTGAATGCCTAATGTTTGGGGCCTTTTATGGCCAACACTTACTTCTGTATCCTTTGAATGCCTAATGTACCTTCAGCCACAGAATACAACGTTCTTAGCTGTCAGGTAAACCCATGTGGGCTAATTCTTGGGGCCTATACTGGTGGACACTTACTTTTGTATCCTGTGAATGCCTAATGTACCTTCAGCCACAGAATACAACGTTCTTAGCTGTCAGGTAAACCCATGTGGGCTAATTCTTGGGGCCTATACTGGCGGACACTTACTTCTGTATCCTTTGAATGCCTAATGTACCTTCAGCCACAGAATACAACGTTCTTAGCTGTCAGGTAAACTCATGTGGGCTAATTTTTGGGGCCTGAAATGGCCGAAACTTACTTCTTTATCCTGCGAATGCCAAATTTTTTCAGACTGGAATTGAAAATTAATGGGTCTGTAAACGTTCTGCCAAATTGTGGAATGGATGCGGACTAATTTTACAGATGTGTGAATGGACCCTATATGTATTTGACACATATTTACTGGCTGCTGTCAGTTCTGGCTGATTTAGGAAAAAAAAAAGTTTTTTGCTTTAAAAAAAAATAAATACATTTTAGCGCAACTTTTTCAATTGCAATACTTCTGTTATGACATTGTCCATGTGGTGGAACTATTTGTGCACAACTCGTAAGTCTTTTTAAAGTTCGCCTCCCATTAAAGTTAATGGGGCCCACTGCAAAATTGCGGTTCGCGGACATTTGAGAAAATTTGCGGCTAACGTTCGCGAACCACCCTGGCCGATGTTCGTCCATCACTAACAGTGAGTTCTTTACCGTATGGAAATAGACTAAGACCTAAAAGTTTGCACATGTAAATAATAATTGCTTGAATTTGTGAGCACATTCCTGCCTGAATCATGACAATGTTTATGCCTTCCAATTTTCTGTAAAGTTTTGTGCATAACCCCTGCTGGTATTGTTTGTCGATTAATATATTCCCATGCAAACTGGGCTATGTAGAGACAATCAGACATGTTCTAATTTTCCAGAAACCACACAAAAAGGTAAATTCACCAACATTTTCTCTTTTTCTCGTTACCTCTTGAATATTCCAACGTATTCAACTCATAACTTTCAGATCTCAATTCGTGAATATGCATAATACGCTTTATCTGTCATCTTTGTAAGTAGTGATACCAATACTATTGTATCACTGCAAGTGTTATTTTATCAGCCCTGATAAAGAATTCAGTGTAAACATCCATTAATTGTTACACAGGTTATCATCCCTTAAAAATAAAATCAACTTTGGGGTGGTGATAATAACTGGGAGTTTCAATAGCTGTTAATGGGGAAGAAAATGAAAATGAGCTGTTAGAGATGATGTTAAAATAATTCACGAGATAAAATAACAATGAATGAGAAAATGGGGCTTTTGAACTAAACATTTATAAGGGAGAATTATTTTGAGATAAAATAAGTAGTAGTGTTATAACCACTAGGGTTGAGCGAACACCTAGATGTCCGTGTTCGACGGGTTCGGCCGAACTTTAAAAAAAAGTCCGGGTCCGTGTCCCGGACTTTTACCGAACTTTTCCCGGACACCGAACCCCATTGAAGTCAATGGGGACCCGAACTTTAAGGCACTAAAATGGCTCTAAAACACCAAAGGAAAGGGCTAGAGTGCTGCAAATGGCAGCAAAACGTAATTAAGAGCATGGCAAGTGCTCTGCAAACAAATGTGGATAGGGAAATAACTTAAAACAACAAAAAAAAAACAGAAAAATAAAACAATGTTCTTCTTCATCTCTGAAGGACGAGGCCCATATGGAGTAGGAGGGAGGTTGAGGTGGTGGTGGATGTGGCGGTGACATAGGCGTGCGCACAGGGTGTGCTGGGTGTGCCTGGGCACACCCTAATCACCTAGGGCACATAGCATTGCCAGTGAGGAGATGGGAAAGATCTCCCTGGGACCTGCTCTGCTCTATTTCTCCTTGCCTACAGGTACATGGCCCCGATACATTACTCTCCCTGCTGGCAAACACATGCATGTGTATTTCAACTTTGGGGTGCACACCTTAATGCAATAGGCTGCGCACACCTATGGGCGGTGTAGGTGGAAGCGGCGGTGGAGGAGGACCAGGGCCGGATTAACAGCATCATGGGCTTGGTGCTGAGGATTTTGAAGGGCCTTAAGGGCCGTGCCTTGCCATGCACCCAGAGGAGGAAGGGTGCAGCCATGCATGCCTAATTCAACATGGGATGCTGTCTCTGAAGCCCATAAACACATCCATGCATCGCCAACTGTCCCTCCTTGTCCGGCCTTCACGCTGTGTGGGGAGGTTCTGAGGGTGCTGCCTGGGGAAGCGAGCATAGAAGCCAGACTTCTGTGTTTACAAGTGACAGAAGAGCGGTAACAGTGAATATGGCCAACCCGGGGCCTATATAAAAGGTAGGGGCCTGGAGCTGCAGCTCCAATAGCCCCTACATTAATCTGGCCCTGAGGAGGAGGACGAGGTAGCCAACACTGCTTCTTTTCAAAAATTTTAAATGAGGGTACACCCCAAAAGAGTGAGAAAGAGCAAAAATGGAACAATGGGTGGGTAAGGTCGGTATCCATTGCTATTCTGCATAAGGTACGGAAAAGTCCCGTGGGATCCATGCCTGGTTCATTTTAATGAACGTGAGCTTGTCCACATTGTCTCTGGACAGGCGGCTGCGCTTGTCTGTTATAACGCCCCCAGCCGTGCTAAATACCCGTTCAGATAATACACTGGCTGCAGGGCACGCCAGCACCTCCAAGGCGTAAAGGGCAAGCTCAAGCCATGTGCCCAATTTGGAGACCCAGAAGTTGAAGGGGGCAGACCCGTCATTCACTACATGTAGGCGTGTGCACACATACTGCTCCACCATGTTGGTAAAATGCTGCCTCCTGCTAAGACGTTCCATCTGAGCTGCTGGTGCTGCTGTTTGTTGTGGCGTGCTGACAAAGCTTTTCCACATTTCGGCCATGCTAACCCTGCCTTCTGAGGTGCTGGCGGTGCCCTGGTTGCGTTGGCGACCTCCTCCTCCTCCTCCTCTGCCTTGTGCTTCCACTGTGGCCCCGCTGTCAGATGGGAATGCCAGCAGCATGGCGTCTACCAGCGTGCGCTTGTACTCGCGCATCTTGCGATCGCGCTCCAGTGAGTGAATTAAGGACGGTACGTTGTCCTTGTAACGGGGATCCAGCAGCGTGGCCACCCAGTAATCAGCACAAGTTAGAATGTGGGCAACTCGGCGGTCGTTGTGGAGACACTGCAGCATGTAATCGCTCATGTGTGCCAGGCTGCCCAGAGGCAACGAAAGGCTGTCCTCTGTGGGAGGTGTATCGTCCGTGTCCTCTGTATCCCCCCAGCCACGCACCAGTGATGGCCATGAGCTGGCCTGGGTGCCACCCTGCTGTGAACATGGTTCCATCTCCTCCTCCAGCTCCTCCTCCTCCTCATCCTCCTCATCCTCCAGAACTGTGCCCCTGCTGGACAATTGCGTCCCTGGCGTTTGCGTGTGCAGGAACCCACCCTCGGAGCCCCTTGCGAATGACTGCCCTGAAAGCCTTGGAAATGTTACCTCTTCATCCTCCTCCTCCTCCTCATCCTGTGCCACATCCTCTTCCATCATCGCCCGAATTGTTTTTTCAAGGAGGCATAGAAGTGGGATAGTTAAGCTGAGAACGGCGTCATTGCCACTGGCCATGTTGGTGGAGTACTCAAAACAGCGCAACAAGGCACACAGGTCTCGCATGGAGGCCCAGTTAAATTAAATAGCGGAATAGAAAATATGATCCAAAAAAAGTGTATGTATATCACACGTACACAACCACACTGGGCCCCAATTACTATTGTTTGTACCCCTAAAAGGCTAGATGAGGAGTAGGGGGAGTATGGAACAGGCAGCACCCTCAAACCTTCAGAAGTATGAGATGAACCCCAACAACTTGGAAAGGTGGATCTCTCTCACACGTACCGACACAGACTATCCCGCAATTCAATTGATCCTCAAAGGTTTTTATTGAATAGCGGAATAGGAAATATGATCAAAAAAAGTGTATGTATCTCGCACGTACACAACCACACTAGGCCCCAATTACTATTGTTTGTACCCCTAAAAGGCTAGATGAGGAGTAGGGGGGGTATGGAACAGGCAGCACCCTCAAACCTTCAGAAGTATGAGATGAACCCCAACAACTTGGAAAGGTGGATCTCTCTCACACGTACCGACACAGACTATCCCCCAATTTAACTGATCCCCAAAGGTTTTTGATTAAATAGCGGAATAGAAAATATGATCCAAAAAAAGTGTATGTATATCACACGTACACAACCACACTAGGCCCCAATTACTATTGTTTGTACCCCTAAAAGGCTAGATGAGGAGTAGGGGGGGTATGGAACAGGCAGCACCCTCAAACCTTCAGAAGTATGAGATGAACCCCAACAACTTGGAAAGGTGGATCTCTCTCACACGTACCGACACAGACTATCCCCCAATTTAACTGATCCCCAAAGGTTTTTGATTAAATAGCGGAATAGAAAATATGATCCCAAAAAAGTGTATGTATATCACACGTACACAACCACACTGGGCCCCAATTACTATTGTTTGTACCCCTAAAAGGCTAGATGAGGAGTAGGGGGAGTATGGAACAGGCAGCACCCTCAAACCTTCAGAAGTATGAGATGAACCCCAACAACTTGGAAAGGTGGATCTCTCTCACACGTACCAACACAGACTATCCCCCAATTTAACTGATCCCCAAAGGTTTTTGATTAAATAGCGGAATAGAAAATATGATCCAAAAAAAGTGTATGTATATCACACGTACACAACCACACTAGGCCCCAATTACTATTGTTTGTACCCCTAAAAGGCTAGATGAGGAGTAGGGGGAGTATGGAACAGGCAGCACCCTCAAACCTTCAGAAGTATGAGATGAACCCCAACAACTTGGAAAGGTGGATCTCTCTCACACGTACCGACACAGACTATCCCGCAATTCAATTGATCCTCAAAGGTTTTTATTGAATAGCGGAATAGGAAATATGATCAAAAAAAGTGTATGTATCTCGCACGTACACAACCACACTAGGCCCCAATTACTATTGTTTGTACCCCTAAAAGGCTAGATGAGGAGTAGGGGGGGTATGGAACAGGCAGCACCCTCAAACCTTCAGAAGTATGAGATGAACCCCAACAACTTGGAAAGGTGGATCTCTCTCACACGTACCGACACAGACTATCCCCCAATTTAACTGATCCCCAAAGGTTTTTGATTAAATAGCGGAATAGAAAATATGATCCAAAAAAAGTGTATGTATATCACACGTACACAACCACACTAGGCCCCAATTACTATTGTTTGTACCCCTAAAAGGCTAGATGAGGAGTAGGGGGGGTATGGAACAGGCAGCACCCTCAAACCTTCAGAAGTATGAGATGAACCCCAACAACTTGGAAAGGTGGATCTCTCTCACACGTACCGACACAGACTATCCCCCAATTTAACTGATCCCCAAAGGTTTTTGATTAAATAGCGGAATAGAAAATATGATCCCAAAAAAGTGTATGTATATCACACGTACACAACCACACTGGGCCCCAATTACTATTGTTTGTACCCCTAAAAGGCTAGATGAGGAGTAGGGGGAGTATGGAACAGGCAGCACCCTCAAACCTTCAGAAGTATGAGATGAACCCCAACAACTTGGAAAGGTGGATCTCTCTCACACGTACCGACACAGACTATCCCGCAATTCAATTGATCCTCAAAGGTTTTTATTGAATAGCGGAATAGGAAATATGATCAAAAAAAGTGTATGTATCTCGCACGTACACAACCACACTAGGCCCCAATTACTATTGTTTGTACCCCTAAAAGGCTAGATGAGGAGTAGGGGGAGTATGGAACAGGCAGCACCCTCAAACCTTCAGAAGTATGAGATGAACCCCAACAACTTGGAAAGGTGGATCTCTCTCACACGTACCGACACAGACTATCCCCCAATTTAACTGATCCCCAAAGGTTTTTGATTAAATAGCGGAATAGAAAATATGATCCCAAAAAAGTGTATGTATATCACACGTACACAACCACACTAGGCCCCAATTACTATTGTTTGTACCCCTAAAAGGCTAGGAGTAGGGGGAGTATGGAACAGGCAGCACCCTCAAACCTTCAGAAGTATGAGATGAACCCCAACAACTTGGAAAGGTGGATCTCTCTCACACGTACCAACACAGACTATCCCCCAATTTAACTGATCCCCAAAGGTTTTTGATTAAATAGCGGAATAGAAAATATGATCCCAAAAAAGTGTATGTATATCACACGTACACAACCACACTAGGCCCCAATTACTATTGTTTGTACCCCTAAAAGGCTAGGAGTAGGGGGAGTATGGAACAGGCAGCACCCTCAAACCTTCAGAAGTATGAGATGAACCCCAACAACTTGGAAAGGTGGATCTCTCTCACACGTACCAACACAGACTATCCCCCAATTTAACTGATCCCCAAAGGTTTTTGATTAAATAGCGGAATAGAAAATATGATCCCAAAAAAGTGTATGTATATCACACGTACACAACCACACTAGGCCCCAATTACTATTGTTTGTACCCCTAAAAGGCTAGGAGTAGGGGGAGTATGGAACAGGCAGCACCCTCAAACCTTCAGAAGTATGAGATGAACCCCAACAACTTGGAAAGGTGGATCTCTCTCACACGTACCAACACAGACTATCCCCCAATTTAACTGATCCCCAAAGGTTTTTGATTAAATAGCGGAATAGAAAATATGATCCCAAAAAAGTGTATGTATATCACACGTACACAACCACACTAGGCCCCAATTACTATTGTTTGTACCCCTAAAAGGCTAGGAGTAGGGGGAGTATGGAACAGGCAGCACCCTCAAACCTTCAGAAGTATGAGATGAACCCCAACAACTTGGAAAGGTGGATCTCTCTCACACGTACCAACACAGACTATCCCCCAATTTAACTGATCCCCAAAGGTTTTTGATTAAATAGCGGAATAGAAAATATGATCCCAAAAAAGTGTATGTATATCACACGTACACAACCACACTAGGCCCCAATTACTATTTTTTGTACCCCTAAAAGGCTAGGAGTAGGGGGAGTATGGAACAGGCAGCACCCTCAAACCTTCAGAAGTATGAGATGAACCCCAACAACTTGGAAAGGTGGATCTCTCTCACACGTACCAACACAGACTATCCCCCAATTTAACTGATCCCCAAAGGTTTTTGATTAAATAGCGGAATAGAAAATATGATCCCAAAAAAGTGTATGTATATCACACGTACACAACCACACTAGGCCCCAATTACTATTGTTTGTACCCCTAAAAGGCTAGATGAGGAGTAGGGGGAGTATGGAACAGGCAGCACCCTCAAACCTTCAGAAGTATGAGATTGTGTTCACTGTACCCCACAAAGATTGAGTTCACTGCACCCCACAATGATTGTGTTCACTGCACCCCACAAAGATTGTGTTCACTGCACCTCACAAAGATTGTGTTCACTGTACCCCCCAAAGATTGTGTTCACTGCACCCCACAAAGATTCTGTTCACTGTACCCCACAAAGATTGTGTTCACTGCACCCCAAAAAGATTGTGTTCACTGCACCCCAAAAAGGATGTTGTTCACTGCACCCCAAAAAGGATGTTGTTCACTCCACCCCAAAAAGATTGTGTTCACTGCACCCCACAAAGATTGTGTTCACTGCACCCCAAAAAGATTGTGTTCACTGCACCCCAAAAATGATTTTGTTCACTGCACCCCAAAAAGGATTTTGTTCACTGCACCCCAAAAAGGATGTTGTTCACTCCACCCCAAAAAGATTGTGTTCACTGCACCCCAAAAAGATTGTGTTCACTGCACCCCACAAAGGATTTTGTTCACTGCACCCCAAAAAGATTGTGTTCACTGCACCCCAAAAAGGATGTTGTTCACTGCACCCCAAAAAGGATTTTGTTCACTGCACCCCAAAAAGATTGTGTTCACTGCACCCCACAAAGGATTTTGTTCACTGCACCCCACAAAGATTGTGTTCACTGCACACCAAAAAGGATTGTGTTCACTGCACCCCAAAAAGATTGTGTTCACTGCACCCCAAAAAGATTGTGTTCACTGCAGCCCAAAAAGATTGTGTTCACTGCAGCCCAAAAAGATTGTGTTCACTGCAGCCCAAAAAGATTGTGTTCACTGCAGCTCACACACAGAAAAATGGATGTGGATCACTGACACCTGCCTATCTCCAATCCCACACCACACAGCAATATCGATTGTAGTTTGTAGAACACAGTTTCCCTAAAATTCAGCAGACTCTGTCCCTAACAGGATTGAGAAGAGATCGTAGATCAGGATTGAGTGCAGACCCCACCCCCCACACAGCAATATCGATTGTAGTTTGTAGAAGACACTGACCCTATAATTCAGCAGACTCTATCCCTAAAATGCCTACAACTCGCCCTGCCTAAACACTCCGACCTGTCCCTCAATTCTATCCGGACACAAATGGTTTTTTCCTGCCTATCTTTCCCTAATCAGCAGCCAGCACGTTGATGTGTGCTCTGTCCCTGAATCTAAGCAGCATAATGACGCCGCTGCGGCTGCCTCGAACTTATAAAGACTTGGTCACATGCTTCAGACGGCCAATCACAGCTACTGAGACATTTGCAGGCATGGCTGGGATGGCTTAAGGCACACCAGTTAAACGATTGTTGATTGGCTGTTGAAAGCCCGCCATGAAAAGAGCGCCAAAGCATGCAAAACCCGGAAATAAAACGACCGAACACGGATTTTTACCCGAACATACAGTAAAGTGTCCGTGTCCGTGTTCGGGTACAAAAAATCCAATTATTCGGTACGAACACGAATAATACAGTCCGTGTTCGCTCAACACTAATAACCACTACTACTAGTGATTAGACTCAAAAGTCATTTGAGGGAAGCGTTTACCTATTGAATAATTGCTGGTCTTTGATGCAGCTAGACAAGACAGTTTTTAGCAGCCATGGTAAGCAGGGGTGTCCTGCATAGCCTAACAAATTAGGCAAAGTACCTTAAAATGGAATGCTCGATCATTGAGAATTTAGAAAATTGACTTTTATATGATTTTGAATATCATAAATGCATATGACATATATCTAAGCTGCATGAACCTATCTTGTGCAGCTCGGATAACATTAAATATAACACTGCAAAAAAATTAGGGGTAAATTACACTTATGTTTAGAAGACAGTGAATTCTAATTCCTTCCATCTCATTTGTCAGCAGCCAAATATTACACAAAGTGTGGCAAACACTCTTTTGGCAAAATACTATATTGTCAAAAGTATTGGGACTCCTGCCTTTACACGCACATGAACTTAATGGCATCCCAGTCTTGGTCCGTAGGGTTTATTATTGAGTTGGCCCACCCTTTGCAGCTATAACTGCTTCAACTCTTCTGGGAAGGCTTTCCACAAGGTTTAGGAGTGTGTCTATGGGAATGTTTGGCCATTCTTCCAAAAGCCCATTTGTGAGGTAAGGCACTGATGTTGGACAAGAAGGCCTGGCTCACAGTCTCTGCTCTAGTTCATCCCAAATGTGTTCTATCGGGTTGAGGTTAGGACTCTGTGCAGGCCAGGCAAGTTCTCCACCCTAAACTCGCTCATCCATGTCTTTATGGACCTATCTTTGTGCACTGGCCCAAATCATTTGGTGGAGGGGGGATTATCGTGTGGGGTTGTTCTTCAAGGATTGGGCTTGGCCCCTTAGTTCCAGTGAAGAGAACTCTTAAGGCATCAGCATACTAAGACACTTTGGACAATTTCATGCTCCCAAATTTGTGGGAACAGTTAGGGATGGCCCCTTCCTGTTCCACCATGACTGTGCACTAGTGCACAAAGCAAGGTCCATAAAGACATGGATGAGAAAGTTTGGGGTGGAGGAACCTGACTGACCTTGATGTAAGATATTTGCGCTCTTATGGTTTTATATTATCGTGTATTTCACATTAAAATACTACACTATTAGAGGATTATTTCAGCTCCCAGTGAGCTTAAAGCAGGGTTCCCGGCCACAAAACTTTTTTTCAATAAAAATACCCCCGGGACAGTCAGGGCTAGTACATTCCACAATGGATAGCCTCTGTACTGTCCCAGGTCGCACTTACCTTTTAGAAGAAATACTTACCTTGAAAATGTATTCTCCAGCGCTGCCATCTCGGATGTGGGCAGCTGAAGCCAGCGCGTCCTCTTCTGCGTCCTCTTCCGTGTCCTCTTCTCCCAGAATGCGCCTGCACCGGCCCCGTTTGTCACTTCCGGTGCAGGCGCGTCATCCCTCCACAGCTTCTGGGCATGCCCAGAATCTGTTTAGCAGGGAATGAGGCGCCGCACCGGAAGTGACGAGCGGGGCCGGTGCAGGCGCATTGATTCCTGGGAGCGATGACGTTCAGCTCCCAGGAATCAATGCAAAGAGGAAGTGACGGCGTGGGCCGCGGCCGCAGAAGGAGGAAGTGGAAGAAAGGTGAGTATATTTTTCTTCAATAACAAGGTAAGTAAACAAAAAAAAAATCGGAACCATCCATTTCTTTCTCAGGTTACCAATAGCAAGCGGATGGACCAAAATCGATTACGTCGATTTTGTGGCCGAAACTTCGCTTTAATTTATCCTAGTTCGACCCTACTAAGAAGTGCTTTTGGATGTAGATATTGGGAGAAGTCCTTATGCTTGCTGTTTATGTCTGGTTTAAAGATACAAGTGCATTTGCTGTCGCAATGACAGCCATTGGCTCTGGTGTGTGTTTACATCCCAGGGATCTGGTGGTTAACCTCTGAGCATGTTGGAGGAGATTTATTCACTTTAGAAGGTGTTGGATTTCCTTTGCATTACTTCTTCACAAAACTTGATTTCTGGATAGTGACTCTCTTTTTACAGATGATTTATTTTGCTGATGGACACTTGCACAGTTATTCTTTGTTGAATCAGCATTTTATTTATTGAAAAATTGGCATTGCACACTTTATTTTTATTTCAATCTAAGTTCAGCATACTAATACTACTTGTATGTGAAAGCTGCCACCTACTTTGATGATCACACCACAGCGCAGAATTTTCTTTGCTATTATTTGTGCAACAGTGACCCCTGTCCTCAACCCTGCCACAGTAACCCCTGTACTCTCTCCTGCCAGTGGTGCCCCTGTCCTCTCTCCTCCTAGTGGTGAGCCCTGTCCTCTCTCCTGCCTGGGGTGACCCCTGTCCTCTGTCCTGTCAGCAGTGATCCCTCTCCTGTATCCTGCCAGCAATGACCCCTGTTCTCTCTCCTGCATGTGGGGACCCCTGTTCTCTCTCCTGCCAGTGGTGACCCCGTGTCCTTTCTCCTGCTAACAGTGACCCCTGTCCTCTTTCCTACAAGCGGTGACCCCTGTCTCCTCTTCTGCCAGTGGTGATCCCTGTCTTCTCTCCTGCCAGTGGTGACCCCTGCCCTCTCTCCTGCCAGCAGTGACCACACCCTCTGTCATACCATTGCCAACCCTGGTCCTCTGCCCTTCCAGAGGTGACCCCTGTCCTCTGCCCTGCCACATTGACCCCTGTATTTCGTCCTGCCATCCGTGTCCCCTGTGCTCTCTCCTGCCAGCACTGACATCTCCTGGTATACTGATATACAAACTGCTGACCCTATCCTCTGCTGACCGAACCTCTGTACATTGCCCTGCTGACCTCCCATCCTCTGTCCCCCTGACATTTTTTCCTGTACCCCCAAGTCAGACAAGCTAGATCCAGCCCAGTGGCACCTGTGAATTTGTTTGGTGCATCTATTTTCCACACACACGCACACAAATGAGCTCATTAGGTCATCTGAGTGCTGAAATTTTAGTTTAGTTTTCGATTTCACTGAAAAAGTTAGCATGCTAAAACAGGCCAATATAAGAAATGCAAACTCATTTTACCTTTTATTGAACCAGTCTGTAAATGTTCTATTTTCCTGTTCATAATATGTGTAATCAAACAGACTGTGCACCTATATCCTATTTACTTAAAGACATCACCCAAGAAACTATTACTAAAAGAATTTGGTGTCGTCATGCCCCAGAAGCTAAGCTGGTGTTGAGGCCCAGCACAATACACTACAAGATTGATTGGGATTGATTTACCAAAGGAGTAGAGGTTGTGCACCTATTAAAGTGAATGTTCACTTTTCAAAATGGATTTTAGTGAATTACTTGAAAGTGTATTACTTTAAATGGACAGTCATATGCAAGAGGTAAAATAACAACTTATTTTCAATTGTTTTTTTTTTAAAGTGAACACAGCTTTTTTATTATTATTAATAATATTAATATTATTATAATACAGGATCTATAGAGCCAACATTATTACATACACATTATCTCCTAACCCTCGCATAGTTGATTTACTAAAACTGGAGAATGCTAAATCTGGTGCAGCTGTGCATGGTAGCCAATCAGCTTCTAACTTCAGCTTTTTAAAACCTGGAAGCTGATTGGTTTCTATGAAGAGCTGCACTAGATTTTGCACTGTCCAGTTTTAGTAAATCAACCCCACAGTTTGATATGTAAGCAGCCTTTTATCCTTTAGTAAATCAATCCCATAGCCTGCAAAGCAGTCATCTAAGAAATATGTTCAATCTGCAAATGAACCACACAAATGTTGATATCAATCTATCAAATTAATAAAAACCCCTGAAATATGTTGCAAGGGGAGCATTCATTCGTTTTAGAGTTAGGCTCAAACGAGAAACAAAAAAAACACATAAATAAGCCACTTGTTTGCAAAAATACATAATTAAAAAAAAAAATTCATACATATCATACACTGACAAACTATTGATTGATCTGTTAACTTCTAGCCAAAAAATCTACTTTTTAGACTAAAAACCCCTTTGTCCAAACAATACAAGAAGTTTGATGATAAACGCAGATGCTTACTAACTAGAAGAATTAACCCCTATTTTTAAACTGATTCTAAAGGCATTTTTTTTTTTAAATAACAAACATGTTATACTCACCTGCTGTGTGCAATAGTTTTCCACAGAGCAGCCCCATTCCTCCTCTTCTGGGATCCCCCGCTGGTGCTCCTGGCTCCTCCCTCTGCCAAGTGCCCCCTCCCCCCATAGCAAGCTGCTTGCTCTGAGGGCACTCATGTTCACTGCCAAGCTGGCTCTGTGTGTCCTTACTGTCTGTGATTTACAACATCAGGAGCCAATGGGTCTCGCTGCTGCTTCTCTGTCCAATGAGGGAGGAGAGCCGCTGCTCTCATGCACAAGGCTGGATAGAGATCGCGCTCAGGTAATTATTTAGGGGGATTGGGGGAACTGTATGCAGAAGGTTTTCTTTTCCTTAAAGCAGAGAATGCATTAACGTAAAAAACTTTGTACCTTTAGAACCACTTTAACCCCTTCCATACTGGGCCATAGTAAAATGACGCTGGCAGGAAGGGCTCCTTGATCCGGGTGGCCGTCATATGATGTCTGCCCACTCTCGCCGCTAATGCGAGCCCCCGGGGGCGCACAGCGCGCCGATCAGGGATGTCAATCACAGCCGGTCACAGAATGTCAACAGAGAACACGGTAACTAGCTGTCACCGTGTTCTCCTCCTCACACACTGCTCCTGTGTGAAGAGGAGATAGCGGTAACAGCTAGTTACCGATCATAGTGCACCCCAAAACACACTGATTGCCCCCCCAATAAAGAGGACCTGTCACTAGCCCATCAAAGTACCTGTCACTAGCACATCAAAGTACCTGTCACTAGCCCATCAGAGTATCCGAGTACCTATCACCAGCCCATCAGGTACTCTGATGACAGGTACTCGGGTACTCTGATGGGCTGGTGACAGGTACTCAGGTACTCTGATGAGCTGGTGACAGGTACTTTGGTACTCTAAAGACAGGTACTCGGGTACTCTGATGACAGGTACTTGGGTACAGGTACTTGGGTAATCTGATGACAGGTACTTGGGTACTTTGAGTACCTGTCATCAGAGTACCCGAGTACCTGCATATACTGTGTGTGAGAAATAACTTGACAATTTTGTGTAAAAAAAAAAATAAATTATTTCTTCATTTTCCCAAGAACTGTGGGAAAGAATTACAACTTCAAAAAACTCACCATGCCTCTTACTAAATTCCCTGGAATGTCTACTTTCCAAAAAGGGGACATTTGTGGGGTATTTGTACTGTCCTGACATTTCAGGGCCTCAATAAATGAGATAGGCCATCGGTACATCAGGTGTGATCAATTTTCAATGATTGGCACCATAGCTTGTAGACTCTATAACTTTCACACAGACTAAATAATAATAACCACTAATTTGGGTTATTTTTACCAAAGATATGTAGAAGTATAAAATTTTGGGCCAAATGTATTTAAAAAAATGACTTATTTGCAAAATGTTATAATAGAAACTAAAACAAAATTTTCGCTCTTTTTTCACTTATATCGCAAAAAAATTAAAAACCCAGTGGTGATTAAATGCTACCAAAAGAAAGCTCTATTTGTGTGAAAAAAAATGATAAAAAATTTGATTGGGTACAGCGTTGTATGACTAATTATCATTCAAAGCTGAAAATTGGTCTGGGCAGGAAGGGGGTGTAACTGCTATGTATGGAAGTGGTTAAAGTGGTAGCAAACTCTGCTTGTTTATTTATACCTACAAGTAAGTCTATAATGGGGCTTACCTGTAGGTACAGTAAATATCTCCTAAATGTGCACAGTTCCCAAGATATTTACTTAAGTAGCAGCCGTTGACGTAACCAACACATGCGCCCTGCACTCTCAAAGGATGACATGCCATCCCTTGAGAGAGCTGTGCCGTGGCCATTTCTAAATGGCGTCATAGCGACATGACCGGTCAAATGGTCTTAGCTGCAAACCCGGGAGGAAGGCTGGGTGAAGCTGGAAGCCTGGTCAGCGGTGACAGCATACAGCTGGAAGGCTTCATTTAAAGTTTTTCATAATGTGCTAGTATGAGATGCATACTAGCTTATCATGCTCTTAATTTGCAGACAGAAGGTTTTTTTGTTTTTTTAATTGGGGGGGGGTTGATTTTTTACTACCGCTTTAATCAATTTTTATTTCATGTTAAAAAAATGTATCCCCATATTTAGCATATTTAGATACAGTCATTTGTCCTTTGGTAAGCTAAATCCTTTCTCTACAGGCATCAATATTTTACAATAACTTTCAGAGAGAAATAACACTTAAGATGGTTTAATTACTAGTGCATCTGCACTTAACTGGGTATTCAAAGTGAACAAGAATTTGTATTTAACATGATTGGATAATTGAAGAGATTCCAGACATATTTGAGAGCAGTTTTTCAACTCCTTTAGCAAATGAGCCTCGGTTTGTATAAGCCTGTCAAACTTATCACAGGAGGGCATTTTAAATATATATTCTGTATGAAAATCATTTTGGAAGCTATAACATATTTATTTGCACTCTAAATATTTCTCCTAAATTCTAATGCCAACGGTACAGTTTCCAAACTTTATAATATATTGGTAATTTCCAGCTGAAACTAAATTTAAAGTAAAGAGATCTGTCTTAAAATCAGCAACAACCTGTGAAAATAAGGTGTAAATAATATCTTTACAAAGTTACAGTATTCAAAAAAACACTTACCATTCTTGACAAAAATCATTGTGATTAGGGAAATCCATGTGGACACGAGCAGTCCCATTCTGTGTTTCGCCTGCTTGTACAGTCCTCAGCTGAACTGAGGAAGAGTAAAAGTCTTCTCTGGAGGAGTCTTATATGGCTGCCATGGTGGGCAGGTCCTCTGGGATTTGACATTTGTCATGGACATCATTGATTGGATAAAAGAGCAGAGGCTTGCTGTGATTCTAATTTTTGTTTATTGCATTTTAATTTGGTTTTGTCTATTTAGCTATCTACAACATTTTATTTCTTTTTGTATACTTAGCTAACGTTAACGTTTGAATTTATTTTTGTTTATTTAGCTATTTTTATGGTTGATTGTACATTCATCAACTGAAATAAGATATTGTTTTTTAAACACAGCTTACAGATGTATAGCAGTGTGCACATTTTTGTATAATTTAAAGATTTTTACAAAAGGTAAGCCTAAAATAAGGAGCGTAAAATATCTAGTCCACATATATTCAGAAAGATTTTTTATCTCAAAATAGGACTTAGGTTCCTTAAGTTTATTGTGTGCATTTGTTTGGTATATTTTCCTTGTTTTCTTAACAGCCATTAGTTCTTAGTGCTACCAGTGCCAACTCATTGAGCCATACCCGCAATAAACCAAGCAATTGTTATACATTGTACTGGAGATTTTAAGTCTTCTTGGCGTCAGTTAATATCAAACAAGCTTCTTTCTATGCCTTGAACTGTAATCTTCATGGACCATACTTTTAAAACATATGATTATAAAAAAATATGTAGCTTCATTGTGAGGGTATAAAAATAACACTAAAGCAGTATTAAACCCAAAACCAAAAAGATAATATATTGTAGCCTAACAATCCTTAATGTGGTAACTGAATTGTTTTTTTTTTTTTTTTTATTTAAGCCTTTTGGAAAAAAAAATATCCTAAGAACAGGATCTGAGTTCATTGAGACTCGCAATTCATCCAGTTTGATGTAAAGTCAATTCTTTCATAATCTTTCAAAGACAGTGCAACCATGGTTTCGATGGTCCTCTGGGTTATCAGAAAAGATGAAAATATCATCTGGATAAGCAATCATAAACTGGTCCAACAGATCCCAAAAAAAATTATTGATGAAGTGTTGGAAAATTGTGGGAGCGTTGCAAAGGCCAACAGACATAACCAAGGACACAAAATGCCCGCATTTGGTTCTAAAGGTGGTTTTCTATTTGTCTCCTTGACAGATGTGGACAAGTTTATATGCCCTTGTAAGTCTAGTTTTGTAAAGATTTTGGCAGAACTGAGTCTTTGCAACATTTTAAAGGTTGAAGAAAGTGGGTAACAGTTTTTTTTTCTTTTCCAAGAAGTTTATTGAGATTAATACAAAAATATAGTAAAGAATATCACTGATGTGAAATCAATTAAAGGGTACATTTTATCTGTGCATACTTAGAACATGACAGGGAACATGAAAATGTCTTAAAGCGCCAAGAGAAGAGGGAGATATATTAATGCAAGTAAATGACAGGAATCATTACATAAACACATAAATATTGAGATTTCAAAGAAATATACCAATAGTAGAAAGTAGGATTAGGTATGTAATAGAAACAAGCTCCTGATCCGAGTATAAAGAGTTACAATAACTCAGCTTAATTTTTTATCGGGAGTGTACTATATTACGGCATTCCTATATTTTTATTCTCTTCAAAGATAAGGGCTGATGTATAACAGTGTATATGAAGAAGAATGGTATTATAGGGCTGAGGAGCCCAGTGGGAGGATAAAAGGGAGATGGAGTGGTAAGAGAGGACATTTGAGCATAGGGGGGTAAGTTAAAGAAGAATGTTGTAAACATCGGAGGATAAAGGGAAAGTGGGGCAGTAGGAGGGGGATGGGGCAAAGACTGCTATTTATGAGCAGCAATAATCTAAGTTATATTGGTCTGGTGACACTTAGCGAAGGGGAGGTGATATCAGGTATATTTGTTGGGGTTAGAGACATTTGACAGAAGCATGAATGTAGAGGTTCTCCATCTCACAGGTATCAGAATCATAAGAAAATAATAGTAAATTAGGATCTGACAGTAAGGTTAAGGTTGTAAGGCTGAGGTTTCTTGAAAGTGATACCAACAGGCCCAGGTTTGGGTGAATTTGGAAGGACTGTCCGTTTGGTGTATGTGTAGAGGTCCATTTCGCAGGGATGCAACAGCTTGCAGCATTTACAAGGTGTAAGGCTAAAGACTTATGGTATGTAGTTTTTGGAAGGGACAAGTGGTGCAGTAGATATTGAGGTGAAGATATCTGCATAATTTTTCATGTGCAAGAGTGACAGCTGCTCCACAGAGTGAAGCATAACTATTTGCCCTTTTTGTGCAGTTTCTGTGCCACATTTAGTACAATATTTTTATTGAAGTTTGTAAAGAGGAACAAAAGAGTGAACAGTATCTGCCATACATTAGGGCATAAGAAAGAGAATCATTTGAATGTGTATAAATTACAAAACAGAGATAACAAGTGTACATGAACAATATCATCAGATTTAAGGTCTAAATATAAGGTAAAGGGTATTGTCCAACACTCCCAGACACCCCATCTTGGAACAAACTGTCGAGAGGGGAAGACAATACCACCAACCCTTTCCTTTTTGCAGAAAACATAACAAATAAAAAAAAAAAAAAAGCGAAAGAACAAAAGTGGACATGAACAGATCAGAAACTAAAGTATACTTGAGGCAGCTTGGTGACACATACAAGGATAGGTTTTAGAGTGTATCAAGTATTATCATACTGATGAGTATATAAAGACTAACTACGTTAGAGCAGCAACCAATTCCTCTCATGAGTAGATTAAACCCATAATAAAACTACTGATATTTCCAGAAACAAAAGTATTCCAATACATGTTGATCAAATTAGAAAAGGGAAGATTAATATAAAAAGAATCCATACCTAGAAGAAAGAAGGATGGACTGATAAAACATACAAGAGAAGAAGAATGAGGCACCAAAGAGTCTTACAGAGCAAAATACTTTGCAACAAATCACAGAGGTTGCTGTATATAGTTCTTCCAAAGTACCCAGACAGCTTCAAATTTTTTGGAGGTATCTAGTATAAGACTAGCTGTCTTCTCCTGTACCATTACCCAGAAAACTTTTTGTTTTGCTGCTGCAAAGGAAACTAACATCTGTTTCCAGGCCCTGGCTACCGTAATCTTAGACCCCAACAAAATAAATTGGATTTCTCTCTGAATGGATTTGGGACATCCAAATGGCCTGTTATTCAGTAAGGTCAACTCGGGTGTTTTTTGTAAAGTTATACCAGTTACTTTACGCAGCAAACAAAAAATCCTGTTCCAGAAGCCCTGAATTTGAGGGCATTCCCACCAGGTGTATAAGAAAGATCTCAAGAGGCCACATCCTCTAAAACACAGCGGGGAAAAACCCGGGAAAATTTTTGCCAGGTGAGAGGATCCAGATACCAATGAGTGATAACCTCGACACTAGCCTCTATAAGGAAGACATTCACTATCCCCTTAAAGGATTTTTGAAATAATGAGAATCAGGTCTCTGCCTCCCAACTAACCTCTATATCCTGTTCCTAACTCAGTGCATAAGAAGGTTTGCCAGGGTTCTTTGTCAGTGAGGCCTAGATCAGAGATATACCACCCCTCTGATCCATGACCTCAAAACACCATTTTTCATTAACAGTAATTCCTGGGGGATAAGGTTTTGATTCCCAAATGGAAAGAAGCAAATTTAGTGTAAACAGAATGTTTAGGACAAGGGCGTGTCCAATTTACTAATACTATGACTTGCCGACAAGAGTTCCACAGAGGATAGGAAGTGGCCAATCCTGTACAGACCCTTATTTGTCTACCACTGAATATTTTGACCCGGGGGAATTTGGGGGTTATGAGAGAGGTGTGCTAAGGCATTTAATACAGATACCAAGGAGGGAGATTTATATAAGGAATCACTTCACCCGGTGTATATCAGGGTAATTCCTAAGTCAGGGTTTTGAATGCAATGGCGAAAATTATAGGGGAAAGAGGAAAACCCTGTCTGGTTCCTTTAAAAATAGGGAAGGAGTCCTAATAATAGCCTTGAAATTTGACCTGGGCTCTCGGGTTCAAGTATAGAGCTTGTAAAGTCTGCAGAAACTGCGGGCCATGCCCCCACCTGTTTAGGACTTTGAACATATATAACCAATCAACCATATCAAAGGCTTTCTGTAAATCCACTGATAATAAAAACCCCTCCTGGTGAGAACCCCCATCCCATTTTGTCCACAAAAGGGAAAATATATCTACAGCTTTATGTATCTGCTCTAGACCTTGTCCCCCCAGGATGAAGCCCACTTAGTCTTTGTGAATATAACCTCCTAAAAAACTTGACAATCTGTTGGCCATTATTTTGATTAATATTTTAAGGTAATTTAAGGTTATTATTGATCAATTAAATTGGCCTGTAATTGCTCACATCTGAGTGGTCTTTGCCTGGTTTGGGGATGACTGAAACATATTCCAGGTTAGCCTCACTATCCAAGATGGATCCAAGACTATCCAAGATGGATCCCCCCCCCCCCCCGAGGGAGTTAAAGAACCAAATTAAGTAAGGGGTGAGAGTGGGGGGTGAAAGCTTTGTAAAAACAAGAAGAGAACCTGTCAGGGCCTGGAGCAGAACCCTTCTTAAAGTTCTTGAGAACTTCCAGGACTTACAATTCTTCTATAGGTTTTTTTAATAGTCATTCTATACCCCCTTTTCAGTTTGGGAAGCGGAATCTCATCCAGAAATTTGGTTCAGGGTCCCTCATCTGCCTTATATAATTTTGCATAAAAATCATGAAAAGGCAGCCATGACCTGTTGAGGGTTCTGTGTGAGTGTTCCCGCAAAATCGTCTACTTTGGGAAAGGAAAAGGAGACAACTTAGCAGCCAGTTTGGGACCTATTCTGTCCTTTTTTTTGAGGTAGAAACAAGCACTCGTCCACTGGAGGTGCTTTTCCCCTTGGGTGGTCAGGGCAAGATTTAGGGAGACCCGACTGGATTCCAATAAGGCTTGTGACTTAGGAGTAGGATTGATCTTATAATTTTTGGAGATTTTGTGGAACTGACATTCAAGTTTATCTATATCAACCTGCCATTCTTGTTTAAGCTTAGTGGAGATTTGAATAATCTTTCCCTTTATCGCCACCTTATGAGTAGCCCAGAGAGTTGTGGGGGAGACTTCCCCATTGTCATTGACTTGGAAATATTCTCCAATGTCTTTATCTAGCTTGGTACAGTGGACCGGGTTACTTAACAGGGATTCATTCAAACACCAGAGGAACTTGCCGTCAGAATCATACGGTGTCCTGAGATATAGCACAACTATCGAGTGATCAGACAATGGGGAATCCCTGATAAGCAACTTTCAGACAAAGGGGATTGTCAAAACCGCCATAAAGATGTGACCTATTCTTGGCAAGGTTAAGTGGGGAGCAGAAAAGTGAGTATAATCCTTCGCCGTTGGGTTAAATTCCCTCCAAATGTCCACCAACCCACGAGAGTGAAGAAGCTTGGCGATCTTCATACTTTGCTTAAGAGGATGGAGCAAACGAGAGTGACCATTACCTGATTTATCTAACATGTGATTCAATGCAATATTCGAGTCTTTCCCCATAATTACAGTACTCACAAAATGAGGGGAAAGGCCAACCATCATGGAATTCAAAAAGATAGTTTGTCCACGATTGGGGGCATAGTACGAGAAAAATGTGTATATAGCCCCCACAAGGAGAATATTAATATTATACAGGATTTATATAGCACAGACAGTTTAAGCAGCACTTTACAACTTGAGGGTAGACAGTACAACTACAATACACTTTAATACAGTAGGAATCAGAGCAGTGCCATCTTAAGAGCATTAAAGGGCCCCAGGCAATGCAGTGCACTGGGGCCCTGCCTACACAATCACCCACGAGAATAAAAATGCAAATAACCGATAAGGCTATATTTATTGGTACAGCAGTGCAAGCCTAATGACAGCTTCCAAGTTCGGCGGCTGGGTCCGGTGAATACACATACGGACAGGAGTCAGACTCAACTGTCCTGTGTATGCTTGTTCCCCTGGAGGCAGACAGGCATTCCTGCAGTTGTGGGCTCCCCCTCCATGGCCCAAGTGGCCTGACAGCAGCACAGGGCCGACAGGCACTTGGCACCTGCTAAGTTCAGCGGCGGGATGCACATTGGAATCAGGACTAATGCATGACTGGGGTCGCTGGGAAAGTGGGGCCCCCCGGGCAAGTGGGACCCCCGTGCAACTGCCCAGTGTGCCCATTCAGTAAGATGGCCCTGAATCAAAGGGCCCTGCTCGTTAAAACTTACAATCTAAGAGGGAAGGTCAAGAGATACACAAAGTAATAATTGTTGGGGGATCTGCTGACGGAGAAAGTAAATGTACAGTTGTTAGGTGGGGGCCCGATAGGCTTCTCTGAGTTTTCAAGGATCGTCTGAAAGTGGACAAAGTAGGAGATAGTCAGACAGATTGTGTCAGAGCATTCCAGAGGATGGGAGAGGCTTAGGAGAAGTCCTGAAGGCGAGCATGGGAAGAGATGACAAGGGAGCTAGAGAGCAGGTGGTCCTGGGAGAACTTTAAAGCGGAGTTCCGGGCACAGAAAAAAAATTTCAGTGAACATACCCCCGGGACAGTCAGGGCTAGTACATTCCACAATAGCTAGCCTCTGATCTGTCCAGGTTCGCACTTACCTGCAAGAAGAAATACTCACTTATAAAATTTCTTCCACAGCGTTGCCATCTCTCTTGTGGGCAGCTGAAGCCGGCGCGATCCTCTTCCGTGTCTTCTTCCGCATCCTCTTCTCCCAGAATGCGCCTGCACCGGGCCTTCTCGTCACTTCCGGTGCGGCGCCGCATTCCTCCACAGCTTCTGGGCATGCCCAGAAGCTGTTTAGCAGGGAATGCGGCATCGCCCCGGAAGTGACGAGCGGGGCCGGTGCCGTCGCATTGATTCCTGGGAGCGATGACGTTCAGCTCCCAGGAATCATTGCAGGCCAGGAAATGACGGCGGAGCCGCAGCGCAGAGGGAGGAAGGGAAGAATAGGTGAGTATATTCGATCTACAATTACAAGGTGAGTACAAAAAAAAAAAAAACCTAACTATCCAATTCTGTTTCAGGTGAAGGAGAACAAGCGGACGGGCACAAAAAAAAAAAGATCGATTTTGTGCCCGGAACTCCGCTTTAAGAAGGGAGTTGCAGTAATCAAGATGTGAGATGACCAGGGAGTGGATTAAAAGCGTTGTGGTGTCGTTGATTAAGAAGGGGCGAATCTTGGAGATGTTGCGGAGCTTAAGGCGGCAAGCTTTTGACAGCGACTGGATGTGTGGCCGAAAGGATATCTGCCCTCAGGGTCCCTGATTTCCTGCTGAGGGAAAAAAACTGTATTTTTAGAAAATAATATCCTACCCCTTTATATCAAGGGGGGAGGGGAAGGGGGGAAGGTATAGTGGTAAGTATCAGGTGGCAGAGGCAATCGGCATACTGGGTAAAGGCAAAATATTGGATAATAATGGTAAACATAAAATCCATAGGCTAAATTTAAATGTGAAGCCGATTCTCCTGTGTTTACTGACAAATAAAATGGGTAGGAAGGGAAACAGACGGGACTTTGATATATATATATATACATAGGGATGGAGACTTATACCATTGGTAAAATGCCTCGCGAAAAGTCCCAACTTCTGTTTTTTAGTCTTTTGATATCCTACCCCTTTAGTTTTGTCTGACGCATTAGCTAAGTAGAATTGGGGAAACCACCACCTGACAAGACTCAGTTTAGGGGGGCCCCATCTGCTGTGGAATAATCTGTTGATATAAGCCAGGAACCCCCTCTTTCCCACCCCCCCCCCTGGGGGAGAGAGAGGGGAGAGGCACCCCAAAATCAGGGTACCACCCCCCCCCAACATCCCAGGGAAAGAATCTGCAAGAAATGGCATTGCTGCTATGCCCAAAAATTAAATGTAGGACTTTGGAGCCCAAGCAAACTTCAACAACCTTAATATCATTAAACCAAGCCAACTCCATGCCAGGAAAGACTCTGGGGGGCAATGACTGAGGATAACCCTGCCTCCATGCCCAGATCCCCCACCCTCTCTGGCATACAGAGAGCCAGGCTATCAAAAAAAAAAAAACAGTAAAATAGTAACATATTCAAAACTGGAACAGAAGCTGTCAGTGGACAAGTGTTGCCTTTGGGGGGAGGTGAAGTGCTCTATGAGCTCTATCCAACCCCAAGCGGTGATACAGAATGATATCTTTGATAAAGGCACAGACTGCCCCTTGAACCTTTGTAATTGTTTCAGGGAGCCCTCTAATCTGAAAGTTGTAGTGCCTAGAATGGTTTTCCAGGTCATCAGTTTTGGAGAGGGCACTGTCCAATTGATCCTGCAAATCTTGTGTGCGGGCCATATTTTAATTAGTCCTGGAGACTTTTTGTTTTATGGCCTCAATCCCGGTATCCAAGTTTTGTAGGTCAGCTTGTATAGTGGAGGTAATTTGAGTTGCTGTTTGGGTTAGGCCCTTGGAGAGCATTTTAGAGAAGGTATTCATCATAATGTGAAAGCCCATCTGGAGAGTGTGGGCCAAGTAAATATATATATATATATATATATATATATATATATATATATATATATATATACAGTGGTGATCGAAAGTTTGGGCACCCCAGGTAAAAATTTGTATTAATGTGCATAAAAAATCCAAGGTAATTACACTTTCAAAATAACAGTAAACAAAAAAATGTCATCTGCAAAAGTTTGGGCACCCTGCAGAGTTAATATCTTGTACTGCCCCCTTTGGCAAGTATCACAGCTTGTAAACGCTTTTTGTAGCCAGCCAAGAGTCTTTCAATTCTTGTTTGAGGTACCTTTTCCCATTCTTCCTTACAAAAGTCTTCCAGTTCTTTGAGATTTCTGGGCTGTCTGTCATGCACTGCTCTTTTAAGGTCTATCCATAGATTTTCAATTATGTTGAGGTCAGGAGATTGTGAAGGCCATAGCAAAACCTTCATTTTACGCCTCTTGTGTTTAGGATCATTATCCATTTGTAGAAGCCATCCTCTCTTTAACTTTTTCACAGATGGCATCAAGTTACCATCCAAAATTTGCTGAAATTTTATTGAATCAATTTTTCCGTCTACTCGTGAGATGTTCCCTGTGCCACTGGCTGCAATACAACCCCAAAGCATGATTGATCCACCCCCATGCTTAACAGTTGGACAGAGGTTCTTTTCATTAAATTCTGTGCCTCTTCTTCTCCAAACGTACCTTTGCTCATTCCGTCCACAGAACTTGTTTCCAAAATGCATCAGGCTTGTCTATATGTTCATTTGCAAAGTTCAAACGCTGATTTTTGTGGTGAGGACGTAGAAGAGGTTTTCTTCTGATGACTCTTCCATGAAGACCATATTTGTACAAGTATCTCTTTAAAGTGGAATAGTGTACCACAACTCCAGTGTCTGCCAGATCTTTCTGGAGGGATCGTGCAGTCAAACGTGGGTTTTGAATTGTTTTTCTCACAATCCTGCGAGCTGTTCTGTCTGATATTTTTCTTGGTCTTCCAGATCTTGCTTTAACTTCCACTGTTCCTGATGACTGCCATTTCTTAATTACATTCCGCACAGAGGATATTGACATCTGAAAACGCTTTGCTATCTTCTTATAGCCTTCTCCAGCTTTGTAAGCGTCAACTATTTTCAGTTTCAGTTTTCTAGACAACTGCTTAGAAGATCCCATTGTGCCGATTGTTGGTGCAAGGTCAGATGAGTCTGGGCATTTAAAACCTTTGAGATTGACATCAGCTGGTCTTCCAAAACAATGATTGAGAACAATCCATGATACTGGCAGGTCTCAGCCTTGCAAAGGGGGTGTGCATGCTATAAATTCTGCAGGGTGCCCAAACTTTTGCAGACTCAATTTTTTTGTTTTCTGTAATTTTGAAAGTGTCAATGATGGAAATAAAATCTAACTTTTGTTGACATATTATAAGAATGTCTAATCTGTAATTTGATGCCTTTTGGAGATGTTTCCATCTATCCTTGGCTTCTTTATGCACATTAATACACATTTTTACCTGGGGTGCCCAAACTTTCGATCACCACTGTATAAACACCCTGGTTCATAGATTAGTTTGCCATTGTTAATTCTTCAAGCATAATAGGGAGACCTTTACAAAGTATAGAGATCTTCCATTGGTGACCTCTCATTTACTTGTTCCCTGGCTGTCATGTGACTGAGAATAAATATGTGAATTAGGAGATCTCACTTCACTGTAACATTCCTCATCTACATGCTTGTTAAAGCTTATGTCTCAGAGCATAGAAAGCCACAGACAGCCATGCAACAAGCAATTTCAGAGGAAGGTCAACAATGGTAACCTCCTCATTCTATACAGTTTTTCTTTAAAGCCCATATCTGGACAAAACAGAACTTTAATCCTCCTAGCCCCCCTCCTATTCATTCAGCAACTTTAAAAAATACCCTCTGCAGCTCTTATTTTACTCACTTAGGTCTTATGTTTTGTGCCCCATGCAAGGGTGAGACAAACAATAAACCAGCACTGCAGTCTATGCCTTCTTCATGACATCATCTATTCTCTGCGGTCTTCTGGACCCTGGGAAAAATCTGCTACTGGACAGCCAAAAGGAAGTATCAGCTTCACCCAGGCCGCAACATAGACTATCAAAAAAGGACCTGTCTTCTCTGTAGTGAAAGTAGAAGTCTCAAGACTAGGGATATTGTTCAGGTCAACCATTAGGTTAACTCAAATCTAAGCCGTTAACAGTTTTTCAAACAGGGAAATCGAATGGCCCAATTAGACTAGGTTTTTCGCCCACTTGAATCATCGGATGCTGCAGCCAGAAGTCATTCATTTAGTAACAGTATTACTACCACCACTAAGTACCAGTTTGGAACTGTAAATAAGTAAATGAGCATCACGGGCAACATTATTGAAGACATATAATGATGGCCATAAAGATTAAATGATGTCAGCCAGCTTCTCTGACTAGTTTGTGACATTCAGCAGGAGCGGACATTTGCAATGGCAACAGAGAGAATCAGTGTGACACAGGTCGCTGTGTCTTTGGGTCATCAGATCATCATTGATGATGCATTGATAAATATTTTGATTTATGATGGATTGATATCAAAGCACAATGGAATTGACGTTGGATTTACTGCACATTATGGGACTTTTACATGTTTTAAATACTTTTTCAAGCGTGTGAATACTTTTAAATATTGTGTGGTGTGGGGTGCGCTAAACAACAATATATATGTGAATAAAAATTAACATATATCAAACTATGAATATACAAAGTATTCGTGCAAATCAAAAAGAAAACTATTCTATCCAAATAATACGTGTATCCACCACCAAGTGAAATTCTTCCTTACCAAACGGAAATAAATAAGGTGCAATTATATATAATGTGCTGAACCAAAATCCAATCTCCTTGTGAGCAAACACCTCGTGCAAATCACCTAGAATTAGCCTCTTACCAGATGGTAATCAGTATACACTTATTCAGTGAAACCACAGCCTCGCTTCCTCTTTAAAATCCTAGAGTTAGATGCAGCAGCCACACTGACATTCCTCCTCCACTAGATGGCAATCAGTTGCACTTGTGTCAGCAAGAAACACTGTTTGCTCCTTCCTTTCAGACTCACAGATCCACCGTGTAATAAAGGAAAGGGAGGACTGATAGTGTATTACCCTTGAGATTTATTCAAAACAATACAGTATTGCACTTACAATTAGATGTCTTGAATTCAGCATAAAATAAAAGCATACGAATTTCTGCAGAGGCTTGCATCCGGCTGCAGCACGGACCGCAAGTTGTATGTGACGTGTGCGCCTCCTAATCTGACCGGTTTCTTCCAATAAGACTTCTACTGAGACAGGAGTACTGGCGCATCGTCACTTCCGTTTTATTTATACAGGTGGAAGCAGACTGTCTAACTTCCGGTGTCTGCAAAGCAAGTATGATGTGGGACTTCTGGCTGATGGCAATTTAAAGCAAATTTCTACAATTTGGGTAACTTTCCTTATATTAAAAACGGTATATAAAAAATACTTTATTCTGTGTTAAAAATAAATAAAATATAAGAATGGGATCGATCTAGTTATCACATCCTGGTGACACCGGAAGTAAACACTTTCCTTCCTGTCCTACAACACGCTATTTAGGAGCGTAGTGGGAAAGGGGTGACACATTAACATAATATATTAAAAGGTATAATTGAACCGATAATTAAAACCATATGCTCCAATATAAAATTTAAAATTAAAATGGAACACCTGCCAGAGTTTTTTTGGGGATCAACGATTATTGATATGTGCGTTTATGTCCCACTCTATGTTGAGTCCCCGGGGTCTGGAGCATCCGAGTTCATATATCCAGAAGCTTTCCCTCCTGGATATGGACCTCCTCAGATTGCTCCCCCTCCAATGTGGTGTGTACTTCTCAATCACAATGATTTTTAGTTTCTTAGGATTTTTTCTGTGGCATTGGGCAAAGTGTTGGGATACACTATGCCCAGGAAAGGCTTTATATATATTTGTCAGATGGCGGCAGTACGTATGGTCCTTCCAACATACTGATAGTTACACTCACACTGTAAAAGGTATACGACCCCTTTTGTGTGGCAGGAAATAAAATCTCTGATGGGGTACTCTTTACCAGTCACAGTTGAATGGAATTTATTGGTCCTGATGGTCTGAGCTTCCTTACACACCCTGCAACTCCTGCAGGGAAAGAAGCCCTTCATATCAGGGAAGAATTTCGGGATGGCAGGAGGATCGATAGGATTAGGCGCTACCAGATCTCGTAAGTTCTGTGCCTTCCTATAAGTGATTGGTGGAACTTCTGGTAGCATAGGTCCTAAAATTTTGTCTTTCTGTAGGACTCCCCAATGCTTCCGGAATACGTGGTTTAACCACTTGTAGTTTTGTGAGAATCTCGTGATGAAAGCGAATTCAAATTTAGAACTATTTTTCCCTGGATTCTGAACTTCCTTAGGTTGTATCAAACTTTTTTGTTACACTGACTTCAGAGTCTGAAATTCTTTCTCTAGATCTTCTGGTTTATAGCCCTTTTCCAAAAATTTTTCTTTCAGAACCATTGCCTGTTTCTGGAATACTTGGCTATCGGTACAATTTCTTCTGACTCGTCTGAACTGTGATTTTGGTACAGATCTGAGCCAGGCTGGATGGTGACAGCTGTCCAGAGCTATAAAGCCGTTCCTATCAGTAGGCTTATAGTAGGTATGAGTAGAAAAACTAGAACCTTTCCTGGAAATGACTAGGTCTAAGAAATTCACTGAAGTACTACTATATTCATAAGAAAATCTGATCCTCCAGTTGTTACAATTCAGATTTCTCATGAACTCTCTTAGTGAATCTTCTTCTCCCTGCCATATTAACAGCTTGTCATCTATGTACCTTCTCCACATAACTAGTTGCCTAGGTCTGTTGGAATAAATATTTCTATCTTCCCACAGTGCCATGAATAAATTGGCTAAGCTGGGGGCAAATTTAGCCCCCATAGCTACGCCCATTTTCTGTAGGTAGAACTTCTCCCCATAATAGAAATAATTATGTTCCATGCCAAAAATGAGTAGGTCCAGGATGAACCTCTTCTGGTCCATAGGTATTTCATAATTAGTGTCCAAGAAGGTGCATACCGCTTCATATCCTATCTGGTGGGGTATCACGGTATATAAAGAAGTCAACGTCCGCCGTGACTAACAATACCTCTCCCTCCCCTTCTAATTGTGTCACTTCTTGGATACATTGGGTCGTATCCTTAAGGTATGAGGGGGTTTCTTGGACTAAGGGCTGCAGAAAGAAGTCCACATATCTTCCAATTCTGGAGGTGACGGAGTCTATCCCGCTCACTATGGGCCTCCCGGTGTAACGCTTCTGCGTTTCTTATATGGTGTGGATTTTCAGCTGCAGAAATAGTTCCACGTCAGTAGTCATGTAAGAGATATGCTGAGATACCATTCCCAACCTCAATGACTCATCATGTGTGGAAGGTCTTATTTCAGCCAGTAAATACACACAATTAGCAAGCTGGTTCCTAGAGTGACTTTATGTATGTGGTAACACAATGATGAAGGTTGAGGGATAGGTTGAGTGGAGGTGGTAGGTGATAGACACTTGAAGGTGAGACAGTAGCAGATGGATGCAGGAAGGTTTAGCAATGTTGTATGATAGCAGATGATAGAATAGCAGGTGGACATACAAAAGAGATCAACCCAGTGCAGAAAAGTAGCAGTAGTCTCAAGAGCTAGCAATCTAGTTATGCAGATGTGATAAACAGTCTTTACTATGCAGAGCTAGATAGTGTAAGCTTAGTATAAGTTTATAGAGAATTCCCCTGCGGGGTACTAAGCACTATTAGTGATACAGCCGAAGGGTGGTTCAGGAGAGGCGGATGATCCAGTAGCGGGATACAGGGATCAGCGCAGCGAGGTTCCGTCAGCGAAGTAAGCTTGCAAGCATGGAAGCTTCAAGCAAGGTTAGCATCCAGGTAAGGGTGTTTGAACGAACACATGTGAGTGAGAACCGGCGCTTTAAATAGCCATCTAGTCCGGAGCTGGGTGATGACAGCTCCAGTCTTAAAGGTGTATGCGCACCTTTCCAAAAGTAAATGGTGGGGCGCATACACTTGTGGAAAGTGTAATTTAGGGTACCAAAGGTACCGGAATATTACAATACCCCCCCCTTAAGGCCTGCTCCTGAAGGCCTCTGGAGCTGGTTTGTCTGGGTATCTCGCATGAAAATTGCGGATTAATCTAGGGGCATGTATGTCAGAGGTGTTTAGCCAGGTGTCGTCTTGGGGCCCATAGTTCTTCCATCTAACCAAGTACTGAAGTCTTCTTCTGTAGATACGAGAATCCAGAATCTCTTTTATCTCGTATTCTTCTCCACCTTCAACTTGTACAGGAGGGGGAGGTGGAATATTAGGCCTTATTCCTTGGTCCGGAAGATGGGGTTTTAGTAGCGACACATGGAAAATGGGATGGATTTTTAGGTCCATTGGCAATGTAAGCTGCACTGCAGCTTTTCCAATAAGTTTCTTGATTGGGAAAGGTCCCAAGAACAGAGGTCCAAGCTTTTTGCTAGGGATCTTCAGTCTCAAGTTTTTTGTTGAGAGCCAAACGAGGTCCCCGATAGTATACTGTGGAGAAGGTCTTCTACGAAGATCATAGCACTTCTTTTGTTGACTGTGAGCGTGTGCAATGGTAGTATTTAGTAAACCCAGAGAATCCTTTATTTGGGTAAGATAGTCTGAGGCTACTGGGTTATTTGAAGGAAGGATGCGTGGAGGGAGAATAGAGGGATGGAACCCATAGTTCAAGTAGAACGGACTCTGCTTGGTTGTACTGTGAGTTGCGTTGTTGTAGGCAAATTCTGCCAGGGGGAGAAGATCCAACCAATCATCCTGTTGGTAAGAAGTGTAACAACGTAAATACTGCTCGATGCATTGGTTGACTCTTTCAGTCTGTCCGTTGGTCTGCGGATGGTAAGGAGAAGTGAGCTTCCGCTCAATCCGTAGTATGTGACATAGTTCTTGCCAGAATTTAGAAATAAATTGGGATCCACGGTCAGACAGAAGAGTTTTTGGGATACCATGTAATCTGAAGACATGTTTCATCAGGAGTTCTGCCGTTTGTTTGGACGAAGGTAGTCTGCGAATAGCAATGAAATGTGCCATCTTTGTCAGATGGTCCACCGACACCAAGATGGTATTAAATCCTTTGGAAGGAGGCAATTCTACGATAAAGTCCAATGACAAAACCTCCCATGGAGTTTGGGGTATTGGTAGACTGCATAGTAGACCGGATGGTCTCGTAGTGTCAATTTTGGACCTGGCACAGACATTGCATGAAGAGACGAATTTTTGTATAGATGTTTTCATGTCAGGCCACCAGAATTGTCGAGAAATCAAATTGAAAGTCTTTGTCATACCCATATGTCCTGCCATAGGCACATCATGCGATAATTCCAAGATCTTGGTGCGTAGGGTAGGTGGTATGTAAAGTTTGTCGTTGTAGTAGACGAAGCCTTCTGCATCAGTATTTAGTTGTGGTGGGGGTGAATCCAAACTTATACCATGCAGAACCTCTTCCTTTAAGGAACGGACAACTCCAATAATGCGTTTGTGAGGTATTATAGGAACGGAAGGGATTTCAAAGTAGTTTTCTTCAGTTAGTCGTGATAGTGCATCCGCCTTTTTGTTCTTATCTGCAGGTGTGTAGGTCACTAGGAAGTTAAACCTTAGAAAGAATAGTGACCATCGTACCTGTCGATGCGAGAGAGTTTTGCTAGTCTGAAGATATTGGAGGTTTTTATGGTCCGTGTATATAATTATTGGTAGTTGGGTGCCTTCGAGTAAATGTCGCCAATTTTCCAGAGCCAATTTTATAGCAAGCAGTTCCTTTTCACCCACGGGGTAATTTATCTCGGGACTGCTCAGGGATTTAGAAAAAAAAGCGACTGGATGAAGTGGTGAAGTGTGGGTAGGTCGTTGGGAGAGTATTGCTCCTACTGCCATGTTTGACGCATCTACCTCCAGAATGTATTGGAGGGATGGGTCTGGATGGCGTAATATGGGAGCGGAAGTAAACCTTGTCTTTAACAAGTGGAAAGCCTTATTTGCTTCTTCTGACCATTTAAATTGTATTTTTATGCTAGTGAGCTGTGTGAGGGGTCTCACAATAGCAGAAAAGTTTTTTATGAACTTCCTGTAGAAATTTGAAAATCCCAGGAATCGCTGTAGCGCCTTGCGTGTAGTTGGTGTAGGCCAATCCTGAATGCAGGATATTTTACTCATGTCCATCTCGATTCCTGTTTTGGATATGATGTAGCCTAGAAAGAGTACCTCATCTTTATGGAACAAGCATTTCTTCAGCTTCACATAAAGATTATGTGCAAGCAATCTCGATAATACAAGTCTTACATGTCTTATGTGTTCAGACAGGGTCCGTGAATATATAAGTATATCGTCCAGATATACCACAACACAGACATCTAGTAAGTCTTTAAAAATATAGTTTATAAATCGTTGGAAAACTGCAGGGGCATTGCATAGGCCGAATGGCATCACAAGATATTCGAACAATCCGTATCTAGTTCTGAATGCAGTCTTCCACTCGTGTCCATCACGGATTCGAATGAGATTGTATGCTCCTTTCAGGTCTAATTTTGAAAAATAGGTAGCTCCACGCACCTGCTCAATGAGCTCAGGGATAAGCGGTAGAGGATAGCGATCTTTTATTGTGATAGCATTCAATTTCCTGTAGTCGATGATAGGTCTGAGACTTGAATCTTTATTGCGAACAAAAAAGAGTCCTGCTGCTGTGGAAGAAGTGGAAGGTCTAATAAAACCTTTTTCCAAGTTCTCATCCAAATAGGTTTTGAGATGGGCAAGTTCATCCTGTGAAAGAGGATAAACATGACCGAACGGCAATTTGCTATTTGGGAGTAGATCAATGCTACAATCATAGTCTCGATGAGGAGGTAATGCTTGAGCATTTTTCTCAAGAAAAACCTCAGAAAGATCCTGATAACATAGTGGTGCAATCTCATCTGTCACCACAGACAGAATCTTCCCGGAAAACGGGAGGTTACACGTTTCCTCGCAATAACAAGAAGGGAAGGTCAAGGACCGTTTCTTCCAATCTATGGTTGGTTGGTGTGTGTGCAACCAGGGAAGTCCCAACACAATGGGAAAGTGGGGTGAAGGTATTAAATCGAAGGTAGAAGTCTCCCTATGAGACTCGTTAATAGTGACTAGAAGTGCTTGTGTCTGATCGGTGATCGGACCAGAGGATAACGGAACACCGGTAATAAGACTTACTGAGACAGGTTTGAGTTTAGAAATAATAGGAATTTTATTTAAAGCAGCAAAACATATATCCATATAATTTCCACAAGATCCTGTGTCAATCATGGCCTTAGTAGTAATCCTGTTCTGGTCCCACTGTAATGTCAAAAAAACAGAAATGTAGGGGTTAGTGAATGAAGTTGTCAATCCTCCTAGGGAGACATGTGAACACTCACCCTTCTTTTTGTTGACTAGGGGACAGACGTTTATCTTGTGATCCGGGGATGCACAGTACAAGCAGAGATTTTCATTTCGTCTTTTGGCTTTTTCCATAGTTGATAGCGGTGGGCGTATGGTTCCTATCTCCATAGGAACGGGGTCAACGGCCAGACTCCGAGAGGAAACGGATAATGGCATTCCCATCTTTTCAGCCTTTCTTTCTCGTAGTCTTCTATCTATGGTAATACTGAGTTGTATTAGTGCATCCAGGGTTTTTGGCAGATCCGCTCGGGCGAGCTCGTCCTTAACGACTTCTGATAGGCCAAGCCTAAATTGGGTTTTCAGAGATGCATCATTCCATTCTGAATCAAGGGTCCATCTCTTGAACTCTGCGACAAAGTCTTCTACAGGCCTCCTTCCTTGTTTCAAGGATCTTAACTGAAGATCAGCAGTACTCTGCCTATTGGGGTCATCATATAGGCTAGTGAGCTCTGCCAGGAACAAGGCATAGGAGTTGAGAAGCTGGTCGTTTTTCTCAAAAAGAGAATCTGCCCAGGCTCGAGGATCGTTTGATA
Source organism: Pelophylax lessonae (assembly GCF_965119305.1). Classification (NCBI taxonomy): domain Eukaryota; kingdom Metazoa; phylum Chordata; class Amphibia; order Anura; family Ranidae; genus Pelophylax; species Pelophylax lessonae. The sequence goes on along the minus strand of NC_138777.1, from coordinate 81,290,264 downwards.
GGTAAGAAATAATAGTACAAACCTTAATGTGATCAGTAAGGTAGATACGAGGTTTTAGCAAAAAAAGTAACTCACATGCGTTTTTAAATTCGCGAAATTTTTTGCGATCGCCTGTAAATACCAAAGGGGGATTTATCTTGGGTTCAGGGGACTGAGCAGAGGTAAGTTGTGTCAGTCTAATTACCTGCTGCGACAGAGCCTGATTATCTTCTTTTAATTCAGCAAGTGCGTGTATTAACGCAGATACTTGCTGTTTTAATTGTGTCACCTGAGTGGTTATTTCTGCTGAATCCATTTTTTGGTTCGTTCAATCTGTAACGCTTCTGCGTTTCTTATATGGTGTGGATTTTCAGCTGCAGAAATAGTTCCACGTCAGTAGTCATGTAAGAGATATGCTGAGATACCATTCCCAACCTCAATGACTCATCATGTGTGGAAGGTCTTATTTCAGCCAGTAAATACACACAATTAGCAAGCTGGTTCCTAGAGTGACTTTATGTATGTGGTAACACAATGATGAAGGTTGAGGGATAGGTTGAGTGGAGGTGGTAGGTGATAGACACTTGAAGGTGAGACAGTAGCAGATGGATGCAGGAAGGTTTAGCAATGTTGTATGATAGCAGATGATAGAATAGCAGGTGGACATACAAAAGAGATCAACCCATCGCAGAAAAGTAGCAGTAGTCTCAAGAGCTAGCAATCTAGTTATGCAGATGTGATAAACAGTCTTTACTATGCAGAGCTAGATAGTGTAAGCTTAGTATAAGTTTATAGAGAATTCCCCTGCGGGGTACTTAGCACTATTAGCGATACAGCCGAAGGGTGGTTCAGGAGAGGCGGATGATCCAGTAGCGGGATACAGGGATCATCGCAGCGAGGTTCCGTCAGCGAAGTAAGCTTGCAAGCATGGAAGCTTCAAGCAAGGTTAGCATCCAGGTAAGGGTGTTTGAACGAACACATGTGAGTGAGAACCGGCGCTTTAAATAGCCATCTAGTCCGGCGCTGGGTGATGACAGCTCCAGTCTTAAAGGTGTATGCGCACCTTTCCAAAAGTAAATGGTGGGGCGCATACACTTGTGGAAAGTGTAATTTAGGGTACCAAAGGTACCGGAATATTACACCCGGGTGGTCTAGTAAGGCTTTTATGTACTTTGGGAAGATAATATATAGTCGGAATCCTGGGAGCCAAAGGCACCAAGAATTCCTTCTCCTTCTTGTTGATAATACCTTCCTCATAACCTTTAGCCACAATTTTCTCCAACTGTTTCTTATATTTGAAGGTGGGGTCTTTTTTCAAAACTTCATAGGTGTTATTATCAGATAACAACCTTTCCATCTCTTCTGTGTATTGTTCCTTATTGAGAAGAACAATACCCCCACCTTTGTCCGCCGGTCTTATTACAAGATTTTTATTCTCACAAAGGGATTTCACTCCTTTTTTCAGATCTCTCTGTGGTTGTGATTTAAATTCTTTGTCTTCCAATTATTTTAAAACTAGGTCTTTAAAAATGGTCACATGGTGACTCTGTACTCCTGAGGGATTGAATAAGGAAGCATTCCTAAGACCTGTTGGAATGGAAGTGGTGGATGTATAAGAAACATGATTTCTTTCATTGGCGTTGGACAAAAAATGTCGCTTGACATTAAGTTTTCTCATATACTTGTGAATGTCGATAAAGGTTTCAAATTTATTCAATTGTTTTTTTGGAGCGTACTTAAGCCCATTATTGAGGGTATGCTTTTCGGAATTCGTCAATGCGATCCCACTGAGATTAAAGATTCCATTGGTTTCTACATTGGACTTCCGATTAGATCCCCCTCTGCAGCCTCTTTTCACTTTTTTCGATTCCCTTTTTTGGGGCCCTGTCCTAAAAAATTCTTCTTTTTGGCACTAATAGGTGTCTTCTGTGGAGGTATTTCCCTCCAGTCATCTCTCTCCTCATATCTCTCATGTCTAAGAGGTTCATACCTGTTATGGGAGCTAGTGGGATATGGTCTAGGAGTGTGTGGTGAGTCTGAGTAATTTCCCATATAGTCTACTTGTACTCTTCTTGGGGATCTTGATCTGGAACGTCTCCAAGTCCTTTCAAATGAAGGATGACGATATCCTTGATCCCTTGACCTTGAACGTCTCCGCGTCCTATCAGATGAGGGATGGCGATATTCCTGTTCCCTCCTATAATCTTGTACTTTAGGGCGTCCTTTTTCATAGTCACCTTTACCTTTATTTTTGTTTTTTTTTCTGGTGATTGGATGCGTTCTCTCTCAAAGGTTTGAGCTTTGTATTCTCTTTTGACTTTTCTTGGGAATTCTCATTTTTTTTGGACCTAATAGGTTCTCCAGAGACAGAAGCTACAGCTCCTACTTCACTGACTCCCTCCTCCATGGGAGCCTGTTCTAAATTGAGAATTTCTCCTCCCTCTTGAGTATTTTGCCACTTAAACACTCTAGAGGTTTTATAATCCTCGAGATCTCTAAAAAACTTTTTTCTCTTCTTGATCTTTTGTTCTTCTTCCTCCATTGCTATAATTTCTCTCAACTCGTGATTGTAAATTTTGTACGCCTCCTCCTGCATGGAGGGCGATAATTTTTCTTTTATTTCCAAAATCTCCTTGTTAAGTTTAAGGACCTTTTTCCTCTTTTTGTCTATTAAAAAATTTAGGAGGCTCATGCCAGCCCCATTGAAAAATTGTGACCACTCTAGTAGGTCCGGGTCTCCTTGGTCTGGATAGACATTCCATCTCAGACTCCTTGGGACCATTTTTTCTTCCACATATTTTTCCAAAAAGGCAATATCCCATGAGGCATGTAATTCCGCCACCATCACATTTTTTAACCTCATAAATACGCCTCTTAAATCAGAAACTTCTGATGGTTTTTTACTTTCAATAGATTTTTATTGAAGTTTTACAAAATACAAGAAATTAAACCATAGTCGTGTTCAACATGAATTAACCGTGACAGGATCATGAATAAGAGAATGCACTGGAACATGGATATGAAAATTCGCATACATGTAGACAGTATAAGTACATAAGATACTGCATAGGTACCAATATCAGAAGTCACATAAAAGACCCGTGACAATCCATTAAAAGTGCATTTTACAGAACGAGAACCCAAACTTTAATTAAAGGTAGGGAGGGGAGGAAGGAAAATTGCCTGTAACGCAGACATTAACTAGGAATATGGGCTTTGCAACCATGCCTGCCACTCCTTATAGAATTTTGGACCCTGGAATTTAGAGTAAGCATATGCCTTCTCCATAGAACATTGTAAGTTGACTAGCCGGATTGCTTCCGTGTGGGAAGGTGCAATGGGCTTTCTCCAGTGACGTGCTATGACCGTTTTGGCCGCCACTAGTATATGTACAGAGACTGTTCTTAGGGAGGGTGGGAAGGTATCCAGACCTAACGAGAGTAAGGCCAGGGCAGGGTTGGGGGCCTGAGGATGCCAGTGGTGGTGGACAGAACCTCAAACATCTTTCTCCAAGTTGGATGGACTCCCATATTCAGTATTACCGACTTACTAAAGTTGACCTTATAATACGAGATCTTACTGAAGGATTGCAGGATGTCGTGAGTGGCAGGTAAGGAAACTGTAGGGTTTGTGAGGCTCAGAATGACGTCATCTGCAAAAAGTGTGACGACATGGTGAGATCTGGGGAATTTAAATCCTGATACTAGTGGGCTCTGCCGTATTTGCGCTGCTAATGGTTCAATTAGGAGGTTAAATATCAGGGGGGAAAGTGGACATCCCTGACGTGTCCCGTTTGAGATGGAAAACGGTTTAGAGAGTGTGCCAGCCGACATCACTCTGGCGGAGGGGTTCGAATATAACGTGATGATAGCAGACACGATGGGACCAGAGAAGCCGAATTTTTGTAGGACTGCTCGCATGTAACCCCAGTGAACTCGGTCGAACGCCTTCTCTGCATCAATAGATAAGAGCAGAGAAGGCGTCCGAGTGCGCTCCGCATAATGCATCAGGTTTACTACACGCCTGGTGGCGTCCGGAGCCTGTCGACCCTGGACAAATCCCATTTGGTCGTCCCCTACTAGGGAACGTAAAACTTTGGCTAGGCGATTCGCTATGATCTTCGCGTAAACTTTTACATCTGAGTTCAACAGAGAGATTGGCCTAAAGTTCGCCGGGGTGTTGGGAGGTTTCCCAGGTTTAGGCAGGGTGGTGATGTGGGCCTGTAACTTTTCATCGGGTAGAATTCCTGTGTCTATAGCTTGTGCGAAGAGTGTCAACATATGTGGGGAGATGATATCTTGCATGGCTGTGTAATATTCATTAGTCAGGCCGTCAGGCCGTCAGGCCCCGGGGACTTGTTGGACGGCATTGATTTGATAGTTTTGGATAATTCTGAGGGGGGCAATGGGGCTAATGAGGAAGGAAAGCATTTCCGGCGAAAGTGACGGGAGATGTAAATGTTGAAGGAAAGCTTGTATGTCAGTGTCTGTGGGTTGCGGTGTGGAATTATCTGCATTCAAATTATACAGGGCGCTGTAATAGTCCGCGAAGGCGTCGGCTATTTTTTGGGGGTGGACGTGCCTCTCGTTAGTGTGTGGATGTTGGATGCTGTCTATTTTTGATTTAAGCCGCCTAGCTTTAAGGCGTGAGGCCAGAAATTTGCCGGCTTTGTTGTGGGAAGAGTAGTAGTTAACACGAATCCGCGCTAGCAGTTTATCATGCTGCTCAGTCAGCAGTCTGCGGAGGTCCGAACGGAGAGACGTCAGCCGGGAAGCATGTGTGGGGGAAGGGGAAGTCTTATTTAGCACATCAAGGGAACTCAAAGTTGCGCCTTCTTTTTAACCGGGAGCCTAGTTGGATTAAAAGTCCTCTTATGAACGCCTTATGCGCGTTCCAAAGGGTGGAGGGGGAAACTTCTGGTGTGTGGTTTAGGTGGAAAAACTCCTGTAGGTTCGTTCGTAGATGTTTTAGGGTGTCAGGGTCCGAGAGTAAGGAGTTGTTGCATTTCCAAATAAAGGTGGAGGTGGCGGGTGGGCTGGTGGATAGGGTCATATGGACAGCGGCGTGAATCTGACCAGGTGATGGTGGAGATGGAAGAGTCAACAAGGAGTGGTAGTGTGGCAGAGTCGACTAAAAACATGTCAATCCTGGAGTACGTGTTGTGGCTTGCAGAGAAGAAAGAGTAGTCCCTCTCCTCTGCGTGCTGGTATCTCCAAACATCGTGGAGCCTTTCTGAGTGCAATAAAGCGGCTAGAGAGGGAAGTTTAGAATGTGGCCTAGCCGAGGAGTCTAAGGCATGGTTGGCTACAAGATTAAAATCCCCACAAATTATCAATTTACCTGACCTTAGTTTCATAACTTTCGAACACAGTTTACGCAGAAAGGATAGCTGACGTACATTGGGGGCATATACGTTAACTATGGTATATACACAGTTATCGATAGTGCAATTAACAATCAGATAGCGGCCTTCCTTGTCCTCCACCATTCTGGAAAGGGAGGACAAGGAGTTACTAAAAGCCAACATCACACCTCTTTTTTTGCATTAAACGAAGCATGAAACACATGTGGGTAATCCGGGTGAGTGCACCGTGGAGCATTTCCATGGAGAAAGTGGGTTTCCTGTATTGCTAAAACATCCGCCTTAGCTGAGCATGCCTTCTTCCACATCGAGTGGCGTTTCGCGGGGTGGTTCAACCCCTTAGCGTTCATGGACAGAAAGTTAATAGGCATCGGAGGTCATAAAAGGGTCCAGGATTAACGTGGATGTCTCAGCGGCATAGGGGCGTAAGGAGCAAGGGAAGAAGTAGGGGGGTCTGATCCCGCCCGTGTAGGGGCCCATGTGTGTAGAAGGGGGCAACAAAATTGTACCTGAGGCGTTTTTCCCGATCGTCGGAAGGCAGGGCCCACTCGAGGCCTTAGGAGAGGTAGTCTTGGATGTTCTGCGTTGACAGTGGCTTGGGTGGTTGATAGAGGAAGGCACAGTGCGGCTAGTTGTTCGGAAGCTGCGGAGGAGGGTGAAACTGCATGTATACAAAAAGTAAGGCACAGTCACTTGCACGGCACGGTTAGCGATGAAGGATCCATCTAAACAATAAAACAAAAGGGACGAACAGACACACAAACATATAACAGGTAAAAAAGACATGGCCCACCGGGGCCAAGTGGGTAGCAGGAGCTACAAAATTTACAGGGGGGTAAAAGAGCACGGTGAAGAGTGCTACTTTAAGGCAAGCCAGGAGGGCCGGGCATGCCCGGTAATGGTGAACTGTGAGTGTCACTTGTGGCGGCTGCGGGATCTTGAATTTCTTGATGCCACCTGCCATTCAGGTTGCACGCGGGGTGGCAGCGGAGGCAGAGCAGGGGCAGATGAGGATTCAGGGGCATCGGGTACAATACCCCATTGGCGAAGAACCCGTAATCCTTGGTCCATGGTGGTGACTTGCGTGTTCGAGCCTTGGTGGGTTATACACAGTTTTGCAGGATATTTCCATTTGTAAATGATTTTATGGTTGCGGAGCGCCTTGGTGATAGTATTGAGGTTGCGGCGTTGCTGCAGTGTATACTGTGAATAATCTGGCAACACTTGGACCGTCGCCGCCCGTTCCGGAAGATGATCTCTACGTCGGAAGGCCTCCAATATCTTTTCCTTAGCTTGGAAAAAGTGTATGCGAAGCAGGACGTCCCTAGGAACATCCTGCGGAAGAAAGGAGGGCTTTGGGATTCTGTGAATCCTGTCTATGGTGAAGTCCGCATTGGTTAGGGCGGGAACGACCAGTTGGAAGAGGTCACGAACAAAGTTCGGGAGCTGGTTAGGTAGGAGAGTTTCTGGAATGCCACGTAGCTTTAAATTGTTGCGCCGTGACCTGTCTTCCAAGTCGGCAAGCTTGGCGTGGATGCGATCCATGTCAGTCTGTTGGGCTGTATGAGAATCCACTAGGGCATTGTATGAGACTGCAAATTCATCCATCTTGCATTCCACATTATTAACCCTTTCGCCCAGTCCATGAAGCTCCTTTTGGCAGTAAGCTATGGAGGATGATACAGTGGCTTGCATCGATTTATGCATCATGGACAGGATGTCTCTTAAAGCAGTGTCAGAAATAGGCTGTCCTGTGGTAGGGATGGAGGCAAAGGGATCTGGTGCAGGTACATAGGCCCATGCAGAGACCGTAGCAGAGTCTTGGTCACTCACCTCCATGGATGTGGAGCGGGCTGTGTGGTGGCTGTCTTCCCACCGAGGCTTTGATTTGGCCGGGCTGTGGGTGGATGGCGTGGAGGGCGAGGAGTCCGTAGATCGCTCCGGTCTAGATTGCTTGTTAGCCTCTGCAGTGTCTGAGCGCGCCGGTGACGTCACGGCTGCGACATGGCTGGGAGACACTAGAGGGCGGGCATCGCTAGCTTGCTGCTGGGCTCCAGCGCCATTTTTCTGTAGTCCCGAGGCTGCCGGGTGGAAAAATTCAGACAGTTTGCGGACTGCTGGCGGGTCTAACTTCCTCCGCGACATGCTGCGAGGGTGCCTCGGGTGTTCCCCCAGAGATCCCTTTAGGTTAGGACGTCTGACACTCCCGTGGATGGGCCGTAGATGCGGTAATTAGTGGGCATGCAGCGGAGCTCCCTCTTCAAGCGGCCATACTGTCCGGCGGTCGCCACGCCCCCAGCAACTTCTGATGGTTTTTTATCAAAAACCTCTTCTATTGCAAGTTTGCGCTTGCTGTGATACTCAAAGATATCCATCATAAACTATCTGCTGCAACTCAATAAGATAATAAAGAATGTATTAGGGGGGATGGGTGCGCTGATAGTGTGTTGAAGCTGCTCCCGGTATTCAGTGCTTAGTGAATATAAATAAATTGTGTGGTGTGGGGTGCACTAAACAACAATATATATGTGAATAAAAATTAACATATATCAAACTATGAATATACAAAGTATTCGTGCAAATCAAATAGTGCAAATATAGCTATAGCGTGTTGTAGGACAGGAAGGAAAGTGTTTACTTCCGGTGTCACCAGGATGTGATAACTAGATCGATCCCATTCTTATATTTTAGTTATTTTTAACACAGAATAAAGTATTTTTTATATACCGTTTTTAATATAAGGAAGGTTACCCAAATTGTAGAAATTTGCTTTAAATTGCCATCAGCCAGAAGTCCCACATCATACTTGCTTTGCAGACACCGGAAGTTAGACAGTCTGCTTCCACCTGTATAAATAAAACGGAAGTGACGTTGCGCCAGTAGTCCTGTCTCAGTAGAAGTCTTATTGGAAGAAACCAGTCAGATTAGGAGGCGCACACGTCACATACAACTTGTGGTCCGTGCTGCAGCCGGATGCAAGCCTCTGCAGGAATTTGTATGCTTTTATTTTATGCTGAATTCAAGACATCTAATTGTAAGTGCAATACTGTATTGTTTTGAATAAATCTCAAGGGTAATACACTATCAGTCCTCCCTTTCCTTTATTACACGGTGGATCTGTGAGTCTGAAAGGAAGGAGCAAACAGTGTTTCTTGCTGACGCAAGTGCAACTGATTGCCATCTAGTGGAGGAGGAATGTCAGTGTGGCTGCTGCATCTAACTCTAGGATTTTAAAGAGGAAGCGAGGCTGTGGTTTCACTGAATAAGTGTATACTGATTACCATCTGGTAAGAGGCTAATTCTAGGTGATTTGCACGAGGTGTTTGCTCACAAGGAGATTGGATTTTGGTTCAGCACATTATATATAATTGCACCTTATTTATTTCCGTTTGGTAAGGAAGAATTTCACTTGGTGGTGGATACACGTATTATTTGGATAGAATACAGTTTTCTACTCACCTGCATCATTTACTTATGGACATTTATGAACTTTTGTGTTTTTGCACTATTTGATTTGCACGAATACTTTGTATATTCATAGTTTGATATATGTTAATTTTTATTCACATATATATTGTTGTTTAGCGCACCCCACACCACACAATTTATTTATATTCACTAAGCACTGAATACCGGGAGCAGCTTCAACACACTATCAGCGCACCCATCCCCCCCTAATACACTTTTAAATATTGTTGATTTGTTTTTTTGTGACAAAGGGTATTTTGAGGGCATCCCCACACCATTATTTTTCTGCAATTCCCCACCCTTTCCTGGCCACCAAGGGACTTCATGCGAAAAGAAAACAGCTTCAGGTCCCCCTAATGTCCATATCAGACCCTTATTAATTGACTGGTATGGATATTGAGGGGAACCTCACATGCATAATACTGGTAGTCTTCTAAGAATAATTACTGGACTGTGGGTTCTTTTTTATGTCCCTATAAATTGTTCATTGAAATTATTTTGATGCAAATAACACTTAAACAATAGGAAAAACCACAATAGGTTTGGGAATGGGGCAAGGGCATTGTAGCCTGAAATTAAAGGTCATGACAAAATAAATCATATCTGTAAAATAAACAGAAGATGATGAAAACTATAACATGTCAAATTGATAGTCTGAATACAATATCAAGAAAAAAATGAAAGCATATAGAGTCTGTACACGGAGTGTTTTTTTTTCATCAAAGTATAAAAAAGAAAGTTATACCTTGAAAGTTCAGCGCCCCCCCTGTGGGGGAGTACTCAGGTGTTGGACAATCCACCAGGAATTCCCCCTGCAAGCAGTGGTCACACTACATAGTTAGACCCTACAGCTCCATCTTTATTGGCAATACTGAGAACTCTGATGTTGATCAGTCGGATGTCCAGCGTCTTGGGTTGAATCCCTCTACTCCCAGGGTAACACCTTATTTTTATCTGGGTCTATTCCAGTACTCACCTGGATGCGTGTCTGCATATTGCCTCCCATACCCGTCATGGGGGAATGCCCTCGGGCATCCCTTATCTTTGCTGTCATTGTTCGCTGGTTCCTCCTGGATGATTTGTGTATAATTTCCTCCTGAAGAAGCGGTCTTTACCGTGAAACATGTAGAGGACTCAACATACATCTTTGAGTAACTATATTGGATGCCCTCAGCGCCATCTGAGGACATTACATTACCAGCAATACCAGTTTGGCAATATGAAGGATTTTTGATGATGTCGTTATAATTGTCTTTTCTCTTTTATATGCACATATATTTTTAACTATGTACAAATAAAACTTTATATTTTTTAAGTGTTATTGCAATCCTTGGGTACTGAGACAGTCCATTTATTCCTTCTTGAATAATATTCAAATAATTGCAGCAGCTGCTATAAACGATCAATGACCAAAGAAAAAATGTCAGTAAACCCAATGTGCATCTAGGTACATTTGGCTAATAACATTAGCAGCGCTGATGTGTCTCCTTAACTCACTGTCCTCATTTTTCTGTAATGAAGTATTTAAATATAGTTAATAAGCATTGATAGAAAGTTCCTATAGTCCATGCAATCGGTGCTCATCCAGGTGTTTAAATTGCTGTAAAGATGGACAGTGTCCTCCTTCACCCCACCAAGCGTGCTCCCCTCTAAGGTAATGGGCACTCACCAGACATTTATGTAAGTAAGCCTTTGAATATATAGGTTTTCCTCCAATGCTCTCCAACTTTGTTCCACTGAACACTTCCTTAATAAGACACCAGCTCTCCAATGTTGAGTGCTGGCTAACTGTACATCCCAACTACATACAATTGCTGTATTCTTCCTATGGGCGTTTGTATCCATATGGTGGTCTTTGGACACATATACTGAGCTATATGTATATACCAGGAGAGGAGTACTTTGGAGAGCTGGCATCTTATTAAGGAAGTGTTCAGTGGAACAAAGTTGGAGAGCATTTTAGAAAAACCTATATATTCAAAGGCTTACTTACATAACTGCCTGGTGAGTGCCCATTACCTTAGAGGGGAGCACGCGTGGTGGGGTGGAGGAGGACACTGTCCATCTTTACAGCAATTTAAACACCTGGATGAGCACCGATTGCATGGACTATAAGAACTGTCTATCAATGCTTATTAACTAAATTTAAATACTTCATTACAGCAAAATGAGGACAGCGTGTTAAAAAAAATACATATGTTTAAAACTGCTACGCAAATACTGTGACATAAAAAATTTCAACACCCACCATTTTATTCTCTAGGGCCTCTGCTTAAAAAAAAAAAAGATAAAAAAAAGAAATATATATCTATATATATAGATATATATATATATACATATATTTGTATATATGAAGATGATGCTTACAGCTATGAGAGAATTGTCAGCAGTGACCTGGATGGCAAGCGGTTAACCCCTTTAATACTGTGCACTTCTCCCCCTTTCAGTCCAGGACAATTTGAAGCTGCAGGCATCATTTACATATCTTTTTTTTTTTTTTTCTGCAGGTGATTCCCTGCACAGTAAAAACAATCATAACAGCTGTTCAGCTGCTTGAATGTTTTTACAGGTGGCAGGAGGGAACGACCCCCCCCCCCCTCCCGCTGCCCTCGAGTGCTTTTACTGGCTCACCTGTGTGATCAGGGAGCTTGGGATTAAATAGTCCAGCAGTGGCCGTTTACCATAGAGCTGACACACAAAAGTGTTTTTTTAACAACAAAAATGCGTTTGAAAAATTGCTGCACAAATACCGTGTCACATAAAAAATTGCAATGACCGCCATTGGAATTCCTTTAATTTACAGGAATTTTCTCTCATTTCCTGTTTGACTATGGGATAGGAAGTGAAGGGAAATCTCCACAATTTGACACAGACGGCGGAAAAAAAAATTTGACAGTTGTAACCATCCCTTGCTCGACCTAAGCTAAACAACCGATGTTATCATTGAGAAGGGATGACTGAGAACAGCAATGAATAATGTTCCAAAGAGAAAGATGCTCCATGACACATACTTACAGTGACAGCTTCCATATCTTTTCTTCACAGAATAGGGAACAATTAGCAACTGGACACAAAAGGATCTTTAACATTTGCAAAATTCAGAGGGGGCTGCTTATCAAAATACTCAATTTATTAACATTGTTTGCTTTTATTAGTATTTTGACATGCCTATGAGATGGATATGATAATCTAAATATTTGTAAAAATTGTGGGAATTTGCCCCAATTTTTACATCATTTCCTAAATACCATAACATTAAGTACTGTAGAATAAAATGTTATCCTACAAGTGCTTCCAACTTACGTTTGGTTGTGCATCAGAGATTTGATTAGCTTTTTCACAGTGCTATTCTGGAACAAATCTAAACACAATAGTTTAGTCTAAATTAGTATTTGTTATAATGTCTTGTTTAATTGTTACTGACAAAGGTGATAAAGTTATTTCTTGCCTTTGTGGAGAATTGTATGTACTTACTGTAGTGAAGACAAATGTCTACTTTTTTTCCTTGACAATATCATACTCCCATAAACAGTAGAGAGTAATACTTTACTATAGCATTTTTTGAACCTTTGCTGAAAAAAAAAGGTAAAAGCCTTAACGAGATTGTAAAGGTTAAAGAAAATAACAAGCATGTCTATAGAAAAATGGTATTTTGGCTCAAGCCACACACATCCAAAGTACAAAATACAAAAAAGCTGCAGGGCCTGATATGCCAAAACCTGCCTAACTAAGCAGACTTTACAGGCTAAGTGCAGGAGACATAAACTACATATAACAATATCTTTAATGTACAAAATACATAAAAAATAGAGGGCAGAAGGCCTAAAATTGATACACTCTGCTTTGGTACCGGAAGACTGAGCATATATAAATATCAGGACATATAGTAGCACTTGAAGAAATATATTCTTCCGGTACCCTGAACTGCCAGATCAATGTTTTGCCAGTAATACGGCTTCTTCAGGACCCAATATGGCACAGTAAAGCAACACTAAAGGTTTATTTATAAACAAAAATTGTGTAACTACATGTGGTATATCCTTCTATCATAATTAACAAAAAAATCATTTGATTAATCATAATGCTTACAATATTGCAGTGGATCTTACAAATCCAATGAAATACAGACTGGGGGTGGGCATAAGGGCATCAGGATCCACAGCCAGCAGCGGAACCTTGTCCAGGGCAGAAGAAGTAGGAACAAGCTTGTGGATCAATATATCCCTTCATATCTCATACATGTATAAACAGTGTCTTGGTTGTGTGAAATCACCAGGAATATATATATATATATATATATATATATATATCAAAAAACAGGGTTACAGGACAATAAAAGTGAGCCATTAACTATATAAATATCAAGGATGTACAAGCGAGGTACAAGCGATGGAGCCAAAGAGGCCACAGTGTTAAGTTGAAACATGCAAGTAGAAGACCATTTTCTATTTCACCCCTTTCTAAGATGAAAGTATGAGCAGTCCTTCTTCGTGCACATATTTCTATTTTACAAATATGGAGTGATGAATCCACCTAAGCTAAACAACCGATGTTATCATTGAGAAGGGATGACTGAGAACAGCAATGAGTGATGTTCCAAAGAGGAAAATGCTCCATAACACATACATTGACAACTTCCATATCTTTTCTTCACAGAATAGGGAACAATTAGCAACTGGACACAAAAGGATCTTTAACTTTAGAAAAATTCAGAGGGGGGTGCTTATCAAAATACTCAATTTATTAACATTGTTTGATTTTATTAGTATTTTGACCAGCCTATGAGATGGATCTGATAATCTAAATATTTGTAAAAATTGTGGGCATTTTCCCCAATTTTTACATAATTTCCTAAATACCATTACATTAAGTACTGTAGATTAAAATGTTATCCTACAAGTGCTTACAACTTACGTTTGGTCATGCATCAGAGATTTGACTAGCTTTTTCACAGTGCTATTCTGGAACAAATCTAAACACAATAGTTTCATCTAACTTAGTATTTGTTAAAATGTCTTGTTTAATTGTTACTGACAAAGGTGATAAAGTTATTTCTTGCCTTTGTGGAAAATTGTATGTACTTACTGTAGTGAAGACAAATGTCTACTTTTTTTCCTGGACAATATCATACTCCCATAAACAGTAGAGAGTAATAAGGTATTATAGCATTTTTTTGAACCTTTGCTGAAAAAAAAAGGTAACAGCCTTAACAAGATTGTAAAGGTTAAAGAAAAAAACAAGTATGTCTATAGAAAAATGTTATTTTGGCTCAAGTCACACACATCCAAAGTGCGAAATACAAAAAAGCTGCAGGCCCTGATATGCCGGAACCTGCCTAACTAAGCAGACTTTACAGGCTCAGTGCAGGGGACATAAGATACATAAAAAAATATCTTTAATGTACAAAATACATAAAAAATAGAGGCCGAAAGGCCTAACATTGATACACTCTGCTTTGGTAACGGAAGACTCAGCATATATAAATATCAGGACATATAGTAGCACTTGAAGAAATATATTCTTCCGGTAACCTGAACTGCCAGGTCAATGTTTTGCCAGTAATACGGCTTCTTCAGGACCCAATATGGCACAGTAGAGCAACACTAGAGGTTTATATATAAATTGTGTAACTACGTGTGGTATATCATTCAATCATAATAAACAAAAATAATAAACAAAAAATGAATTTGATTAATCATAATGCTTACAATATTGCAGTGGATCATGCAAATCCAATGAAATACAGACTGGGGGCGGGCATAGGGGAATCAGGATCCACAGCCAGCAGCAGAACCTTGTCCAGGACAGAAAAAGTAGGAGCAAGCTTGTTGATCAATATATCCCTCAATATCTCACACATTTATAAACAGTGTCTTGGTTGTGTGAAGTCACCAGGATATATATATATATATATATATATATATATATATATATATATATATATATATATATATATTTAAAAGCCAAAATTAAGCAGCGCTAGCATTGGTGACATTCATCATGTGAAACAAATAATAAATAATCAATTCATCAAAACATCTAAAACATATATAAAATTCTATAGGTGATCAAATTAAAGTGCTCAAGTGCTGAAAAAATATTAATACAAAATCCAACAGAAAACTCTAAAAAGTGAATAAATAGGAAAAACAGTCCTTATTCGTGATCCAAAGTAAGGTGCTCAGGTGCTGAAATATATATAAGGTGCTTCAAAGTGATAGGTGTCCCTCTCGGTTCCCCACTCACCAAATTGCCAATATTTGGAAGCCTTGAGATTATATTGCACATTAGCCCTTTAATGCCAGGATCTTAAGGGTATTTCTCCATAAGCCTTTCGATATAGGTAAGTATATGGATCCGCTTCCACATCAACCATTAAAATAAGAAGAGGCCGTACATAGTGAAGTAGGTTTTAGGCTGGTTTAATCACTACATAAGCCAAAATCATACTTACAAATGAAAGAACATTAAAAGCATGTAACAAGGTAACTCGTGTGCGCAGCGCTCGGCGTGCGTTCCACGAGCAGGAAGTTCCTGACCGGAAGTGACGTTCCGTCCTGTCCGTAACCGGAAATACGTCAAAGCATTTTGCCGTCCTCCACGGCGTTTTCAAAGACATCACTTCCTGTTTACGGACGCTATTTATATCGTTATCCCATCAATCGTCATATCCGGAATTTAATAATTAAACCCTAAATATTGCTCAAAACTTTGCAAATTGAATACTTGGATTCCTATATTTACATTGCAATCCAATTTGCAGGAAAGGTTTATCATAAATTAATTTGGTATTTATTTGACGGTTAATACGTCCGGGCATTACTTCCTGTTTACAATCATAACTTTAATGCACAAACCAAAAGCACAAAATTATATAAAAATAAATATAAAATGAATTGATTTTAAAAGTAAATATTACAATCACAGGATATTAAGTGGATAAAAAATTAAAATAAATAATTAAGTTATTAATTCATTTTTTGAGTGTATATTGGTAAAAATAGATAAGTAATTATTTATATATTGAGGGATATCTTCTAAAAAAGAGAATAATATTATATATACTACTTTTAAATATATATTCATGATTTTTACAAGGCAGGGAATTAGTATATAATGTTAATTATTGTGTTTTTATACAAAATTAAAAATGAATTTAAAATGTCTTAAATATTATGAATGTAGTTAAAATTAGTACACAAAATACATTAAAATTACTAGGAGGGGGAATGAATTTGTACAATGGAAATAAATATACGGAAGGATATTAAATATAGAGAGGGGGGATTATTATTATTAATAGGGAACTATATTAGTATATTATGAAGGAAAGATCCAAGCACATTAAAATATTAAGAAATATTATTCACCAATTGGATAAAAAGCAATTCACATCTAGATCTACATTTAGTCCTTTAGGTTTTAGTGTCTCCAAACGATGGATCCATTGGGTCTCATTTTGTGAAACAGCTTTTTTGAGGTTGCCTCCTCTCCAGTGGGGTTTAATTTTATCAATGGCGCAAAAGGTTAAAAGACTGGGATTGCTTTGATGTGCAATCTTAAAATGATGAGAGAGGCTGTAATTTTTAAAACCCTTTTTTATATTTAAAACATGTTCTCTTAACCTCACTTTCAGTTCCCTAGTGGTCCTTCCCACGTATTGTAATCCACAGGGACATGAGAGGAGGTAGGTTACGTGAGTAGATGCACAAGTGATACGTTTCTTTATTTGATATGTTTTTCCATTAAAAAAAGATTTGAATTCACTACTTTTCCTTTTCCTGTATCTGGAGGTTCTGCATATCATGCACCTCCCACAACTAAAAAAACCCACCTGATCCAAAAAGGTACACGTTTTGGTGGGAGGGTTAACTACATTATGAGCCAACTGCAACCTCAGAGTTTTTGGTTTTGTATATATGAATTGTGGTTTGGGAGGTAAAAGGGTTTTTTAAACATTATCTTTTAATAATAAGTGCCAATGTCTTTTAAAGATTCTTTCCATTTGGGAGTGTTGTCTTGAGAAACTAGTTAAAAATGCCATACTAAAATCTTTCTTTTTCTTATCTTTTTTGGTAAATAAATCTTTACGTTCAATATTTTTACTCTTATTTTTAACTGTAACAAGGTCCCTTTTCTTATATCCTTTTTCTTGGAATTTTTCCATAATTAATTCAGCTTGTTCATCATAATCACTCTCCTTATTACAATTCCTCCTTATTCTCATTATTCTCATATATATATATATATATATATATATATATGAAAAAACAGGGTTACAGGACAATAAAAGTGAGTCACTAAATATATAAATATCAAGGATGTACAAGTGATGGAGCCAAAGAGGCCACAGTGTTAAGTTGAAGAAATGTAGGAAGCCCAAATGTATCTATGGCCGAAGAATTGGAATAGATAGTCAGTGTGACTGATAAAAACAATATTTGGATGGCCCTCCATATAAGAGAAGAAGGGGGAACTAGTATAGTTTGATATTATACAGTTGTATATATCCAGCTTATAAATAGCAAGGCTGTATAAGTACTCACAGTAGATAAAGTAAACATCAGCACCAGTAGTCACTATCTGCCCCTCAACCCTGAAAGGTATACCTATTGTAAAGGGAAGAAGATGTAAGGCTAGACCCAAGTTCAAATATAGTATAGTCCCATAAATAGATTGCCACATGGGGAAAAGAGGCTGCACTCACCGCATTTCCATGGAGGCCCTCAAAACCATCCACCCAGTTGCCAGTACCGCCATCAACTGCCGACCCTTATATACCCAACATGTCTACACTTACCTGCTCTGTGAAATGGAATTGCACAAAGCGGCCATGAACCTCTTCTTCTTGGGTCTACCGCCTGCGCTCCGGCCCTTCCTCTGTGTCCAGTACCCCATGGGAAGCCGCTTCCCATGGGGACACTTGTGTGTCATCTCTTGACACAGACAGCAGCCCTCCGCTCCTTTATCACTGGCTTTGATTGACTGCACTGGAAGGAATTGGTTCCAGTGCCCCAGCAAAGCCAGTGAGACCCGAAAGTGAGGGGAGAGAAAAGCTGCAGACGTCCACAACGCTGGATTGAATGAGGGCTCAAGTAAGTAAAATGGGGGGGGGGGTGAGGGGGGATGCTGATGCCTAAACATTTTATACTTTAATACAAGGAATCTATTAAGGTAAAAAATGTTTAGGCTTTAGAACCACTGAAACCAAGTGGAGATAAACCCGCTGATTTGACCACTTCCTGCCCAAGGCAGTCATATGATGTCCTGGACATCATGCAGCTGCAGGCATCATCCAGATATCTTTTTTTCTGCCAGTGATTCCGTGCAAAGTATAAACAATCATAGAGGGTTTATTCCCCCCCCCCCACCAACATCCCTCCGGTGCTTCTACCGGCTCGCCTGTGCTATTGGCGAGCCAGAGAATGAATTGGCTGGCAACAGCTGTTTACCATAGATCTAACCAAGGACCAGATGGTCCCTGGCCATCTCTATCACCTTCGGAGGCCAGGCATGACAGTATGACGTCACTTCCGGCCTCGGCAGATGTAAACACTGCCGTGTTTTAAGCTGGAAAGGCTGAGATTGCTTCTTTTTTATTTCAGGCTTTCCGGCATAGAGGAGAGATGTGGTGTCTTATAGACCCCCAATCTCTATGCTAAGAGGACCTGTCGTGCACTATTCCTATTAGATCATAAAATCACAGTGTAGCACTGAATAAAACTAATAACATATAGCCCTAACCAAAAACAATTCATACATAAAATTAAATGAGAGAGTCCCAAGGTGAACAGGTGCTCATGCAGAGAATAAATCCAATAGGTGTAATCCACTCAGTGAATCCTCCACCAGTCAAACTAGCATCTCACCTCCAGACAAGCCCTTGTGTTAACAGATGGGCAGACATGCAGAGTCCTAGAGACCAATAGTGTAAGACAATCACTGCTGTAGCACTGTAAATGACATGGGATCCTCACTCCATGGCAATCCAGTCAGTCACCATAAAAACATAAAATACTGCACATAGTGTGTAATGTAATTATGAGACGCTTTATTAATACAAATGGTTAAAATTACTGAATCAAGCACTGTGCCCAGTGCGAGGTATTACAGCTGATCCATACAAAGTCCTCCATGCAGTGATGCTTGCATTCCTTGTAATAGGAATAAAAGTGATAAAAAAAAAAAAAAAAAAACAATTCAAGGGAAAGTGTAAAAAAATTAAATAAATAAAAAAAAAAAAAAAAAAAAGTAAAGCGCCCCCATCCCTACGCCACATCTGTATATGTAAATGGCATTCAAACCACACATATGCAAGGTATCACCGCGAACACTAGAGTGAGTGCAATAATTCTAGCCCAAGACTTCCTCTGTAACTCGAAACAGGTAACCTGTAAATATTAAACATAGCAAATGCATATCAAATAGAGGCCAAGATGGCAGCTTCCTTGGCTATAAAGAATAGGAGGATTTAGTTCAGCTTTAAAGCAAGACATTTATCCACTAAGGGAACAATTATAAATGATTTCCGTTGCGCTCCCCCAACCACTAGGTGACACATAGCAGCATTTGTCTGTTCAGCCTTCCTGTTGCCACCACTCCAAATGTGATTTGGGCTCCATGTGGCCATTAGATTTTCACTGCTTCTTTCAACGTATTACCCCTGAGTCAGTGAAAACTGATGAACAGACCCTTTAGAATAATAAATATTTTCAGTTCAGAATTTATCCTCTTGAAAAATTTAATTATTTAATTAAGATTTTGTTTGCTTTCAACCAAATTCACAAAAACTATTTTTTATAAAAGTTAATTTTCACGGAGGAACTTTTTTTTTCATCTATCACTTGTAATTATTGCTAAATTTGTGCAGATAAACTGATGAAATGCTGTGACATAAGTTTCTGTTCTTTGAACTCTCTCCAGCTTGGAAACATAATTTTGTAAACTGGATACCAATAATAACCTATCCTGTATAGGGGGGTAGGGCCAGCGGCCGAGGAAATTGGACCCTTGTCTGTGAGCTCCGGCACAGCGGGATCCAAGAAGCGGAACTGTCAGGGTGCCAGAAAACCAAACAAAGATAAAGTAAAATAAAGCGATTTATTTATGCAACAATAATAATCGCACAGCAAGAGAGAGGAGCAAAATCAAGAACAGTTGGGGTCAAGTTCGGAAGCGGGTAGTCATCCAAGTCAGGGTTGAGTCCAGGAACAGGTAGTTATCCAAGCTGAGATAGAGTCCAGAAGTGGGTAGTCTGCACCTTGGAGCACAAACGCAAGGGCAAGGTCTGAAAGCCTTTAGGTGATATATATATAGTCAGGTGTGCAACGTCATCACTGAGCGAGGCAGCAGACACGTGACGATGCAAACAGAGTTTTTAAAAGACAGCAGTCTGCACATGTTCAAGATGACTGCCAACAGGAAAGGCAAGGTAAGACCTTGACAGTACCCTCCCCTCAACGGCCCCTCCTCCGCGGAGCAAAAAACAGTTTCTGAGGAAATCGAGCATGGAAAGCACGGAGAAGAGCGGGAGCATGAACATCAGTGGAGGGAACCCAGGAGCACTCTTCAGGACCATAACCTTTCCAGTAAACCAGGTATTGAACCTGACCTCAGAACAGACGAGAATCCAAGATGTTGCTAACCTCATACTCCTTATGATTGCCCACAGGAATGGAACGAGGGCGAGGAATTTAAGAAGTATAGCGATTGCAAACCAGTGGCTTCAAAAGTGACATGTAAAAGATATTGGAGATGCGCATGCCAGGATAAAGATCAAGGGCATAGGCCACCACGTTCAAGTTATGGAGGATGCGAAAAGGGCCAACAAAATGAGGTGCCAGTTTTGAAATGGGCACCTTGAGGTTGAGATTACAGGCTGACAACCCCACCCTTTCCCCGACCTGGTACGAAGGAGCAGATAAATGTCTCTGGTCTGCCCGGAGCTTCTGACGCTGTGCAGAGACCCGTAATACTCTTGAATCTGCACCCAAGAGGAACGGAGGGCAAGAAGGTGATCCTCCACAGCCGGAATGTCCTGTGGTGAGAACGACTCGGGCAACACAGCCGGTTGGAACCCATGAATGGAGACATTTCCGAGGATGAGTTGATGGCAGAGTTCCTGGCAAACTCTGCCCAGGGTAGCAGATCAACCCAATTGTCCTGATGGTCAGAGATATAGCAGTGGAGAAATTACTCTAGAGCTTGGTTGGAATGTTCAGCGGCACCATTGGACTAGGGATGGTAGGCTGAGGAGAAGGAGAGTCGAATACCTGACTGAGAGCAAAAGGCGCGCCAGACCCAAGAGAGAAACTGACTCCCACGGTCCGAGACAATCTCCTTAGGCAACCCGTGTAAGCAAAAAACCTCCCTGGCAAACACCGAGGCAAGCTCCTGAGCGGTAGGAAGCCACTTCAAACGAACACATTTGCACATTTTGGAAAAACGGTCGACAACCATGAGGATAACCGTGTAACCTCTAAGATGCGGGAAGTTCCACAATAAAGTCTATGGCCAGGTGAGACCAGGGAGCTGAAATGAAAACAGACTTGAGGGCCTCGAAAGCTTGGATAGCAGCAGGTGTCCAATTGTGGGGATTGCTGCCCCTCTTGGTCAGATCTGAGATTGGCCAAAGAGGAAAAGTTCCTGATAAATTTCCGATAGTAGTTGGCAAACTCAAGGAAACGCTGAATGGAACAGAGAACACTAGGGTGAGGCCACTGTAGAACAGCCAAAACCTTCTGAGGGTCCATAGAGAACCCCTCAGCAGAAATGATGTAGCCCAAGAAGGCAACCTGAGACAGGTGGAACTCACATCTCTCAAGCTTACAGAAAAGCCCATTCTCGCGTAAACTGGTGCAGCACCCGTCTGACATCCAGGTAGCGTGGTTCAATGGAGTCCAAGTAAAGCAAGATGTCGTCCAAATAGACAACCACGCATTGTTGCTGCAACATATCATGAAAGTCCTGGAAGACAGAGAGCGCATTGCACAAGCCAAAGGGCATTACTATAATATTCGTAATGACCAGTTCTGGTATTAAATGTGGTCTTCCACTAATCACTGTCCTTGATCCTTACAAGGTAATACGTGGCCCTTAGGTCAAGCTTGGTAAAGACCGTTGCTCCCCTGAGGTGGTCGAACAACAATAATAATCGCACAGCAAGAGAGAGGAGCAAAATCAAGAACAGCCGGGGTCAAGTTCGGAAGCGGGTAGTCATCCAAGTTGGGATCGAGTCCAGGAACATGTAGTCATCCAAGCTGAGATAGAGTCCAGAAGCGGGTAGTCTGTCGAAGCCAAGTCATTGATGCATGTGTTAGCTCATAAGAACTTAAACGCGGTCACCAAGATTCTCCGCAATAACAAGATAAAATACAGATGGAAATTAAATATAACCTGGGGGGAAAAGGGAAAAGGGAGAAGAATCACCGGGGATGGTTTCACTGCCCTGTAAGTCTCAAGGGGCGTGAAAACATGACAGCATTTATTGATACCTTACGGTGTACAACCAGTGAGCCAAGCAACTGAGACTATATGAAAAAGACTGAAGCAGGAGACGTTGCAAAAATAGGCTCAAACACAGGTATAGAAAATTAGAAAATGTACTTTATTGATAACAATGTAGATAAAAATAGACAAAATTGCAATGAGTATGAACCATAAAAGATAAGAAAGTAAGATGCTCATGGGCCCATGGGCTGAACAATGATTATAAGTGTCCTGACTCATGTAAAAACACTGGTATAACCTCAAAAGCTCCACCCCCCACCCGACCCAGACCAACCAAGATCACAAAACCCCCCTATAAGAGACTTTGTGATCACGTGAAGATCTTGATTGAAGATGTATTCATAAGACTGATTGCATCCGGATTACCAAAGGCACTGAGTCTCCAAATTATTCAACTATTCTCTCAGCACAGTAGTCCCAAATATGGAATCTAGTGGTGAAGGATCTCAATGTCTCTGTACCAGGACCCAGGATTGTGGGGCAGTGGTGATAGTAAAACCATCAGATGGCATCTGTTTGAACAATGGAGTAACATAGAGACAACACAGGCAAATCTTCAAGCTATAGCTTAGAGCAAGCAAGCACAGCAATTGAAAGATCTCTGTAACTCCACTCATTCCAAACTCAAATGCATGGAGGGTGCAGCGTTCCACTTATCTGCAAGGGGATATTGCACATTGTCCATGAATAATACTTAATGAGAAAACATGTATCCTTGTGCGCAGATAAATGAGTGGAAATTTTAAAGTCCCTTCAAAACATGCAAGGTTATGAGGAGGAGGTCAAGCAGCAGATGCATTTGTAGCAGGAAGGCAGGAAAAAGCATTTGAAGCATTTGAAGCGTTTGAAGCAAATTTAGCACATTAGCAGCAATTGTAGCGAGCCATAGGTGTGTCTCTTATAACTCACATAGCTGTGTGTCTCATGCTCTCAGTCCGTGTGTCCGTGTGCCCCAGGGGTGCCAGGATCCAGGATACCTGATGATGCGGATGATGCCTTCAAATGGAAACAAGGGAGGCCGAGACGAATGTCCGATGGATTACGCCGCTACAGCGGCTTCAGCCGTGAAGAGCAAATTTTTGCAACTTCTCCTGCTTTAGTCTTTTACAGATGGAAATTCCCTACCAAGCTGGAGATAGAAAGGAATAATTCATCCTATTTGCTCTATGACCTAGATGATGGTCTCAACCTGATGAGAAGCTGGGGTCTGCTCCCCAGGAGGAGGATGATATATCCCTCCCATGGTTGGGACTAGAGATGGACGAACATCGGCCTGGGCAGTTCGCGAACGTCAGCCGCAAATTTTCTCAAAAGTCTGCGAACCGCAAGTTCGCGGCGGGCCCCATTGATTTTAATGGGAGGCGAACTTTAAAAAACTTAAGGTCATATTTGAAGCCACAAAAGATGTACTAGCTGTGCACAAATAATCCCAGCACATGGACAATGTCATAACAGAAGTATTGCAATTGAAAAAGTTGCCCTAAATTATTTTTTTTTTTTACAACAAAAAATATATATATTTTTTTCATAAATCAGCCAGAACTGACAGCAGCAGGTAAATACATGTCTAATGCATATAGGGTCCATTCACACATCTGTAAAATGGGTCCGCATCTATTCCACAATTTGGCGGAACCTTTACAGACCCATTGATTTTCAATTCCAGTCTGAAAAATTAGGCCTTCACAGGATAAAGAAGTAAGTGTCGGCCATTCCAGGCCCCAAAAATTAGCCCACATGTGTTTACCTGACAGCTAAGAACGTAGTATTCTGTGGCTGAAGGTACATTAGGCATTCACAGGATACAGAAGTAAGTGTCGGCCAGTATTGGCCCCAAAAAATAGCCCACATGGGTTTACCTGACAGCTAAGAATGTAGTATTCTGTGGCTGAAGGTACATTAGGCATTCACAGGATACAGAAGTAAGTGTCGGCCTGTATAGGCCCCAAAAATTAGCCCACATGGGTTTACCTGACAGCTAAGAACGTTGCATTCTGTGGCTGAAGGTATGTTAGGCATTCACAGGATACAGAAGTAAGTGTCGGCCAGTATTGGACCCAAAAATTAGCTCACATGGGTTTAACTGACAGCAAAGAATGTAGTGTATTTGATGGCTAGAGGTACATTAGGCATTCACAGGATACAGAAGTAAGTGTCGGCCTGTATAGGCCCCAAAAATTAGCCCACATGGGTTTAACTGACAGCAAAGAACGTAGTATTTGATGGCTAGAGGTACATTAGGCATTTACACAGTATACAGAAGTAAGTGTCGGCCTGTATAGGCTCCAAAAATTAGCTCATATGGGTTTAACTGACAGCAAAGAATGTAGTGTATTTGATGGCTAGAGGTACATTAGGCATTCACAGGATACAGAAGTAAGTGTCGGCCTGTATAGGCCCCAAAAATTAGCCCACATGGGTTTAACTGACAGCAAAGAACGTAGTATTTGATGGCTAGAGGTACATTAGGCATTTACACAGTATACAGAAGTAAGTGTCGGCCTGTATAGGCTCCAAAAATTAGCTCATATGGGTTTAACTGACAGCAAAGAATGTAGTGTATTTGATGGCTAGAGGTACATTAGGCATTCACAGGATACAGAAGTAAGTGTCGGCCTGTATAGGCTCCAAAAATTAGCTCACATGGGTTTAACTGACAGCAAAGAATGTAGTGTATTTGATGGCTAGAGGTACATTAGGCATTCACAGGATACAGAAGTAGGTGTCGGCCTGTATAGGCCCCAACAATTAGCCCACATGGGTTTCGTTTTCAATCTTATTTTATTAGAAAATACAAGTAAACACAAGAAAAAAGGGAAGACAAAAATTCTCACCAGAACCATCTTACTTAATACCACGTAACATGATACCAAGTATTTCATGTTAATGTTAGAAATATAGATATCAAACATTTAATATCTATCAAACATTATAGCTACACAGAGTACTTTATCTTACAAAACCTAAATATATTGTAGTAAGACCAACTCATATCATAATTAGAGTTGAGCGGACAGCTGGATGTCCGTGTTCGGTGGGTCAGGCCGAACTTGAAAAAAAAGTCTGGGTCCGTGACTCGGACTTTTTCCAAACTTGACCCGGACACTGAACCCCATTGAAGTCAATGGGGACCCGAACTTTCAGGCACTAAAATGGCTCTAAAAAACCAATGGAAAGGGCTAGAGTGCTGCAAATGGCAGCAAAAGGTAGTTAAGAGCATGGCAAGTGCTCTGCAAACAAATGTGGATAGGGAAAAAAACAGAAAAATAAAACAATTTTCTTCATCTGTGAAGGACGGGGCCCATATGGAGTAGGAGGGAGGTTGAGGTGGTGGTGGATGTGGCGGTGTAGGTGGAGGGGGCGGTGGAGGGGGACGAGGTAGCCAACACTGCTTTTTTTTAGTCATTTTAAATTAGGGTACACCCCAAAAGAGTGAGAAAGATCAAAAATATAACAATGACTGGGTAAGGCCTGTATCCATCTCTATTCTGCACAAGGTACGGACAAGTCCTGTGGGACCCATGCCTGGTTCATTTTAATGAATGTGAGCTTGTCCACATTGTCTCTGGACAGGCGGCTGCGCTTATCTGTGATAACGCCCCCAGCCGTGCTAAATACACGTTCAGATAATACACTGGCTGCAGGCCACGCCAGCACCTCCAAGCGTAAAGGGCAAGCTCAGGCCATGTGCCAAATTTGGAGACCCAGAAGTTGAAGGGGGCAGACCCGTCATTCACTACATGTAGGCGTGTGCACACATACTGCTCCACCATGTTGGTGAAATGCTGCCTCCTGCTAAGACGTTCCATATGAGCTGCTGGTGCTGCTGTTTGTTGTGGCATGCTGACAAAGCTTTTCCACATTTCGGCCATGCTAACCCTGCCTTCTGAGGTGCTGGCGGTGCCCTGGTTGCATTGGCGACCTCTTCCTCCTCCTCCTCCTCTGCCTTGGCCTTGTGCTTCCACTGTGGCCCCGCTGTCAGGTGGGAATGCCAGCAGCATCGCGTCTACCAGCGTGCGCTTGTACTCGCGCATCTTGCGATCACGCTCCAGTGAGTGAATTAAGGACGGTACGTTGTCCTTGTAATGGGGATCCAGCAGCGTGGCCACCCAGTAATCAGCACAAGTTAGAATGTGGGCAACTCGGCGGTTGTTGTGGAGACACTGAAGCATGTAATCGCTCATGTGTGCCAGGCTGCCCAGAGGCAACGAAAGGCTGTCCTCTGTGGAAGGTGTATCGTCTGTGTCCTCTGTATCCCCCCAGCCACACACCAGTGATGGCCATGAGCTGGCCTGGGTGCCACCCTGCTGTGAACATGATTCCATCTCCTCCTCCATCTCCTCCTCCTCATCCTCCTCATCCTCCAGAACTGTGCCCCTGCTGGACAATTGTGTACCTGGCATTTGTGGGTGCAGGAACCCACCCTCGGAGCCACTTGTGAATGACTGCCCTGAAAGCCTTGGAAATGATCCCTCTTCCTCCTCCTCCTCCTGTGCCACATCCTCTTCCATCATCGCCCAAATAGTTTTTTCAAGGAGGCATAGAAGTGGGATAGTTAAGCTGACAATGGCGTCATCGGCACTGGCCATGTTGGTGGAGTACTCAAAACAGCGCAACAAGGCACACAGGTCTCGCATGGAGGCCCAGTTATTGGTGGTGAAGTGGTGCTGTTCCGCAGAGCAACTCACGCGTGCGTGCTGCAGCTGAAACTCCACTATTGCCTGCTGCTGCTCGCACAGTCTTTCCAGCATGTGCAAGGTGGAGTTCCACCTTGTGGGCACGTCACATATGAGGCGGTGAGCGGGAAGGCAGAAGTTACGCTGCAGCGCTGACAGGCGAGCAGCAGCAGGGTGAGAATGCCGAAAGTGCGCACAGACGGCCCGCACTTTCTACAGCAGCTAAGACATATCGGGGTAATTTTTAAGGAACCTCTGCACCACCAAATTCAGCACATGCGCCAGGCAAGGGATGTGCGTCAAACCGGCTAGGCCCAGAGCTGCTATGAGATTTCGCCCGTTATCGCACACCACCAGGCCGTGCTTGAGGCTCGCTGGCAGCAACCACTCATTTGTCTGCTGTTCCATGCTCCTCCACAACTTGGTTGTGCAGGGAAGGGATGGCTTGCCTGGAAAAGTAGTGGCGGCCGGGCACGACGTACTGTGGGACAGCCACCGACATAAGGCTTTTAAAACTGTGCGTCTCCACCAGACGGAATGACAGCATTTCAAAGGCCAAGAATTTTGAAATGCTGGCATTCACGGCCTGGGATCGCGGGTGGGTAGGGGGGTACTTCCTCTTCCTCTGAAGTGTTTGGGAGATGGAAAGCTGAACGCTTCCACAGGACATTGTGGAGATGGTTGGTGACCCAGGTGGTGGTGTTGCTGACAGATCCTCTGTTTGCGGGGTGGCAGGTGCCAGTATCACTACAGAGGTGGATGAAGAGGCCGAGACTGCAGCAGAAGAGGAAGCAGGAGGAGCCAGAGACCTTTCTTGGTTTTGAAGGTGTCTACTCCACTGCAGCTCGTGCTTTGCACTTAGATGCCTGATCATACAGGTTGTGCTCAGGTTGAGAAGGTTTATGCCTCGCTTCAGGCTCTGATTGCACAGCGTGCAAACCACTCGTGTCCTGTCATCAGCACATTGTCTGAAGAACTTCCACGCTAGAGAACTCCTTTGACCTGGCTTTGGTGCGCTCGGTCCCTTGCTGCGTTGGGCAGTAGCAGGCGTAGTGTCTAGGGCACAGCCGCTCCACTTCTGCACCCTGCTCCCTCTTCTGCTGTGATGGTGGCCCTGTGCGACCACCGCCTCTTCCTCCAAACTACTCAGGTCACCTGCATGACCTTCATTCCATGTGGGGTCGAGGACCTCATCGTCCTCCACATCATCTTCCACCCAGTCTTCACCCCTGTCCTCCTTGTCGGTCTCCACAATTCTGAGTGCCGCAGCAGTTGGCACCTGCGTTTCGTCATCATCGGAGACGTGCTGCGATGGTCCTTCCATGTACTCATCTTGAGAAATAAGTGGTTAGGCATCGCTGCACTCCATCTCTTCCACTTCTGGGGCAGGGCTAGGTGGATGGCCCTGGGAAACCCTGCTGACAGAGTCATCAAAAAGAAGAAGAGACTGCTGCATGACTTGGGGCTCAGACTGCTTGCCTGATTTGCAAGGGGGTGAGGTGAAAGACGGTAGGACATTGGCTGCAGGTGCCAACTCTGACCTTTCTGCAGTAGACTGAGTGGGAGACAATGTGAAGGAACTGGAGTTACTGTCAGCAATCCAATCTACTATCGCCTGTACTTGTTCTTGCCTCAACACTTGTAGAGGCGCATGATGCCCTACCAAATACTGCTGCAGGTTCTGTCGCCTACTCACACTTGAGGAAGGTGTTTCACTTGTGGATGTAGCTGGCACAGATCGACCACGTCCTCTCCTTGCAACAGGAGCTCTACCAGCAGCACCACGACCCAGGCCATGGCCCCTATTTGACGTTCTCCTCATATTTCTGTAATTTATGATCTTGCCCTAGAAAGGTGTTTATTGAATAGCGGAACAAAACAACAACAGTATCCCATGGGTGTATCTCACAGTCAAATATGCAAACTATGCCGCAATTTAATTTTTTTTACCCCAAAAGGGTGTTTATTAAATAGGGGAATAGAAAAACAGTATACAAATACAACGGGTGTATCTCACAGTCAAATATGCAAAGTATGCCACAATTTAATTTTTTTCACCCCAAAAGGGTGTATATTGAATAGCGGAATAGAAAAAAAGTATATAAAACGGTGTATCTTACATGTACAAACACAGACTAGGCCCCGATTACAATTTTTTGTACCCTAAAGGGAGGATGAGGATGAGGAAGAGGAGTAGGAGGAGTTCGGAACAGAAGGCAAACTGAAGCGCCCTGCAATCCTCGGCGGTGGAAGGAGATGCGCCAAACAAATTTAAAAGGTGTATCTCACACGTACCGATACAGACTATGCCGCAATTTAATTTTTTTCACCCCAAAAGGGTGTATATTGAATTGCGGAATAAAAAAAAGTATATAAAATTGTGTATCTCACACGTACAAACACAGACTAGGCCCCGATTACAATTTTTTGTACCCTAAAGGGAGGATGAAGAAGAGGAGTAGGAGGAGTTCGGAACAGGAGGCAAACTGAAGCGCCTTGCAATCCTCGGCGGTGGAAGGAGATGCGCCAAACAAATTTAAAAGGTGTATCTCACAAAAAAATGCCCAAAAAAAAACGCCTGCAATAACACACCTGGGCGTTTTTTTTTTTGGCGCAGGCGTTTTTCTGGGCATTTTTTGGGGGTTTTTGGAGGCAGGCAAAACATCTGAACTTCTGTATAGGGGTATATATACACACACACTTATATGTATTTATATACATACACACATATAGGTGTGATAGGAGCGGAGCCATATGCCTGTTAATTATTTCATTAGCGCAAGCATAGTGTTCTGCTACTTTCACACCTATATATGTGTATGTGTATATATATACATACATGTGTGTGTATATATACCCCTATACAGAAGTTCAGATGTCATGCCCGACTCCAAACATGTCCTCAAAAAAGCCCTATAAACCCCTGCAGCAAAAAGCAGGCTGACAGGCGAGAAGCCATATCGCTGTTCTATAAGTCACCTAAGAGAAACGATCTTTTCTCTATAGCGGTCACCCTGAAATGGAAGGGTTTGGTCACCCTACCATAGCAGTCAGTGTCAGTTCACCCTACACTACACTAAGGTCACCCTGGCACTTAACACTTTTCCTACAGAAACTAGATTTTTAAATCAAACTGAAGTGGAAAATAGCACCCTAACTACACTAGATATCCCTTTCCTCACACTAATAATTGCTAAATTACACTTTTGAAACAGAAGTAACAGAACTGCTTCCACTCTCTTCCACGTCCCTGTATTACAATGCTAGGAATTTGGCGGGGCTATCTTATATACTGGGGGGCGTATTCACTAATGATTGGCCTCTGGACCCCCTAGTCACTCCAATCACATTCCTAGCATTCTCCTGACCCCTCATTTGGCTTTTACTGGTGGTTCTGGTCCAATCACGGGCTTTTAAAGCCCAGTTACTGTCCCATTGCATTTTGGTTGGTTCTGGTTGCCGAATTCCGAACCTTTTCAGCAAAAAGTTCGGAATTCGGCCGAATTTCGAACACCCAATGTTTGGGTCGAACCGATGGTCAACCCGAACCGTTCTATCATCCCTACTACTGTTCAGGTTTGTTCACACTGTTCTTCTCTTCTTGATATGTTATAACCAGTACTTACAAGTGCACACTCAATGAAAAAAGAAAACATCAGTACAACGCATACTACATTTTCCTGTCAATGGTACTCATGGTTATGTCATTAAATGCCAAAGGGCTTAATAGCCTATACAAACACAGACCACTCTGGAAAGATGCAATTGCTCAGTAGTGATGGATGAACATCGGCCAGGGTGGTTTGCGAACGTTAGCCACAAACTTTCTCAAATGTCCACGACCTGCAAGTTCGCGGCGGGCCTCATTGACTTTAATGGGAGGCGAACTGTAAAAAACTTTAGGTCATATTTGCAGCCACAAAGACTTATTAGCTGTGCACAAATAGTCCCACCACATGGACAATGTCATAACAGAGGTATTGCAATTGGAAAAGTTGCCCTAAAATTTTTATTTATTTTTTTTACAGCAAAAAACATTTTTTTTTTTCTTAAATCAGCCAGAACTGACAGCAGCAGGTAAATACATGTCAAATACATATAGGATCCATTCACACATCTGTAAAATTGGTCCGCATCCATTCCACAATTTGGCGGAATGGTTACAGACCCATTGATTTTCAATTCCAGTCTGAAAAATTAGGCATTCACAGGATAAAGAAGTAAGTGTCGGCCATTCCAGGCCCCAAAAATTAGCCCACATGGGTTTACCTGACAGCTAAGAACATTGTATTCTGTGGCTGGAGGTACATTAGGCATTCACAGGATAAATAAGTAAGTGTCGGCCATGAAAGGCCCCAAAAATTAGCCCACATGGGTTTACCTGACAGCTAAGAACGTTTTATTCTGTGGCTGAAGGTACATTAGGCATTGACAGGATACAGAAGTAAGTGTCGGCCATAAAAGGTCCCAAAAATTAGGCATTCAATGGACATGAAATGCCTTTTATGCCGCTGTATTTGCCGAAGACAAGGACCATGAAATTTTTGTGCGTGGATGGCGGTCTGGCGGATATTTGTGGCCTGTCATGAGGAATTTAAATGAAGCATGGTCTACTTGTCATATGTGTTGAATTCCTCAGAGATCCATGCCTCATTCATTTTTATAAATGTGAGGTAGTCTACACTGTCATGAGCTAGGCGAGTGCCCTTATCGGTCACAATCCCCACTGCTGCGCTGAACGTCCTTTCGGACAGGACACTGGACAGGGGGGCAAGCCAACAGTTCCGTTGCAAATTGTGCAAGCTCTGGCCAGAGGTCAAGCCTGCCCACCCAGTAGTCCAGGGGTTCATCACTCCTCAGAGCATCCACATCGGCCGTTAACCCGATGTAGTCGGACACCTGTCGGTCTAGGCGTTCCCTGATGCTGGATCCGGAGTACAGCTGTCAATGGGTCGGCTGAAAGAAGGATCTCATATCTGAAGTGACCAACACATCTTCAAACCGCCCTCCTCTTGCAGGCGCTGTTGGATTGCTACTCGCAACCGTCTCTCTGTGACTGGAAATTCCTCTGCCAGTGCATGCAAAAGCAGAATTCAGCATTTCTCGCAGCAAGGCCTGGAAGTGCTGCATTCTGACCGCCCTCTGTAATGGTGGTAACATGTCCGCCATTTTTTGTTTGTACCGGGGGTCTAAGTACTTGCCACGCAGTACTGGTCCATGCCCTTTATGCTTTTTATATGGGGGTCCCCCTTAAAACACTGGAGCATGAAGGCCCCCATTCGCACTAAACTGGACGTGGTGTAGTGGCCTGGCTCCAGCTCGTCACCTAGGATAATCTTGTCCTAGTTCTCCTCCTCCCATCCACGGACAACACCAGGGATCCCAGACAGGTTTAAAGCATGCTCTTCTTGCTCCTCCTCATCTGCCCCGACACCATTCTTCTCTGACTCCTCTTCAGACTCCTGTTGTTATCTTGCCTCAGATGGAGTAGCAACCCCTGGGAATTCATCCAACATTGCGACTTCCTCATCTTCCTGCACCTGCTCCACGATAGCTTGATCAATGACACGACGCATTGCACGCTCTAGAAAGAAGGCGTAAGGTACCATGTCACTGATGGTGCCCTGGCCGTGACTGACCAGTTTGTTGATTTCATCAAATGGCCGCAGAAGTCTGCATGCGTCGCGCATGAGCAGCAACTGGCGAGGTGTAAAAAACCCAAGCTCCCCAGAACCTGTCCTGCCGCAGAGTTCAGTGCAGGTAGTTCTTAACTGCACGTTTCTGCTGGAGTAGCCTATCAAGCATATGCAACATTGAGTTCCATCACGTCGGGCAGTCACAAATAAGACGCCTGACGGGCAGGTTGTGTCGCCGCTGAATGTCAGAAAGGCAAGCCATGGCTGTGTAAGATCTTCTGAAATGGCCCGAGATTTTCCTGGCCTGCCACAAGACGTCCTGGACCCAAGGGTATTTGGCAATGAATCGCTGCACCACCAAGTTCAGGACGTGTGCCATGCATGGCACGTGCTATTTTGCCCTTTTTCAGCAGATTGACACCGTTGTCGCACACCACTTTACCAACTGTCAAATTGAGCGGTGTCAGCCACTGATCTGCCTGTGAACGCAAAGCTGAAAGGAGTGCAGGACCATTGTGGCTCTTGACTTCCAGGCACAACAGATGCAGCACAGCGTGGCAACATCTCACCTGGCATGTGGAATAGGTTCTGGGGATCTTGGGCGGCACAGCTGAAGAGACGGTAGCAGCGGAAAAGGAGGAGTCAGCCGAGGAGGAAAGGGAGGATGGAGTCGGAGGAGGAGAAGAAGAGGCAGGCCTGCATGCAATCCGTGGTGGTAAAACCAAATCTACACGGGTGCCACGTTTTACATGCTTGACGGCCGTCAGAAGGTTCACCCAGTGGGCAGTAAAAGTGATATACCTTCCCTGGCCGTGTTTGCTAGACCATGTGTCTGTGGTCAGATGTATCTTGGCACCGACACTGTGTGCCAGAGATACATTTACTTGCCGCTGAACATGGCCATACAGCTCTGGAATGCCCTTTTGCGAGAAATATTTCCTGTCTGGGACTTTCCATTGTGGTGTTCCAATGGCCACAAATTTCCGAAAGGCCTCCGAGTCCACCAGTTGATATGGCAGTAGTTGGAGGGCTATCAGTTCTGACAAGCCAGCAGTTAAACGTTGGGCAAGAGGGTTATCCGGCGTCATCATTTTTTTTTTACGCGCCAACATTTTGGCCACGGAAGCCTGCTTTTTCCAGAACAACGTGATGACAGCATGATGGAAGGTGGAGTGGAGGAGAATTGTGAGGAGAGAGGAGAAGGAGAAGAGGCTGGACGGTGAGAGCCTGGAGTGTGGCTTTGTGGGTTCTGACAGTGTTGCTCCTACTGGGCTTGGTGATGGGACTTCAGGTGCCTTCTTAAGGCGGTCATCCCTAGGTGAGTGTTGGGCTCACCACGACTTATGCGTTGACTGCAAAGGCTGCAGGTGGCAACACTGTTGTCAGCAGCGGACACATTAAAAAAAGCCCACACTGTGGAGCCATGTGCCAGCATCCTGGGAGCGCCAGATGTGACCGTACATGGTTGATGGCTCGCTCCTGATACATTTGCGGTCTGCTTTGTCCCTCCTGTGCAATGCAAGTTCCGCCTGCTTCTTCTTCCTATCTGCTGGTCCGTCTCTCCCTCTGAACTCCCCTCCTCTTCCTCTCTTGTGGGCACCCATGTGACATCCATAGACACGTCATCATCCACGTCACCTTCCCCACCACTAACATTTGAGATCTTGGAGTAGACAGCAACAGCTGGGACCAACCTCCTTGGGCTGATCTGGGTACTGTCGTCAGACTGCTGAGTGGCGGCTGTTGTTACCTCCTCTTCCTGATCCGATGCCAACAATGGCTGCGCATCGCAAATGTCTTGCGATGGATCAGAAAATAATTCCAGTGACTCAATCGGAGGGTATATGGTGGTGGTGTCTTTGGTGGTGCACACAGCAGAGAGTGAGCAGAGAGTGTCTTTTGGTGGTGCACACAGCAGAGAGTGCACAAAGAGAGGATGAGCAGAAGAGGAAGGCTGAGCGAGCCACTCAACCAAGTCTGGTGTGTCCTTTGACGTAATCAAACGCACGTTCTGAAACTTCACACTTTGGCTCCGGCCTACTGCTCCTGCCCTACCCCTACCACCCCTGCGTAAGGGCCTGCCTATTCCTCTGCCTGTCATTTTTTAAATTACACTGTGACAAAACTCTCTGGAGAAGCGCAGTATATGTGGAACAAGGTATGTAACCTGTGGTATTGGGGGGGCCACAGGTTTATCACACTAGTTCTACAAATAATTGGCCAGTAACTGTTGTCACTGTGTGTAGCACAGTTAACGCAGCAAAAGAGGCCACATTTTTGCAGGACTTAAAGTGGAGTTCTACCCTAAAATTATACTTACCTCCATCTTCTCGCTCCGGGTCACCTGAAAAACAAATGGATAATCGCAATTTTTTTTTTTTTTACTTACCTCGTTTAGAAGAAAATATACTTACCTTACTTCCTCTTCCTCCCCTCGGTGGCCACCGTGATTCGTCACTTCCTGGCTTTGCAATGATTCCTGGGAGCTGAACGTCATTGCTCCCAGGAATCAATTCGCCTGCACCGTCCCCGACGTCAGTTCCGGTGCGGGCGCTGTCATACCTTGCTAAACAGCTTCTGGGCATGCCCAGAAGCTGTGCAGGGGTGATGCTGCCGCACAGGAAGTGACGGCGGGGCCCGTGCAGTGCATCGTGGGACCGAAGAAAACGGAAGAGGACACAGAAGAGGATCGCGCTGGCTTCAAGCTGCCCACACCTGAGATGGCAGCGCTGGAGAATACATTTTCAAGGTAAGTATTTCTTCTTTCAGGTAAGTGTAACCCAAGACAGATCAGAGGCTAGCCATTGTGGAATGCACTAGCCCTGGCTGTCCCGGGGGTATTTTTATTAAAAAAAACGTTCACTGGGTGGAACTCCACTTTAAATACACTCTTAGAAAATTATACTGTTAAATACACTTATAAAAGTACACTCAGATAACACCCAACTTCAATAAGTGGTTTTGGGGGGTCACTGGTAGTTTGTGGTAGTTTTTCTTCTTTTAACCACTTTACCTCCGCTCACTTTGCTGCTACTGCAGCAAAGTGGCTCGTTCCCGTCCAGCGACGTAGACCTACGTCGCTGGACTCCGCCCCTTGTGGGCGGCGCGCGCGTGCCACCGGAGGCTCGCTCCCGCTGTTTTCAGTCACAGCGGGAGTCGGGCCAGGGGAGGAGCGGCGGCGATCGCCGCTGCTCTTACCCGATCGTCGGGGATCGAGTCTGGAGATCCGCCCGCTGTGTGTAAACACAGCGGGCGGATCTCTGAAGTGACAGGCAGGGTCAGATTGCAGGGTTCAGCATAGCTGAACCCTGGATCTGTCCTTGTGTCACTCAGTCACCTCCCCCCCCCCACATGTCAGTAAGCACCAGGCATACATTAACCCCTCCCTCTCCAATAAAATTAACCCCTTCCCTGCCAGTGTCATTTTTACAGTAACAGTGCATATATATAGCACTGATTACTGCAGTAATGTCACTGGTACCCCCAAAAGTGTCAAAAATGTCAGTCAAGGGTCCGATCTGTCCGCCGCAATGTCGCAGTCCCGCAAAAAAAATCCCAGATCGCCGCCATTACGCGTTAAAAAAAAAACACCAAAAATGACAGAAATCTTTCCCTTTATTAGTAAACGCAATAACTTTTGCGCAAACCAATCAAAATGCGCTTATTGTGATTTTTTTTACCAAACATAGGTAGCAGAAAACAAATTGGCCAAAAATTAAAAAAAAATTAGATTTTTACATTTTTTGGGGGGGGGGGGGGAATTTCATATAAAAAAATGTGAAAAATATTGTTATTTTTTCAAAATAAACGCTCTTTTTTTGTTTATAGCGCAAAAAGTAAAAATCGCACAGGTGATCAAATACCACCAAAAGAAAGCTCTGTTTGTGGGGAAAAAAGGACGTACATTTCGTTTGGGTACATCGTCGCACGACCGCGCAATTGTCAGTTAAATTCGCACAGCGCCGAATCGCAAAAAGTGGTCTGGACGTAAGACAGCAAAATCCTCCGGTGGTAAAGTGGTTAAATATGCTCTCCTCCTTTACCGAGTTGATTCCCTTTATGTATTTAAAAGTTTCTATCATATCCCCTCTGTCTCTTCTTTCTTCCAAGCTATACATGTTAAGGTCCTTTAACCTTTCCTGGTAAGTTTTTTCCTGCAATCCATGTACTAGTTTAGTAGCTCTTCTCTGAACTCTCTCTAGAGTATCTATATCCTTCTGGAGATATGGCCTCCAGTATTGCGCACAATACTCCAAGTGAGGTCTCACCAGTGTTCTGTACAGTGGCATAAGCACTTCTCTCTTTCTACTGCTTATACCTCTCTCTATACATCCAAGCATTCTGCTGGCATTTCGTGCTGCTCTATTACATTGTCTTCCCACCTTTAAGTCTTCTGAAATAATTACTCCTAAATCCCTTTCCTCAGATACTGAGGTCAGGACTGTGTCAAATATTCTATATTCTGCCCTTGGGTTTTTACGCCCCAGGTGCATTATCTTGCACTTATCCACATTAAATTTCAGTTGCCAGAGTTCTGATCATTCTTCTAGTTTTCCTAAATCCTTTTCCATTTGGAAAACCAGTTGTACAAAATTGGCCAGTGAGTGTGGCACTGTGTGTAGCAGAGTAAACGCAGCAAACGAGGCAATATTGTTGCAGGACACAAATACACTTATAAAAGTATACTCAGATAACACCCCACTTCATTATGTGGTATTGGGGGGCCACTGATCTATCACACCAGTTGTACAAAAAATTGGCCAGTGAGTTTGGCACTGTGTGTAGCAGAGTAAACCTAGCAAAAGAGGCAATATTGTTGCAGGACACAAATACACTTATAAAAGTATACTCAGATAACACCCCACTTCAATATGTGGTATTGGGGGGCCACTGGTTTATCACACCAGTTATAATACTTTAAAAGTGCTTTTGTCACTGTGTGTAGTATTGCTGCAGAAACGCTCAACACACCAGTCACAATGCTGCACAGTGCACAATACAAATCTACTATAATATGCTTTCTATATTACAAAGTATATTATAAGTGGATTACACCCCTATATAGTGCACTGCACACCTATAACAAATACCAGATAATACCTATAACAAATACCAAATAAAATGACTTTTGTGGACCTTAACAGAGCGATTTGTGTCACTGATGATCTGTCCCTGGTGCACACAGCAGACCTCTCCCTACACTGACAAAAGAGACCGTACATCTATAGCAAATACCAGTCCTTAAAATGACTTTTGTGGACCTTAACAGAGCAATTTGTGTCACTGACGAATCTGTCCCTGGTGCACACAGCAGACCTCTCCCTACACTGACAAAAGAGACTGTAGACCTATACCAAATACCAGCCCTTAAAAGAACTTTTGTGGATCTTAACAGAGCGATTTGTGTCACTGACTATCTGTCCCTGGTGCACACAGCAGATCTCTCCCTACAGTGACAAAAAGCAGAATGTGAAATGACCGCCAGCTCAGGTCTATTTATAGGGTAGGGGGTATGTCCATGTGCAGCAATTTTTCAATTGGATGTCCCATTCCACCTGATGGCTGTGTCATGGGTCAAAGTTCTCCCCAATGTAAAATAATATGGCCACCGCGAACAACGCCATGTGTTCACAAAATCGACAGGCTGCGAACAAGCAAAGTTCCCCACAAATCGACCGCCGGGCAAACCGCAATGCCATCCCTATTGCTCAGTATTCCGATATTTTATGTGTGCAAGAAACACACTTCTTTGCTATCAGCCCACGTTGCACAAGAAAAATCTTTCCCCATATATTCCAAGCCAACCACCATAAGAAGAAAGATGGGGTCATGATACCAATAAAAGATACCATTTAATTTAAATTCCTCGATTCAACAGTGGATGAAGGGGGCAGATATATCATTCTAGTTGCTGAATTGAATAACGTTATCTACACTCTAATGGCTCTGTACTCCCCGAACACTCACCAACGACGCTTTATTAGGAAAGCAGTGGAGAAAACAAGGAAAATCCAAGGATATCTATTGGTCTGTGGAGACGTTAATGCCCCTTTGGACCCTACAATGGACACAACAACAAAGTCCCCCATTTGGAAAATAGGCCTTAAACACTTTTTCTTCCAAGAGGATCTGCACGACCTCAGGAGATGTTTGAACCCCTTGGACTAGGACTACATGTTCCTCTTTTACTCCCACAACACTTATTCCAGAATACACTTTTTTTGACAGACACTTACTGCAAAAGGTAACTATGGCCCATTTCCACAATATCTCATGGTCTGACCACACGCCAATTTCACTAGATATTGCGGATGGCCAACTCGGGGTTAATACATCTCTATGGAGGAATAATATATATATGTTTTGGCCAACCCTACCTATGTTAATGAACTGTTGAAGCATCTAGAGGAATTTTTTTTCTTTTAACCACTTCAGCCCCGGAAGGTTTTACCCCCTTCCTAACCAGGCCCTATTTTGCGATTAGGCACTGCGTTGCTTTAACAGACAATTGCGCGGTCGTGCAGCGCTGTACCCAAATTAAATTTACGTATTTTTTTCCCACAAATAGAGCTGTCTTTTGGTGGTATTTGATCACCTGTGTGATTTTTATTTTTTGCGCTATAAACAAAAAAAGAGCGACAATTGTGAAAAAAAAACAATATTTTTCATTCTGCTATAGGACATTCCCAAAAAAAAAATTTAAAAATCAAAATTTTTTAACATTTTAGGCCAAATTGTTTTCTGCTACATATTTTTGGTAAAAAAAAAATTGCAATAAGTGTATTTTGATTGGTTTGCGCAAAAGTTACTGTGTCTACTAACTACGGGAAAGATTTATGTCATTTTTATTGTGTTTTTTTTACTAGTAATGGCGGTGATCTGTGATTTTTAGCGGGACTGCGACATTGTGGCGGACAGATCGGAACCCTAACTGACATTTTTGACACTTTTGGGGGTACCAGTGACATTACTACAGTAATCAGTGCTAAAAATATGCACTGTTACTGTAATAATGCCATTGTCAGGGAAGGGGTTAACCCGGTGGGTGATCAAAGGGGTTAAATGTATGCCTAATATGCTTACTGACTGTGTGTGTGTGTGTATGTGTGGGGGGGGGGGGGGGGTTCTTTGACAGGCACAGACAGATCACAGTTTCAGCTTAGCTGAAACTGCTGATCTGTCCCTACCTGTCTCACAGAAGATCCGCCTGCTTTGTTTGCATAAGCAGGCGGGTCTTCTCTTGGTTTCCCGGACGATCACGGGAGGGTGATCCCCGCCTCTCCTCCCGTGGCTTGCCTCCCACTGTGTCTAAACACATGCACTCCACTCCAGTCACGTAGTACTACGTGACTGGACGCAGCCGAGCCGCCCTGCCGCAGTAATATTATGGTGGGTGGTCGGCAAGTGGTTAATGCTGAAGGATTTGATAATGTCTTTAACTTATGGTGTTCTCATAAAGCCTTTATTAGGGGGGTTCTGATTGAGCTGACCTCCAGGGAGAAAAAAAGAGAACTCAATGTATCTCTTCCTTACTGGCAGAAATAGCTCAGTTGGAGACTGAGACCTAACTCCACTACTCTTAGGACCGGAACAAATGGGCTTTGTTAAGAGTCGGCAGGTCCCAGATGGCACGTGAAGGATGGTTAACTTAATCTATTATGTGGAGACTAGTCAAATGCCTTCTCTGCTTCTAGCACTGGACGCAGAGAAGGCATTTGACAGGGTCTATTGGGAGTACCTATCTGCGGTCCTGCATAAGTTTGGGTTCTCTGGTTTCATCCACTTAGCAATTATGTCACTGTATAAAAACCCATATGCAAGAGTGTTTGTGTCGGGTTCATTGTTCAAGGCCTATAATTTAACTAACAGAACCCGCCAGGGATGTCCTTTGTCCCTGATTATCTTCTCCCTGGCTATCAAACCATTTGCAGAGGCCGTCAGAACTGATCAGCTCATAAAGGGATTGCAGTTTGGAGACTACGAACACAAAATAGGGCTCTTCGCGGATTATATAATTTTATTCCTCTCTGACCCAACTCACTCATTGCCTAGGGTATGAGACCTAATAGATCTCTTTGGACGAGTATCCTACTATAAAATAAATGTGAGCAAATACCATGTTCTCCCTTTGGGTATTTCTCCTGAAATAGTATGTCAATTAAAGCACAAATTTAATTTAATTGGGACTCCTGCACTATTATGTATCTGGAAATACAATCGACCTTCCCTACTAAATTGTTGTACGAAACTAACTTTCCACCTCTGCTTCGCATGATTACGGAAGATTTAAGGTGTATAAGCAGAGCTCATTTGTCTTGGATAGGTAGAGTAGCAGCTTTCAAGATGCAGGTCCTTCCCAAAATCCTATATATATTTAGAACTCTCCCAATACCTCTCCCACTTGCATTCTTCACCAAATGTAACACACTACTCTGAAAATTCCTATGGCAAGGTAAGAAACTGAGGACAGCCTTTACCACTCTTACCAAACACAGGGACTAGGCCTTCCTGACCTGTTAGCTTACCACAGAGCATCCCTACTCGATCAACTAAAATTTTGGATACTATCTCCCAAGGATAAATTGTGGGTTTTCATTGAAAGATGTCTTCTGAAACATAAGGATCTAGGAGCTCAAATGGTAGCATCTCTTATGTCACCTAATTTATGCAAGTTACCCCACCCAACTGTGGCAGCTACACTAGAAGCGTGGCGTACGCTACTGCAGTCAAGGAAATCAGACTTTGATATCTATAAACTAGACATTCATGTACAGGCTTATGAATGGTTGATCCCATTCTTCTCAGTACGTTAGGAGGCATTCATTTTTGGTGCAGAGTTAAGGACAGTTCTCTACCCAAAGATGTATATAGGATTAAACAAATACAGCAAGTCCTCTTATCTAATGGGTGCAAAGACAACAAAATAGTTCCTAAAATGATCTGGACCCATCTCCAGGGTAGGAACAAAGCTAGTATACGAGGGGTATCCTTCTTTTACTCCACTTTAACCAATACCCCAACAGAAGTTAAGGACCCTGATATGCTGAAATGGGAACATGAACTATCAAAAACATTTTCTTTGGCTCAGTGGAGAAAGGCCATTCAAATTTTTTTTATCGTATTTTTATTTGTTTTGTATTGATCATTGGGAGACGTTCCAAAAAATATATCATAAATGGTACAGACTATCTAGGATCTATCTCAATACTTCCAATGCCTGCTGGAGA
Source organism: Pelophylax lessonae (assembly GCF_965119305.1). Lineage (NCBI taxonomy): Eukaryota > Metazoa > Chordata > Amphibia > Anura > Ranidae > Pelophylax > Pelophylax lessonae. The sequence continues at coordinate 81,248,407 of NC_138777.1, read as the reverse complement.
TTTTGCAAATGCATAGGTAGCCTTTACCACATTTTTTGGAATTGTGCAGGCATACAATAATTTCGAAAATCAATAGAAAATCTCATTGGGGAAATCATGGAACAATATGTCCCTCTTTTGCCTGACTTAGCTCTACTTAATTTGGGCATTTTGACCTATCCTAAAGCACACAGAATAGTAGTGATGCATATCCTTTTTGCTGCCAGAATTTCTGTCACTAGCCAATAGAAATCTCCTGTCCCTCCTAAGCTAGAAGAAGTCATAGTACGCTTAAATGTGCAATGCCATTATGAAAAATTGTTGGCCTTTAAAGCTCTAAAGCCCTCTGCCTTTCATGATTCATGGAACTCATGGCTGCTCCAACCAAAAGCCTCTGCTAGTTTATTAATCTAACTGTATCTTAATGATATTAATAGTTGAGTACCCTAAGTATGATATGGAACTCTCATGTCTCCATCTCTGTACCGGTCTCCCTAATTTTCCTTCTCATGGTAGTCTTTATGTTACGCATGTCGGTGGCCTCTCCTTCACCCGGACACAGTTTGCTCCCACAGGAGTGTACAGGTGACATAGGGGTTGGCTTTCCTTCCTTGTTACATCTTGCAATTATATGGATTGTGACTCTTAATACATGATTTAACTTTTACTGTAGAGTTTCCTATACCGTATAATCTTCTTGACACTAAGAGCCGGTTCACACTGAGGCGACACGACTCATTAATACTTCGGGGGCGACTTGTGCATTACCATGCACCACGACTTCGGAGCGACTTGCAGGGACTTCACATAATGGAAGTCTATGCAAGTCACTCCGAGGTCGCCCCAAAGTAGTACAGGACCCTTTTTCTAAGTCGGAGTTGTGTCGCTCCTATTAGAACGGGTCCTGTAGCGGTCAATGGACCGCGAGGGAGCGCGACTTGTCAGGCTGACAAGTCGCCTTACAAGTCGCGCTAGCGTGAACCGACTCTTACAGCAGTTGTATATTGTTTTGTATTGGTATATCTTTTTGTATTGGATACTTTTCAATAAAAACATATAAAAAAAAAAAAAAACTATCCTGTATATTTAAAATGAGGTGATATATAGGCTACCAACATAATTTCTATGACAATAGGCTTCTTTATGCCTAAATGTATATTTGATTATTTTTATTGATTGATATATACTATAGTGTCAAAAGTATTAGGCCGTCTGCCTTTACATGTACCTGAACTTTAATGGCATTCCAATATTGAGTTGGTCCACCCTTTGCAGCCATAACAGCTTCAACTCCTCTGGGGAGGCTGTCCACAAGGTTTAGGTGTGTGTCTTTGGGAATATTTGACCATTTTTCCAGAAGTGCATTTGTGTGGTTAGGCACTGGCTCACAGTCTCTTATTCATCTCAAAGGTGTTCTATTGGGTGGGGGTTAGGACTCTGTGCAGGCAGGCCAGTTAAGTTCCTTCACCCCAAACTCGCTCATCAATGTCTTTATGGACATTGCTTTGTGCACTGGTGTGCAATTACATTGGAACAGGAAGGTACTCTCACGAAACTGCTCCCACAAAGTTGGGAGCATGAAGTTGTACAAAAGGTCTTGGTATGCTGACGCCTTAGGAGTTCCCTTCTCTGGAACTAAGGGGCCAAGCACAACCCCTGAAAAAACAACCCCACACCATAATCCCCCCTTTACCAAATGATTTGGTCCAGTGCACAAAGAAATGTCCATAAAGACATAGATGAGCAAGTTTGGGGTGGAAAAACTTGACTGTCCTGCACAGAGTCCTGACCTCAAACCCAATAGAACACCTTTGGTATGAATTAGAGAAGAGACTGTGAGCCAGGCCTTCTCGTCCAACATCAGTGCGTGCCCGACCTCCCTAATGCGCTTCTGAAAGAATGATCAAACTTTCCCATAGACACACTCCTAAACCTTGTGGACAGCCTTCCCAGAAGAGTTGAAGCTGTTACAGCTGCAAAGGGTGGGCCAACTTAATATTATCCCCAATGGACTAAGACTGGGATGCCATTAAAGTTCATCTGCATGTAAAGGCAGAAAACTCAGTACTTTTGACATATATATAGTGTATGTATGGTTATGATGGGTTATTGGTTTTTAACAATTGTTGTGATCATCGGTCTCTTTTTAAGAATTTTTGTATAAATAAAATCTTTGTAGAATTTTATGAACTGTAATAAATGGTTATTGTTACTATTCGAATGGTGCCCTATAAATCCTGTCCATTATTTTCTCTCTTCATATTAGTCTAGGGATGTAGCACCATGTCATTTTTTAGACATGGATGGAATATACCGTAATTATTTTACCAACATAATTGGTTTAGGAGATGTGCAACAGAAGGCAGTCTGCCTAGGGGGGCAGTATACAGGAAGTATTAATCCAGCCCTAATTTCCTTCTATGAAAATCTAAAAAATAATCTAAATCTATCTATTTCGATAATTGATATTTCCCCGTCCAAAACTACAAGAGTAAATAGTACAAGAGGATAAGTCCCAATCCGTGTAACTTCAAGGATCATAAGGAACAGAGCTCAGCCTAACCTGACTGCACAAAGGTCGAATGATATCAATTATTAGACTTCAGAACAATAGTTGTCTGTCATGCCAGTTGAACTCATTGTTATAATCAGAATAATTATGAAGAGGGCATCCTGTACAGAAAGCTGAACTGTCAGATGAAACATGCTGATAAGAAATATAATACTTCACAAATGTCTCAGCTGTGTTTGCACTGTAAACCTTCCAATGTCCCAATGTCTTTATACACTGAGGTGTAAATAGCAGAGCTGTGTGACCTCTCAATTAGTATTGAACATGTAAAGCAGCTAAATAGCATAAAATCCTTGCAATTACTATAAAACAGATTTCTTTTACATGAGAAACATTATCACTACTATTTATTTATTTTAGTTTATATTTTATTAAGGTTCCAATATACATATTACAATTTATTCAAACACATTCCTACCATTAAATGTAGCACCCTCCTAGGTAGGTGCTAGGAAAAAGCATGTATATGGCCCTGTCTGCTTATCAGGGGGGCCTGATCATTCAGCTAGACTGTCATGTGTTTCCAGGGGTGTCTGTTGAGTCTGGGGAGTCTCCCCACTGTGTCCAATGAGGGCTCTTGTTGGGCAGTGGAGGAAACCTGGCCAATAGCGCCCTGGGGTTTATATCTATCTCAGTGGGCAGAGTCTGCCGCAATGCATCCTGGGATGGGGTATAAGTCTGAGGGGAGCACATGACCGAGCATCTTAGGCGGAAAGCAGAGTCCCAGGAGGAGGCTGATGGCTGTCTCTCCTCCTGTCAGAGCTAGAGAAGGTGTCCTGGGCAGTCGGCCTAGAGGATGAAGGCTGAGCTGGGCTGCAGAGAGGGATCCAGAGTGCTGTGGAGCGAGTGGAGCTGCTGGGCAGAAGTTTCCAGGAAAAACAGTATTGTGAGTACTTGAAACTGCCCAGGGGTCTGACTGAGAGAGGGGGCCACTGCAGAAGGTCAAAGGGATCTGGGAGCCAGCTAACCAGTAGAGAAGGCTTAGAAAGGGGGTGCAAGAGTCTAAGCCCTGAAGATAAGAGAGTGAAAGGGGGCGCCGGTGCGGGCCCTGAAGTGTTCAGCAGTGCAGCAGTGTATACAAGTAGCTACCTCAGCAAGTGCTTAAGGGAGCTTAAAGAGGACTTTCTTATCTAGGAAAGCAGTTAGAAGTCAGTTCAGCATTAACAGGCAGTAGGCCAGCGTTAACCAGCGTTAATCGGCGTAGACCGGCATCTAGCCAGCATCAAGTCAGCGCCAATCGTCATTTTTCATTTGTCCCTAGCAATTTGTGCATAGTTGAGCCACAGGAGTATCCCACTCATCCCTTCTCCCATCCAAGTTACAAAATAAATACAAAAACCCAAAGATACTGGACTGGTCATTGTCTCAGTGCTCACACTTGGAGAACATGCTTAAATGTGCTGTTGTTGCTACCGGTAACCCAGGCGGACCCATATCCAGCAAAACGGCTGGGAATCGTGCTACATAAAAAATGCCTAACCCCATTTGCCCTCCCACCCTCCCCCTACACCCCCGGAGACTCCTCCTGCCCAGGCTTAGATTTGTTCTCTATCCCCCCCCCCCATCCTCTTTCAGACACCTCTTAACTCAGTATATTTCCTTGAGTGCTTAAAATCTATCCATCCACCCCAGATTTTTAGGAATTTTTCATTTTCATTTTTCCCATATTAATAAAGGTCTTCCATATTATAAGTTTTATCTACTCTTCTAACCCATTTGCCCACTGTTGGACTCTCTGGTATTTGCCAAAGTTTTGGAATTAAAGCTTTCACTGCATTTATAAAATATTGTATTTCTGACTTTTTATATTGCTTTATTGTAAGATTAGTATTGTGCAAAAGGTAGATACCAGGGTTTCTGGGCAAGTCCAACCCCACGATTTCTTGAATCAACCGGGTGACCTCCTCCCAGAAATCCTGTGTCCTTGGGCATTCCCACCATATATGTATAATTTTTCCTTGTTCCCACATACTCTCCAACGTAGCGGGGACATCTCTACTTGGTACTTGTGAACTTTATCAGGGGTTATATACCATCTAATATAATATATCCTAATCAGCGCAATACTGTGTCCCAAGTGCAAACAAAATATACTGTGAAAAGAAAATAAATTAAATTAAAATATCCTGTGAAAAAAAACAAAGTAAAAAAAAAAAAGAAAACAGTGCAAAATTGATTGCTGCCTGTATTCAATAAGTGTTTTCACTACACTCTAATAGATATGAATATAATATACAGTATCTCATAAAAGTGAGTACACCCCTCACATTTTTGTAAATATTTAATTATATCTTTTCATGTGACAACACTGAAGAAATGACACTTTGCTACAATGTAAAGAAGTGAGCGTACAGCTTGTATAACAGTGTAAATTTGCTGTCCCCTCAAAATAACTCAACACACAGCCATTAATGTCTAAACCGCTGGCAACCAAAGTGAGGTCACCCCTAAGTGACAATGTCTGAATTGGGCCCAATTTGCCATTTTCCCTGACCAGTGTCATGTGACACGTTAGTGTTACAAGGTCTCAGGTGTGAATGGAGAGCAGGTGTGTTACATTTGGTGTTATTGCTCTCACTCTCTCATACTGGTCACTGGAAGTTCAACATGGCACCTCATGGAAAATAACTCTCTGAGGATCTGAAAAAAAGATTTGTTGCTCTACATAAAGACAGTCTAGGCTATAAGAAGATTCCCAAACCCCTGAAACTGAACTGCAGCATGGTGGCCAAGACCATACAGCAGTTTATCAGGACAGATTCCACTCAGAACAGGCCTCGCTATGGTCTACCAAGGTGGTTGAGTGTACGGGCTCAACGTCATATCCAGAGGTTGTCTTTGGAAAATAGACTTATGAGTTCTGCCAGCATTGTTGCAGAGGTTGAAGGGGTGGGGGGTCAGCCTGTCAGTGTTCAGTCCATACACTGCACACTGTATCAACGTGGTCTGCATGGCTGTCATCCTAGAAGCAAGCCTCCTCTAAAGATGATTCACAAGAAAGCCTGCAAACAGTTTGCTAAAGACAGTCAGACTAAGGACATAGATTACTGGAATCATGTCCGGACCAATAGGACGTTTTCTGGTGACATCATATGTGTGCGCGCCCTGGTTTCCATTTTAAGGAGCTCTGCGACCGACGTGCTCTGCGACTGACCGACCGTGCTCTGCGACTGACTGATCATGCTCTGCGACTGAGTGCCTGGGAGGACTGGTGGTAAGTATCTTGCCGACTGGTGAGTATCTTAGGGACCTGTGAGTACCCCAGGTTTAGTACCAGGGGAGATAGAGGTAGTGTAGGTAAGGAATAGCAGGTCGTTACTAATTATCCCCATAGAGTAGAGGGTAATAATGTCCGACAGGATTGGGGATGCCACTCAGTGCACTACTTGCTCCATGTATGCGTTCCTTGATGAACCAATCGAGGGCGAATACTGCTGTGCAGGATGTGTGTGACTTGTTTCTCTGGAAGCCCAGATACTGGATCTAGAAAACATAGTGGCAACACTGCGTAGCATCAACAACCTGGAAAGGAGCTTGGACATTACCCATCAGGCGCTGGCAGGGGCCAGCATAGAGGTGGGAGGAGTAGAGGAGACGCAGGCATCAGATGTAGGCAGTTGGGTGACCGTTAGGAAGGGTAGAGGGATGAGTGCCAGTGAGGCCAGTCCAGAGTTGGTACACCCTAACAAATTTGCCAAGTTGCAGGTTGTGGAGGATATCAGCTCAGGGGTGGCAGTGCTGGAGCAGGCGCTCGCCTCCAGCTGCCAGGGGAGTGGCGGCTCCAGGAAGAAGGGGGGCCGAGACTCAGGAAAGGTTAGACAGGTTGTGGTAGTGGAGGACTCAATCATTAAGAGGACAGAGAGGGCAATCTGTCAAAGATCACGGTAGCCGGACAGTATGTTGTTTACCGGGCGCACGAGTTTGGCACATCGCGGATCGAGTAGACGGATTATTGGGCGGGCTGGGGATGACCCAGCAGTCATGGTGCATGTGGGCACTAATGACCAAGTAAGAGGAAGGTGGAGGATCCTAAAGAACGATTTCAGGGACTTAGGGAATAGATTGAGGAATAGGACCTCCAAGGTGGTTTTCTCTGAAATACTGCCGGTACCTCGAGCCACACAAGAGAGGCAGAAGGAGATTAGGGAACTTAACAAGTGGCTGAGAAATTTGTATAGGAAGGAGTGGTTTGGGTTGCTGGAGAACTGCCTGACTTCTCAGTCGGCTACCAGCTCTTTAGTAAGGATGGGCTGCACCTTAATGGGGATGGTACAGCTCTTTTGGGGAGAAAGATGGCCACCAAGTTGGAGGGGCTTTTAAACTAGGAGATGGGGGGGGAGGGCTCAAAAGTAGAGTCAGTCATGAGGGAGCAAAGGACAGAAGCCAGTGGTAGAGTCAGCAGCAACAGTAGTTCCATAACGTCAATTGGGGGGTCTGTGCGGGAAAACCTCACACCAAACAGGAACAAAAATAATCTCCATTCACTATCAACTTCTACAAAACTAAGTGGGGTATATGCAAATGCCAGGAGCCTAGCTAATAAAATGGATGAGTTGGAAATGTTAGTACATGAGGAGGACATAGACCTTGTAGGAATAACGGAAACTTGGTTCGACCCCTCACATGACTGGCTGGCCAATATCCAAGGGTATTCGGTGTACCGGAAGGACAGGGTAGGAAAAAGAGGGGGAGGGGTATATCTCTATGTCAAGAATAATGTAAGGGTGATAGAGAGGAGTGATATTATAGAAGGGATGAGTATGGAGTTAGAATCCGTGTGGGTAGAACTCCATAGGGAAGAAGAAAAGGGAAAAGTAATTGTGGGGGTTTGCTATAGGCCACCCAACCAAAGGGAGGAGGTAGAGCTGGAATTTATATCACTGTTGGGTAAAGTGGAAAAACTGGGATCAGTCATCATATTGGGGTACTTCAATTATCCCAACATTGACTGGGAAGAGGGGACTACACACTCACAGAAGGCCCGTCTATTCATGGAAACCTTACAGGACAACTACATGTCTCAGTTGATGGATTCTCCTACTAGAGAAAATGCAGTCCTGGATCTATTGATCACTAACGACCCAGACCTAATCTCGGAGGTAGGAGTCAAAGACAACCTGGGCTCTACGATCACAGGATGATCACATTTAGCGTAAATAACAATATAACAAGGCAAGAGGGGAACATAAGAACCCTAAACTTCAGAAGGGCAAACTTTTCCAAATTGTGCTCAATGATGGAAAGGGTAAACTGGGACCAAACCCTGGGAACACTGACCACGGAGGAAAAATGGGAATGCTTTAGGAACATATTAAACAAATGCATCTTGCAGTGCATTCCTATGGGAAATACATTTAGAAGAGACAAAGCCAAACCTGGCTGGCTAAACCATAATGTTAAAAAACTTATTAGGGGAAAAAAAAATGGCCTTCAAGAAATATAAATCAGAGGGCACAGTATCGGCTTTCGAGCAATACATGGAGGCAAATGAGAAAAGTAAATATGAAATCAAAATTGCTAACATCAACTTTGAGAGACAAATAGCGGAGGATAGTAAAAACAACCCAAAGAAATTCTTTAAATATATCAACAGCAAAAAAACTAGGGCAGAGCATATAGCACACATAATTAACGATGATGGGAGGATGGTTACAGAGGACACTGAAAAAGCAACTGTGCTGAACGCTTTTTTCTCATCAGTCTTTACACAGGAAAAGGAGGGGTACACTGACCATGACTATATGGTTAGTAGTAATACAAAGGACTTGCCGCCATGGCTAACAGAGGGTGAAATCTGGGAAAGGCTGGATAAAATTAACGCAAATAAATCACCAGGCCCTGATGACGTACATCCGAGAGTACTCAAAGAACTTAGTAAGATTATATCTAGACCACTGTTCCTGATCTTTGCTGACAGTATTATGACAGGAAATGTACTAGGGGATTGGAGGAAAGCTAACGTGGTACCGATATTCAAAAAAGGGCAGAGGCATGTCCCGGGAAATTATAGGCCTGTCAGTCTGACATCGATAGTATGTAAACTTCTGGAGGGGATGATAAGGGACTATATCGTAGAGTTTGCTAAAGACAACAACATCATCAGCAGTAATCAGCACGGGTTTACAAATGGGCATTCTTTTCAAACCAATCTCTTAACATTCTACGAGGAGGTGAGCTGTGAGCTAGATAGGGGGAGACCAGTGGATGTGGTGTACCTGGATTTCGCTAAGGCATTTGGTACAGTTCCCCACAAGCGCTTAATTTGTAAAATAAGGTCTGCAGGCATTGACCGCAGGGCTTGCTCTTGGATACCAGACTGACTAAAAGGGCATGTCCAAAGGGTGGTAATAAACAGTGCATTATACGAGTGTGGATCCTTCCCTGACCGCTTGTGCTACTGCTTAGAAGCCTGTTCTTTTCCCACTAATGTAAGTGCAATCTATCTTTCAATAAAGTTGAGTTTTACAATACTTCACTATTGGGGTTATTTTGCCTTGCATGTGCACACTATGCTGAGTGGAATTTGTGGAAAGGAGGTCTGATTAAGTGTATGCAGCGGTGACATACCCAGGTCGTTTGTCTACAGCCATCATCTGTATCTTGGATATCCGCTCATTTTGCTCTTGTGTGAGAACACCTGAGCCACTTTATCTGGTGAGTTGCCATTTCTGCTGACCCCTTGGTGTGACACTTGGTGGTGGTCAAAAAAGGTGATCCAGTAGCAGCATCACTTACTCCTGGACGGTCTATGGACTTTAAAGGACTTTTATACCCTTATAAGAGTGTTTTTAGTAACACCCCTTTTTATGTATGATTTTATTGTCTTACTATTCTATAGTCACACTTAGTGACTTGTTGTGCTACTATTCTTTTTATTTATGTTTTCCAATATATATCGGTATTTGGTGAAGTAGCAGCAGTTTGTAGTTTAGCAGTTAATGAACTGACTCCTCCAACAAGCGCAGAGATATCCTGTTTGACAAATTTGTGTCCAGATATACATTTTATAATAAACAGTGCATACTGAGACTGGTCTGAGGTGGTAAGTCGGGTCCCCCAAGGCTCAGTCCTGGGACCAACCTTGTTCAATTTATTCATAAACAGCATTGAGGACGGGATCATTAGTTCTATATCTGTTTTTGCAGCTGACACAAAATTGGGCAGGGCAATAACTGCACAGCATGAAGCAGATATCCTACAGAATTACCTGGACAATAACAGAGTGGGCAACGACATGGCAAATGAGGTTTAATGTGGAGAAGTGTAAGGTTTTGCACTTGGGGACTAAAAACATAAAAGCACAATACACTTTAGAGGGGGAACCTTTGGGGGAATCAAAAATGGAGAAAGATCTGGGAGTCTTGGTAGAGGATAGACTAGGCAATAGCATGCAATGTCAAGCGGCAGCTGCCAAAGCCGGCAGAATGTTAGCATGCATAAAGAAAGGGATGTATTCCAGAGATAAGACTATAATCCTTCCACTTTATAAAACTCTGGTCCGACCACATCTCGAGTATTCTGTCCGGTTCTGGTCACCAGTCCTCAGGAGGGATGTGTTGGAGCTGGAGAGAGTACAGAGAAGGGCAACTAAACTAATTAGTGGATTGGAGGACCTTAATTATGAAGAGCGTCTGCAATCGCTTGATTTATTCTCCCTGGAGAAGAGACGCCTGAGAGGGGACATGATAGCAATTTATAAATATCTCAATGGTGATCTCAGCATAGAAAAAAAGCTATTCAGTCGAAAGGATTGCATGAGGACTCGAGGGCATACAATGCGATTAGAGTAGAAAACTGCAACGTGGGGGATTCTTTGATGTTAGGGCTACAAGATTGTGGAATTCTCTACCACAAGAGGTGGTTTCTGCGGGAAGTATGGCGGTTTTCAAAAGACTCTTAGACGTACATCTCAAGGAGAAGAACATTCAGGGGTATGAGAGATGATTATGGCCACACACACCTACACAGGTTGAACTGGATGGACTATTGTCTTTATTCAACCTCACCTACTATGTAACTATGTCCTTTGGTCTGATGAGACCAAGATAAACTTATTTGATTCAGATGGTGTCAAGCGCGTGTGGCAGCAACCAGGAGAGGAGTACAAAGACTAGTGTGTCTTGCCTACAGTCAAGCATGATGGTGGGAGTGTCATGGTCTGTGGCTGCATGAGTGCTGCTGGCACTGGAGAGCTACAGTTCATTGAGGGAACCATGAATGGCAACATGTACTGTGACATACTGAAGCAGAACATGATCTCCTCCCTTCAGAGACTGGGCCGCAGGGCAGTATTCCAACATGATAAAAACCCCAAACACACCTCCAAGACAACCACTGCCTTGCTAAAGAAGACGAGGGTAAAGGTGATAGACTGGCCAAGCATGTCTCCAGACCTAAACCCTATTGAGCATCTGTGGGGCATCCTTGAACGGAAGTTGGAGGAGTGTAAGATCTCTAACATCCACCAGTTCCATGATGTCATCATGGAGAAGTGGAAGAGCACTCCAGTGGCAACCTGTGAAGCTCTGGTGAACTCCATGCCCAAGAGGGTTAAGGCAGTGCTGGAAAATAATAGTGGCCACATAAAATATTGACACTTTGGGCCCAATTTGGACATTTCGATTTACTCACTTTTGTTGCCAGCGGTTTAGATATAAATGGCTGTGTGTTGAGATATCTTGAGGGGACAGCACATTCACACTGTTATGCAAGCTGTACACTCACTACTTTACATTGTAGCAAAGTGTCATTTCTTCAGTGTTGTCACATGAAAATATATAATAAAATATTTACAAAAATGTGAGGGGTGTACTCACTTTTGTGAGATACTGTAAATACAGCACAATCTAATCTCATCTGTGTATATACAAAGATTTTTACACATGTGTAAATATTTCTAAAGTGTGAATCAATATTGATACATAGTGACTGAATCACATGCACAAACTTAAAGTGAAATAAAATTACAATGTGTCAGTTTGAAACATGACTTTTAAGAAAACAAAGCAAATGAAAGGAATCAGAATCCTCCAGTGATATTCAATCAGTCCAAAAAAACTGAATGAGTAATCCTGCCACCTCTGTGTAAAGTGATTAACTCAAGAACATGTGCTCGAAACAAATCCACCACCAGTGACTCCTAGCAGCTCGCCTCCAACTTTGACTCCTTTTTCACCAGAGAGTCAAAGTGCGCTGTTCCCTGTGTGTAGTTTATATATTAATAGATCAGCAAGTGTAGTAGATATATATATTTATAAGGTATTGCAGGAGACAGTGCAGTATATATCATATATATTTATCAGTTGTTGTAGGATATATATCCACCAGTGCAGTATACTGTATATTTCGGCCAAGTCCAATGTATATATCTGCCAGAGCAGTATATATATATATATATATATATATATATATATATATATATATATATATGTATAGGTATATGTATATATATATATATATATATATATATATATATATATATATATATATATATATATATATATATATATATATATATATATATATATATATATATATATATATATATATGTATATGTATATGTACAGTATATATATATATATATATATATATATATATATTTAGTGCTGTGCTGTGATTGTAGTGAGCCCACTGAAGTGTATTGTTTACAACACGTTTGTGTCACCCCACTGATACCATTTTTTATTTCATTAATATCTATATTTTTTTCTTTTCAAATTATTTATTTATTTATTTTAGCAGCATCAGGTTCTGTTGCTGCAATATTAGTAGTCCTTCTGCGTCAGCAGCAATTTTTTTTTTTTTTTGCTCAGCAGCACTAGTAATATTAGGGGCATAATTGCCGTACCCCCTTCTGCATCTCAGGCGCCATTCCTTCTGCTCTAGACATGGATGTTTTTTTTTTGGTGGTGAACCAGCACCTATAATATTAAGGGCATAATTTCTGTACCCCCTTGTGCATCTCAGACGCTCTTCATTCTGCTCCAGACGTGGGTGTTTTTGTTGTTGGCGCACCAGCACTAATAATATTAAAGGCATAATTGCTGTACCGCCTTGTGCATCTCAGACGCTCTTCCTTCTGCTCCAGACGTGGGTGTTTTTTTTTTGGTAGTAAACTGGCGCCAATCATATTAGGGGCATAATTGCTGTACCCCCTTGTGCATCTCAGGCGCCCTTCCTTCTGCTCCAGACGTGGGTGTTTTTTTTGGTGGTGAACCAGCACCAATAATATTAAGGGCATAATTGCTGCTCCCCCTGTGCATCTCAGGCGCTCTTCCTTCTGCTCCAGATGTGGGTGTTATTTTTGGTGGTGAACCAGCACCAAGAATATAGGGGCATAATTGCTGTACCCCCCTTGTGCATCTCAGAGGCTCTTCTTCTGCTCCAGATGTGGGTGTTTTCGCTGTTGACACACCAGCACTAATAATATTAAGGGCATAATTGCTGTACCCCCTTGTGCATCTCAGGTGCTCTTCCTTCTGCTCCAGACGTGGGTGTTTTTTTTGGTGGTAAACCAGCACCAAAAGTATTAGGGGCATAATTGCTGTACCCTCTTGTGCATCTCAGGAGCTCTTCCTTCTGCTCCAGACGGGGGTGTTTTTGTTGTTGGCACACCAGCACTAATAATATTAAGGGCATAATTGCTGTACCCCTTGTGCATCTCAGGCGCTCTTCCTTCTAGTCCAGATGTGGGTGTTTTTTCTGGTGGTGAATCAGCACCAAGAATATTAGGGGCATAATTGCTGTACCCCCTTGTGCATCTCAGGCGCTATTCCTTCTGCCTCAGCAGGGGTTTACTTTTTTTTTTTGGCTTTATTCATTTTTCTTTATTATTAAAAAAATATAATAAAACAGTTTGTAGTGCACCAAGCACAAAATCATTGCACCCAGGCACCACTTTCCCTTTCCACACTCTAAACTAAAAAGTTATAAAAATCCCCCCCAAAAAATAAAACACAATAATAAAACAGTTTATAGTGCACCAAGCACAACTTTTTTGCACAAAAGCATCATATTTCCATCACACATTCTATAATAATCAGTTATAAACCCCCCCAAAATCCCCATCATGTCCAAAAGGCCAACAAGGAGAGGCAGACGCTCACAGGCCACTAAAAGAGGGCAAGCAGCCTCTGTATCCATAGTGAAAAGTGGTGGCCATGGACATGGTGCATCCTCTGCAGGCGGGGAACATGTGCCTTTTTTCCGGTGCTGGCCGTGTTATTGAGCCACAACATGCAGAAGAGTTGGTAAATAAGCTGTCCTCATCCTCCTCGTCTTCTGTTACACAGGCTTATACTAGTTTGCCTTCCACCGCAGCTGCCAAAGTGTCCGTTCCATTGGCTCCTTGTCTACAGCTACTCCTTTCATAGCCTCACCATCATACATGGAGGAGTCACCAGAATTATTTGATCATAGTGTCAGTTGCATGATGCTGGAGGATGCGCAGCAATTTGAATGCTCCGATGTTGGTTCCCAGATTGAGGAAGGGAATAACGTGAGCCTAGAGAGAGGGGGGGGGGACAATGACAGACTAGAAACTAGCAGTCATGTTCCCACAGCTGCAGCATACTGCCAAGTTTGCTCTAGTGATGAGGAGGGAGGGCATGATGAGGTCACTGACTGTACTTGGGTGCCTGAGAGAATAGAGGAGGAAAGTGAGGAGGAGAAGGGGGAACAACTTCAACGAGGCAGGATGTGCTTCAGGGGCCATCTTAAGGGAAGCCACCCTATTGCATCGCACCACAGAGCTCCACAGGTGCAGGGCACTGCTAACTCCAAAAGTTTATTGGTGTGGGCTTTTTTCAACACATGTGCAGTAGACCGCAGCGTTGCTGTTTGCAATCTCTATCTGAAGCGGATCAAGCGTGGCCAGAACACCAGCCGCTTGGGCACCACATGCTTGACAAGACATATGAAGACCTGCCATGCACCGAGAGGGATGATGGTAAAGCAATGAGTGCCACAGATACTTGCACCCAATCTGCTAGCAGTATACCACCTGTTGATTTGACCATCAGGCAAAATGTGCTACCCTAGTTGCTGAACTGTAAAAAGAAATACTGCCCCAGTCATCCACATGCTCAGAGTCTAAATGCTAGCTTGGCCAAATTGCTAGCACTACAACTGCTGCCTTTTAATCTGGTAGACTCTGCCCCTTTTTGTGAATTTGCAGAATGTGCTGTACCACAGTGGCGGGTTCCAAAAAGACATTTCTTTTTACGTAAGGCCATTCCATCTTTTTACCATCATGTGGAAGGTAGTGTTTTGGCCTCCTTGAACAGAGCAGTCAGCAGGAAGGTTCACATTACTGCTGACTCTTGGTCCAGCAGGCACAGGCAGTGACATTATATTTCTTTCACGGCGCATTGGGTAAATCTGATGGCAGCTGGGAAGGATGCAGGACAGGGTTCAGTGCTGGAGCTTGTTCCTCCAAAAAGCTGGTCTGATTCTGCCACATCTGTCTACTCCACCCCCTCCTCCTCTTATTCCTCTAGGTCCTCTTCTGCTGAATTGTCCTCTGAACCAGCAGTGCTCCCTAAGCATTCAAGGGGCTTTGCAAGCAGTCAGGCTAAAAGATGCCATGCAGTGCTTCAGTTGGTCTGTCTAGGGGACAGGAGCCACACGGGGCCAGAGATTCTTTCAGCTCTGTAGGGGAAGGCTCAGAGGTGGTTGACGCCATGCCAGCTTGAGCCAGGAATGGTTGTATGTGACAATGGCACCAACCTTCTATCTGCCCTCTGACAGGGACACTTGACACATGTTCCATGCTTGACACATGTCCTGAATATGGTGGTGCAGCATTTCTTGAACAGGTACCCAGGCTTACAAGATCTTCTGAGGCAGGCTAGAAAAGTCTGTGGCCATTTCCGGCATTCGTACAATGTCAGTGCTCGGCTATCTGACATTCAACGGGAATTCAACCTGCCCACCAACCGCCTCATTTGTGACATGCCCACCAGGTGGAACTCAACATTGGCAATGCTGCAGCAGATGCAAATGCAGCAGAGGGCCATCAATGAGTACATGTGTGAGTATGGCACAAGGACAGGTTCAGGGGAGCTTGGCTTCTCTTTGCCATGCCAGTGGCTGCTGCTAAAGGATGCATGCACTGTCCTGTCACCATTTGAGGAGGCCACAAGGATGGTGAGCCATGACAATGCATGCATCAGTGACACTATCCCTCTAGTCTTCCTGCTGGAGCACACGCTTCGTGTAATCATGGACAGAGCACTTGAGGCAGAACAGCGGGAGGAAGAGGAGGACTTCCTTTCCTCACAAGGCCCCCTTTATGCAGATATCATTCCTGCGGGGCCACAAAACACACAGGAGCAAGAGGAGGAGGAGGAGGATTGTGGCAGCATGGATGTAGAGGATACCATACAGCAGTCTTCAAGGGATGGTTGTCATTCCCCAGAAACCCCAGCTGTTGTACGTGGCTGGGGAGAGGTTGCTCCTGACAATGTCATCCTTAGTGACCCAGAGGACTCCGAATCTGATGCCTCCTCAAACTTACGCTGCATGGGCTCCCTGATTCTGCAAAGCCTGGGAATAGACCAGAGGATTTGTGGTATCAAGGAGAGGGATTATTACTGGTTGGCAACCCTTCTTGATCCACGTTACAAGGGTAAAGTTGCAGAGCTCTTCCCACCTTCACAGAGGGAGCAGAGGATGAAACATCTTGAAGATGCCTTGAAGAAAAATTTGTGTAACACCTTTCCAGACACTGGGAGGTTAACGTTCTCTGGACGTGTTTCTGAGGCATCGTTCAGCCAAAGGAGGAGAGGTGGAGAAGGCGGCCGATTGACCGATGCTTTTAACCAATTCTTTAGTCCTCAGCACCCAGGGCTGTTAGGTTTAACCACTTGCCGACCGCCGCACGACTATCTACGTCGGCGGTCAGCCCCTCACAGGCAAACTGACGTAGGTCTACGTCGCTTGCTTGTGAGGGTCTAGGGAGCGAGCGCGCGCCCCCGGAGGCGCGCTCCCGCGTGGTCACGGACCCCCCCGCGCGTGTGACCGGTGGACCCGATGTCCGCCGGCCACTCTGCGATCGGCAGGGGAGAGGGAGAAAGTCAGGCGGCTTGTGTAAACAAGCTGCCTGTCATTCTCCCCTGTGTATGAGAGATGATCATACGGTTCTACTATGTAGAACCGTTGATCACTGTTCATACAGCTGAAGCCACAGCCAATCACAGTAGAAAGCACGCCCCTAGGGACACACACAGCCCCTCCCTCTCAAATAAAGTTAACCCCTTCACTACCAGTGTATTTTTACAGTAACAGTGCATATATATAGCACTGATTACTGTAGAAATGTCACTGGTAGCCCCAAAAGTGTCAAAAATGTCAGTCAAGGGTCCGATCTGTCCGCCGCAATGTCGCAGTACCGCAAAAAAAAAACGCAGATCGCCGCCATTACGCGTTAAAAAAAACAACAAAAATGACAAAAATCTTTCCCTTTGTTAGTAAACGCGATAACTTTTGCGCAAACCAATCAAAATACGCTTTTTGCGATTTTTTTTACCAAAAATAGGTAGCATAAAACAAATTGGCCGAAAATGTTAAAAATTTTTGATTTTTACATTTTTTGGGGGGGGAATTTCATATAAAAAAATTTGAAAAATATTGCTATTTTTGCAAAATTGACGCTCTTTTTTTGTTTATAGCGCATGATCAAAAAATCGCACAGGTGATCAAATACCACCAAAAGAAAGCTCTGTTTGTGGGAAAAAGAGGACGCCAAATTTGTTTAGGTACAGCGTTGCACGACCGCGCAATTGTCCGTTTAAGTCACGCAGTGCTGAATCGCAAAATACCCCCTGGTCGTTTAGCAGCCAAATCCTCCGGGGCTTAAGTGGTTAAGCAACCGCCGACAGCGTCTTCATCATATGGTGCAGGATTATCTAGGAGCAAAAGCAGACTTGGAGACCTTTCCAACTTAGCATCCACTGCGTTACTGGGTCTTGAGGATGGACCACTGGCCAGAACTTGCTTAATATGCAATGGATCAACAGCAGCTATCAAGCCCCTGATGCAGATGTAACTGATTGAATTTGCTAGGGGTCTGCCATCCCTTGAAGACTGCCTTTTGCTGCCTATTCTATTCCTCAATCTTCATAATGCTAGCTTCCAACAATGTTTGTGGTTTAGGGCACCACCAACACCCAAGGCCTAGTTTTTTTGCACTTGTATGACAGGTGCATGCAATTTCAATTTCGTATCAAATGTTTTACAACAGGGCTTGTTCCTGCGCCCAGCAAGAGTAACTGGGAAGGGTTGCAGTGTTCAGGCACCACCAACACCCAAGGCCCGATTTTTCTGCACCTATATGAAAAGTACATGCAATTTGAAATCTAATTTTTAACAGCAGGGCCCGTTCCTGCGCCCAGCAAGAGTAAGTGCAAGAGGTTGCAGTTTTCAGGGACCACCAACACCCAAGGCCCAATTTTTTCTGCACCTGTATGACAGTACATGCAATTTCAAATCTAATTTTTAACAGTAGGGCTCGTTCCTGCACCCAGCAAGAGTAACTGCGAGGGGTTGCGGTGTTCAGGCACCACCAACAACCAAGGCCAAATTTTTCTGCACCTGTATGACAAGTACATGCAATTTCAAATTTGTATTGAATTTTCAACAGCAGGGCCCAGTCCTGCGCCCAGCAAGAGTAAGTGCGAGGGGTTGCGGTGTTCAGGCTAGGGTTGCCACCTCATCCCTTTAAAACTGAACACATATTAATTACACAGGTTCTGTGGCTGATTAAGGTGGTAATTAAATTCACTTAGTGCCTTTTCTGCGTTAAATTTGCTCCAGAACCTGTGTAATAAATATGTGTTCTGTTTTAAAGGGATGAGGTGGCAACCCTAGTTCAGGCACCACCAAAAACCAAGGCTAAATTTTTCTGCACCTGTATGACAAGTACATGCGATTTAAATTTTGTACTGAATTGTTAACAGCAGGGCACGTTCCTGCGCCCAGCAAGAGTAACTGTGAGGGGTTGCGGTGTTCACGCACCACCAAAAACCAAGGCCAAATATTTCTGCACCTGTATAACAAGTACATGCGATTTCAAATTTGTATTGAATTTTTAACAGCAGGGCTCGTTCCTGCTCCATGCGCGTTTTTTTTCTTTTTTTTATAATTTTGGTGTACCAGATCTAATTCCATACCAGACCTGAAGGGACTGGGGGGGGGGGGGCCTACCCTGTTTTTTTTCTTTTTTTTATCTGTATTGCGGGGAGCTGACAATACATTACAGCCACGAGCAAGTTTAAATGACATTTTTTCCTTTAGAAATGTCAATATAGCTGCAGCAGGCTACATACATCGTACAAATGCCCCACTTTGCAGGGACATTAAGGGACCCCCCCCCCCCCCCAGGCATGTTATTTAAAGGATTTTTTCATTTTTATTGTTTCACTTTAAACATCATTAAAATCACTCCCCTTTTAAAAACGATAGTTTAAAAAAAAAAAAATTAGCATTGGTGCATGTCCCCCAAATCAACCCGGACCTCCATACACTTTTTTTGGGCAAAAACTTGCATTTAAGCCTTTAAAATGAGGACTTTTGATTTTTCAGGTTCGAGTCCCATAGACTTTGATGGAGTTCGAATGTTCGAACAAACTTTTCCCCCATTCGCTGTGTTCTGGTGTGAACCGAACAAGGGGGTGTTCGGCCCATCCCTAATTTCTAGCTCATTATTTAACCCCTTAGGGGCTAATATCCAATAAGTTTTACTTTGACAACATTTTTTAAATATCTCAGCAAAGGATACATTTTTATACTTTAGTACAAAGTGTCTGTGCACACCAAAATCGACATCACTTTGCTCAACAAGTTTCCGATGTTCACTGAACCTTTTGCGTGTGGTCCAACCAACATATAAAGACCACACAGGCAGGTGAGTCAGTAAATGACAAAATCAGTCGCAGTACCGCAAAAAAAAACGCAGATCGCCGCCATTACGCGTTAAAAAAAAACAACAAAAATGACAAAAATCTTTCCCTTTGTTAGTAAACGCGATAACTTTTGCGCAAACCAATCAAAATACGCTTTTTGCGTTTTTTTTTTACCAAACATAGGTAGCATAAAACAAATTGGCCGAAAATGTTAAAAAATTTTGATTTTTACATTTTTTGGGGGGGGAATTTCATATAAAAAAATTTGAAAAATATTGCTATTTTTGCAAAATTGACGCTCTTTTTTTGTTTATAGCGCATGATCAAAAAATCGCACAGGTGATCAAATACCACCAAAAGAAAGCTCTGTTTGTGGGAAAAAAAGGACGCCAAAGTTGTTTAGGTACAGCGTTGCACGACCGCGCAATTGTCCGTTAAAGTCACGCAGTGCTGAATCGCAAAATACCCCCTGGTCGTTTAGCAGCCAAATCCTCCGGGGCTTAAGTGGTTAAGCAACCGCCGACAGCGTCTCCATCATATGGTGCAGGATTATCTAGGAGCAAAAGCAGACTTGGAGACCTTTCCAACTTAGCATCCACTGGGTTACTGGGTCTTGAGGATGGACCACTGGCCAGAACTTGCTTAATATGCAATGGATCAACAGCAGCTATCAAGCCCCTGATGCTGATGTAACTGATTGAATTTGCTAGGGGTCTGCCATCCCTTGAAGACTGCCTTTTGCTGCCTATTCTATTCCTCAATCTTCATAATGCTAGCTTCCAACAATGTTTGTGGTTTAGGGCACGACCAACACCCAAGGCCTAGTTTTTTTGCACTTGTATGACAGGTGCATGCAATTTCAATTTCGTATCAAATGTTTTACAACAGGGCTTGTTCCTGCGCCCAGCAAGAGTAACTGGGAAGGGTTGCAGTGTTCAGGCACCACCAACACCCAAGGCCCGATTTTTCTGCACCTATATGAAAAGTACATGCAATTTGAAATCTAATTTTTAACAGCAGGGCCCGTTCCTGCGCCCAGCAAGAGTAAGTGCAAGAGGTTGCAGTTTTCAGGGACCACCAACACCCAAGGCCCAATTTTTTCTGCACCTGTATGACAGTACATGCAATTTCAAATCTAATTTTTAACAGTAGGGCTCGTTCCTGCACCCAGCAAGAGTAACTGCGAGGGGTTGTGGTGTTCAGGCACCACCAACAACCAAGGCCAAATTTTTCTGCACCTGTATGACAAGTACATGCGATTTCAAATTTGTATTGAATTTTCAACAGCAGGGCCCAGTCCTGCGCCCAGCAAGAGTAAGTGCGAGGGGTTGCGGTGTTCAGGCTAGGGTTGCCACCTCATCCCTTTAAAACTGAACACATATTAATTACACAGGTTCTGTGGCTGATTAAGGTGGTAATTAAATTCACTTAGTGCCTTTTCTGCGTTAAATTTGCTCCAGAACCTGTGTAATAAATATGTGTTCTGTTTTAAAGGGATGAGGTGGCAACCCTAGTTCAGGCACCACCAAAAACCAAGGCTAAATTTTTCTGCACCTGTATGACAAGTACATGCGATTTAAATTTTGTACTGAATTGTTAACAGCAGGGCACGTTCCTGTGCCCAGCAAGAGTAACTGTGAGGGGTTGCGGTGTTCACGCACCACCAAAAACCAAGGCCAAATATTTCTGCACCTGTATAACAAGTACATGCGATTTCAAATTTGTATTGAATTTTTAACAGCAGGGCTCGTTCCTGCTCCATGCGCGTTTTTTTTCTTTTTTTTTATAATTTTGGTGTACCAGATCTAATTCCATACCAGACCTGAAGGGACTGGGGGGGGGGGGCCTACCCTGTTTTTTTTTTCGTTTTTTTTATCTGTATTGCGGGGAGCTGACAATACATTACAGCCACGAGCAAGTTTAAATGACATTTTTTCCTTTAGAAATGTCAATATAGCTGCAGCAGGCTACATACATCGTACAAATGCCCCACTTTGCAGGGACATTAAGGGACCCCCCCCCCCAGGCATGTTATTTAAAGGATTTTTTCATTTTTATTGTTTCCCTTTACACATCATTAAAATCACTCCCCTTTTAAAAACGATAGTTTAAAAAAAAAAATTTTTTGCGTGTGGTCCAACCAACATATAAAGACCACACAGGCAGGTGAGTCAGTAAATGACAAAATCTAAAAGCAAATGTAAAATTCCTTTAACTAGTATACCTTTCCTTTTTTTTTCCCCCTGTGCTGATTTTTGCCTATGCTGGACAAAGCTACACATGGAGCAACATTTTTACTTACATTGATACATTGCTATGATATTACAGAAAGAATTCAAGGTATTATTCACACCCTTCTTGGTATTGGCTTTTTGGACCTTACGGGGAGCTATTTCAATTATAATACTAGGGGTCCTTCTGTATACAAACTTTGGTTTATCTGGGATGGAAGGTCCCAATTTTGGATCTTGTTTTAGGATCCTCCAATACTTCTTAATAATACTTTCCATATTTTGATATTGTTGCTGGAATTGTGTAATAAATCTTGTTTCTTGCTGTGTCTTTTTTGAGTGATCTGGTAGAATAGGCATTCAAACATACAGTAGTATAAAAAGGGCCTTCTCTAAATCTTCTTTGTTGTATCCTTTATCCACAAATGTGTTAATCAGTATTATACCTTGGGCCATATAGTCTGCATCCCTAGTGTATTTTTTTCTTAATCTATAAAACTGGCTCTTGGGCATATTACGCACCCAGTTATTGTGTTGGCAACTCTTGGCATGGAGATACGAGTTGCCAGCTGACAACTTGAAATTATTCTTAGTAATTATTTGGAAATCTAAATTGCTAAGTTATAGATCCAAAAAAGCAAGTGTTTCAGTATTC
This sequence comes from Pelophylax lessonae, assembly GCF_965119305.1. Lineage (NCBI taxonomy): Eukaryota > Metazoa > Chordata > Amphibia > Anura > Ranidae > Pelophylax > Pelophylax lessonae. The sequence goes on along the minus strand of NC_138777.1, from coordinate 81,226,068 downwards.
TATACATACTTAAAAGAAAAACCCTATAAGTTTACTGTAATTAACAAATAATTCTAGAATGGAAAGTGAACCGTTCCAAATCACTATGACATCCTCAATATGTTGAATGAAGCAAATTATGTGGGCAGCAAAAGGATTACGTTGCCAAATGTATGCACAATATCTCACAAAAGTGAGTACACCCCTCATATTTTTGTAAATATTTTATTTATTTTTTATTTTTTTCCATAAAGAATTTATTGATAAAAGAAAAGAGCAATAACAGAGCCTTTAAATAGTGACATTGAACAAAGTAAGTGGTACAAAGCAAATGAACAATGCAATTTTACAAACATGCGTGAAGTACCAAGGGAGAACATCATCATTATCATTATAACAGAACAATAACCAAAAAAAAACAAAACGTATAAAGCTGAATGAAGATGGTAATTGGGTCTGATCTCTGGACGAGAGAGGCGACGGCGGTTTTCTCTAGATGGAAGCAAAAACAGAACGATGAGGGGATAGGGAAGAATATGTGGATGTGTCCTTTAGGATGTGTTTGGTTTGGGGGTGCAACTAGGGAGGCCTAGTAAGTGCTTGTACATCATCTGTAGATAGGTTGCTTCGAATCCAACTAGAGGATACATGAGAAGGGTGTATTAGGTGGAGTTACGTTCGAGCGTTTAAGCAGGTGACAAAGAGAAAAAAAAAAAGGGGGGGGTTATTGAAGTTGCTTGAAATAAAATGAAGTAAAATACAATCAAATGTGCGGGGTCAAGAATGAAAGTTGCTAGGTAGCTCCCCTGTCAGCCCTTGTGTAGGGGGGGGAGTACCCATCCTTTGGGAATTCGTGTAGACCCAGTGTCTAAGGAAGTAGTGAACATAGGAGAGTCTATTTGAAAATACCTGGCATTAGTCGTGGTGGAAGGGATCTGATCCCAAAAGGTCAGAGTACTGTTTGGAGGAATGGAAGTGTATTCAACATGCCCATGTTTCATAAAATTTGGCCGGGGTGTCTCTGGCAATGTGTATCAGTTCTTCCATGTCTGCAATCTTATTTATTCTTTTGAACCATTCTGCCAGTGATGGAACATGTTTGGAACCCCAGTGAATCGGAATGCATAATTTTGAGGCGTTTAGTAGATGTATGGGGAGTGTTTTGCGGTATGTTGGAAGTGGGATGTTAGAGTGGTGAAGAAGCATCTGTGCAGGGTTAAAATAAATATCATAAGATGATACTTTTTTTGTAATCTGGTGGACCTGAGCCCAGATTGGTTGAAGGTGAGGACATTCCCACCAGATGTGGAGCATTGATCCCCGTTCCTGAGAGCAGGGCCAACAGGCGTCTGGGATAGTGGGGTTGTAGTGATGGAGGACGTTCGGGGTTTTATACCACCAGGAAATAATTTTATAGTTATTTTCTTGCGTGGTGACCTCAATGGAACCTTTATGTGCGATGGTAAGGATTTTTTCCTACTCTCTGTCTGTAAACTGAGTGTGTAGATCATGTTCCCAAGAGTTGCAAGCCCTCTTAGATTTAGGGGAGGTCTGTTCAAAGAACATGTCGTGAATGACTGAAATCACATGTCTTTGGGAAGTGGATTGAACACACAGAGATTCCAGACTGGATAGAGGACGAGAAACTTGCTTGTTTTGGTTGATGCATCTCATCCAATGTCTCAGTTGTTGAAAGGGAAGGTTTTGTCTATCGTCTGACAGGCTAGTTTTGACAATTCTATTAGAGTATTGTTCTCGAAGAGATGAAATGCTTTGAGTTGCGGGTGGGGTCAATTTTTTAAGACGCGGGCCATCTCCTGACGGGGTGGGAAGGCAGGGTTGTCATTGATAGGAGTGAGTGAGCTTGGATTAGATGATAGTTTAAATCTAGAGCACGCAACTTGAAAGCATTTTAGAGTTGGACCTATTAGAGGGTGATCTTTTAGAGAGACTGGAATATGTTTGGGTAATTTTATTATATCTTTTCATGTGACAACACCCAATAAATGACACTTTGCTACAATGCAGAATAGTGAGTGTACGGTTTGTATAACAGTGTAAATTTGCTGTCATCTCAAAATAACTCAACACACAGCCATTAATGTCTAAACCACTGGCAACAAACGTGAGTACACCCCTAAGTGAAAATGTCCAAATTGGGCCCAAAGTGTCAATATTTTGTGTGGCCATCATTATTTTCCAGCACCGCCTTAACCCTCTTGGGCATGGAGTTCACCAGAGCTTCAGAGGTTGCCACTGGAGACCTTTTCCACCCCTCCATGACAGCATCACAGAGCTGGTGGACGTTAGAGACCTTTGTGGCGTCATCACGTCATGCACGCGGCATGTCATCTCTCTTGGCCGGATGAAATCGGCACGGCAGCACCGTCTTTGTCCATCTGGCGGCAAGCGCCAATCTGGCGTTTGCACGCCTTAGCCAGAGCACATGGCGTTTGGGGTGGGACCCGACCACACCCTATCCGGGAGATATATGTGAGAGACAGGCACACAGAGGTATTCATTCATTCACTCACTTGTTTGTGCATGAAGGGAGTCTCCTCTTTTCCATGGGTCCACACACTACACACGGTAGGTACACAGACATGAACTACACTATTTCAGATTCATTTCTTTCTGCACCACTGTTTTCCTTGTTCCCTCCTTTTGTTTGCCCCACACACGGTACAATATCTATCTCTTCCAATCAGTATTTTTTTTTTAACACTTTTTCTTTGTCCTCACTTTGCTTCACACACTGCTCATACCAAGCCTTTTGTTTCACTTGGGCGCATCTCCTCCCTGATTCCCTGCATCAGCCTTCGCATTTACGTTCTTATTGCTGTACATTCAATACATATTTATATTTTATATATTTATGATGCAGTTTATTTTTACATTGTTATAACCTACATATATTTACTTTAGTCAGTGATCATGGACATCTGGCACTTCACTCTACACACCCATACCATTTTCCTGTCCCTCATCCTCTCCCGGCTGGGTGGTTCTGGGTCCCTTTCCATCAGCTCCCGGATCACCAATAACTAATTTTTGGATTGTTGTTACAATATTATTTCTGCATATGTGTTTTCACAGACATGCATTTGTGCATCCATTTCTGAAGAAGCGAGAAGTTTGCTCGGGAAACGCGTCAATGTTATTAAGATGCCTGTTCACAACCATTCAACAATACAGTTACTAACTTCAAGCATGTATTGTATTTGTGCCTATACCTTTGTTTGGCTTGGTTAACATTTTATGTACCATGTTACATTATGTAATTTTTTATACTAATCATTAAATTGAGATTACATCTACTTCATTGAGTGGCCACCTGTGTTCGTCTCATTTAAAGTCCCAGGGCAACCTTCCCTTTCTGTATGTAAATGATTTAGGGATGGAGGCGTTACCACTGTAAGTGTTACCAGACCGTTTATTTTTATTGTGGGGAAGTCCTACTTTACCAAACATGTCAACTATTTCCAGGGCCACTAGAGAGTGTGTGGCCCTTGGGCCATACCTCGGATCAGGGAGTGCTGGGTACTATTCAACAGTACCTGCAGAGCAGGGCTCTGCAGTTCCTGTATTCCATAGTGGTTAGCCAAATCTACCCCTATGCATGCCCTGAAACAATTAAGCATCGGCCCCAAAAAATGCATGTGGCCCCTAAGGATCCTATAGTATCTCTGAGCCAAGTTTTAGGCCCCTAGCCACCAGGGTTCAGGTACTATGAGGCCATCAATTTTAGTCAGCTTTGTGCTGTATGGCAATCTTTGAGTGGGCACAGTTTCAGGGCCCCAGCTCTTGCACCGAACAAGTCCAGGGGCCCATATTTGGCACAGAGGTAGGGGAGATCTTCCTTTACCACTCTTAAAATGTTGGAGTAGCTAGTCTGAAATTTTCTGGTAAACTTTTTTAGGGGCCTCTTGGGAGTGTGTGGCCCTCGGGCAGTACCATGGAGCAGGGACTGCTGGGTACCATATTAATCTCCATATTCTTAGCTAGCCAATGGTACCTGCGGAGTCGGGAACCTGCTGTGGTACCTATGATCCACAGTATTTGGGCAAAAAAATGTGTGTGGCTCCTGGGGGTCATCTAGTATCCCTGTACCAAGTTTGGTGCCCATAACCAGGTACCACAGGACCCTAAATTTATGGTAGAATGGCCCGCTATGTTAATATATGGCTCGGTTACGGTTGGGAATTTGAGGGGCCACAGCTCGGGCCCTGAAAGAGTCCAGGCTCCCACAGCTTGAGCCCCTGGACATGTTTGGAGCCCAAGCTGTGGCCCCTCAAAATTCCCTACTGCGCCATATATTAACATAGGCTAGGCCAAGCTAGCCTAAATGTAGGGCCCCGCTGTAGCAGAACAATGTTGCCCAGGGGCACCAAACTGGGTACAGGTATACTATAGGACCCCCAGGGCCCATTACATTTTTTGGGGGCAAATGCTTAATTTTCATGGGGACCTGCCTGAGTGTGGAACTTGACCGACCACCACAGGAACTGTGGAGCCCCACTCTGCAGGTACCATTGAAAAGCTCAAGTCAAGGGATTCCTGCGGTATCCAGCACTCCCTGCTGCACCATACGGCCCAGACGTCACATACTCTCAAGGGGCCCTAGAAAAAGTTGACCAGAAAATCTTGCGCTACCAACCCCAAAATGTTTAGGGTGGTACCTCTGTACCAAATATGAGCCCCATGGACTCATTTGGGGTCCAAGCTCTAACCCTTCAAATTTCCAGCCTACGCCCCTGCCATAGATTAACATAGCAGACCAAGCTTCTATAAATATAGGGCCCAAACCATGGGGGTTCAGGGCACCATACTTAGCAAACTTTTACTAGAGGACCTCCAGTAGCCACACAATTTTTTGGGGGCAATACCTAATTTTCACAGGGACTGGCATGGTGATCAATAGCCAAATACTGCGGAACATAGGTGATGCAAAACCCGACTTCACGGGTACTATTGGATAGCTAAGACTATGGGGATTGCGTGGTCGGCTTATACAGGGACGTCCTACCAGAATTGCGATTCCTGTGAATTGTGGTAAAGGGCCAATGACAGCGGCCCTTTACCATGTGATCACTCCATCCAATGACGGAGTGATTGTTTGTCAACAAATCACTGCATGTCCGGTTCAACTCTCTCCTCGCACGCTGTACACACCGATCTGCACCACCCCTGCCCACCGGTGCCTCATTCATGCCCAGCCATGCCTCATCAGTGCTCGTTTGTGCCTTATCTATGCCACATCGGTGTGTCCCTCTGTCATCCAGCCTGTGTCCCTTTGTCATTCAGCTCCTGTCCCCTGTCATCCAGCCTGTGCCCCCCACCATCATGCAGCCTGTGTCCCCCACCATCATGCAGCCTGTGTCCCCCACCATCATGCAGCCTGTGTCCCTGCCATCTTGGAGCCTGTGTCTCCGCCATCATGCAGCCTGTGTCCCCCTCCATCATTCAGCCTGTGTTCCCTGCCGTCATGCAGCTTGTGTCATCTGCTATCATGCACCCTGTGTCCCCCACCATCATGCAGCCTGTGTCCCCGCCATCTTGCAGCCTGTGTCCCCGCCATCATGCAGTCTGTGTCCCCCACCATCATTCAGCCTGTGTTCCCTGCCGTCATGCAGCCTGTGTCCCCCGCTATCATGCAGCCTGTGTCCCCGCCATCATGCAGCTCCCAATTGGAGGACTGTGATGTTATATAAAGGGGAGTTTCCAGGAAGTAGACACAGAGAACTGAGCCACTTGACCTTATCCATACAGGAGCTGCTGTATTTCACCCAGGACCCAGGACTGAAGCAGAGATTATTATGCATGTATTCATATGCTCTAATAGTTTAGCTGCAGCTGCCCATAGCTTCTTGAATGTGTATCTAAATCCTTGTGGCATATGTATATCTTTGTCCTATTTTTATTATCTCACATGCACCGTGTGAGATAGCTAGGTATGTGCTACTGTATGTGTGTTGTAGTCACCTTAAAGTATATTAGTAGGTGAACCTCTTTATTGCAATAGAGTTTATAGGCAAACCATGCATCTTCTGGTTTGGGATTTTATAGCTAGTTATAGCTCAGGGCTCAACAACCAGCATAGGCTATAGCTAGGCTGGGCATCCGCCAGCCACTTCTGGTACTTACATTTCCAGTTGCATAACAGATTAAAAAATACTAGGTGCTAAGACGCAGAGTAGATAGGCTAAAGCCTAGTATGCATGGGCCAAATGTTGGGCAGCATCAGCTGGTTTCTATTGAACAGGCCAATGTCATCCCACATTCAGCCCGTGTGTACTAGGCTTTAGCCTATATATTTTTGGTCCATGGGTATTGCAGCCGGTCTGACAGAAGTTGGCCGTTCAGCCGGCTTCTGTTGATGGCACATGACTGACAGATTAGCTAAATAAAATTGAAAATTGTTATGCAGTTGAATCAAGAAACTGTACTGTTCATCATTTATCTATATTGATGCAGCAAAACTCATGCAATTTTGCTGCATGAAAATGCAATTTAAAATGGAAATATTACTCTTTTCTAGGTGATTGGTTCACATCTATGCTTTGCAGTTTAGTGTGTATGGGCCATTCACCACAGATGCTGAGCAGAATTCCTTTTTACTCACCATGCTCAGATGCAGGTGCTGGACCCTTTAAATCCCTTTCCTACAATTCCATGAGTTTCTGGAAACAGTTAGGGAAGAGGATTCCCTGATTTCCTCCCTCGCCAGCTGAGAAAGACGACACCTGGCGAAGCAGAGGTAGCTGAACAAGAGAAATGCAGCCAGGTGGGAGGCCCTCCACTGTTAGAACTGGCAGTCAGACCAGAATCCTAAAGCACAAAGAACCCAGTTACTGTAGGGATTCCTGCCCTGATTGATGTCAGAGTAGATCAGTTCCAATGGGTGGTGCTTTGTTCTTGTGCCTTGGATCATCCAACTGTTTGCCTGTGCTACTAGAGCAACCCTGGACTTCAGTGAAAGGAATACTCTTCATGAGGATAATCACAAGTAGCTGTTTATGTTGTTTACTGTTTTACTCAAGTGGTAAACCTCAACTAGACTTTGGGGTTGATTTACTAAAGGCAAATCCACTATGCACTACAAGTGAACTACAACTGCACTTGGAAGTGCACTTGGAAGTACAGTCACTGTAGATCTGAGGGGAAGATCTGAAATGAAGGGACGCTCTGCTGATTTCTATCATCCTATCATGTGCAAGCAAAAATGCTGTTTTTTATTTTCCTTGCATGTCCTCTTCAGATCTGCAGCGACTGCACTTCCAAGTGCACTTCCAAGTGCACTTGCAGTGTACTTGTAGTGCACAGTTGATTTGCCTTTAGTAAAGCAACCCCTTTGTCTTTTGCTATAGTGACTTTGGGTTAATTTACTAAAGGCAAAAAGGCAGCTGCTCCAGAGCTTAGTAAATGAGCAGAAGATCTGCTGACTTCCATCCTCCAACCACATGCAAGCAAAAATGCTGTTTTTTTTCCTTGCATGTGATTGGGTATTCTTTGCATAGTGAAGCTTTACCTCATTTACTAAGCTCTCGAGCAAATGCACCTACATTTTGCAAAGTGCACTGCTTATTTGCCTTTAGTAAATCTACGCCTATGTTTTGCAGCCACATTACCCTGACTGAGCCACAGAGACATTCTGCTCAAAAGTCTCTGGAGTAAATGCATGACCTTTGCCATTCAGACCTTGCTTTGAATTACTGATTCTAATTTTCACCTGTTTAGTAAACTAAACTGCATACTACAGCTACTCTCTGCATCATCATTTGGCTGATTACTGATCCGTTCATTACCATGCATGCTGTATGGATATGTATATGGGACAGAGATGTCCCTAATAAAAGACAAAGTGGGCAAGAGGCCACCGTGAATCCACTGAGCCTAAGAAAAGAAGAAGGGGTATGTGGGAGAGATGGGAAAAAGAAAAAGGGGAGGTGGGGGAAGGGAAAATGGAAAGGAAAAAAGGAGAGAGAGGAAATAAAAAGAGGGATAATGGATAGTAAGAAGGGAGTGACAAGAGAAACAATAAAAAGCGAGAAAACAAAGAACAGAAAATGAACAGAGAAAGAAAACGGAGAAGTGGAAAGGTAGAAAATACAAAGATTGAGGGCTAAGTGGATTTTAATGGTACCATACCAAAAAAAATACAAAGAATATGTATAAAACACATACAAGCGTTTATTATTGTGAATAAAAAATGACAATATACATGAACAAACTACATATAACATACAAAGAATCCCATAAAACAGATCTCTCTATTTACAGAGCCTGGAAGGCCAACGATGCTCAACCAGGGCCTAGCCCAACATGTTTCGCAGTTGAAAAACGCTTCTTCAAGGGCGTGGAGGTTATAGCGAGATGATTCTGAATTCCCTAATGGGATATAAATGAATTGTCAATATACATAGCATAACATTCTGCATAGAGGATAGAAACATCATCCCTCCGCTCATTCACCCAGAAATGACCAGCTCCAAGAGCCTAAGATGGAAACCGAGTAAAGGGCAGGCACCACAAAGATGGTCGTCTCCCAGACGAGTGCAGGAGTGAATACATAGTATATCCTGTGACGAGGATACCTACCACTACATAAAGTTCCACAATTTTGAAGCTACCAAGGGGATACACTGCATAGGGTATACATATATGGAAAAAGTTTCAAGGAACCACCAGTTTGGACTGCTCTCTAAAAACATAAAAAAGACATACAGTATATATATATATATATATATATATATATATATATATATATATATATATATATATATATATGTATAGGCGTGTACATATAGCCCCCAGAGGGTTAATGTACCCTCTAGTAGGACCCCCCCCCCATGCACACACAAATACATTACCTCATAGAAAAAGTACCAGGTTCTCATATAGGATCCAGAAATGGAACCGGGTGCCAGGTGTTACATAGATAATAAATAATAATCAGGTATGGCGAGAAGTTCCATTGGAAATTGTGATTACAATAGCCACATAAATGGTTTGAAAAGATACAGCCTGATTGGAATCTGTTGAAAACAGTAATTTCGCCATCACTAAAAAATTACATATAGTAAATGACAGAAAGCAAGTCCAAATTGGGTTAGACAGGGTAAACATACCTCTTACTTATGCAGACTAACACATCCCTGGAGCATAGTGACTGATGGCAGCCATGGGGTATTTATATGTTCACTCCAACCCAGCGTGTGACGCAACCGGAACCCGGAAATTGCACACACGTCGGATCTGATCTCTAACTGACAAAAAAACAAAGCCGTTGAATATCGGAGGCTTCACAAAAGCTGCACTACAGGTGGGCGGGAATTGTCCCTCCCGCTCCACCTATCATGCCCAGAGATCACACACCCGTCTGAGAGGCGGTAGGCACCTGTCCTCTGGTGGCACAACATAGAACTGGTAAAGGGCGAAACAATAGACCAGGCAGTAATATCCCCATGCGGAATGAACCAGTAAAAAATGTAGATTACAGAAAAGTTAAATATTGCAAATCAAAACCTACAGTTGCTTAATATTTATAGTGAGGCAAAAGCTGTACATTAATAATTATAAGACATTAAATACAAAGACATATATAAACAACTACAAAACTAGGTCCATTATTATAGGACAATATAAAAGTCTAAGTATAACAATCCAATATTACAAGAGACCAAGTATAAGTTGAGACCGATCGCCAGGGACCCCCCAGGAGCTATGGTTAGGGAACGCAACTGCATCTGTTCAAAATTTTAAGAAACAAAATACCTTGCATTATGAATGTGAACCCATAAATATACCTGTTATAAGTACAAACAGGGGATACTTGTAGAAGAAATAAAAAACAACCTTGAAATGTGCATGCAAAATAATCAGAGATTGAGCAGTTGAATGTCCAGTACAAACATGTTTTTGACAATCAAGACCCTTCTCTACTGTGGTTCTGTGGGATAGATAGAGTCCATAAACACTGGAGGGGCTCAGGCATGAGAAAGAAAATTTTGCAAAACGAAACGTTATGGATTCATCGACTCAAAACACTAAGACCACAGGGATTAAATTCAGGTTTTAAACTGTTTTCTAAATGACTTTTGAAACAAACAAGAAACAAGAATTTTCTATTAGACATACATTACCTATTCTCCTTTAAGATCGCAAAACCAATGAGATTAGTTCAACACAACAAGATAAAAAAGTATCTCACGTTCTACATCCAAGAAGTTACGAAAACAAAACTATTACTTACCTTAATAGTCAACTACCCCAAAATTAGAGCAAGAGAGATAGATACAGTGCCTTGCGTAAGTATTCGGTCCCCTTAAACTTTTTGACCTTTTGCCACATTTCAGGCTTCAAACATAAAGATATAAAACTGTAATTTTTTGTGAAGAATCAACAACAAGTGGGACACAATCATGAAGTGGAACGAAATTTATTGGATATTTCAAACTTTGTTAACAAATAAAAAACTGAAAAATTGGGCGTGCAAAATTATTCAGCCCCTTTACTTTCAGTGCAGCAAACTCTCTCCAGAAGTTCAGTGAGGATCTCAATGTTGACCTAAATGACTAATGATGATAAATAGAATCCACCTGTGTGTAATCAAGTCTCTGTATAAATGCACCTGCACTGTGATAATCTCAGAGGTCCGTTTAAAGCACAGAGAGCATCATGAAGAACAAGGAACACACCAGGCAGGTCCGAGATACTGTTGTGGAGAAGTTTAAAGCCGGATTTGGATACAAAAAGATTTCCCAAGCTTTAAACATCCCAAGGAGCACTGTGCAAGTGATAATATTGAAATGGAAGGAGTATCAGACCACTGCAAATCTACGAAGACCTGGCCGTCCCTCTAAACTTTCAGCTCATACAAGGAGAAGACTGATCAGAGATGCAGCCAAGAGGCCCATGATCACTCTGGATGAACTGCAGATATCTACAGCTGAGGTGGGAGACTCTGTCCATAGGACAACAATCAGTCGTATACTGCACAAATCTGGCCTTTATGGAAGAGTGGCAAGAAGAAAGCCATTTCTTAAAGATATCCATAAAAAGTGTTGTTTAAAGTTTGCCACAAGCCACCTGGGAGACACACCAAACATGTGGAAGAAGGTGCTCTGGTCAGATGAAACCAAAATCAAACTTTTTGGCAACAATGCAAAACGTTATGTTTGGCGTAAAAGCAACACAGCTCATTACCCTGAAAAAACCATCCCCACTGTCAAACATGGTGGTGGCAGCATCATGGTTTGGGCCTGCTTTTCTTCAGCAGGGACAGGGAAGATGGTTAAAATTGATGGGAAGATGGATGGAGCCAAATACAGGACCATTCTGGAAGAAAACCTGATGGAGTCTGCAAAAGACCTGAAACTGGGACAGAGATTTGTCTTCCAACAAGACAATGATCCAAAACATAAAGCAAAATCTACAATGGAATGGTTCACAAATAAACATATCCAGGTGTTAGAATGGGCAAGTCAAAGTCCAGACCTGAATCCAATTGAGAATCTGTGGAAAGAACTGAAAACTGCTGTTCACAAACGCTCTCCATCCAACCTCACTGAGCACAAGCTTTTTTGCAAGGAGGAATGGGCAAAAATTTCAGTCTCTCGATGTGCAAAACTGAAAGAGACATACCCCAAGCGACTTACAGCTGTAATCACATTACAAGTATTAACTTAAGGGGGCTGAATAATTTTGCACGCCCAATTTTTCAGTTTTTTATTTGTTAAAAAAGTTTGAAATATCCAATAAGTTCCACTTCATGATTGTGTCCCACTTGTTGTTGATTCTTCACAAAAAATTACAAAAGGTCGCAAAGTTCAAGGGAGCTGAATACTTTCGCCAGGCTCTGTATCTGCTATTTTGCAAGGGTATGGGGTATAAGGTCCAGAATCTCTTAAAAAAACATAAACAATATACTTATTCCAGCTACCTAAAGCACAGATTACGCCAATTTTGGCTTGCCATTTATAAAACTACCCTAGTGTTACCATACAAATCCAACTAAGAATAGATTTCAAGGGATCCAGTATCTTTATGAGAAATTTCTGGTAAAAATTACCGGCTGAAACCACTAGATGGAGACAAATAGTCATTTACACATTGTTAGTCACTTTTACAAGTCTTTTTATATTGAACATGTTTTAAGATATTTTTAATACTTTTTAAATGTTTTCAAAATATTTCTTACTATGAAATGTATTAATTTTAAATTATTTAAAATGACAATAAGTGATCTAAATTGTTAATAATCAATTCCTTGATATATTGTTTGCGATTAGAAGATTTGTATAAAAGCCATCCATCAACTTTGTTTGCAATATATACTATTGCACAAGAGGGGATTCAAAATATATCTTTATTCAAATAATGATCCTCTATACAAGATCACACATATGCCAATGTCTATACAATACATTGGCATTGTATTTTCACATTTTACATATATAACTAGATTATAATTTTAGTCATTTGGTAAATATACAATATTTTATACAATATTTTATATTTGGAATCAAATGTGTCATACATAGCACTGACAGCAAACGGCTTAAATTAAGCATCTTAAACCCGCAATTACCCTATAGACTTACACACAAATAGTTAAAAAGAGGGGGGATCTTTCAGTCACCCTACCAATAGCCGATGAATAAGTTCTATATCTAGCCGTCAGTACCGGGTTGCAGTAGACTTCCTGATGACGCAATACTGCGAAATGCATTGTGGTCTACAGTAAACCCGGAAACACTGAGAACCAGCGACGTCACTTCCGCCCTGTCTGGAACGCACGCCGACCACTGCCACGCTATAAGGGCTGTATATGAAACTCCATTTCAAAACAGAGTGTTATCATCGAACCACTACAGACCCTCTAAAAAGCAAACAGCGTATTCACCCAGTGCAGCGTCACCCAATGTAAGCAGACATTTCTTATTTTATTTTTATCATCCCAATAAAAACAGTATTATACTATATTTTGGCTTCCCCACTATTTTTCTATATACACCTGCCTAAGACCCACACCCTAAGGCTTTGAATAAGGAAAAGGAGGGTGAAGGAATCCTGTGCATACCAACATTCAGCCCCATTGAAAGACCTGCCTTATTTCTGAAGTGGAGGAGTTCGGTGCAGGACCGATACATCCTTTAAAGGGATCAAAAGCGATTTAGGTCTTTGCGACCTAAGGCCATCTGGTTAGAATCAAAGATTGCTTATCTCACGACAGCACAAATTGGAGCACAAATCACACTGAAGATTTTTATTTGTATTGCACAGACTTTTTTCACCAGCTGCACAAATAATTTTGTGAATTACAGATATTCCTATCAGATATACTAATTGAATTGATATCAATGTTATTATTCAGCACAATAATTATATTTTAATTTTTTAGCAATAATCACAACTGTCAAAAATTGTATTATTAGCTATCACAACAGTCACCAAGTTTGCACATATATTGCGATAGATCATTTACTTTCATTTTATCTTTGGGTTTTTATTTGAATTTTACACTATATTATTTCACATGAAAAAAATATTATATACGATTTGAGTTTAAACTCACATTTTATACACTGGTCATACTTTTGCTGCATAGTATTACCACAATATATATCAGATAAAAGTCTACACAGAAGATAGACAGATCTGATAGAATTCTATCCACAACAAAATCATAACGAACACCTAAATAAACCCACACGCCCACCGTTACCAGCGCCCACTTTCATCGTTTACCTACTTATACATTTTTTTGGTACCATTACCATTAAAATAAAGGGGCAGCAGGTATCCTTACATATATAGAGCCATATATCAAAACCAGGCGCCTTCACCTTTACAATATAATGTTTTTGAGACCCCGTCGTTCTCCACTGGTTGGCCTGGAAATTCTTAATAAAGAGATTATCTCTAAAAAAAACTATTAAAATTTAATAAAGGCAAACAGGCATTCATTGATGGCTATGCATACCGCTGGTCTGAGAAAACACGTTTTTCACGGACACGCAAACAGAACACACACACAACATTAGATGTAGTGGAGGATACTATGGAGTCTGACTCATCATTATCCAATTCAGTTTCACATACTTCACGTTCTAGACTCGCAGCACCACCTAGTACACGTTCCAAACCACAAAAACGGGTTCATAATGGTACAGGACCCTCACCCACTCACTCCACAAACAAAAAATGATCAGATACACGAATACAATCGGACAAACCTCAAACAAAATCAACTAATCTAACACCTATCTTACAAAAAGTTTTAGCTAAAGGAAATACCACTGTTTCCGATACACAAAATACACCACATGCACAAGTAGATGATGATTTTTTAGAATTACAACCGACACCAGCACCCAAAAATACCAAAAAAGCAAGTTTGGATCCATTTATTAAAGAAATTGCAAATCAAGGTTAAATACGGGTTCTAATGAATTAAACATTATTAATTTGACGAATGCAAATACAAGTCTTACAATTAGGTTTGGGATTTTGCCCCTCCAGTTCTATTGATACTATGAAAACGATCAAGGATTTGCATCTTTTTGTGCGCAATCTCACATTTTTTTTTTAACAGTAAACTTTATTAACCAACAGCAAAGCATCAACAAACAAGGCACAAACACCCTACGCAGAGGTTCCAGTTGCAGATAAAAGAAAACATAAAAGAAACTAGAGATATAAAGAGGAATATGTCACAGTAATAAATTACTAATTTGTATGTGCAGTCAACCCAGACGCATGTAATGCAAAATGGAGACAATATGTTCTCCTGGAGACAGGGCAAAAGGGGGGGGCAGCACTAAGGTAGGGGAAGGGGGAGAGGGGAGAAAAAGAAGAAGGGTGCAGGAGGGAAAAAAAGGGGGGAGGGAAAGAAAAAGGGAAAAATAGCACCATGAGCGACAGCAATCGCAACCCTGATGCCAATCCTAACCCACAACATCAAGAACTGGGTGTACTGACACGCCCACAGCATCAATCCAAGCAGATCACATTTTATCAAATCTCCTATGACAGTTCCTGCTCTCATAGGTAAGCCAATAGAGTGGAAGGATCTTAGCGATGGCAGCTATCCAGCTGGCCCGGGTCGGGGAGTCTGGGGATTTCCATTTCAAAAGTATTTCCCTCCTGGCATAAAAAAGGCATACGTAATACACAATTTAGCATATTTATCGCCCACCACTTCCTCCAAGTTATTGAGTAGAGTCACCGCCGGTTCCATAAGAACAGTGGTGTCGAGGACTTCGCCCAGCGTGTCCATCACCGCCCGCCAAAAGGAGGCAAGCTTAGGACAGGACCAGACCACATGAAGAAAGGTGCCGATGTCATGACCACAACGGGTGCAGTTAGGATCACTCCGGGGGTATATGCTAGCAAGTCGTTGGGGCGTATAGTATACTCTGTGCAAGAATTTCAGTTGTATGAACCTATCCCTGGCCAATATCACAGAGGGGATATATGTGCTAACACAGTTCTCCCAGTCATCCACCATCAAGTCTGGAATGTCTCCCTTCCACTTATCATACATTGAGGCAAGGTTCCGACTATGGGCCGTCAACAGTCTCAGGTACAGGGAGGAAAGGGGTTTGCCCATGACCCTAGAAGTCAGCAGTCATTCCAAGGGATCTGATTCAAGGGTAACAGGTCCTGGGAACTGTGCCAATATAGCGTGCCGAAGTTGCCAATAGTGGAACTCCATAGACCTAGATAGAGAGTATAGTTGACGGAGGTTTGCAAAGGTGGGGAGTTTCCCATCCCGAATAACGTGTTTCATAGTGACGACACCCTTAGCTGCCCAGACCTGAGGGTCAGGAATCCAATGTAGATGTGGAAGGGAGGGGTTGCCCCACAGGGGGACATGAGGGGAGACGTGCAGGGGTTGACTATGTACCGCTTGGGCCTGAGCCCATATCCGCAACACCATCCGCATCAGGACGGTGATCAGGGGATGAGCCCGCACCCCCCGAAAAACAAGGTTGCTCAGCGCTGCGTAGGAGCCCAGTATGGCGGCCTCAAGGTTCACCGCTGAATTCTGCCTGGGCTGGGAGAACCACCAACGAATAGTCACCAACACAGCAGCCCAAAAATAGAGCTGAAAATTGGGAAGCGCCAGACCTCCACCAGAAAGGGGGAGATGTAGGGTCTGTCTGGCAACCTGAGGAGTTTGCCCAGCCCACACAAAAGACGACACAACACTGTCCAACCTAGTAAAAAAGGGTTTTGAGATATCAGTAGGGGAGTTCTGAAAAAAATATAAAAACTTTGGGAGGTAAGTCATTTTTAGTAAATTGATCTACCCGACCGGTGAAAGAGGGAGCGTATGCCACGTTGCATACCGCCTAGTCAGCTGGAGAAGCAAAGGGTCAATATTATCCTTCTTGTAGGTGTCTAGAGCCATGCTCACTTTGACACCTAGGTACGTCATGTCCTGAACCCATTGAAGCGGTATCTGCGTGTCTATAAGGGGGACCGACGGATGTAGGGGGAACAGTACAGATTTAGACCAATTAATGCGTATGCCCGAAAAACAGCCGAAGGTATCAAAAAACTGCAAGGTAGTGCGCAACAAGGAGGAAGCATCGGAGAGGTAAATCAAGGTGTCATCCGCATACAGGGACAATTTTTCCTCAATCACACCCACCCTGATGCCATGGACCCCCAGGTCCGCCCGCAATAAAATCGCAAGCGGCTCCAGGGCCAGGGAAAACAAAGCAGGGGACAACGGGCAGCCCTGCTGGGTGGCCCTAGCCAAGGGGAACCAGTCCGAAAGTTGGTGCATAACCACGCAAACGGCCTACCATAGAGCAGCCTAATCCACGAGATGAACCTGGGACCAAACCCGAAGCAGGCAAGGATCTTCCAGAGGAAGAGCCATTCCACAGAATCAAAGGCTTTCTCGGCGTCAAGGGAGGCCACCACACCTGCCCGCTCCCCTGATGCCAGAGCCAAATGCGTAAATAGTCTCCTAATATTGGTGTCTGTGCCTCTGCCGGGTATGAAGCCAGTTTGATCCGGGCGGATCAGAGCCGCTATGATGGAATTGAGACGATTGACTAGTATTTTGAAGAGAATTTTCCCATCAACATTGAGCAGGGAGATAGGCCTATAGGAAGAGCATAGGGTCGGGTCCTTGCCTGGCTTGGGTATTACTACAATAACCGCCTCGCTCATAGTCTGGGGAAGTGTGCCCTCAGTCAAAGACCCGGTCAGGGTGGCGTGCAGGTGTGGACCCAGGAGATCTATATGTGCTTTATAAAACTCAACCGGGATCCCATCCGGGCCCGGCATCTTCCCAGATTGCAGGGAAGCCACCGCTCGCTGGAGCTCCACAAGGGTAATGGGGGCATCTAATTTAGCACGATAACTGTCGGTCAGGACCGGAAAGTCAACGGCCAGTACGTAGCGGTCCAGGTCATCTTCAGTGTAGTCAATGCTGGAGCCATAAAGCATCTGATAATAGTCTGCAAAACATCGGTTGATAGCTGCTGGTGTAGAGTGGTGGACACCCGTGTGATCACAAATATGCGCTATACTATAGCAAGTGAAAAAAAAAAATACTATAGCCAGTGGACTGCTCTCTAGACAACCACCCTAGTAGTTTACCGTTGCGCTCCCCTTGTTCAAAGATGCGTTGGGATTGCTAAAGCAATTTCTTCTGGGTAAGTGCAGTTCGTAGTCCCAGGGACTCACCAGTCAGAGACTGGAGTCTAGCGTAGTGGGCAGGGTCCCTAGTGCGGTTATACAAGAGTTCCATGTCTTTGGCCTCCCGTTCCTTTTGAGTCAAGTCAGCCTTCCAACGTCGTCTAACCTGTCCAATGGCAGTCTGGTAGTGCCCCCTAGAGCATGCTTTAAAGGCATCCAACACCACAGCTGAAGGTGCCGTGCCAGGGTTAACCTCCCAGTAGGTGGCTAGCTGGGGTCCAACAATAGGCTCAATATCAGTATCAGATATCCAGAACCGGGATAACCACCAGAGTCTGTCAGAGGGGTTATCAGAGAGCTCCATAGACAGTAAAAGTGGGGCATGATCCGAGATACCCCGTGACAGAATCCGAACCTCCCGTATCTGAGGCAGAAGTGGCCTACCCGTATATATCAAATCTATGCAGGAAACGGTCTTGTGGGTGGCAGAGTGACAGGTATACTCCCGAAATTGGGGATGCCTCCACCGCCATAAATCCGTCAGCCCGTAGGTCTCAGCCCAAAAGGCCAGATCCGAACGGGCAGAGGGGTCCCCAACCATTCTATCCACACCCGGGTCCGGGACCATATTAAAGTCTGCCAAAATAAGCACATTATCATTATTGAACCTGGCAGCTTCCTTAATAATTTTATGAAGCAATTTGTGGGTGAATGAGCAGAGGGCTGATATTTCTATCCTCTATGGGGAATTTTATGCTACGTATATTGACAATTCATTTATATCCCATTAGGGAATTCAGAATCATCTCGCTATAACCTCCATGCCCTTGAAGAAGCTGTTTTCAACTTGGAAACATGTTGGGCTAGGCCCTGATTGAGCACTGTTGGCCTTCCAGGCTCTGTAATTAGAGAGATCTGTTTTATGGGATTCTTTGTATGTTATATGTAGTTTGTTCATGTATATTGTCATTTTTTATTCACAATAATAAACACTTGTATGTTTTTTTATACATATCCTTTGTATGTTTTTGGTATGGTACCATTAAAATCCCCTTAGCCCTCAATCTTTGTATTTTCTACCTTTCCACTTCTCTGTTTTCTTTCTCTGTTTGTTTACTGTTCTTGGTTTTCTCGCTTTTTATCGTTTCTCTTGTCACTTCCTTCTTACTATCCATTATCCCTCTTTTTCTTTCCCCTGTCTCCTTTTTTCCTTTCCCTTTTCCCTCCCTGTCCCCTTTTTCTTTTTCCCCTCTCTCCCACATACCCCTTCTTCTTTTCTTAGGCTCAGTGGATTCACTGTAGCCTCTTGCCTACTTTATCTTTTATCAGGGGCATCTCTGTCCCACAGACATATCCATATGACATTTGGGATGAAGGTACCCTTTTATGACATTTATCTCTACACAATTAAACTTTTCCCTTACCATGTATGCTGTAACACACAACAGAACATATGTGAAACTAACCTCAAAGTAGTTGTAAGGCTGTGGAGTGACCATATATAAAAATCATCCTCTGGGTGTTACTGCATGCCTTTCAGGCTATGGTTCTTTTGCATGCACTTTTGTAACAAGACCCTTGTGTGACCTTCACGTAGAACTATAGGCAAAACTTTTTTTTTTTTTCATTTTGAATAGAGTAAGGGATGGTTATAACTAGAGATCGACCGACTATCGGCAACACCGATATATCGGGGGCCGATATGCACTTTTTCCCGATATATCGGAATTGGCCTTTTGATTTACCGATATTGCTGATATTTTTGTGATGTCATATGTTGCGCGCACACGTTATGCCTGCTAACACTGCCTCCCACGCCTGCACGGCCCATACATGACGCCATTTCACTCCTCACACAGCCTCGTGTTAAAGCCAGCTGCAGTCTGGTCTGGTCACGCTGCCAGCCATCCATCCACCCACAGGCCCTGGCCTCAGCCACCCACCACAACAGGGTGCCAGCCCAGGGAGCAAGCAACCAGCCACCCAGATGACACAAAGCCAGCCACCCGCCACCATGACCAGTGTTCCAGCAAGCCAGCTACCCGCCACAACAGGCCAGGGTGAGTGAGTGACACCAAGCCAGCCACCCACACAACAGGATGACCCCAAGCCAGCCCCCACCACAGTGGTCCAGCAAGCCAGCCACCCACCACAGTGTTCCTGCAAGCCAGCCAGCCACCACAGTGTTCCTGAAAGCCAGCCACCCATAACAGGGTGACACCAATCCAGCCAGCCACCACAGTGTTCCTGCAAGCCAGCCACCCATAACAGGGTGACACCAATCCAGCCAGCCACCACAGTGTTCCTGCAAGCCATCCACCCATAAAAGGGTGACACCAAGCAAGCCAACCAGGCACCACAGAGATTGTTCCTGAAAGCCAGCCACCCATAACAGGGTGACACCAAGCCAGCCACCAACCACAGTGTTCCTGCAAGCCAGCCACCCATAACAGGGTGACACCAATCCAGCCAGCCGCCACAGTGTTACTGCAAGCCAGCCACCCATAACAGGGTGGCACCAAGCCAGCCACCCACCACAGTGTTCCTGCAAGCCAGCCACCCATAACAGGGTGACACCAAGCCAGCCACTCACCACAGTGTTCCTGCAAGCCAGCCACCCATAACAGGGTGACACCAAGCAAGCCAACAAGGCACCACACTGTTCCTGAAAGCCAGCCACCCATAACAGGGTGACACCTAGCCATCCAACCAGCCATCCCAGACTGTTCCTGAAAACCAGCAACCAATAACAAGGTGACACTAGTCACCAAGCCAGCCAGCCACCCATAACAGGGTGACACCAAGCCAGCCAACCAGCCACCACAGACTGTTCCTGAAAGCCAGCCACCAATGACAAGGTGACACTAGTCACCAAGCCAGCTAGCCTCCCATAACAGGGTGACACCTAGCCATCTAACCAGCCATCCCAGACTGTTCCTAAAAACCAGCAACCAATAACAAGGTGACACTAGTCACCAAGCCAGCCAGCCTCCCATAACAGGGTGACACCAAGCCAGCCAGGCAGTTCCACCACAGTGTTCCTGCAAGCCAGCCACCCAGAACAGGGTGACGCCAGCCAGCCACCACAGTGTTCCGGCAAGCAAGCCACCCACAACAGGGTGACACCAAGCCAGCCACACTGCCAGGCATCAGCCACCAACCCACAACAGGGTGCCAGTGCCAGCATCAGCAGCAACTTCAGCTTCAGCAAGCCATTTCTTTAATCTTTTTTGTGTCTTTCAAGTTGAAATAGAGATGGATGAGGAGAGAAAGAGTAAAAGTGTTGTCTGGGACTATTTCTTGTCTCAAACATCTCCAGGAAAAGCAGCAGTGTGCAACACATGTACAAACAACATAAGCATGGGATCAGTAACTTCACCGACTCCAGTCCATCCAATCAACTGTGTATGTGTGATCACAGTCGATATTGTGTAGCTGTTGTTGTTGCCTAGCTTTTTTTCTAGCAGTTTTGCACTGACTGCACTGCACTGCATTAGTTGCAGTCAGTGCCTTACTGCAGAGGTGGTCCTCTTCCACTGACTGCAGTCCATCCAATCCACTGTGTATGTGTAGCTGTTGTTGTTGCCTTGCTTTTTTTCTAGCTGTTTCGCACTGACTGCACTGCAGTAACATATTGCAGTGTGTGAGTCTACTACTGCAGTACTTTATTATGCATTAATGCATAATCAGATGATGTGAAATGCAAAGCAAATGTCCCTGCAATTGAAGTTTTCATATCAGTTTTTATGCAGTTAAGATGTGAAGCACTTAATGTTAAAAATAAATAAAGATTAACATGTTTATTAAGAGATTTGTGTCGAATTTTGTGTTTTTTTTGGGTAATTTTTACATGTGTAAAAATATCAGTCAATATCGGCCGATACGAATAGGCGATCGGCATAATATCGGTATCGGCAACGAAAAAAACTATATTGGTCAATCACTAGTTATAACTCCTCTCAGATTTTGCCATCTATGTCCCATTACAGATATTTCCCTTCACTTCCTGTCCCATTGCCAAACAGGAAGTGAGAGGAAATCCTTGTAAATTAAGGGAATTTCTTGTGAACCCCCATGTCACCGGACTACTACTAGTTCCTAGATGCAGTAGTTACATTTGTTTTCCTTTTTTTTCTGGATTTTTTCCTTTATTTTCATCTGGTGATCCTGCCTGCAACACCTTTGGTCACTCCTCTATTGTATCTATAAGGCAGCCATGGTTGTTACACAGGCTTGACTTCAAGCATGTATGAAGAGAAAGCAAGCACTCACAAAATAAGCCTCCAGAAATCTTTTCTGAGGTTATCATACAAAAATTCCAGAATTTCCAGAATTTCTCTGTTTTTGTATGTTTCTCTCATAAAAGTTTATTCTTTGAGGTTTATTTCAGGAGTGCTGACTCTCTATTCATGTACATTTATATATGGCATTAATGTTTGCCCTGCACTTTGCAACTGTGTCAGTAAAGCCTGGTACACACTATCAGTTTTTTTTTGTTCAACCCAGTGGGCTGAATGGAAACTAGGAGGAGGGGGGAGGCCCCAGTGGTAGAGTCAGTTAGGAGGGAGCTGAGGACAGAGAGTATTATTGGGGGTAGAAGCGTCAGTAGGTCCGTAGCGTCTAAAATTGGGGGGGTCTGTGCGGACAAACCTATGGCTAACAGAGGGTGAAATAAGGGAAAGGCTAGATAAAATTAACACAAGTAAATCACCAGGCCCGGATGACATACATCCAAGAGTACTTAAAGAACACAGTAAGGTTATATCTAGACCACTGTTCCTGATCTTTGCTGACAGTATTTTTACAGGAAATGTACCAGGTGACTGGAGAGAAGCTAACGTGATACCGATATTCAAAAAAGGGCAGAGGCATGTCCCGGGTAATAATAGGCAGGTCAGCCTGACGTCAATCGTATGTAAACTTCTGGAGGGGATGATAAGGGACTATATTCAAGAGTTTGCTAAAGAAAACAACATCATCAGCAGTAATCAGCACGGGTTTACAAAGGGGCGTTCTTGTCAACCAATCTGTTAGCATTCTACGAGGAGGTGAGTTGTGAGCTAGACAGTGGGAGACCTGTAGATGTGGTGTACCTGGATTTTGTGAAGGCATTTGATACAGTTCCCCACAAACGCTTGATTTATAAATTAAGGGTGACAGGCATCGACCACAAGGTTTGCGCTTGGATACGGAACTGGTTAAAGGGGCGTGCCCAAAGGGTGGTAATAAACTACGCATACTCGGACTGCTCTGGGGTGGTAAGTGGGGTCCCCCAAGGCTCATTTCTGGGACCAATTTTGTTCAATTTATTCATAAATAGCATTGAGAGTGGGATCAGTAGCTCAATCTCAGTTTTTGCAGATGACACAAAATTGAGCAGGGCAATAACTTCACATCGGGAGGCAGAAATCTTACAGAATGACCTAAACAAAATAACAGAGTGGGCAACTACATGGCAAATGAGGTTTAATGTGGATAAATGCAAGGTATTGCACTTAGGGACCTATAACATAAAAGCAATATACAAGCTAGGGGGGGAACCTCTGGGGGTATCAAAAATGGAGAAAGATCTGGGGGTCTTGGTGGAAGATAGATTTGGCAATAGCATGCAATGTCAAGCTGCAGCTGCGAAAGCCGGCAAAATTTTGGCATGCATAAGGAAGGGGATGTATTCCAGAGATAAAACTATAATCCTACCACTTTATAAAACTCTGGTCCGACCACATCTGGAGTATTCTGTCCAGTTCTGGTCGCCAGTCCTCAGAAGGGATGTATTGGAGCTTGAGAGAGTACAGAGAAGGGCAACAAAACTTAATAGGGGATTAGAGAACCTTAATTATGAAGAGCGTTTAGAAGCACTTGATTTATTCTCCCTGGAGAAGAGACACGTGAGAGGGGACATGATAGCGATTTACAAATACCTCAACGGTGGTCAGAGCATAGAAAAAAACTATTCAGCCGCAAGGAATGCATGAGGACACGAGGTCATACAATGCATTTAGAGGAGAAGAGATTTAACTTCAGGTTACGCAGGGGGTTCTTTACTGTAAGGGCTACAAGACTGTGGAATTCCCTGTCACAAATGGTAGTAACTGCGGGGAGTATGGCTACTTTTAAAAGACTCTTGGACATACATCTCAAGGATCGAAACATTCAGGGGTATGAGAAATGAATACATCCACATACACCTACACAGGTTGAACTGGATGGACTATTGTCTTTATTCAACCTCACCTACTATGTTAATATGGATAAAAACTGTGGAGCTTGCTGTACTAACTGTCCAATGTTAGTACAGCAATCTCCCTGTTGGGTTACTGTGCTCTGACAGGGGGGCAGCCCCCCTGCCACCAGAACACAACAGTCAGCGCTGCGAGCGCTGATTGGATGCTGATCGGATGCTGGTTTTCCAGCATGCCCATTTGACAAATGATGGCTGTTTGACCAGCTTCTGTCAGACAGGCTGGTGTACACATGGGCTGAATGTCAGTTGAACCGGACGATATTCGGCCCATATGTACCAGGCTTAAGTGTCTGGGGGTGGATACATTTGTCTGCAGTGGATTTCAAACATGGCTGCCTTGGTCTATCGCCAATAAATGGTGGACTGATGAGACTACTAGTTTACATAAAGACAATAACGATAAGGTCCTTTGTGCTTTCTTTTAATCTCACAGGAAGTGAATTGGACACCACATTTCTAATGAGATCAACAGGTGTTTTCTGTGATTGTGGTAAGCAGCAATATATAAAAAAAAATTTGGGGCATAAGATACGCTTTAACGACTAAGAATGTACAGAACGAGTTTTAAGAAGTGCTTTTTCAGATTCGTTTTTCCTTTCTTTAGATATTAAAACAAAAATAACCACGCATGTTTCTTGCTTTGACCTTTAATAAAATCTACATTTAAAAAATCACAGAATAGTACAGTAAGTATGTAGCCACTCTCATTCAATTAAAAGTATGCATTGTTGTAAAGAAGCAGTACGAAAATGTTAATATATTACATTCTAAAAAACTAAAAACTGTAAAGCTGTAATGAAGTTCTGAATGAGCAATGGCAAAGGCTCATGCTGTAAAGCATGCTGATGTCTTCTAGGATTAGACGTCATTGCTTTGACTTCCACCTTGTTTACTATTCTTCTTATTAAGGGAGAAATTTCCCAACTGTAGGACTATTGGGCGTACAAAAAGCACTAACGCAGCCACATCTGAGTACATCGGTGTAAGTGTAGGCAATGCGAGCTCCATTGGCACAGATCATTTCAACAGTCTTCTCTCCAACTTCGAGTTCTGAGCAACATGAACAAGAGTGCTCCATGCTCCTGGTAGCCATAGAGTACCTGAACAGTGAAAATTAATATAATTAACAAAAGGAAGTATATGGCTAGGATGGGACAGATTCCACCAAACCCTTTTACCAAAAACTGCTATGCCCAACTAACTATTTCATTTTATATCTTTAATAATCAGACCACATTGCTTAACATATAACCAAAGTATAACAAACATTCCTTTAAAACAGAAACATATTAAAGATTGCTGAGCATTGAAGGCACTAAAACTCGTAATATAATTTTGTGGAAACAATTAAAGCCAAATTCCAAGCCATTGCCAGTGCGTCCAGGAACAGTAGCATTTGGCAGGAAAAAATGCCATGTGTAAAGGCATGTGAAGGCTAGGAGCATCAAGCACTTGGACGTTACTACATTTCAACGGCCAGAATAATTTATTATTATGGCCACTTAAAATAATTATAGCTCAAGCTTTTGATGTACCTAAACTTATCTAGACATCATTCTGTCAAAACGCTTCTGCCAGGAGGAAAGGAGAGCTGGTCAAACCCACTGTGTGCATGGGGTAATGGGGTTATAAATACTTTGGAAGACAAAACAAAAAATGTATTTTAAGGGTGTATGGAGATGGATTCAAAATGGGGTCAGACTATCCCTTTCGTTGACATTGATAAGGATAAAAATATTCCATTTTCATTGTATGCACCAACATGGCCCATCATACACCAACCATCTACAACTAGATCCTGTCTTGAAAAGTCACAGGCAAGTGCATGACTTTGACCAATTGCTCTATCCCCTGGTTTACTGCAAGAACATGAAGATTGTAGCTTGGCCCTTGCACATCTACCGGTCCTAGCCTGTTGTTTGGGTTGACTTGAGAATGATCCAGCTCTGACTGTGTAGTTAGCTGTTTGCCTGCATTTTAGCCTTAAGGACCCATGCAAAGTTATTTGTCGCAAAATGAATGGGCTAAATGCAATACATGCTAACATACAACACAATGCACTATAATGTGTGTGCAGAAAAGCCTCAGCGTTAAAGCACTATAAGGCCACTTTCACACTTGTTCTGCGACTTGGGACTCCAAAGTCGCATGACAAGTGGTACTCTATGATTTCCAATGAGTACCGTTCATATCTGTGCAACTTCAAGTCGGAGAGACTTCAAAGTAGTCCCTGCACTACTTTGGTAAGACTTTGATGCATTTTGAGGTCCATAGCCCAAGATTACACAGGCATTGTTTCAAGTCCAGTCAAAATCACGTCAAGATCGTGGCAAATATCACAGCATAATTGCCCAACTTTTAGGTTGCACAAGTGTGAAAGGGGCCTAAGTGCCTCATTGAACTTATTGAACACTAAAAAAAGTAACCAAACATTGAACTTACATGGAAGTTCCCATGCAGGGGCCTCCACAGTATGTGAGTTCCACTGTCGCAACGCAGTCATTTTCTTTCAGAACAGTAACATTCCTCTGAACACCACAGTCAGGCACTTTAGGTGTTGGCGTGACTGATGATCCTGGTACTTTGGGAGGTAGTGTGGTGGAGTCTGTTGAAACATAGAACATTAGTATTTAACGTTTCCATGTAATATGGAAGGTGAGATTGTTATGTTGGTAAAAGAGAACCTTCATCACCTTAAAATTCAAGTAAAGACACAGAAAAATCAAGTATAAATAATTCTTACTTGCAGCATTTTTATTTTCTATTAACAATTGTATATTCACTTGTAATATGTCCCTCATCTCTCTACATAACTTTTATATAGCATCCAGAGGAGTAGCAAAGTGGAACACTATAGAGTGTACAGCTATCAGTCTGTTGAGACAGTGGTCCCCAGCAGAAGACCCAAGCATGCACATGCAAAAAAAAATGTGTTCTTCCTAAAAATTTGTTGAATGCACATACCATATAATCCTATGGTAATATTGTTTTTGATATTAGTTAACTGATGACAAGGCCTCTTTTATGTCCAGTTTATTGTAAAATTAGAAAAAAAATATATATATATCTATCTCTTGCTTGTGTACGAAAGAAGATGAATATTGCCTAAACTATGGCAAAACCACTCATGTTTATGCTATTTAAGCTGGTTGCTTTGATCGTGAAAAAAAGTTTTGATGACATACCATATAATCCAGGCACTTTAGGTGATGATGTGACTGATGATCCGGGTACATTGGGAGATGGAGTGCTGAGGTCTGTTGAAGAAGAGAAAACCATGATTTACCATTTCCATATAATATGGAAGGTGAGATTGTTACGTTGGTTAAAGAGAACATTGCAGGGAGAGGCACAGAACATCAAGTATGTTAAATGCTTGTTTGCAGCATTCTTTTTTTTATTATAAATTAATAACTTTTATATAGCATCCAGAGGAGTAGCAAAGTGGAACACTATAGAGTGTACAGCTATAAGTCTGCTGGGACCATAGGCATGCGTAGGGGGTGTGCCAGGTGTGCCTGGGCACACCCTAATCACTACGTGTGGTTCTGATTCCCCATACTGCCCAGGCTTCCCTTGTGTTGGCCCCAAAGTACTGCTGGCTTCCCCCCTCCCCCCCCCCCCCCCCGCTATTGCAGGGGATGTTTCAGGATGGAGAGTGGGGGAAGGGGCTGTCATTTACCAGGGCCTTCCTTTTCTAAATTAACTCAGTGAACAGACTAACTCATTGCGTTTATTCACAACTGAAGCATAGTAAACTGTGTTTACTATGCTTCCATTTGTTAAGGAACAAGAAGCCGCTTAGCACAGAGCACTTTCCATTCATTCACTATCCCATGCAGCTAAGGCTGCAGAGAAAGGCATGTGTGTTCGAGCTTTGGGGTGCGCACCCTAAAGCAATAGGCTGCACACACCAATGGCTGGGATGGTGGTGCCCAGCAGAAGACCCAGGCATGCACATGCATAACATGTGTTCTTCCTAAAAATATGCTGAATGCACACACCTTATAACCAGTTGTCTACTTTCAGCGTGTGTCTTGTAGCCCCACAGTTTCTTATCTCCTTCTGCTCCCTTCCATACACAGCCCCTTGAGACCCGGTATCTGTAGAAGCTACTGACTGAATGAATAGGAGCCAGTCAGAAGCCTTCCTCATAGGGGATAAACAGGTGTGAGAGCCGAAGTGGTTAACCTTATGGGAATAGTGTTTTTGAAATTAGTGATCTGATGGCAGGGTCTCGTTTTTTGTCCAGTTTATTTGTACTTGTAATATTAGAATAAAAAAAGTATGGCTATCTTCTGTTTTATTCAGGAAGGAAAATAATATTGCCTAAACTATTATAAAACCAATTATGTTTTTGTTACTTAAGCTGGTGTTTTCTTTGAACATGAAAAAAAAGTTTTGATGACATACCATATACTCCAGGCACCTTAGGTGATGGTGTGACTGATGATCCGGGTACATTGGGTACACTGGGAGGTGGAGTGCTGAGGTCTGTTGAAAAAGAGATAATCGTTATTTAACATTTCCACATAATATGGAAGGTAAGATTGCTATGATGGTTGAAAAGAACCTGTCACCACCTTAAAATTGTAAGTAAAGGCACAGAAAAATCAATTATTTAAATGCTTAGGCCTTATTTACAAGGGTTGATCAGATCTGTGTGCTGCGCAGGACCGTGTTTACCCACACAGGGATGTAAAGGTGTTCCATGCATCCCATTCATGTCTATGGGGAAACGGCAGCTGTGTCCTAATATGACATCGGTTCCCTAACTCACTCAGGGCCAGTTCACACCGTAGAAACGCAGTCCGGATGCATTCTAAATGCTTTTTTGTATGCACATTTTTGACACGTTTTTCATACGTTCCAGTGAGTTTTTGATGCAGTCCAGGGCATTTTTCACCCTCTTTTTAGCTAACCTTAAATAAGGACTTGGGTGTTCCAGTGCGTTTTTGATGCACTTTACAACGTTTCAGTACAATCCAGTGCAGGAAAAATGCAGCATGTTTTACTTTTTTTCTGGAACTGGAACGCACTGGAACTGCAAGCACTGGTGTTAGCTATGCCATTGGAAACCATATAACCTACTTTCCATGCGTTTTTGATGCAGAAAAAAATGCACTGGACTGCATGTGGTGTGAAATGGCCTTCAAGGTGCATTTGGAGCCATGCACCCGCACCTGTATGGCCGTAATATTGTGTCCAGCCACTTCGTCCCATTAGACAACAATAGGACCGCTGGCACAGAGATGCATGCAACAACAATTTTATATTCACTTGTAATATGATTCTAATCTCACTATTTCATCTTATATATCATCCAGAGGAGCTGTCACCACCTTAAAATGAAAAAAGATGGATAATGTTCATAAGCGGCGCTAGGGGTAGTAGAAGTTGGAAAACAATTAATCATCAGCTTCAATGATGTAACCAAGGAGAGTGATTCAAACTGCTAACCAGATGGAGAAAAGCAATAGGCCTGTCATCAAATCCTCTCTGGTAACTTGGACTCCCTGAACTTCCAAACGCCCACTCAATTACAAAGGAACAGGGTGATCAAGGCAAAAACATTGAAAGAAATTCATAGTGTATATAAAATCATTGGCCTCCGTCCTCTCCTCCGGCTGTGTCGTCCTGGCTCAAGCTGGTAGATGCGGACCTGCCTATGTACAAATTAACCTATATGAATAGGGGTTGTCCTTGGAAATATGATAAGGTGTGGGCGCCTTGGACTGCCGGCTGAGACAAGCGGCCTGTATTCTTTCCCCCTCCCTCTTTCTGCTCCCCTCCCCGCTTCTTCTCATGGCCTTCTCACCTATTTTCCTCTTCTGCCCTCCCCCCCCCTATTTTCTCCCCCCCCCTCCCCTCCTCTTTCTTCCTCTGACGCTAGTGGTACGGGATTACTTGGTGCGCAAATGCTGTTTGCACTGTGTCATGCTATGTTATACTGCTCACTTTGCTGTATTGTCCTTGACCCTCACAATGTGTTGACTATTGGGTATTGTTTTCTTGTATTGTTATGTTTTATTCAATAAAGCACTCCTTGTTTGTAAAAAAAAAAAACATTGGCCTCCCATGTAGGTGATCTTCCTGCAGTATCTAGGACACGCCAAGAACCGAACACTGCGGATTTTGAATTCGCACACTGTTTTGATTTTATCAATTGTATTCCCTGTGGAATGAATCGCTGGATTCTAACATCATGTCTGCTATGGGAGCCCAATGATTTTATATTAGGAGTCTCAGCCTGTTACAGCCATAATCACTTCATCTTAAAGGCTAGTGTATCTGGTAAGCAGATTAGAAAGATACATTGAGGTGCCGAGTGATCTTTTTACAGCTACTTGGTGGTGGTCTTTCTGCATGCTATTTATTTTTGACATCGAATCGAATTACTGCACTATGAATTTCTTTTAATGTTTTTGCCTTGATCATCCTGTTTCTTTGTAATTGAGTGGACGTTTGGAAGTTCAGGGAGTCCAGGTTGCCAGAAAGGATTTGATGACAGGCCTATTGCTTTTCTACATCTGGAGTCACTCTCCTTGGTTCCATCCCTGATGCTGGTGATTGATTGTTTTCCACCTACTACCTATAGCGCCGCTTATGAACATATCCACCTTTTTTACATAATTGTCAATTTTTGTTTAAATTTTGTTAATAATTTTATCTCCCTACATAATTGTATATAGCATCCAGAGTAGAAGCGAAGGGGAACACTATAGAGTGTACAGCTATTAGTCTATCAGACATCACATCTAAGATGGTGGCATCAAGCAGTAGTTACATAGTTAGTGAGGTTGAAAAAAGACATCAGTCCATCCAGTTAAACCTATGATGTTTGTCTGTGTTTGCTGTTAACCGTACATTGTATACCCCTGTATGTTGTGGTCTTTAAGGTGCCCATCTAATAATTTTTTAAAACTATCAATGCTCCCTGCTGATACGACTGTTTGCGGAAGAGAATTCCACATCCTTACTGCTCTGACAGTGAAGAACCCCCTGCGTATTTTAAGGTTGAACCGCCTAGTTTTAGTGAGTGGCCACGTGTCTTATTGTATTCCCTTTCTCTGAATAGGTTTTTCCATATGCTAGAGTTGCCAGTACAGTATTTGTACATTGATATCATATCCCCCCTCAATCGTCTCTTCACCAGAGAGAATAAATTCAGTGCTTGTAGTCTTTCCTCATAGCTGATGTCCTCCATTCCTCTAATCATTTTTGTTGCCCTTCTCTGGACTTTCTCCAGTTCCAGCACATCCTTCCTGAGGACCGGTGCCCAGAACTGGACAGCATACTCCAGATGTGGCCGGACCAGAGTCTTGTAGAGTGGAAGGATAATCTCTTTATTTCTGGAGTGAATCCCCTTTTTTATACAACCCAGTATTCTGTTGGCTTTGCTTGCAGCGGCTTGGCAGTAAATCCAGGCATGCACATACAAAACCTTCCTAAAATATTTTAACTGCACATACTACATCATTTTATGACAATATAGCTGTTGAAATTATTAATGTGGTGACTGGGTCTCTTTTATGTACAGTTTATTGTAATATTAGAATAATTGATGACATACCATATACTCCAGGCACCTTAGGTGATGGTGTGACTGAGGATCCAGGTACATTTGGAGGTGGTGTGTTGGAGTCTGATAAAAAATAGAAAATTTATTATTTAACATTTCAATATAATATAGAAGGTGGGGTTCCTTTGTTGATTAAAGAGAATGTCACCGCCTTAAAATTGGAAGTAAAGGCACAGAAAAATCAAGTATTTAAATGCTTACTTGCAACATTTTTCGTCTCTATTAATAATTTTTTATTCACTTTTAATATGACTCTAATCTCCCTACATAACTTTTATATAGCATCCAGAGGAGTAGCAAATGGGAACACTATAGAGCAGTGATGGCAAACTTTGGCACCTCAGATGTTTTAGAACTACATTTTCCATGATGCTCATGAACTCTGCAGTGTAGTTGAGCATCCTGGGAAATGTAGTTCCAAAACATCTGGAGTGCCAAGGTTCACCATCACTGCTATAGAGTGTACAGCTATGAGTCTGCTGGGGCTATTAAACATTCCTAAAAATGTGTTGAATGCACACCCTGTATAATCTTATGGGAAAATTCATTTTGAAATGAATGATGTGGTGACAGGATCTCTTTTATGTCCAGTTTATTGTAATATTGGAATTAAAAAAAATGTAAGGCTATCACTTGTTTGATTCAGGAAGGAAAATATATTGTTTGAACTATGACAAAACTACATTTGTATCACTGAAGCTGGTGTTTTGCTTTGAGCATGAAAAAAGTTTTGATGGCGTACCATTTCCTCCAGGCCCTCCAGGTGATGGTGTGACTGATGATCCGGGTACATTGGGAGGTGGTGTGCTGAGGTCTGTTGAAAAGGGAAAATCATTCATTAACATTTCCATGTAAAATAGAAGGTGAGCATTTATATTGGTTAAAGAGAACCTGTCATCGGCTTAAAATTGCACATAAAGACACATTAAATTTAAGTATTTCATATGCTTAGGCCTCATTTACACTGAACAATCCCATCTGTGCCCCATGTAGGGACATGCTTACTTGCATAAGGATGTACAGGTGTTCCATGCATCCCCATGCAGGTAGTCCCATTTATGTCTATTGCATGTCCTCAAACTCACCCAGAGTGCATTCAGGGTCATGTACCTGCAATCGGACGGATGTTATATTAGGAGCAGCAGCTGTGTCTGTGCAGCCACTATGTCCCAGTAGACAGCAATGAAACTTCTGCCACTGGAATGCACACAACAATTGCACATCCCCATGCCGACAAAAGCCCTGCATGGGGAACACATGTAATCTGCCAATAAAACAAAGCCTTACTTGCAGCTTTTGTATAGTCTATTATTATTTTTTTATCGGCTTGAAATATGATCCTTATCTCCCTACATAACATTTATACAGCATTCAGAGGAGCAGGGCCATCTTACCGAATGGGCACGCTAAGCAGTTGCCCGGGGGCACCACTTGCCTGGGGGCCCCACCTGCCCAGTGACCCAGCCCCAGCCAAGCATTAGTCCCGATTCCCATGTGCATTCCACAGCCGAACTTAGCGGGTGGCAAATCTCCTGTCGGCCCTGCACTGCTGTCAGGCCACTTGGGCCGTGGAGGGGGAGCCCACAACTGCAGGAATGCCTGTCCGCCTCCACGGGAACAGGCATACACAGGAAAGTCTGACTCCCATCCGTGTGTGTGTTCACCGGACCCAGCCACCCAACTTTGAAGCTGTCATTAGCCTGCCACTGCTATACCAATTAATATTGCCCGATCAATAATTTGCATTTTTATTCTCATGGGTGATTGTGTAGGCTGGGCCCCAGTGCACTGCATTGCCCGGGGGGCCTATAATGCTCTTAAGATGGCACTGCAGAAGGCACTGCCAATAAAACAAAGCCTTACTTGCAGCTTTTGTATATTCTATTATTATTTTTTTATCGGCTTGAAATATGATCCTTATCTCCCTACATAACATTTATACAGCATTCAGAGGAGCAGAGCCATCTTACCGAATGGGCACGCTAAGCAGTTGCCCGGGGGCACCACTTGCCTGGGGGCTCCACCTGCCCAGTGACCCAGCCCCAGCCAAGCATTAGTCCCGATTCCCATGTGCATTCCACCGCCGAACTTAGCGGGTGGCAAATCTCCTGTCGGCCCTGCACTGCTGTCAGGCCACTTGGGCCATGGAGGGGGAGCCCACAATTGCAGGAATGCCTGTCCGCCTCCACGGGAACAGGCACACACAGGAAAGTCTGACTCCCATCCGTGTGTGTGTTCACCGGACCCAGCCACCCAACTTTGAAGCTGTCATTAGCCTGCCACTGCTATACCAATTAATATTGCCTGATCAATAATTTGCATTTTTATTCTCGTGGGTGATTGTGTAGGCTGGGCCCCAGTGCACTGCATTGCCTGGGGGGGCCTATAATGCTCTTAAGATGGCACTGCAGAAAAGCAGTGAAGGGGAACTCTATAGAGTATAGGGCTTTGAGACTGCTGACATCAAATCCAGGATGGTGGCACCCAGCAGCGGTTCCAGGTATGCACATACATAACATGTATACACATGCATAACTTTGGTAAAAAATATGCTGACTGCACATGCTATATAATTGTATGGGAATATTGATGTTGAAATGAATGATGTGGTGACAGGATCTCTTTTATGTCCAGTTTATTGTAATAAAAAAAATATAAAGCTATCAATTGTTTAATTCAGAAAGGAAAATAATTTTGCCTGAACTATGACAAAACCATGTTTGTATCACTGAAGTTGGTGTTTTGCTTTGAGCATGAAAAAAGTTTTGCTGGCGTACCATTTCCTCCAGGCCCCCCTGGTGATGGTGTGACTGATGATCCGGGTACATTGGGAGGTGGTGTGCTGAGGTCTGTTGAAAAGTAAAAATCATTAATTAACATTTCCATGTAATACGGAAGGTGGGATTTTTATATTGGTTAAAGAGAACCTGTCACCAGCTTAAAATTGCATGTAAAGACACTTTAAAAATCAAGTATTTGTATGTATGCTTAGGCCTCATTTACACTGAGCGATCACATCTGTGCCCCATGTAGGGGCATGCTTACTCGCATAGGGATGTACAGGTGTTCCATGCATTCTCATGCAGGTAGTCCCATTTATGTCTATTGCATTCCCTCAAACTCACCCAGAGTGCGTTCAGGGTCATGTACCTGCACTCGGACGGATGTTATATTAGGAGCAGCAGCTGTGTCTGTGCAGCCACTACGTCCCAGTAGACAGCAATGAGACTTCTGCCACTGGAATGCACACAACAATTGTGCATCTCTATGCCGACAAAACACAGCTCTGCATAGGGAATGCATGTAATCACCCCATATGAACAAAGCCTGACTTTCAGCTTTTGTATATTCTATTAACCGTTTTTTTTATCAGCTTGAATTATGATTCTTATCTCTCTACATAACATTTCAACAGCATCCAGAAGAGGA
Organism: Pelophylax lessonae; assembly: GCF_965119305.1. NCBI lineage: Eukaryota > Metazoa > Chordata > Amphibia > Anura > Ranidae > Pelophylax > Pelophylax lessonae. Next base: position 81,191,173 of record NC_138777.1, on the reverse strand, counting down.
GTGAAGGGAAACTCTATAGAGTATAGTGCTTTGAGACTGCTGACATTAAAATCCAAGATGGTGGCACCTAGCAGCAGATCCAGGTATGCACATACATAACATGTATACACATGCATAACTTTGGTAAAAATATGTTGACTGCACATGCTATATAATCTTATGGGGATATTGTTGTTGGCATTAATGATGTGATGACAGGGTCTCTTTTATGTCTGGTTTATTGCAATATTAGATTAAAAAAAAAATGAGGCTATCACTTGTTTGCTTTGGGAAGGAAAAGAATATATTGCCTCATCTATGTTTCTGCCACTGAAGTTTGTGTTTTGCTTTGAACATGAAAAAAGTTTTGATGACATACCATATACTCCAGGCACCTTAGGTGATGGTGTGACTGAGGATCCGGGTACATTGGGAGGTGGTGTGTTGGAGTCTGTTAAAAAAATTGAAAATTCATTATTTAACATTTCCATATAATATGGAAGGTGAGATTCTTACGTTGATTAAAGAGAACCTGTCACTACCTCAAAATTGCAAGTAAAAGCACAGAAAAATAAAATGTTTAAATTATTGCTTGCAACATTTTTCTTCTCTATTAACAATTTTTTATTCACTTTTAATATGACTCTAATCTCCCTACATAACATTTATATAGCATCCAGAGGGGTAGCAAAGGGGAACACTATAGAGTGTACAGCTATGAGTCTGCTGGGGCTACTAACATCACATCCAAGATGGTGGCATTCAGCAGAAGACCCTGGTATTCGCATGCATATCATGTGTACATACAGTTCATATAACATTCCTAAAAATATGTTGAATGGACACCCTGTATATTCCTATGGGAATATTGTTGAAATGAATGATGTGGTGACAGGATCTTTTATATGTACAGTTTATTGTAATATTGTAATAAAAAAATGTAAAGCTATCACTTGTTTATTTCAGAAAGGAAAAGAATATTGCCTGAACTATGACAAAAACCTAGTTTGTATCACTGAATTTGGTGTTTGGCTTTGAGCATGAAAAACATTTTTGATAGCGTACCATTTCCTCCAGGCCCCCCTGGTGATGGTGTGACTGATGATCCGGGTACATTGGGAGGTAGAGTGCTGCGGTCTGTTGAAAAGTGAAAATCATTCATTAACATTTCCATGTAAAATGAAAGGTGATATTTTATATTGGTTAAAGAGAACCTGTCACCAGCTTAAAATTGCAAGTAAAGACACATTAAAACTAACATCACATCCAAGATGATGGCATCCAGCAGCAGACTCTGGTATTTGAATGCATATTATGTGTACATACAGTATGTGCAACATTCCTAAAAATATGTTGAATGCACACCCTGTATAATCTTATGGTAACATTGTTGTTGAAAGTAATGATGTAGTGACAGGATCTCTTTTATGTTCATATTGTAATATTGAAATAAAAAAATGTAAAGTTATCACCTATTTTATTCAGGAAGGACGAGAATATTGCCTGAACTATGACAAAACCAAGTTTGTATCACTGAAGCTGGTATTTTGCTTTGAGCATGAAAAAAGGTTTTGATGGCGTACCATTGGTGGCACCTAGCAGCAGATCCAGGTATGCCCATACATAACATGTATACACATGCATAACTTTGGTAAAAAATATGTTGACTGCACATGCTATAAAATCTTATAGGAATATTGTTGTTGAAATGAATGATGTGGTGACAGGGTCTCTTTTATGTCTAGTTTATTGTAATATTAGATTTAAAAAAAAGTGAGGCTATTGCCTGTTTCTTTCAGGAAAGAAAATAATATATTGCCTGATCTATGACAAAACCACTCATGTTTGTGTCACTGAAGTTGGTGTTTTTCTTTGAACATGAAAAAGTTTTGATGACATACCATATACTCCAGGCACCTTAGGTGATGGTGTGACTGATGATCCGGGTACATTGGGAGGTGGTGTGTTGGAATCTGTTGAAAAATAAAAAATTCATTATTTAACATTTCCTTATAATATAGAAGGTGGGATTCTTATGTTGATTAAAGAGAATGTCGCCTCCTAAAAATTGGAAGTAAAGGCACAGAATAATCAAGTATACAAATGCTTACTTGCAACATTTTTCTTCTCTATTAACATTTTTTTATTCTCTTTTAATATGACTCTAATCTCCCTACATAACTTTTATATAGCATCCAGAGGGGAAACAAAGGGGAACACTATAGAGTGTACAGCTATGCGTCTGCTGGGGCTACTAACATCACATCCAAGATGGTGGCATCTGACCAGCAGAAGACCCTGGTATTCGCATGCATATCATGTGCACATACAGTTCATATAACATTCCTAAAAATATGTTGAATGGACACCCTGTATATTCCTATGGGAATGTTGTTGAAATTAATGCTGTGGTGACAGGATTTCTTTTATGTCCAGTTTATTGTAATATTGTAATAAAAAAAATGTAAAGCTATCACTTGTTTATTTCAGAAAGAAAAAGAATATTGCCTGAACTATGACAAAAAACAAGTTTGTATCACTGTAATTGGTGTTTAGCTTTGAGCATGAAAAAAGTTTTTGCTGGCGTACCATTTCCTCCAGGCCCCCCTGGTGATGGTGTTACTGATGATCCGGGTACATTGGGAGGTGGTGTGCTGCGGTCTGTTGAAAAGTGAAAATCATTCATTAACATTTCCATGTAAAATGAAAGGTGAGATTTTAGGCTTAGGCCTCAGTTACACTGAGTGATCACATCTGTGCCCCATGTAGGGACATATATATAATGGTGCATACATCTAATTCTAAGACCAAATTGTATGTAGACACTAACAGCGCTAGTACATGTATATAGAATATACAACATGCGTATTATAAATAGAATGAGTGATAGTCCAGCCAAAACATAATGTTCAGCCACAAAGTCCTTGGATCTGCATGCACCACCACCACCAGCATGTAGGGACATGCTTACTCACTCAGGGATGTACAGGTGTTCCATGCATCCTCATGCAGGTAGTCCCATTTATGTCTATTGCATTTCCTCAAACTCACCCAGAGTGCGTTCAGGGTCATGTACCTGCACTCGGACGGATGTTATATTAGGAGCAGCAGCTGTGTCTGTGCAGCCACTACGTCCCAGTAGCCAGCAATGAGACTTCTGCCACTGGAATGCACACAACAATTGCACATCCCCATGCCGACAAAACACATCTCTGCATGGGGATCGCATATAATCGTCCCATATGAACAAAGCCTGACTTGCAGCTTTTGTATATTCTATTAACACATTTTTAGTCCGCTTAAAATACGATTCTTATCTCCTTACATAACATTTATACAGCATCCAGAAGAGCAGTGAAGGGGAACTTTATAGAGTATAGGGCATTGAGACTGTTGAAATCAAATCCAAGATGGTGGCACCCAGCAGCAGATCCAGGTATGCGTATACATAACATGTATACACATGCATAACTTTGGTAAAAATATGTTGACTGCACACCCTGTATAATCTTATGGGAATATTGATGTTGAAATGAATGATGTGGTGACATTAGATTGTGGTGGTATTAGATTAAAAAAAAGTGAGGCTATCACTTATTTGCTTCAGGAAGGAAAATAATATATTGCCTGATTTATGACAAAACCACGCATGTTTGTGTCACTGAAGATGGTGTTTTGCTTTGAACATGAAAAAAATTTTGATGACATACCATATACTCCAGGCACCTTAGGTGATGGTGTGACTGATGATCTGGGTACATTGGGAGGTGGTGTGTTGGAGCCTGTTAAAAAATAGAAATGAATTATTTAACATTTCCATATAATATGGAAGGTGAGATTCTTATATTGATTCAAGATAACCTGTCACTACCTTAAAATTGCAAGTAAAAGCACAGAACAATAAAGTTTTTAAATTCTTACTTGCAACATTTTTCTTCTCTATTGACAATTTTTTATTCACTTTCAATATCACTCTTATCTCCCTACATCATTTTTTATAGCACCCAGAGGGGAACACTTTAGAGTGTACAGCTATGAGTCTGCTGCGGCTACTAACATCACATCCAAGATGGTGACAGACCCCAGTATTCAAATGCATATCATGTATACATACAGTATGTGCAACATTCCTAAAAATATGTTCAATGCACACCCTGTATAATCTTATGTTAATATTGTTGTTGAAAAGTAATGATGTTGTGACAGGATCTCTTTTATGTCCAGTTTATTGTAATATTGAAATAAAATAATGTAAAGTTATCATGATTTTATTCAGAAAGGAAAAGAATATTGCCTGAACTATGACAAAACCATGTTTGGATCACTGAAGTTAGTATTTTGCTTTGAGCATGAAAAACGTTTTTGATGGCGTACCATTTCCTCCAGGCCCTCCAGGTGATGGTGTTACTGATGATCCGGGTACATTGGGAGGTGGTGTGCTGCGGTCTGTTGAAAAGTGAAAATCATTCATTAACATTTCCATGTAAAATGAAAGGTGAGATTTTAGGCTTAGCCCTCAGTTACACTGAGCGATCACATCTGTGCCCCATGTAGGGACATGCTTACTCGCATAGGGATGTACAGGTGTTCCATGCATCCTCATGCAGGTAGTCCCATTTATGTCTATTGCATGTCCTCAACCTCACCCAGAGTGCGTTCAGGGTCATGTACCTGCACTCGGACAGATGTTATATTAGGAGCAGCAGCTTTGTCTGTGCAGCCACTACGTCCCAGTAGACAGCAATGAGACTTCTGCCACTGGAATGCACACAACAATAGCACATACCCATGCTGGCAAAACACATCTCTGCATGGGGATCGCATGTAATCGTCCCATATGAACAAAGCCTGACTTGCAGCTTTTGTATATTCTATTAACACATTTTTAGTCCGCTTAAAATATGATTCTTATCTCCTTACATAACATTCATACAGCATCCAGAAGAGCAGTGAAGGGGAACTTTATAGAGTATAGGGCATTGAGACTGTTGACATCAAATCCAAGATGGTGGCACCCAGCAGCAGATCCAGGTATGCACATACATAACATGTATACACATGCATAACTTTGGTAAAAATATGTTGACTGCACACCCTGTATAATCTTATGGGAATATTGTTGTTGAAGTGAATGATGTGGTGACATTAGATTGTGGTGGTATTAGATTAAAAAAAGTGAGGCTATCACTTGTTTGCTTCAGGAAGGAAAATAATATATTGCCTGATCTATGACAAAACCACTCATGTTTGTATCACTGAAGTTGGTGTTTTGCTTTGAACATGAAAAAAGTTTTGATGACATACCATATACTCCAGGCACCTTAGGTGATGGTGTGACTGATGATCCGGGTACATTGGGAGGTGGTGTGTTGGAACCTGTTAAAAAATAGAAATGAATTATTTAACATTTCCATATAATATGGAAGGTGAGATTCTTATATTGATTAAAGAGAACCTGTCACTACCTTAAAATTGCAAGTATAAGCACAGAAAAATAAAGTGTTTCAATTCTTACCTTCAACATTTTTCTTCTCTATTGAAAATTTTTATTCACTTTCAATATCACTCTTATCTCCCTACATCATTTTTTTATAGCACCCAGAGGAGTAGCAAAGGGGAACACTTTAGAGTGTACAGCTATGAGTTTGCTGCGACTACTAACATCACATCCAAGATGGTGACAGACCCCAGTATTCGAATGCATATCATGTATACATACAGTATGTGCAACATTCCTAAAAATATGTTCAATGCACACGCTGTATAATCTTATGTTAATATTGTTGTTGAAAGTAATGATGTTGTGAAAGGATCTCTTTTATGTCCAGTTTATTGTAATATTGAAATAAAATAATGTAAAGTTATCATGATTTTATTCAGGAAGGACAAGAATATTGCCTGAACTATGACAAAACCATGTTTGGATCACTGAAGTTAGTATTTTGCTTTGAGCATGAAAAACGTTTTTGATGACGTACCATTTCCTCCAGGCCCTCCAGGTGATGGTGTTACTGATGATCCGGGTACATTGGGAGGTAGAGTGCTGCGGTCTGTTGAAAAGTGAAAATCATTCATTAACATTTCCATGTAAAATGAAAGGTGAGATTTTAGGCTTAGGCCTCAATTACACTGAGCGATCACATCTGTGCCCCATGTAGGGACATGCTTACTCGCATAGGGATGTACAGGTGTTCCATGCATCCTCATGCAGGTAGTCCCATTTATGTCTATTGCATTTCCTCAACCTCACCCAGAGTGCGTTCAGGGTCATGTACCTGCACTCGGACAGATGTTATATTAGGAGCAGCAGCTGTGTCTGTGCAGCCACTACGTCCCAGTAGACAGCAATGAGACTTCTGCCACTGGAATGCACACAACAATTGCACATACCCATGCCGACAAAACACAGCCCTGCATGGGGATCGCATATAATCGTCCCATATGAACAAAGCCTGACTTGCAGCTTTTGTATATTCTATTAACACATTTTTAGTCCGCTTAAAATATGATTCTTATCTCCTTACATAACATTCATACAGCATCCAGAAGAGCAGTGAAGGGGAACTTTATAGAGTATAGGGCATTGAGACTGTTGACATCAAATCCAAGATGGTGGCACCCAGCAGCAGATCCAGGTATGCACATACATAACATGTATACACATGCATAACTTTGGTAAAAATATGTTGACTGCACACCCTGTATAATCTTATGGGAATATTGTTGTTGAAATGAATGATGTGGTGACATTAGATTGTGGTGGTATTAGATTAAAAAAAGTGAGGCTATCACTTGTTTGCTTCAGGAAGGAAAATAATATATATGCCTGATCTATGACAAAACCACTCATGTTTGTATCACTGAAGTTTGTGTTTTGCTTTGAACATGAAAAAAATTTTGATGACATACCATTTCCTCCAGGCCCCCCTGGTGATGGTGTGACTGATGATCTGGGTACATTGGGAGGTGGTGTGCTGTGGTCTGTTGAAAAGTAAAAATTATTCATTAACATTTCCATGTAATATGGAAGGTGAGATTTTTATATATGTGAAAGAGAACCTGTCACCAGCTTAAAATTGCAAATAAAGACACATTAAAATCAAGTATTTTTTATGCTTAGGCTTTGTTAACACTGAGCGATCACATCTTTGCCCCATGTAGGGACATGCTTACTCACATGTAATGCACAAGTGTTCCATGAATTCCCATGCAGGTAGTCCCATTCATGTCTATTGGGGCACATTAGCTGCACTGACACAGCTACCATGTCCCAGTTTGACATCCCTGTGGGTGTGGGTGTGGGTGCGTGTCCTCCAACTCGCTCAGACGGATGTCATATTAGGAGCTGCAGCTGTATCTGTGCAGCCACTACGTTCCAATAGACAGCAATGCGACTTCTACCACTGGAATGCACACAATTGTGCATCACCATGCCAGAAAAACACAGCTCTGAATGGGGAAAGCATGTAATCACCCCAAATGAACAAGGCCTTACTTGCAGCATTGTGTTTTCTATTACACAATGTTACATTCACTTGAAATATGACTCATCTCCTTACATAACATTTTTGCAGCATCCAGAGGAGTAGCGGAGGGGAACACTATATAGAGTAAAAGGATTTTAGACTGCTGACATCACATCTAAGATGGTGGCACCCAGCAACAGATCCAGGTATGCACATACATAACATGTATACACATGCATAACTTTGGTAGAAATATGTTGACTGCACATGCTACATAATCTTATGGGAATATTGTTATTGGCATTAATGATGTGATGACAGGGTCTCTTTTATGTCTAGTTTATTGTAATATTAGATTTAAAAAAAAAAGTGAGGCTATCGCCTGTTTCTTTCAGGAAAGAAAATAATATATTGCCTGATCTATGACAAAACCACTCATGTTTGTGTCACTGAAGTTGGTGTTTTTCTTTGAACATGAAAAAGTTTTGATGACATACCATATACTCCAGGCACCTTAGGTGATGGTGTGACTGATGATCCGGGTACATTGGGAGGTGGTGTGTTGGAATCTTTTGAAAAATAAAAAAATTATTATTTAACATTTCCATATAATATGGAAGGTGAGATTCTTATGTTAATTAATGAGAACCTGTCACCACCTTAAAATTGCAAGTAAAGGCACAGAAAAATAAAGTATTTAAATTCTTTTTTTTTCTCTATTATCAATTTTTTATTCACTTTTAATATAACTCTAATCTCCCTACATAACTTTTATATAGCATCCAGAGGAATAGCAAAGGGGAACACTATAGAGTGTACAGCTATGAGTCTGCTGAGGCTACTAACATCACATCCAAGATGGTGGCATCCAGCAGCAGACCCTGGTATTCGCATGTATATCATGTGTACATTTAGTATGTATAACATTCCTAAAATGTGTTGAATGCACACCCTGTATATTCTTATGGGAATATTCATGTTGAAATGAATGATGTGGTGACAGGATCTCTTTTATGTCAAGTTAATGGTAATATTGGAATTAAAAAAAAAAAGTAAAGCTATCACTTGTTTGATTCAGGAAGGGAAAGAATATTGCCTGAACTATGACAAAACCCCATTTGTATCACTGAAGCTGGTGCTTTGAGCATGAAAAAAGTTTGATGGCGTACCATTTCCTCCAGGCCCTCCAGGTGATGGTGTGACTGATGATCCGGGTACATTGGGATGTGGAGTGCTGAGGTCTATTGAAAAGGGAAAATCATTCATTAACATTTCCATTTAAAATGGAAGGTGAGATTTTATATTGGTTAACCTCCCTGGCGGTATGATTATGTCAGGAATTACATACCAAAAGCGGTACAATTGTTTTCATGGAAATTTGGTGTTATGTATTATAGGCCTACAATTCTTAGTAATTACTGACTTAAACCTGACCTAAACAAGACTCTAGTAGACATCCCAGATGTGATAAATTTGAAACACAAACACGTGAATTATAATCGAATCAATAATATTATATAATATATAACGCATGAATTATAATTGAATCAATAATATAATTTTATATATATATATATATGTGTGTGTGTGTGCATATATATATATATATATGTGTGTGTGTGTGTGTGCATATATATATATATATATATATATATATATATATATATATATATATATATACATATATATATACATATATATATATATATATATATATATGCATATATATATATATATATATATATACCGGTATATATATATATATATATATATATATATATATATATATATATGCGCATATATATATGCGCATATATATATATATATATATATATATATATATATATATATATATATATATATATATATATATGCATATATATATATATATATATATATGCATATATATATGCATATATATATCAATTTGGGGAAAAAAAAATATACAGGTGATCATAGACCTTAATTCACCACTATACCAGCCCTCTAAAGTCCATATCCCCCCCTACTGGGAGTATCACCTGGGTTTCTATCCCACAACCCGGTGACTATATGGTAACTCCATCTCCCTTTTCCTTATCTTTTGATACATATGCATATATATATATATATATGTATATATATAATATAAAATGTGTTTTGTGTTTTGTGCAACGTTTTTTTTTTTTTTAATTTCCCTCCCTAGTTCCGCTCCCATGCAGCATTGCTGCTGCAGGGAACGGAACTAGGAAGTGATCACACCGACGGAGGGACGGAGGAGCGGCGGGACTCTCGGCTGGCGGTCACAGCAATGAGAGATCATTGCTGGATCGCTAGGATAAGGTAAGAGAACACCGCTGTGCTCTCTGCAATCCACCCCGAGCGTGACTCGGGGGTACCGCTCCTGATATGAAAAATCAACCCCGAGTCACGCTCGGGATTACCGCCAAGGAGGTTAAAGAGAACCTGTTAACAGCTTAAAATTGCGCATAAAGACACATTCAAATCAAGTATTTTATATGCTTAGGCCTCATTTACACTGAGCGATCACATCTGTGCCCCATGTAGGGACATGCTTACTTGCATAGGGATGTACAGGTGTTCCATGCATCCTCATGCAGGTAGTCCCATTTATGTCTATTGTATTTCCTCAAACTCACCCAGAGTGTGTTCAGGGTCATGTACCTACACTCGGACGGATGTTATATTAGGAGCAGCAGCTGTGTCTGTGCAGCCACTACGTCCCAGTAGACAGCAATGAAACTTCTGCCACAGGAATGCACACAACAATTGCGCATCTCCATGTCGACAAAACACAGCTTTGCATAGGAATTTCATGTAATCACCCCATATGAACAAGGCCTTACTTGCAGCAATTTTATTTTCCTTTTACAACTTTATATCTGCTTGAATTATGATTCTTATCTCCCTACAAAACATGTATACAATATCCATAGGAACAGCAAAGGGGAACACTATATAGTATAGGGCTTTGAGACTGCTGACATCAAATCCAAGATAGTGGCACCCACCAGCAGATCCAGGCAGGGCCGCTGATAGGGGGGACCACCAGCCCTCTTGTAGGGGGCCCTATCACACAGGGGGGCCCAAACAGAGAGGGGGGATTAGTGATGGACAACAAATACAGAAATCTTCCTCCAGCACCTGAATCTGATCTGTCCCTCTCCCTGCTATCAGCTTTTATCTGTTGAGAAAGAGACAGTCGTCCCTCACTAATCCCCCTCCCTTGTGTGGGCCCCCCCTCTCAGCACTGGCTCTAATGTTATCTCTGCTCAGGAGTTTATTTGTAAATTGTAACTTTGTTTCTCTCTCTCTGTCTCTCTTTTTAGATTTAGCAGGAATTATGCGAGTTATGTTAGATTTGTGTCAGCTAATAGTGATTTTGTTGTAATTTTAGCTAAATATATCTTTAATATTTTCTTGGGGGGCCCTGCCAGGTAGTCTGTATGGGGCCCCGCGATTTCTAACAGCAGCCCTGGATCCAGATTTGCACATACATAACATGTATACACATGCATAACTTTGGTAAAAATATGTTGACTGTACATGCTATATAATCTTATGGGAATATTGTTATTCAAATAAATGATGTGATGACAGGGTCTCTTTTTTGTTCAGTTTATTGTAATATTATATTAACAAATGTGAGGCTTTCACTTGTTTGTTTCGGGAAGGAAAATAATATAATGCCTGATCAATGACAAAACCACTAATTTGTGTCACTGAAGTTGGTGTTTTGTTTTGAACATGAAAAAAGTTTTGATGACATACCATATACCCCAGGCACCTTAGGTGATGGTGTGACTGATGATCCGGGTACATTGGGAGGTTGAGTGCTAAGATCTGTTGAAAAATGAAAAATCGTTATTTAACATTTCCATATAATATGGAAGATGAGATTGTTACTATATCATTTTATGGGAATATTGTTGTTGAAACTAATGTGGTGTTTGGGTCTCTTTTATGTCCAGTTTATTGTAATATTGCAATAGAGAAAGTAAGGCTATCACGTGTTTGGTTCAGGAAGGAAAATAATATTGCCTGAACTATGACAAAACCAGTAATGTCTGTGTTACTGAAGCTGGTGTTTTGATGACATACCATATCCTACAGGTTCACATGTCATGCAGCAGCCATTTGCATCATATCGAATAGTGCTCTAAAAATAAGAAAGACACACGGAAAGTTACACATTTGTTTTGTTGAATAAATAAAAGTTCTTCTGTAGCTCAACTAAATGCATTGTGTAGATTTTACCAAAATTCTTCATACCTTTTTTTACATAAGATACTGTAGCTCACGCCAATGGTATCATATTTGACAAGGTTTTAAAATATTTTTGCTCTAGATATACTTCAAGAAAATTAATCTCTAAGAATAAATAAGGTCAGTTATGACCATGGACCCTTTTCACTATTGTTATGTTCACTAATGTTGTGTTTTACACCTGCTCACCCAAAATAAAAAGCATAAAATATTAACTACATGGAAGTGAGCTATAGTGAGTGAAAGCATGAGTACCTGACTTTTGCAGACAGAAATGTCCCTTTTTCTAATCGGTATCATAGGTAGGGAGACTGTAAATGTAAAGGTCAAGTAGCAAATTCCTTCACTAACTGCTTCATAGGTGAGGATTGGTGCCACTAACAGTTTGGTGGTAATCTTCATCTAACTTCTGGAATTACATGTGGTTTGCAAAGACTAACCTATGGCCATATAGGAAAGGCCTGAAGGGCTTATTTTCATTTATAAAGTGGTTTTAAAGGCACAAGGTTTTTTATCCTAATGCATTCTATGCAATAAGATAAAATACCTTCTGTTTGCAGCAGCCCCCTTAGCCCCCCTAATACTTACCTGAGCCCATCTCGATTCATGGATGTTGTATGAGAGACTAGGCTATCTGGAACTCTCCCTCCTAAATGGCTGAGAAACAGCAGTGGGCACCATTGGCTCCCACTGCTGTCACTCAAAGTCAGTGAGCCAATGAGGAGAGAGAAGGGGCGGGACCAAATTGTGGCTCCATGTCTGAATGGACACACGGAGCTGCAGCTTGGCTCAGGTGCCCCCATAGCAAGCGGCTGGCTGTGGGGTCGCTCAGCAGGAGGAAAGAGCCAGGAGGGCCGGCATGGGACCCGAGAACAGAAAGATCTGTGCTGCTCTGTGCAAAACTACTGCACAGAGCAAGTAAGTATAACATGTTTGTTATTTTCATGCAAAAAAAAAAACGAGACTTTAGTGTTACTTTAACAGGTTGCTTTGGCTTGCTTTTAAGCTGCTTCACGATGTCTTTAAATTAACCAATATGTTGATCTATTTGGCTCCTGAATAGATTCAATCTGCTTTTGCATTTACATTGACTTGTATAGTGGTTTCAAAACAGCTTAAATGCCAACAAAAGACCATTAGCCCTTAAAGTATATCTAAAGCCATTTTGGATAGAGTAGAAAATGGAAAAATCTAGAATAAATGAGAGAAAATCTCTTGAAAGGAAGATAAATCTTCTCTGAGACAATTGTCAATAAGTGTCCCCAATGGAAGATTTCAAACAGTTCTGGTGTAAACTCTAAATTTCATTTTTTTTTTCCCTCTTACTTTTAGTCCTGGAGATAATATTCATGAGGGTAAATATAGGTGATGAGGCTCCCCAGCTAGAACAGCGATTAAAACATGTCAGGGGGTTCTACTCCTTCCCTACATTATCCAAAGTGAATATGGCTTTAGATACACTTTAAGCATTGCCAAATAAAAACTACAATGCAAACTGTAATAACAGCCAAATTATATTGTAGATCTTCATCACCCTCCTTTGCTCCTTTATCTTTATTCCTCATCTTGTAGGTGTGATTTAAATTATATGGTATTCAAAATGTTCTATGTCAAACTGTCAGCACTGACACCATTGCTACTATATAACAAAGCTGGGCATCTCACTGTTCTCAGAGCTCAAAAGTGCCTTATCTGCAAAATGCAAGGCTGATTGTTTCTGACTTTTTTTTTATAATTTTATAGCGTGCCACTGTGAGTCTTAAAGCAGGCAGTCTTTACTTGTTTGGAAAGTGTACAGTAGTCAGTGTTCTTTCTAAAGGCAAACATTTGTTAGATTTTCTTTAACCTACCAAGGCACATTTAGTAGTATCCAACTGTTGGCAGACCATTTGCACTTTTGTAAGCATTGGGTGGCCGTCTTCTTCATTACATTCGTAGTAGCTGCATTTGTCACTGGGCATACTGTATGTCTGACCAACCTGAGACAAAGAGGCAAAGTTTTCCTTGTCAGTTTATTTATGTCTAAAGGCAACACAATATTCCAAACTTAGTTTTGGATAGTATATCCAAGCTTAAACAAACCTATTCAGAATTGTAGTTATATCATGAGTAGGGTTAAGTGTATAAGAAAATTCTGGTCTAAACATTTTCAGATGCAAAACCTTACTCCCTGTAAATCTATAGATACATTACCATTTATTCTGGGATGGATAAACAAAAAATAATAGATGGCATGGGTTAACTTTTTCTGGACACATGACAATTTGTTATGTGATCTCAAATGCAACAGAGGACCAATGTTCCCGCAAAGCTGCTGATTGGCAATTTCTGCTTGAATGTCATTAGAGGAAACACAATTAACTCTTTGGTTCCACTTTATTTATCTCACACAGAAGGGTTGATTTACTAAAACTGGAGAGTGGAAAATCTGGTGCAGCGGTGTACAGTAGCCAATCAGCTTCTGAGTTCAGCTTGTTCATTTAAGCTTTGACAAAAAGAAAACTTGGAAGCTGATCCCTACACAGAGCTGCACCAAATTTTGCAATCCCCAGTTTTCGTAAATCAAGCCCAGAATGTCAACATTTGAGTATATATCAGCTTTAAATGGAAAATTAAAGTATGGCTTTTGTACTGTAACCACAGAATGTAGCCTCTGCAAATGTCCATAAAATCCGTGCTTCCATTGGTACAAATATCAGAAGATATCAAATATCCCAATGTAAATCAGGCTGACATCACAAGACACCTGAACATTTCAATGACCTTTACATTTAGGCTGGGTTCACACTTATGCAAATTGAATGAGGGTTTCCCTGCATCCATTTTGCATGATAGGAGATTGTGACCGGCTCTCAATGGAGCCGGTTCAAACATCTCCATGGCGGCTGTGGTGTGGATTGCACAGGGGGTCATGTGTGTCTTTGGCTTCGTTTCAGGTCTGAATTCAGCCAAAAATTCGGGCTTGATTCATCCCTGAAACAGAGAACAGGAACTAACTGGACCCGTGCTGTGAGCCGCATCCGCATTAGGTGTAAACCCAGCTTTAAAAATTGAAAAGAGTTGACAGGGTTTTGTTCTTAATAAGTTAAACTCGGTACCCTATTAATATGGGCAAAAGTAATGGCAGTAACAAACTTGAAATGAGCATTTTTGTCATTCCCATAGTTGGGCCTTGGGAAAACTGTTTAAAATGAGACAAGATACTAAACGTACTGAAATATAGATTTCGGGTTTGCATGCAAATTATTTAGACGTTTTCCAGCATGCATAGTTTAGAAGCCATACTTTTGAATTGCCCTTTTATTATAAAAAGTAAAAAAAGAACCTGTTGTAGCCACATCATCCATGGTGGCCACCAATGTCTCCAGCACAGGTTTGTCAGCTTAAAATGAACATTTTTATTGAAATAGAGAGCCTGAAAAAGGCAGTAAATATTTCGGCAAAAATACAAAAACACAAGGCACACAAGCCTCACAAATCAATACTTTATGTAAATAAAGACAACCTAAAATGCATCAGAAGACTTTATTCACTAATACAGGATTTTTATTTACCGCTAGGCTGACATCAGTATTCTGCTCTCCCTTCATGGTACATTGTTTGGCCACACACTCTCCGCAGCATTGTCCACTCATTTTAGTGTATTCATAGCCCTGTGAAATAAAGCACACATAGTAAAGATATTTTTAAAAAAAGAATATTACATTTCTGATGAGTGGCCATTTGTTTACATGATTATCGAACTGCATCAGTTTTGTTTATTTTATATCTACCTAGAGTTTAGATTTCAACGTTTGCAGAATATGCTCTAGACTATTTTCTTACAATTACTTTCAATTGGCTAGATATCCAATGAAGATAGGCCCCTTGACACGAGTTCCTGTACTCACAATACTGCAGAAACAGGACCTCCAGTGTCTCCCTTCTCAGTCAGCTTCCCTGGACCTCTGGGTTCAGTTCCTCAAGACCACTCCTCCAGCCCTCAGAATGACCTCCTGAGGCCCCATGGCACTTCTACAGAGGAGGAGGCAGAGGCCCCCTCCCTCTAGGGCTGCGCTCCCCAGCGAAAGACCTTGAGCACATGTGCTCCTAGCTTTTATATAGTATCCCAACATGCACCGAAGCGTCCTGCCCTCTGCCAATCATCAGGACTGTATCAAAAGCCCATGCACCCATTCGTCAGGTTTCCTCCTACTGTCCAATAGGCCTCCCTATTGGACCAGCATGAAACACTCTTTGGACTGAATGAATTGCATACTGAGCAGCACAATGAGCAGACCGCACCAACAGATCCTGCTCTCTGGTAGGCAGAGAACCATATAGATTTTCCTGCAGCCCCTCTGGTAAGCAGACAGAGCTCAAAACTATCCTTTCTCACTAGCACCTACCTAGGAGGGTGCTACAGGTATTTTAGGAAAAGTTGTAATGCATGTAAATCACCATGCATGTTTAGGTACATGGACTGAAGTTTTAAAGGTTTCCTTCAGTGGACTTGCATAGAAACATTTAGAACAGTACACAAAAAAGGCATTAGGGACTTTTTTTTTATTCCAATGCACCTCAATGCAATGTGGAGTGCACTGGCTCGGTGTAAACGTTGGAATTTCTATCTCTATACATTTTACTTGTGCTGGAAAATGCATGACTGTTGTGAACAGGCTACATCAAGGTAATAAGAAATGTAGCAATTGTTACAGGTATCACAAGCTAGGTTGTCTAGATCCATTCCCTTTATTCAAGCATGATCTTATTTTCCTTGTCATTGAACCATTAAAAGCATTATCACGCTGTGTTTGTTTATTATAAAAGGTTTTCACAGTAAGAGCCCATTCACATTAGCGCGACTTGTCAGGCGACTTGTCAGCCTGATAAGTCGCGGTATGTCGCGGTCCATTGAGTAGTACAGGACCCATTCTAATAGGAGCGAAACAAGTCGCTCCGACTTAGAAAAAGGGTCCTGTACTACTTTGGGGCGACCTCGGAGCGACTTGCATAGACTTCCATTATGTGAAGTCTCTGCAAGTCGCGCCAAAGTAGCGGTGCACAGCGGTGCACGCGACTTCACAGGTCGCCCCCCGAAGTCGTGTCGCCTCAATGTGAATGGGCTCTTAATAATTTGGTGTTTAGTATTCAGGCATAGGCTATTTGTAATTATTAATTAATAAAAGTTGCTTTCCTGTGTATTACAACAGTTAAATAAATTCTTACGGCATTGCAGGTAGTATTGCAGACAATTGGACTGCATTTGATCGAATAGAATCCTGAACTCATGTCCATATCGTAGGAGCATTCACACTTCTGACAGGTACTAAGTGGCTGTGGAATAAGTGATCCACGCTAAAAAAAAAAGGGGGGAGGGGGAGAAAATTGTATTTTTTATTATAGATATAAACACTCAATTTGTACAGTCTTATATATATGAACAGATGCCTCAAGAAACATTGTGAATTTCACAAGACTTTATTTTCAGTGTCAACATACTATTTTACTTGCATGATATGTTTTTGTGGGATTCATTAAAAATGTGTAATTTTCTATAGCATTTAGTATAGCATTTAGTCTTGCTCTAAGTCTTAAGGCCCGTACACACGATAAGAAAATCAGAAGGGAAAATTTGTCCGACCACCGATCTGCCGATTTTCGGATTGTTAGTATGGTGCTTTCGAAAGCCACCTCCGGCTTTTCGGCTGACAAAATCCTGATGTGCAGGCTATAAAATTGTTGTTGTCCGTTATAAACCATCTGATTTTCGTCTCATTAGTACAGATTTTGACGGAAAAAAATCTTAAGAGCAAGACTAGGCATAATACTGGGCAGATAAATGCTGATCATTGTAAGCACCCCTGTCAGTGGTAAATGGCTTGTCTCAACATCCTAACTGCTACATTTGCAGGAGAGCTTGTTCTGTTGAAAAGCAATAGACTTCCTTGCTAGATCACCATGTGAAAATAAAGGAAAGAAAGCCATTAAAAAAAAAGAAAGAAAACGAATGCAGCCATCACATCTAAGAATTGGCAAACTGCTAAATAATAAATGTTTGATTTTGGGTAATACCAATGTCGCAGCCAATGAGCAATCATCTTTAATTTTTAGTGTTCTGGTACAATCAAAGGTAAAATCCTGTTAGATGCTTTGAGCTACTATACTTAATTACTTAACTGTCCTTGTGTGATACCATACAGTGTCCTAAATATTTCAAACTGCATTAAATTCCATTCCACCAAACAGTGGTCTTTTACTTATGGATGGTGTTTAATTAGTCACTACAACAGCAACTCCCCTTTGCCTACATTTCTTGACTCTTTTCCTGTCCTTTTTTGGAAATTTTGGGTGTACCCACCCTAGGGTGCCCCTACCCCTCCTGTTGCATTTCTTATAACATCAAATAAATTAAAAAGCTTTGAGAGCCTGAGAACCCATTTGTGTTTGTGGCAAATGTGCAACTATGAAGCACACTATTTTTTTTCAGTACCTGAGAGATCTAGGAAAGGTTTTGTGTTAAATGCAGTTGTAGTGTTACCACTATTACCACCACTGTAAGTAATGAGTAATAGTCCTTGTGTATAAGGGGTTTTACTATCTTTGGAACTGCTTCTCTTTTCTTACAATCCAATGGGAATACAAAAATAGCTGTAAGGAGGTTGAAGCAGTTGAGAAGAAGGTCTGCTGTAAGTCAAATGTACTTCTAAAGGCATTCAGATGCAACTCACAAGCATCTCAAACTAATCTCTAATATAGGCTAAATGCACCTGAAAGCATGCTGCTTTTGCCCATGGATATAAGCTCTTATGGTAGCAGCCGACATTTACAGCATTCCCTTATTTTTTATTTAAAAAGAAAGCCAACAAATCCCCCACAACATTAAACAGTTAGTGTGCTTCTGATAGGGTGCACCTTATTTGAGAATTATTCATTACCATAATGTGATTATATGAACCCCCACTCCTGGCCATTGCTAAGGTGCAGTTTCTAATTTCTTAATGAACTAGAATCTAATTTTTAACCATTGGCAACAAATATTTCCCCAAGTCTTTATTAATCAGCCCTAATGTTGCCACCACAAAACAGCTATTTGTTTTCAATTAGTAAAGATTGTCACTTTTTAGATTGTATTACCTGGTATACATCATTTTCATACACACAGACAGTGTCCGGTACTGTGAAAAAATACACAAAAAGTTGTAAGTAACATCTTAACAACTATATAATGTCTAATTTTTTTTTTTTTAAATTAAATTAGAGTTTGTTTGTTGCATTTGTAAAAAAATCTCCAGTCTAATTATACAGAGAAGAAAAAAAATGATAATCAAAAAAAGACAGCTGAAAAAAATAGAAATTAAACTTATGAAATGAATACAAGTTCCACTTCCAAGCTGTGAGCATATTATATATGATGCATAAGCCACTGTGGGACTTTTATCACATTGCAGTGCTTTTCAGGAAGTTAGAAGTAGGGTATATTGAACATCCTGGATTTTGGTATTTCTAAAGTGATCTGTATCTCATATTTCAGGATTGAATAGCATTGTTTGGCAGAAAATCTTCCATCGGTTCCTCATGTAGACTTTAGTGAGGGTGTATTATCAATCTGTATTTAATAACCAGTGCAGCACACATTAGGTATGTGTATGAAAGCATGCCAGGGGGTCAGTCATTGGATCCAAACAGCTATAACAAAATCCAGTTAATTTGCTTGGGATGCCTCATGTTTTTCAAAGGAGAGCAAGAGGTGTATCTCCTGTGCCACTAAGCCATTGTGGGTGGAAATGGAGAAAGCTAATTTCCTACTATAGCTTGTGAGCTAAGAATAGAGCTCTGGTTGCAGTACCTAAGTGAAATTTATTCTATCCCATTTGGCAAAATACACTGACCCTGTTACGTTGCCATAAATGGAGAAAGGATAGGGTCACTTTAAATCCTGGATATACTAAAAAATCTAGTTTTCCATTTACTTGGAAACCATTTACATTTCTTCCACTGCTTGCACAGATTGTTACCTTGAACACTGTAAATCTAGCAACAGCTTTTTGGCCAGGAATGTTTCAGAACTGACCTTCTTTAATACTTGGATGCAAGTTTCTTGGGGAATATCCAGCTTTTTTGAAAGTATGCTAGTTGTTATCTACTCCATACTCATTCCAGCATTGGGGGGTCATTAACAACTCTGCAGGTACTAAAGGAAGACTTATGTATACACCTGCAGCACTACAGATTTAAACTTTTTGAAACTTTATCTAGTACTATTCTTTGATATTATTTAATCAGAAAAAAGGATTTTAAAAGTTGGTATTTAAACGTAAGTGGTTTGCATTTTTAGTAGATCTCACATGTCATCTAGTAGTATATGTAAATTTAAAGGAGATGTCTGGAATGTAAATAAAAAGTTACTAATGTTACCTAAATGCTCTTTTTTATTTTAGAGCTAGAACATTTTGGGAATTAGGCATTAGGTCTGGTGTACAGCGTTCAGTTTATTTTTGTGAATATTATCCTATTGTATATGAAATATTCTGTTAGTTGTACTGGAAAACAAACAAAAAATACTGAGCCAGGATCATAATTTGATAAAAAACATCAAAAGTACATACCGCAAGTAATGTTGACACAGCAAGCACCAGGAGGCAAGAAAGACACTACTCGGTAGCCAGACCCACATGTTGGCATTTGACACACGCATTCATCGCAAGCTAGATGAGAAGAAGAGGAATACTTTATTTTTTCCTGTGATTAAAGCGGATTTCTGGCATCGGAAACTATTTTTCACTAAAAATACCCCCGGGACAGTCAGGGCTAGTGCATTAGACAATGGATAGCCTCTGTACTGTCCCAGGTCGCACTTACCTTTTAGAAGAAATACTTACAGTGGGTACGGAAAGTATTCAGACCCCCTTAAATTGTTCACTCTTTGTTATATTGCAGCCATTTGCTAAAATCATTTAAGTTCATTCTTCTTCCTCATGAATGTACACATAGCACCCCATACTGACAGAAAAACACAGAATTGTTGACATTGTTGCAGATTTATTAAAAAAGAAAAACTGAAATATCACATGGTCCTAAGTATTCAGACCCTTTGCTGTGACACTCATATATTTAACTCAGGTGATTTCCATTTCTTCTGATCATCCTTGAGATGGTTCTACACCTTCATTTGAGTCCAGCTGTGTTTGATTATACTTATTGGACTTGATTAGGAAAGCCACACACCTGTCTATATAAGACCTTCCAGATCACAATGCATGTCAGAGCAAATGAGAATCATGAGGTCAAAGGAACTGCCTGAAGAGCTCAGAGACAGAATTGTGGCAAGGCACAGATCTGGCCAAGGTTACAAAAAGATTTCTGCTGCACTTAAGGTTCCTAAGAGCACAGTGGCCTCCATAATCCTCAAATGGAAGACGTTTGGGACGACCAGAACCCTTCCTAGAGCTGGCCGTCCGGCCAAACTGAGCTATCGGGGGAGAAGAGCCTTGGTGAGAGAGGTAAAGAAGAACCCAAAGATCACTGTGGCTGAGCTCCAGAGATGCAGTCAGGAGATGGGAGAAAGTTGTAGAAAGTCAACCATCACTGCAGCCCTCCACCAGTCGGGGCTTTATGGCAGAGTGGCCCGACGGAAGCCTCTCCTCAGTGTAAGACACATGAAAGCCCGCATGGAGTTTGCTAAAAAACACCTGAAGGACTCCAAGATGGTGAGAAATAAGATTCTCTGGTCTGATGAGACCAAAATAGAACTTTTTGGCCTTAATTCTAAGCGGTATGTGTGGAGAAAACCAGGCACTGCTCATCACCTGTCCAATACAGTCCCAACAGTGAAGCATGGTGGTGGCAGCATCATGCTGTGGGGGTGTTTTTCAGCTGCAGGGACAGGACGACTGGTTGCAATCGAGGGAAAGATGAATGCGGCCAAGTACAGGGATATCCTGGACAAAAACCTTCTCCAGAGTGCTCTGGACCTCAGACTGGGCCGAAGGTTTACCTTCCAACAAGACAATGACCCTAAGCACACAGCTAAAATAATGAAGGAGTGGCTTCACAACAACTCCGTGACTGTTCTTGAATGGCCCAGCCAGAGCCCTGACTTAAACCCAATTGAGCATCTCTGGAGAGACCTAAAAATGGCTGTCCACCAACGTTTACCATCCAACCTGACAGAACTGGAGAGGATCTGCAAGGAGGAATGGCAGAGGATCCCCAAATCCAGGTGTGAAAGACTTGTTGCATCTTTCCCAAAAAGACTCCTGGCTGTATTAGATCAAAAGGGGGCTTCTACTAAATACTGAGCAAAGGGTCTGAATACTTAGGACCATGTGATATTTCAGTTTTTCTTTTTTAATAAATCTGCAACAATGTCAACAATTCTGTGTTTTTCTGTCAGTATGGGGTGCTATGTGTACATTCATGAGGAAGAAGAATGAACTTAAATGATTTTAGCAAATGGCTGCAATATAACAAAGAGTGAAAGATTTAAGGGGGTCTGAATACTTTCCGTACCCACTGTACCTTGAAAATTTCTTCTCCAGCGCTGCCATCTCAGGTGTGGGCAGCTGAAGCCAGCGCGTCCTCTTCTGCATCCTCTTCCGTGTCCTCTTCGGTCCCACAATGCCCTGCACCGGCCCAGCTCATCACTTCCGGGGTAGGCGAGTCATCCCTGCACAGCTTCTGGGCATGCCAAGAAGCTGTTTAGCAGGGAATGACGTGCCTGCACCGGAACTGACGAACGGGGCCGGTGCAGGCGCATTGATTCCTGGGAGCGATGACGTTCAGCTCCCAGGAATCAATGCAAGCAGGAAGTGACGGCGCGATGAGTGGCCGCAGAGGGAGGAAGTGGAAGAAAGGTAAGTATATTTTCTTCAATATCAAGGTAAGTAATTACAAAAAAAAAAATCGGGACTATCCATTTGTTTTTTAGGTGACACTGAGCAAGCCGATGGCCCAAAGTGGATTTTGAGGCCGGAACTCCGCTTTAAGGTATTTGAAAAGTAATAAAAATAGCATACTTTATGCTAAATTGAAAAGGCCAGTTCACTTTCCTTTATTTTTCCCTAATAATTCAACAAAAACACACTTCTTAAACCTTCATGTCTACACTTACTGTATTGCTCTAATGTATCTCTGGAGACAGCCATGGTTGCCATGCAGGACGCACTTCAGACATCCCTGCTTTGGTTCATCTCCATACATGGTGGATTGACAGGGCTAGGTTTTTTTTTTTCTACACAATAAACCTTATTTGTGCTTTCTTTTAAACTTACAGGAAATGACAAATGAACTCAATTTTAGGCAAGATCAACATCTATTTTCCATACTTGCTAAAATGTTCTTTGCCTAAAAGAAGAATACTAAGCAGCCACCACTAAGGACTGATCAGCTGCAACATAATACACTTTAAGGGTCCTTTCAGACAGGCTTTCCAGCCGGCAGACTCTGTTCTGCTCAGCGGGGATCGACCCACGATCCCCTCTGAGTAGGTGGATGACAGC
Source organism: Pelophylax lessonae (assembly GCF_965119305.1). NCBI lineage: Eukaryota > Metazoa > Chordata > Amphibia > Anura > Ranidae > Pelophylax > Pelophylax lessonae. The sequence continues at coordinate 81,167,982 of NC_138777.1, read as the reverse complement.
TCCGTCTCCACTTACTTTGCAGAGACAGACCTGTAAGATCCCCGATCCCCTCTATGGGAGATCAGATGAAAACAGACCACCTGTCTGTTTTCATCCGATCCTCCAGACGGATGGAAAATAGGGTTTACATCCATCTGGATTTCACAGACCACATCGGATCGGAGAGCTGCAGGTGCCAGCAGACATATCACCGCTGACATCCGCTGCCCCATAGAGTTACATGGAGCATCCGATCAGGTCCGCCTGAAAAAACTGACAGGCGGACCTGATTGGAAAGCCTGTGTGAAAGGGGCCTAAGGATGTATAGTTCCTGAACGGTCGTTTGTAAGCTGTTGCTTAAGCCGAGTACACACAATGAGATTATCAGACGAATGAGTGTCCATTTTTTTTTGGATCCTAATCTCCATATCAAAAAATGAATAGGTTACTAAAGTGCAAAAATTCTCCTACGACAGAATACATTTTTTTAAGTGATGGAATGTGTTGTAGTATATTTGTATTGTATTTTCGGGTGAAAAATTGTACTGGTTAAACTATCTAAAAGATCTCGTAAAATCTGGTATCGTATGAGAAAATTTGTGTTTGTCCCTTCGGAAAATTTCAGATGACAACTGTGTACTAACGATCAGATTATTGTATGATTGCAGTATTTTTTGTCCAATATTTTGATCATGTGTATGGGGCCTTTATACTTACGAGTAGTGGGAGAGGATGTAGTTGATACAGGTGTTGAGAGGGTAAATGATGTGTTAGTTGTTGAACCAGTTGTTGAGGATGTCGTTGCTGAACCAGTGGTTGAGGATGTTGTCGTTGAACCAGTTGTTGAGGATGTCGTTGATGAACCAGTTGTTGAGGATGTCGTTGATGAACCAGTTGTTGAGGATGTACTTGAACCAGTTGTTGAGGATGTCGTTGATGAACCAGTTGTTGAGGATGTAGTTGAACTAGTTGTTGAGGATGTCGTTGATGAACCAGTTGTTGAGGATGTAGTTGAACCAGTTGTTGAAGATGTCGTTGATGAACCAGTTGTTGAGGATGTCGTTGATGAACCAGTTGTTGAGGATGTCGTTGATCCAGTTATTTCAGTTGTGGTTGTTGGTACAGTTGTTGACACTGTGGTTGTTGATGCAGTTGAACTAGAAGTAGAGGGTGTTGTTGTTCCTGAACAATTTTCAACAAATTTCTCTGCTTTGCATTCGCTGCTGCATCTTGCATAATATTCACAGCCATTTAGATCTGCTTTTCTGTAAATAATATCACCTTAAAGACAAAAAAAAACTATTTGCAAACATTAACAATAAAGTACATGGATCTTAATATTACAAAACCCCCTATCTTTTAATATGTATTCTCATGAAATGATTAGGTTGACCAAGATACTGGAAAGTGCATAAGGGCTATACATACCCACCTTTTAAATAATCAGAATCTATTTGTGGGCGGGAAACAAAACAATACTATAAATAAATTGGCATGGACCTGCTTTTATGTTGCTATTCTTTGCTTAAGAGCTTGAGGATACTGTAGTCACTGTTTAAAGTGATATAAAATGAAAAACCTAAAATGTATTATATTGCAGCTTACCAATCCTTAGATGTGGTGACTGCATTTGTTTTTTTTTTGTTTTTTTATGCTTTTCCTTTTGTTTTCTTTTTTCTTCTTTTTTTTGTTCTAGCCAATAATGCATCTCCTGTGTTAGGGTGCTTACACTCTGAATCAGGGACCCCAGACTACGGCCCTCCAGCTGTTGCAGAACTACACATCCCATGAGGCATTGTAAAACTCTGACATTCACACTAAGGGCTTTCTGCTGCTAAGACAAAACTAATTTGTCACAATTTTAAACTGCGTCTAATGCAAAAATGTTGTTTTTTGGTAACCTGGGATGAGTTTAGAACTTCTCTCAGGTTTTTATTCTTATCTGCGTCACCGCTGGAGAGATTTACTATCCCCCACACCCAAAACCCCTTTTTTGCTCCTGGTCCCCATTGTCACCAAAAACGGGAGAAAATCACTGTAACAGGACTATAAGGAAAGTCTTCCAATGGTAATACCTGTTCCAGTGATAACTTTCTAACCTTCTTCTTTCTCTGTCCTTAGAGTGCTATCTTCTGACCTTCTGTTATGTTTTTACATCTACAGGACAGGAGGTTATGAAACTCAACAATAAGACTCAGATGACAAAAAAGCGACAGGGGTTGTGTCAAAAACAACAACAACAAAAAAGCTTTAATGCCAGAACTGCACTGGACAGTAGATGTAAACAAATTCAAAGGAATATCACAGGAGGAAGCACTTTAAGCCTCATGTATAGCCTGGACATAAGTTCTCTAGGGGGGTTTACAAACTTTAAATATTAGTTAAAACACATTTCATATTAAAGTATCTATTTACAAATATTACAAATCGCAGGTGGTATAGAAGGAGCCACACCCTATTATTGGTTACAATCACAAAGACACTTAGGGCTCTTTCACACGGACATTCCGTATGTCCGTAAATCACCCCATCCGTTTGCGGGGGATTTACGGACATAATGAATGTCTATGGGATTGCGGATGTCAGCAGATGACGATTCGCTGACATCCGATTTTCGTCCTTTCAGTTCTGTTCCGTTTTTTGGAACGGAACAGAACCCTATTTTTGTTCCGTTTAAAAACCGGAAAGGATGCAAAATCGGATGTCAGCGGTGTCATCCGCTGACATCCGCAAATGCCCATAGACATACATTATGTCCGTATATCATCCGCAAACAGATGGGATGATATGCGGACATACGGAGCGGATGACACAAGTGTCATCCGTGTCCGTGCAAAAAAAAAAAAAAGAAAGCGCCGGAGCGGAAGAAAAAAACTGAGCGGCCGTGTGAAAGAGGCCTTAAGCACTTGGGCTTTTAAGGCACCAAGCATCAAACAAATAAAAACCACATATCAACATACATAATTTTATTTTTTACATAAAACACCTATTAAAAAGCGAACAGATTCTGATAATCATTATTAAAGGTGTACCCAAAACAAATAATCAGCCTTCTACAGACTAATTACAATTGTAAGTCAAGATAACCAACTGCTTTGCCCAGAATGGACCATATATAATGATGTAAACAAAAACATTCTTCACACAGGGGGAGGAGAAAAGGGTCACCAATCAGCTCTATGCATTTTGCAGGCAAAGCCGCTTCATTGTAACATTGTAACTCAATATATGAAAACAAAAACTGTACGTTTTTACAATAACAGAATATAAAAATATAAATACAATTGTGCATCATATTTTCTTTACTGTGTCTTTTTTTCTTACCATAGATGCATGTGGTTATCCAGGCATAACCATTAACCCAAGACCCCCTCCCTGAGAGGGATAGTCACGCCGGGGATCGTGTACATTCCTCAACGTGAAGCATACTAGGACACCCCACCAACCTCCAACATTTGCAACGTCCCCTACATGGTGGTATAAAAATATGTAGTATTCAACAAAATACTGTGGTATGTATAGACATCTCTAAGTATATCACTACATGTACTACAGTATGTAATACCACAAACTCAGTCTCAGGAGTTTATATTACTAACAATGTATAAATCAAATGCACTAATAATTTCCCATTAAACTATCTAGGTTACTGCTGGATGTTTACAACCAAACCATATAAAATATATTGTAAACATCTATCTACTGTAAACTCACAACAAGAATACCTATGGTGGTAAACTCAATAACAACAAGAATCAAGCAGTACATCAATAGCTTAACTCTCAATCTAATATATAAAACATGTATAATAACTGCCAAACCTCAGAGACAAGTGCTAAACTATGCATACAAGATAGAACAAAATTTACTTACAGGATGAAACAGACTTTTAAACCCTTTGCATATCAAGAAGATATTCAAACACAACCACCATCAGAGAAATGCAATATTGCTGAAGGAAAAGGAAATGAAGGCCCAAGATTAACCCATATATACTCCCACTGGGGTCCACCCACCGACATCATCAAATGGTGCCGATCATGTCACTTCTGTGGCAGACATTATGACACATGCTTGACCACGCACCTCAGATGCCAGTAAACCAACCAGAAGGGTGGATCAACGAGCCAGCACAATTGCCTGAGGGAAAGGAAGGAATTGACACAGTCCCACCACCCATTTCGCATCTAGGAAGGCCCATGATCCTCGCCATTTGATGATGCTGGTGGGTGGATACCAGAAGGAGTATATATGAACTGATATTGGACCTTAATTTCCTTTTCCTCTACACATGTTGCATGTCCTTGATTGCGCTTGTGTTTGAACATCTTCCTGATATGCTAAGGGCTTAACAGTCTGTTTCATCCTGTGTATATATGTCTTGTTCCATCTTGTATGTATATCTTAAAAATTGTCTCTGGGGTTTGGTAGTTATTATTCGTATTTAATCAATTAGATTGGCGGTTAAGCTATTGATGTACTGCTTGACTCTTGGGGATTAATTTACTATAACTGGAGAGTACAAAATCTGATGCAGCTCTGCATAGAGACCAATCAGCTTCCAGATTTTTAGGCAAAGCTTAAAGCGGAGTTCTGGGGAGCCTGGGGAAAAAGAATTAAAAGTCAGCAGCTACAAATACTGTAGCTGCTGACTTTTAATATAAGAACACTCACCTGTCCAGGGATCCTACGATACTGGCACCCATTGGCTCGGGGTGCAGGCACCAGCATCTTCACTAAGGGAAACAGGAGGTAAAGCCTTGTGCCTTCACAGCATGTTTCCTACTGCGCATTCGTGAGTCATGCTATGCTTTCTGCCCAGAAGACAGCGGCGGCGGGGGGGGGGGGGGGGGAGAAGGGGCCGGAAATGTCATAGATCGCCGGACAACGATGGCAGCAATCTTAGCAGGAAGTGCAAGTGGGTACCTGGTTTTGGTTTTGACAGGTATCCGCTTCCCCTTGAAAGGCACCAAATGTGGCAGCGGAGGGGGGAGAGAGCAAACAAGCGGAGCTTCCCCTTTTTGTTTGCTCTCTTCCCCTTTTTGTGGAGCTCCTCTTTAATTGAAAAAGCTAAAGTAAGAAGCTAACTGGCTACCATGCACAGCTGCACTAGATTCTGACTTCTCGAGTTTTAGTAAATCCCCTCAGTGTTATTGAGTTTACAAACACAGGAATTCTTATTGTGAATTTAGATAGATAAATATGCTATATACGCTATAGATAAATATACGCTAGGCGGTTAAAAGTCTGTTTCATCCTGTATATCGTGTTCCATCTTGTATGCATATTTTAGTACTTGTCTCTGGGGTTTGGTAGTTATTATACATGTTTTAAATGTTTGATTGAGGGTTAAGCTTATGATGTACTGCTTGACACTTGGTGTTATTGATTTAACCACCGCAGGTATTGTTATTGTGAGTTTACATATTTTTTTAAAGTCAGCAGTAACCTAGATAGTTTAATGGGACATCAATAGTGCATTTGATTTATACAACGTTAGTAATATTGACTCCAGCGACTACGTTTGTGGTATTACATAGTACCTGTGGTGATAATATATTTAGGGATGTATATACATACTAAAGTATTTTGCTGGATATCACATACAGTATATCTATGTCACCATGTAGGGGGCAAATGCTGAAGGCTGGGGGTGGGGTGCTGATGGCCCAGTCTGTTCCAGTATGCTCCAGTGATCTTGCATTGGGGATTGTACATGATCCTGGGGGTGACCCCCCCCCTTCCCTTTGGGCTGATGGTTATACTTGGATAACCACATACATATGGGGAAAGAAAATTTGACATGATAAAGAAAATATAATGTGCATTTGTATCTATATTGTTATATTCTGTTATTGTATAAACTTACCATTTTTGTTTTCATATATTGAATTACAAATCATGTATTGTTCCAGATGAAGCAGAAACACCAAGAGCTCTTCTCCTCCCTCTATTCTTTGTGAGAAATTTATTTTTTACATCATTATATATTGTCTTTTTTGGGGCAACCCATACCCTGGCGGTATGATTATGTCAGGAATTATGTAATATATGCATTTATATATATAATATAAAATGTGTTATGTGTTTGTGTTTTGTGCAACGTTTTGAATTTCCCTCCCAGTTCTGCTCCCATGCAGCATTGCTGCTGCAGGGAACGGAACTAGGAAGTCATCAGACCGACGGACTCTCGGCAGGGCTCTCGGCTGGCGGTCACAGCAATGAGAGATCATCGCTGGATCGCCAGGAGAAGGTAAGAGACACAGCTGCGTTCTCTGCACATCTACCCCGAGCGTGACTCGGGGATACCGATCCTGGACTAAAAAATCCACCCCGAGTCACGCTCGGGGATACCGCCAGGGAGGATAACATAGTTCTAAAAACTATACCAAATGTAGACTTTTCTTTAATTATTGATAGTAGAAAATAAGCACATACCTGGTGAAAATAGTGCTGTATTTACTTGGCAGAAGCAGTGAGTTGTACTAGGAATTGTTGAGAATGATGTAGAAGACAATGTGGTAAAAGAAGAACTAATTGTAGTCTTTGTACTTGTAGTAGATGAAAGAGTAGTAGACAAAGGGGTAGTTACAGAAGTAGATGATGTCATTGATGTAGTAAATGAGTTTGTATATATTGGAGATGTGGTCGTTCCAGAAGTAGAAGTAAGGGTAATATGTGTAGAGGTAGTAGAAGAGATTGAAGTTGTTGCTGGTGTTCTGCTTGTGGTTGATAATGTGGGCACAGAGGAAGTAGTGGTTGGTGTAGATGTAGTGGGTGGAGTTTTTGTGGTAGTGGTGGTTGTGGAGGAAGAAGTAGTTGTTCCACTTGTGGTTGAAGGTGTAGTGGGTGGTAGTTTTGTTGTGGTGGTAGTGGAGGAAGTAGAAGCAGTTGTTGGTCTTGTGCTTGATGATGGTGGCACAGAGGAAGTAGTGGTTGGTGTAGAAGTAGAAGTAGTTTTTCCACTTGTGGTTGATGATGTGGGTACAGAGGAAGTAGTTGATGGTCCTCCTGTGGTTGAAACTGTTGTTGAGGATACTGTTGTTGTTTCCCCACAGATTGTAGAACAACACTGTACCCTAATTTTATACTTTGAACACTCTGGCCCTCGTCGACTTGGGTCAAGACATGCAAGCCCAATATTTTCATCACATTTTGAAACAGAATTTGGTTCAATTTCTTTTAAATCTGCCACTTCACACTCTATTTGGCTTGCCATTTCCTGCAGTGAGCAAATTTCATATTCAGAATCTTTCAGTATATCCAAGGGGTTCTTTTGGTTACTGGATGTTGTTCTAGAAGGAATGGGGTATTCTTCATTGGAAGAGCCTTTTGAGGTCCTGCTACGACTTTCTTTAGAATTGTCTCTCAACCGATCGCGATTTCTTTGTGAAGAATCCTTTCTTGAAGAGCTTCTTTGACTTTCATCAGACTTGACTCTTGATGGATTGTGGTCCTCCTCACTTGAACTCTTGCTACCTCTTTCATTAGAATTGTCTTTAAATGGATTGCGATCTCTTTGTGAAGAATTCTTTCTTCGAGAGCTCTTTTGATCCTCTTTAGAGTGAAGGCTTGATGGACTGTGGTCCTCTTCAGTCCAGTTATCTCTGAATTGACTAGGGGATTCTTGACTAGAAGAACCTCTTGAACGATTACTATCAGTGTAGGATTTAATAACTGGACTGCTGTCATCAATCCATGGTGTCCAGTAGCATTTCATGGAAGTTGCATATGCACAGGTTGTTGAGGTTGTTTCAATTGTGGTTGACGGTGTAGGTAATATGTAAGGGGTTGGTGTTTCTGTTCTGGTGGTGGTAGATGAAGCTGTTGTTTTAGTCGCCGTTGGTGATGTAGATTTAGTGTATGGTGTCTGTGTTTTTCTTGTGGTGGTGGATACAGTTGAAGTCGTTGTTTCACTCTTCGTTGATGGGGTGGTTGTTTTTATTGTGGAGGTGGATACAGTAGAAGTAGTTGTTCCACTAGTGGTTGAAAGTGTAGTGGGTGGCATTTTTGTTGTGGTGGTGGTGGAGGAAGTAGAAGTAGTTGTTCCACTAGTCGTTGAAAGTGTAGTGGGTGGTGTTTTTGTTGTGGTGGTGGTGGAGGAAGTAGAGGTAGTTGTTCCACTTGCGGTTGAAGGTGAAGTGGGCGGTGTTTTTGTTGTGGTGGAGGAAGTGGAAGCAGTTGTTCCACTTGTGGTTGAAGGTGTAGTGGGTGGTGTTTTTGTTGTGGTGGTGGAGGATGTAGAAGTAGTTGTTCCACTTGTGGTTGAAGGTGTAGTGGGTGGAATTTTTGTTGTAGTGGTGGTGGTGGAGGAAGTAGAAGTAGTTTTTTCACTTGTGGTTGATGATGTGGGCACAGAGGAAGTAGTTGATGGTCCTCCTGTGGTTGAAACTGTTGTTGAGGATACTGTTGTTGTTTCCCCACAGATTGTAGAACAACACTGTACCCTAATCTTATAATTTGAACACTCTGGTCCTCGTCGACTTAGGTCAAGACATGCAAGTCCAATATTTTCATCACATTTTGAAACAGAATTTGGTTCTATTTCTTTTGAATCTGCCACTTCACACTCTATTTGGCTTGCCATTTCCAGCAGTGAGCAAATTTCATATCCAGAATCTTTCAGTATATCCAAGGGGTTCTTTTGGTTACTGGATGTTGTTCTAGAAGGAACGGGGTATTTTTCATTGGAAGAGCCTTTTGAGGTCCTGCTACGACTTTCTTTAGAATTATCTCTCAAGCGATCCCGATTTCTTTGTGAAGAATCCTTTCTTGAAGAGCTTCTTTGACTTTCATCAGACTTGACTCTTGATGGATTGTGGTCCTCTTCACTTGAACTCTTGCTACCTCTTTCATTAGAATTGTCTTTAAATGGATTGCGATCTCTTTGTGAAGAATTCTTTCTTCGAGAGCTCTTTTGATCCTCTTTAGAGTGAAGGCTTGATGGACTGTGGTCCTCTTCAGTCCAGTTATCTCTGAATTGACTAGGGGATTTTTGATCTTGACTAGAAGAACCTCTTGAACGATTACTATCAGTGTAGGATTTAATAACTGGACTGCTGTCATCAATCCATGGTGTCCAGTAGCATTTCATGGAAGTTGCATATGCACAGGTTGTTGAGGTTGTTTCAATTGTGGTTGACGGTGTAGGTAATATGTAAGGGGTTGGTGTTTCTGTTCTGGTGGTGGTAGATGAAGCTGTTGTTTTAGTCGCCGTTGGTGATGTAGATTTAGTGTATGGTGTCTGTGTTTTTCTTGTGGTGGTGGATACAGTTAAAGTTGTTGTTTCACTCTTCGTTGATGAGGTGGTTGTTTTTATTGTGGAGGTGGATACAGTAGAAGTAGTTGTTCCACTAGTGGTTGAAAGTGTAGTGGGTGGAATTTTTGTTGTTGTGGTGGTGGAGGAAGTAGAAGTAGTTGTTCCACTTGTGGTTGAAGGTGTAGTGGGTGGAGTTTTTGTTGTGGTGGTGGAGGAAGTAGAAGTAGCTGTTCCACTTGTGGTTGAAAGTGTAGTGGGTGGCGTTTTTGTTGTGGTAGTGGTGGAGGAAGTAGAAGTAGTTGTTCCACTTGTGGTTGATGTTGTAGTGGGTGGTGTTTTTGTTGTGGTGGTGGTGGATGTAGAAGTAGTTGTTCCACTTGCGGTTGAAGGTGTAGTGGGCGGTGTTGTTGCTGTGGTGGTGGTGGTGGTGGAGGAAGTTGAAGTAGTTGTTCCACTTACGGTTGAAGGTGTAGTGGGCGGTGTTTCTGTTGTGGTGGAGGAAGTAGAAGTAGTTGTTCCACTTGTGGTTGACGGTGTAGTGGGTGGTGTTTTTGTTGTGGTGGTGGTGGATGTAGAAGTAGTTGTTCCACTTGCGGTTGAAGGTGTAGTGGGCGGTGTTGTTGTTGTGGTGGTGGTGGTGGAGGAAGTTGAAGTAGTTGTTCCACTTACGGTTGAAGGTGTAGTGGGCGGTGTTTTTGTTGTGGTGGAGGAAGTAGAAGTAGCTGTTCCACTTGTGGTTGAAAGTGTAGTGGGTGGCGTTTTTGTTGTGGTAGTGGTGGAGGAAGTAGAAGTAGTTGTTCCACTTGTGGTTGATGTTGTAGTGGGTGGTGTTTTTGTTATGGTGGATGTAGAAGTAGTTGTTCCACTTGCGGTTGAAGGTGTAGTGGGCGGTGTTGTTGTTGTGGTGGAGGAAGTTGAAGTAGTTGTTCCACTTACGGTTGAAGGTGTAGTGGGCGGTGTTTTTGTTGTGGTGGAGGAAGTAGGAGTAGTTGTTCCACTTGCGGTTGAAGGTGTAGTGGGTGGCATTTTTGTTGTAGTAGTGGTGGTGGTGGAAGTAGAAGTAGTTTTTCCACTTGTGGTTGATGATGTGGGCACAGAGGAAGTAGTTGATGGTCCTCCTGTGGTTGAAACTGTTGTTGAGGATACTGTTGTTGTTTCACCACAGATTGTAGAACAACACTGTACCCTAATCTTATAGTTTGAACACTCTGGTCCTCGTCGACTTAGGTCAAGACATGCAAGTCCAATATTTTCATCACATTTTGAAACAGAATTTGATTCTATTTCTTTTGAATCTGCCACTTCACACTCTATTTGGCTTGCCATTTCCAGCAGTGAGCAAATTTCATATCCAGAATCTTTCAGTATATCCAAGGGGTTCTTTTGGTTACTGGATGTTGTTCTAGAAGGAATGGGGTATTCTTCATTGGAAGAGCCTTTGGAGGTCCTGCTACGACTTTCTTTAGAATTGTCTCTCAACCGATCGCGATTTCTTTGTGAAGAATCCTTTCTTGAAGAGCTTTTTTGACTTTCATCAGACTTGACTCTTGATGGATTGTGGTCCTCCTCACTTGAACTCTTGCTACCTCTTTTATTAGAATTGTCTTTAAATGGATTGCGATCTCTTTGTGAAGAATCCTTTTTTCGAGAGCTCTTTTGATCCTCTTTAGAGTGAAGGCTTGATGGACTTTGGTCCTCCTCAGTCCAGTTATCTCTGAATTGACCAGGGGATTCTTTACTAGAAGAACCTCTTGAACGATTACTATCAGTGTAGGATTTAATAACCGGACTACTGTCATCAATCCATGGTGTCCAGTAGCATTTCATGGAAGTGGCATATGCACAGGTTGTTGAGGTTGTTTCAATTGTGGTTGAAGGTGTAGGTAATATGTAAGGGGTTGATATTTTGGTTATGGTTGTGGTAGATGTAGTTGTTGTTTTAGTCCCTGTTGATGATGTAGATTCAGTGTATGGTGTTTGTGTTTTTCTTGTGGTGGTGGATACAGTTGCAGTCGTTGCTTCACTCTTGGTTAATGGGGTGGTTTTTTTTATTGTTGGTGTGGATACAGTAGAAGTAGTTGTTCCACTAGTGGTTGAAGATGTAGTGGGTGGCATTTTTGTTGTAGTGGTGGTGGAGGAAGTAGAAGTAGTTGTTCCACTTGTGGTTGAAGGTGTAGTGGGTGGAGTTTTTGTTGTGGTGGTGGAGGAAGTAGAAGTAGTTGTTCCACTTGTGGTTGAAAGTGTAGTGGGTGGCGTTTTTGTTGTGGTAGTGGTGGAGGAAGTAGAAGTAGTTGTTCCACTTGTGGTTGAAGGTGTAGTGGGTGGTGTTTTTGTTGTGGTGGTGGTGGATGTAGAAGTAGTTGTTCCACTTGCGGTTGAAGGTGTAGTGGGCGGTGTTGTTGTTGTGGTGGTGGTGGTGGAGGAAGTTGAAGTAGTTGTTCCACTTACGGTTGAAGGTGTAGTGGGCGGTGTTTTTGTTGTGGTGGAGGAAGTAGAAGTAGTTGTTCCACTTACGGTTGAAGGTGTAGTGGGTGGCATTTTTGTTGTAGTAGTTGTGGTGGAGGAAGTAGAAGTCGTTTTTCCACTTGTGGTTGATGATGTGGGCACAGAGGAAGTAGTTGATGGTCCTCCTGTGGTTGAAATTGTTGTTGAGGATACTGTTGTTGTTTCACCGCAGATTGTAGAACAACACTGTACCCTAATCTTATAGTTTGAACACTCTGGTCCTCGTCGACTTAGGTCAAGACATGCAAGTCCAATATTTTCATCACATTTTGAAACAGAATTTGGTTCTATTTCTTTTGAATCTGCCACTTCACACTCTATTTGGCTTGCCATTTCCAGCAGTGAGCAAATTTCATATCCAGAATCTTTCAGTATATCCAAGGGGTTCTTTTGGTTACTGGATGTTGTTCTAGAAGGAATGGGGTATTCTTCATTGGAAGAGCCTTTTGAGGTCCTGCTACGACTTTCTTTAGAATTGTCTCTCAACCGATCGCGATTTCTTTGTGAAGAATCCTTTCTTGAAGAGCTTTTTTGACTTTCATCAGACTTGACTCTTGATGGATTGTGGTCCTCCTCACTTGAACTCTTGCTACCTCTTTTATTAGAATTGTCTTTAAATGGATTGCGATCTCTTTGTGAAGAATCCTTTTTTCGAGAGCTCTTTTGGTCCTCTTTAGAGTGAAGGCTTGATGGACTTTGGTCCTCCTCAGTCCAGTTATCTCTGAATTGACCAGGGGATTCTTTACTAGAAGAACCTCTTGAACGATTACTATCAGTGTAGGATTTAATAACCGGACTGCTGTCATCAATCCATGGTGTCCAGTAGCATTTCATGGAAGTTGCATATGCACAGGTTGTTGAGGTTGTTTCAATTGTGGTTGAAGGTGTAGGTAATATGTAAGGGGTTGGTGTTTCTGTTCTGGTGGTGGTAGATGAAGCTGTTGTTTTAGTCGCCGTTGGTGATGTAGATTTAGTGTATGGTGTCTGTGTTTTTCTTGTGGTGGTGGATACAGTTGAAGTCGTTGTTTCACTCTTGGTTGATGGGGTGGTTGTTTTTATTGTGGGTGTGGATACAGTAGAAGTAGTTGTTCCACTAGTGGTTGAAGATGTAGTGGGTGGCATTTTTGTTGTGGTGGTGGTGGAGAAAGTAGTAGTAGTTGTTCCGCTAGTAGTTGAAGGTGTAGTGGGTGGAGTTTTTGTTGTGGTGGTGGAGGAAGTAGAAGTAGCTGTTCCACTTGTGGTTGAAAGTGTAGTGGGTGGCGTTTTTGTTGTGGTAGTGGTGGAGGAAGTAGAAGTAGTTGTTCCACTTGTGGTTGATGTTGTAGTGGGTGGTGTTTTTGTTGTGGTGGTGGTGGATGTAGAAGTAGTTGTTCCACTTGCGGTTGAAGGTGTAGTGGGCGGTGTTGTTGTTGTGGTGGTAGTGGTGGAGGAAGTTGAAGTAGTTGTTCCACTTACGGTTGACGGTGTAGTGGGTGGTGTTTTTGTTGTGGTGGTGGTGGATGTAGAAGTAGTTGTTCCACTTGCGGTTGAAGGTGTAGTGGGCGGTGTTGTTGTTGTGGTGGTGGTGGTGGAGGAAGTTGAAGTAGTTGTTCCACTTACGGTTGAAGGTGTAGTGGGCGGTGTTTCTGTTGTGGTGGAGGAAGTAGAAGTAGTTGTTCCACTTGTGGTTGACGGTGTAGTGGGTGGTGTTTTTGTTGTGGTGGATGTAGAAGTAGTTGTTCCACTTGCGGTTGAAGGTGTAGTGGGCGGTGTTGTTGTTGTGGTGGTGGTGGTGGAGGAAGTTGAAGTAGTTGTTCCACTTACGGTTGAAGGTGTAGTGGGCGGTGTTTCTGTTGTGGTGGAGGAAGTAGAAGTAGCTGTTCCACTTGTGGTTGAAAGTGTAGTGGGTGGCGTTTTTGTTGTGGTAGTGGTGGAGGAAGTAGAAGTAGTTGTTCCACTTGTGGTTGATGTTGTAGTGGGTGGTGTTTTTGTTATGGTGGATGTAGAAGTAGTTGTTCCACTTGCGGTTGAAGGTGTAGTGGGCGGTGTTGTTGTTGTGGTGGAGGAAGTTGAAGTAGTTGTTCCACTTACGGTTGAAGGTGTAGTGGGCGGTGTTTTTGTTGTGGTGGAGGAAGTAGGAGTAGTTGTTCCACTTGCGGTTGAAGGTGTAGTGGGTGGCATTTTTGTTGTAGTAGTGGTGGTGGTGGAAGTAGAAGTAGTTTTTCCACTTGTGGTTGATGATGTGGGCACAGAGGAAGTAGTTGATGGTCCTCCTGTGGTTGAAACTGTTGTTGAGGATACTGTTGTTGTTTCACCACAGATTGTAGAACAACACTGTACCCTAATCTTATAGTTTGAACACTCTGGTCCTCGTCGACTTAGGTCAAGACATGCAAGTCCAATATTTTCATCACATTTTGAAACAGAATTTGGTTCTATTTCTTTTGAATCTGCCACTTCACACTCTATTTGGCTTGCCATTTCCTGCAGTGAGCAAATTTCATATCCAGAATCTTTCAGTATATCCAAGGGGTTCTTTTGGTTACTGGATGTTGTTCTAGAAGGAATGGGGTATTCTTCATTGGAAGAGCCTTTTGAGGTCCTGCTACGACTTTCTTTAGAATTGTCTCTCAACCGATCGCGATTTCTTTGTGAAGAATCCTTTCTTGAAGAGCTTCTTTGACTTTCATCAGACTTGACTCTTGATGGATTGTGGTCCTCCTCACTTGAACTCTTGCTACCTCTTTTATTAGAATTGTCTTTAAATGGATTGCGATCTCTTTGTGAAGAATCCTTTTTTCGAGAGCTCTTTTGATCCTCTTTAGAGTGAAGGCTTGATGGACTTTGGTCCTTCTCAGTCCAGTTATCTCTGAATTGACTAGGGGATTCTTGACTAGAAGAACCTCTTGAACGATTACTATCAGTGTAGGATTTAATAACTGGACTGCTGTCATCAATCCATGGTGTCCAGTAGCATTTCATGGAAGTTGCATATGCACAGGTTGTTGAGGTTGTTTCAATTGTGGTTGACGGTGTAGGTAATATGTAAGGGGTTGGTTTTTCTGTTCTGGTGGTGGTAGATGAAGCTGTTGTTTTAGTCCCTGTTGATGATGTAGATTCAGTGTATGGTGTCTGTGTTTTTCTTGTGGTGGTGGATACAGTTGCAGTTGTTGTTTCACTCTTGGTTGATGGGGTGGTTGTTTTTATTGTGGGTGTGGATACAGTAGTAGTAGTAGTTGTTCCGCTAGTGGTTGAAGGTGTAGTGGGTGGAGTTTTTGTTGTGGTGGTGGAGGAAGTAGAAGTAGTTGTTCCACTTGTGGTTGAAAGTGTAGTGGGTGGCGTTTTTGTTGTGGTAGAGGTGGAGGAAGTAGAAGTTGTTGTTCCACTTGTGGTTGATGGTGTAGTGGGTGGTGTTTTTGTTGTGGTGGTGGTGGATGTAGAAGTAGTTGTTCCACTTGCAGTTGAAGGTGTAGTTGGCCGTGTTGTTGTTGTGGTGGTGGTGGTGGAGGAAGTAGAAGTAGTTGTTCCACTTACGGTTGAAGGTGTAGTGGGCGGTGTTTTTGTTGTGGTGGAGGAAGTAGAAGTAGTTGTTCCACTTGTGGTTGAAGGTGTAGTGGGTAGTGTTTTTGTTGTGGTGATGGAGGATGTAGAAGTAGTTGTTCCACTTGTGGTTGATGGTGTAGTGGGTGGTGATTTTGTTGTGGTGGTGGTGGTGGTGGAGGATGTAGAAGTAGTTGTTCCACTTGCAGTTGAAGGTGTAGTGGGTGGCATTTTTGTTGTAGTGGTGGTGGTGGAGGAAGTAGAAGTAGTTTTTCCACTTGTGGTTGATGATGTGGGCACAGAGGAAGTAGTTGATGGTCCTCCTGTGGTTGAAACTGTTGTTGAGGATACTGTTGTTGTTTCACCACAGATTGTAGAACAACACTGTACCCTAATCTTATAATTTGAACACTCTGGTCCTCGTCGACTTGGGTCAAGACATGCAAGTCCAATATTTTCATCACATTTTGAAACAGAATTTGGTTCTATTTCTTTTGAATCTGCCACTTCACACTCTATTTGGCTTGCCATTTCCCGCAGTGAGCAAATTTCATATCCAGAATCTCTCAGTATATCCAAGGGGTTTTTTTGGTTACTGGATGTTGTTCTAGAAGGAATGGGGTATTCTTCATTGGAAGAGCCTTTTGAGGTCCTGCTATGATTTTCTTTAGAATTGTCTCTTAACGGATTGCGATTTCTTTGTGAAGAATCCTTTCTTGAAGAGCTTCTTTGACTTTCATCAGAGTGGACTCTTGATGGATTGCGATCCTCCTCACTTGAACTCTTGCTACCTCTTCCATTAAAATTGTCTTTAAATGGATTGCGATCTCTTTGTGAAGAATCCTTTTTTCGAGAGCTCTTTTGATCCTCTTTAGAGTGAAGGCTTGATGGACTTTGGTCCTCCTCAGTCCAGTTATCTCTGAATTTACTAGGGGATTCTTTTCTAGAGGAATCTCTTGAACGATTACTATCAGTGTAGGATTTAATAACTGGACTGCTGTCATCAATCCATGGTGTCCAGTAGCATTTCATGGAAGTTGCATATGCACAGGTTGTTGAGGATGTTTCAATTGTGGTTGAAGGTGTAGGTAATATGTAAGGGGTTGGTGTTTCTGTTCTGGTGGTGGTAGATGTAGCTGTTGTTTTAGTCCCTGTTGATGATGTAGATTCAGTGTATGGTGTCTGTGTTTTTCTTGTGGTGGTGGATACAGTTGAAGTCGTTGTTTCACTCTTGGTTGATGGGGTGGTTGTTTTTTTTGTGGAGGTGGATACAGTTCCAGTCGTTATTTCACTCCTGGTTGATGGGGTTGTTGTTTTTATTGTGGGGGTGGATACAGTAGAAGTAGATGTTCCACTTTTGGTGGTTGTTGTAGATTCATGGTATGGGATACTGGTAGGGACAGAAGGAGTAGTTGATGCATTTGTGGTTGATGATGTGGAAGTAGTAGAGGGTATTGATATTGTTGTAGGATTAGTGCATGCTGTTGTTGAAGAACAACACTGAATTCTGATTTGATAATTGTAACAAATCTTCTCTGGCTGTTGACTATTGAGACAAATTAGACCAACATATTTGCTGCATGTCACCTGTTGACCTAAATCTTCTAAGGGATCATCTGGGTAATATTTTGCTCTGCATTCTACATTCTGAGGAGTAGCACATATATTAATTCCCTTTTTCCTAATGTTTTCAAAAGTTTCAAAATCTCCATTATCCTTATCATTGTCAGGATAGTCCACGTCAATCCAGTCCGACCAAGAGCAACCTGCATCTTTCATGCTTACAGTGCACACTGGAGGAAAAAAGAAAACATCAAATAGTGCTTCTTTTAGTGACAATATCATACTATTTTTGAAATCTGTAATCAGAAGTATATACAGTATAGTTATTTATGTTCCCAAATCCTGCATCATGAATGAACCTGCAAGTACAGGAGAATACCTGTTGATCTTTTAGAAATGCTCTCAGATCCCTAATTCGTATTGTGTGTTGACACAGCATTTTTTTGAGTAGTGTCAGCCCTGCCCATTTGTCTTTTGCTATACTACTAATCACTCCCACTGTTTCCATATCCATGTGTACTGCATAGAGTCTAAATGACTTGTAGTCCAAGATAGGGAACATGGAGGGCTAAATCGTTTTTTGAGATACCGCAGACAAAGGGCACAGGTCACAGGACAACTCTAAATTTTAGACAATATCAGCAAGATTATTTTTTTTTTTTTTTTGCGCTTATGCTTTAAGAGTGTACAGTGGTGATCGAAAGTTTGGGCACCCCAGGTAAAAATTTGTATTAATGTGCATAAAGAAGCCAAGGAAAGATGGAAAAATCTCCAAAAGGCATCAAATTACAGATTAGACATTCTTCTAATATGAAGATAGAAAAAAGATAACACTATACTAGTGTATCTCCCCGCGCCTCGGAAAAGGTTTTAAATATAAGATAAAAATATAAAAATGTGTGTAATTAGTGAGATATAAATATAAAAATATATATTGTGTGGCAGCAGCTGTAGATTTAAAATGGATGATAGAAAAATAGCCTTGGCTATATACAGCGATTGCCGCAGAAAAACAATTAACTTAATGTATGTGAACAATGTTGAAAACTTATCTTTACAATATGAGTGAAAATACAAATCAATTAAACACATGAAAATTGATAAAAAGTTCCAAGGAATTGATAAATAGATAAATAGGCCTTTTCCAGTAGCGATAAATATATGTGAATAAAATAAATGTAAAATTCAATAATTAAAGTCTTTTCAAGTGGTGATCAGGTGCAAAGTGCTTCGTGCTCAATAAATAAAAATTAGTGACTTTTGTGAGGTCATTAGTACTTTTTGCGCTACTGGTCACATTTGTATGTTTTTACATATTGCTTTGTCGCCGTTTTTATATATTTATATTTTAAGTAGCAGCACGGGGATTTGCAGTTGGGTTGTTCTAAAGCGCTTGGGGTTGTTTACTTTTATTGAGGCAGGCCGAGTGAGCACTTCTTTTATTGTCATTTATATACGTTTTAGGTTCATTAAAACAAATGGAATTCAATGTCTTACAATGTGTTTTATTTCCAAAGCATCCACATCCGGTGTAGAAAAGCCAGTTCCCTGCCAGCAGCTGCAAATTGGGAGCAATACTGTCTATTGGGAGGCAGTGGTCTCCTTGCAGAGGTCTATCACACCCCTACTGAGTCAAAACTATAGCTCCAAGATCTAAACAAGTGGTGTCCCAGACCTCTGCAAAGAGAGTCCTGTTTCTCCACAGACTCCCCACGGGCTTCTCTACTCAGGCTGTGTTCACTCCTTTTTTGAAGCACCTGGAATGTATTTGGCTAATGTAAAATGGAAATTCAATTCTCGCTCACACTGAGGGTGGGTTTGAAATTGTGCGAATTCAGCTGAACTCGCACAGTTTCAAACCCGCATTTCAGAGCGATTTCGAGGTCAATTTGACAAACATCAACATAATGACAGCTCTGGCTATCACAAAAACATGCTCCTTACATGCTCCAGTAAACCTCAGCACCAATTGAAGGCTTCAATCAATCTCCTTGAAACTTGCAGAAAGATTTGCAAATATTTTGTAATAGCTTGCTGTTCACATTGCTCTTTGTAAAATTGAAGCATCTATGTACAAGGCCTTATTTAAAGTGGTTGTAAAGGCTGAAGGTTTATTTTACCTTCCTCCATTCTATGCAAGAAGGTGAAAAGCCTTCAGTGTGGCGCTCCCCCCTCAGGCCCCCCTAATACTTATCTAAACCCGATCTCGATCCAGAGATGTGCACGAGACCGGAGGTTCGCCCAGGTCTCTCCCTCCTGATTGGCTGAGATTCAGCCATTGGCTCCTGCTGACAATCACAACCAGCAAGGCAGGACCAGGGGGGCAGGGCTGAGCTGCCCTCTCTGTGTCTTATGGACGCAAAGATCGGGCTCAGGAACAAGCAAAGCAAGGGGCCCAGAACGCCGATGGGGGACCCGAGAAGAGGAGGATTGGGGCTGCTTTGTGCAAAACCACTGAATAGAGCAGGTAAGTATGACAAGTTTGTTATTTTTTTTTATAAAACTGTTTCCTTTACAATCACTTTAAGGTGAGTTTGTCAATTGCTAGAGCTTTCTGATGTCAGCAAAAGTCAGATGTCAGTATCAAAATTAAATGAGGGCATGAAAGTGGCTTTTTTTTTCAATACATTTATCAGGAGAACCATTGCTCCTGGTTCCCAATCATTAGTAGAAGACCTGGTCCTGTAATTGACACCTCGGTCTCTGTGATGGGAGCATGCATGGCAGCGTTCTCTCAGCACAAACATGGCAGCACATATATGCAGCTCCATGGAAGAAGACATACTTCTGGTAGGCCGCATATATGCATATGCTTGGCTGAAAGTGGTTAAGTAAGACAAAGTTATCACCAAATAATACAGGCTCATAGTAAAAATATTAAATCCATAGGTGTGCGCAGTCTGTTGCATTAGGGTGTGCACCCCAAAGCTCAAACACTACTGCCTTTCTCATTTTCCTCAGTTGCACTGATCAGTGAATGAATGGGAAGTGCTTTGTGCTGAACGGCTTCCTGTTCACTCACAAACTGAAGCATGGTAAACCCAGTTTACTATGCTTCAGTTATGAATGAACACAGTGAGTGAGTGTGTTCACTGTGTTCATTTAGAAAAGGAAGAGGCCAGTCAATTACATATTTAATAGCCCCTTCCCACCATTCTCTATTCTAAAAAATCCTTTGCAGCATCTGGGGGGGAGAAGAGAGGAGGGAAGCCAGCAGCACTGCAGGGAGACGGGCGCAACATTGAGGAAAGCCTTGCCAGGAGGGGGAATCAGCAATGCACGTAGTGATAAGGGTGTGCACAGGCACACCCCCTGCACTAAACTACCTAACTATGATTAAAACTGTTTTGGCCCATAAGGAGTTTATAGGTAAGAGAGCTGAAGTGGTTAAAAAGTGTAAATTGAAGAACACTTATTATTTTTTTTTATTTTTTATTGTAGGTGCAGAAGTGCCTTCAAAGGGAAAACTGCAGTGAGGGGACCCAGAATCTAACAATCACCCATAGCTGGAGTGAGCAGTTTTACTTTCAGTATTGAACAGCATACAAAGAGGTATAATAAAGTAACCAGAGCTTTTTTTCAGTGGGAAACACGGGGAAAAGCAGGTCCGGCACCTCCAGCATTGAAAGTATGCAATGGCAAGGGGTGCTGGGGAGTGATGGAGGCTCTACTCATGCTGGCTGCTGGGGTATCTATTGCTGCTGAAGGGGATCTATTTTTGCTCATGGTGCTCAGAGATGGGTAGGGGCGGAACCAAGGGTTAGTGCTTGGAGGTGGGTAGGGGCGAAGACATAAAGTGACTTAGAAGGGGAGAGTTCCTGCACCTATTCACTGAGGAAAAAGCCCTGAAAGTAACCATTATAATAAATGGGAAAAGTAAGAGCAAAGTAGAGATATGGTGAAAGGGGGGGGGGTGAAGAAGGGAGTGAGCTGATAAAGTAATGGATAATATCTAGGTACAGAAAGCATGAGATAATCTTATCTATAGTTTCATCCCACAGATGTTGTGATATGTAAGGCCTACGTAATATACATCATAGTATAACATTGTTCAATTAAGGTAGTTCAGGAGCTAAAACTGAACTCAGGTGGGAAAATCCTTGGGTTCATGTCTTGATGGGAAATGAAAGAGGCTAATGTGAGACAATGCTCTGTATTTTAAAGTTGTAGGGTGCAAAGTGGATGGGTTAGCCATAACTGCCAGTGGCGCAAGAACTGATCTTGGGACAGATGTGCCTTGGCAAAGGAGTATTCATATTGAGCATGTTCGTGGAAGATATGAATTACGTTGGTAATGTTTGGCGAATCTGGTGGTTTCATAGTTCAATGGAGAGTCTCACTGCTATAAAGAAATGAGTAAGCAGGGCATGAGATTTATAGGGCCAGGAGTCGATGCCTATGCCCAGTAAAGCTAGTTTGGGGTCTGTAGGGATGTCCATTTTGATAACTGCGGATATTAGTTGAAATAGTTGTGGCGGAGTGAGCGGTTGAAATGTACAAATCTTCCCATACTGTGGGCAAATTGGATAGTAGGAGAAAACTGGGTTAGGCATAATGGCTGGTGTGTTTTGCCTGAATCCTCAGGTGTAGAGGTATTTTCCTGGGATAGGCTTTATTTCCTGACCATATATTTATCTTTTTTTTAACTGACTCCTGGCCCTATAAATCTCATGCCCTGCTTACTCATTTCTTTATAGCAGTGAGACTCACCATTGAACATAATTGGAAACCACCAGATTCGCCAAACATTACCAACGTAATTCATATCCTCAACGAACATGCTCAATATGAATACTCCTTTGCCAAGGCACATCTGTCCCAAGATCAGTTCTTGCGCCACTGGCAGTTATGGCTAACCCATCCACTTTGCACCCTACAACTTTAAAATACAGAGCATTGTCTCTGTGCATTGTCTCTGTGAAATAGTAAATTCATTAACAAATAACAGACACGTAAAAACAGACTTTGACTTTATGATGTATTTTGGTATTGTGTCTGCGTGTATGTTCCCATCTCCTGCATAATATCAAGTGCACTCCATGCGGAAGCAGAGCAAGAAAAAAGCACCTCACCACACACAGGTACAACACTGACTGTGACATGGCAGTTGTTAAGTGACGTGCATCGTATGTTTGTTTTTTTAACCTTTTCTTTTACCTTTTGATCTACCTTTATGTTGTTTCTTTTAAATAAATAGCATTTAATTAGGAATCATGACCATTAATGTAATAACATTACCTGGAGTGGTTACTGTAGTTACTGTGGTGGTTGATACAGGAGAGGTCGTAGAAAAGCTGAAGACTGTGGTTGGTGCAGTTGTTGTGCAGGGAGTGATAGTACCAACGATTTTACTGTCAATACAGTATCCTAAAATGCAGCCTCCCATTCCATCAGTGGTGTTGTAAACAACTTCATGAGACTTGAACATTTTTCCTCCATACACACAACATTCTGCAAAATACATGCAAATATTCTGTGAGGAAAGCTTAAAGCTGAATTGCATTGTATGTATATGGTACCTTCCCTTGTCCCCACCTTCTCCCTGATCAACATGCATTTAAAAATTTTCAGGCAAATCATTGATCATTGGTCATTGTGTTGGGTCTTTCTACTGGCCTTTGCAAGTTAGAGTTTAGCAGACTCTCATAAACCTCACATCTCCCTGCCTTGAGCATTACATGAAAGAACACATCTCCAGCATCCTTTTAGATGTGCACCTCTGATGGTTACAGACTTTAGTTGTGCAATCTGCTGTTCAGGTGCTTGATTACAATCGAATAAAGTGTATTCAAGCAAGTGATCATCAGATTGCACTGCTAAAGTCCCCAGCAATTGTTGCTGGGATGAATGTGTTCTTTCATTTAATGCTCATGAGGAGCAGTGCAGTGACTGACTGCAGCTCTAAAGATTACATCCACACAGGAAAAAAAGCAAAAAACACTGGATAACAAAAACTCTGTAAAATAAATGTTTACTTTGCTTGGTGAGGGCCTCATTCGACAGGCTTTGAGCTTGTATTGATGCTCAAATGCATTTTAAATCAGTATAGGACTTTCTATAATTATTTTTTTTTGTTATTATTATTATTATTCAAAATGCATTGACAGGTACATTCGACCTGTGGTTGACCTTCTTCTGACCTGCATTTTGCCTACTTGTAAGCTGTATCAACCTGTTTTAAGCTGCTTTTGCATTCCCATAGATTTATATTGGGAAAGAAGCAGCTCTGATGCCAAAGCCATCGGAAAAGGCCCTAAAAATTTGTATAGTATTTTTATTTTGCATGTAATTGTTTGCTTGAGTTTAGCTTTAGGGCCGGTGTTCCGTGAGAATTACCTACCCGTGAGAAAAACCTACCCTCGTCACTTCCGGTTGCACGGCACTGTATGTAATGCGGCGTTTACATTCAAACAGCTGTGTTGCAATACAAGTGATCTCCACTCCTATCCCTGTCACTTCCCTCATCTCGGCTAGAAAATATTAAAGTGGCGGCGAGTGTATGAGAACATAAATCACGGAGCCGAGACCCGCTTTTATATTTACTAGCCAAGATCAGGGGAGTGACAGGGACAGGAGCGGAGATGACTTATATTGTAGCACAGCTGTTTTAATGTAAGCGTGGCGTGGGTAGGTTTTTTTCACGGACACCGTGATAATTTCCTACTAGTGCGCATGCGCACTAGTCAGGTCCTCAGCTTTTCCATTAGGTATCCGGGGCTGGGAGCATGCGCACTGCTGCGCTGCTCAGCTGTTCCTGGCCGGAAGTGACGAGGGTAGGTTTTTCTCACGGGGTAGGTAATTCTCACGTTACACCGGTTCACGCTATTGCATTGCCAGACATCGCATGCAATTCACACTGCATTGCTGTGCAGATTACATGTGATGTCTGTGCGATGTGAACTCAGCAATACAAACTGTATGGCTAAAATCGCATCGCATTTGCATCAAAATGGTGCAGAACGCTTTTTTTGGTCCACACTGGAATCGGTTTGCATGGATGCAATCTGTGAACCGATGTGGGGGTGCCATTAACTTTACAATGACACCCCCTGCGATTTGCAGATCTCAGTGTGAACCACTGTGCGATTCTGGTGTGAAGCGGGAACTGCCACTGAATGGAAGGGTTTCCCTCATCGCACCAGTGTGATCCGGGACTTATTCTTATTTACCAAACCTTATAAATCATTAAGTGTATCCAAGTTTGACAGATAGCTGTATTTGCAAATGACAGCTTGGCCACTTAAGTGCAAATGATAAAGTCTAGTTTTATTAACAACCCCCTTTCTCCACCCTCTTACCCCCCCCCCCCCACAACTTTTTTTATGTAGGTATACAGACCTTTTTTTTTTTTTTTTGCAAGATTTTACTGGTCAGTGTGTGGATTCACAGGTTGTTCCACTTCTCGTGCAGTGGTAAAAGTGGATGGTCCGTACTGCAGCACAGTTCATTACCCACAAAATAATAAAGAGTGATTTCCTGTACTGCAGTACTCTGGATCTATGTGTACTACTAATCTATGTGATGACATCCTCTGAGGGGTGGGTCTATGACAACCTGAGCTCAGAGCAAGTGGGTTAAATAATGCATGCAATTATTCAACCCAGATAACTGGCATCAGCTAGTGACAAAAAAGGACTGTGAGGGAAAGCTCTGTGTATTGCAGCAAAAGTGGCTTTTTAAAACTGTTCTAGGCTGCATATCTTTATAATAAAGCAAAATTATACATTTTTTTTTTCTAAAGCTTAAATTAAGCTTTTAAAGAGTTGGGATTAGACCGAAAAGGCAGCAAGTCTCTTTAAAGAATATGCTTTATTTATTACATTATTAGTAATCAACATAGTAATTTTTTTCTGTGTTTTTCAAAAGGCTTTCCTATACTTTTCTTATATTTAAAGCATTTTTTATCCCAAAACTTTATATTCCTGATATGTGTCTGCTGTACCATGTACTTGTATAAAATAAAAAGTCTCCTGTTCTCTTTGCATTAATTTCTTTATGTGAAATCCCTGCTGTTCCTGCTAGTCCCTCTGCCACACCAAACAGGAGAACACACCATGATCAGTTCTCTAGCTATGCTGGGAACTCAGTTTCCTCTCCTCCATTGAACAGACTTGTCCTGACACATCCCCTGCTGTACAGCCATTAACTGGGAAGCTCAGTGTGCTGCTACTTCTTTTCACCTAGCTCTTATGCAGCTGAGAACAGAGGGAATGTGATCACTTATAAAAAAGGAAAAAAGGTATTTATCATGTATTTTTTTATATATCTATGAAAAAATGTTTTGCCTTTCATCTATATTTTAAACTGAATGGGTTGTTTAACAAGGTGATCGTTTACAACCATTTTAAGAGTGAAATCTCTATATAGTTGTAAAGGTTCCTTGCTATACAATTCCCTGCAATTTGAATTGTGAATCTTGATAAAAAAGTATACTTTCAATATAGCAAAATGTATCTGCCCCAGTTTATGGAATTCGAGTGGTAAAGCGGTTTTAAACCCAAAACCAAAAATATGTTGCAGCTTATGAAAAATGAGATGTGGTGGCTGTATGCATTTTCTTTTATTATATGGTCTGGCCAGTAACATGCCTCCACTCTGGATGAAGGAGCACAGGGGACCTTTGAACAGTAGCATTGTTAATCTATGGGAGGGGTGTGTTAGAGGTACTAGCAGATTTAGATTTCTAGATGAACTCCAGCTCACATGACTATAATTTTGTTTGTTTAGGGATAAAGGTTTTACCTAAGTGATTAAAAGTCAACCATTGTAAACACCCCTGTAAGTGGTAAATGGTTTGTCTCATTTCTCTTACAGCTACATTTGCTGGACAGCTTGGTCTGTTAAGAAATAATAGACTTACTTGCAGATTAACCAAATGAAAATAAAGGAAAGGAAGCCTAAAAAAAGAAAATGAATGCAGCTACCACATCGAGAATTGGTAAGCTTTAATATAATTAAAGGGTTTTTTTTGGGATTTAATACAATTTTTAACCAAATATTTGCCATGAAAAAGGATCATTTAATTAAAGGTAAATCATGCTAATTTTCAGTAATCATACTTAGCCAGTAACACACCTCCTGTATTAGAGTGCCTCCACTCTGGATGAACAAGAACAGGAGCACCTTTAAACAGCAGCATTGTCAATCTGTTGGGGATTGTTAGATGTACTAACAGATCTGCTAGACCAGGGGTGCAGTGCTGTATTTTGGCCTAGGCCGACAAGGCCCATGCCTAGGGCGTCACTTTGCAGGGGGGCGTCAAAAAAGCCGCCCCCCTTCCACCTTAGACTCTATTGGCAACTGATTTCTAGAGCTGCCTCTCTCACCCCCCCTCTCTCTCTCTCACCTCCCCTCTCTCTCTCTCTCTCTCTCTCTCATCCCCCCTCTCTCTCTCTCTCTCACCCCCCCCTCTCTCTCTCTCTCGAATCCCCCCTCTCTCCCTCCTCTCTCTCCCGCACATCCCCCTCTCTTTCTCTCTCTCATTCCCCCTCTCTCTCTCATCCCCCTCTCTCGCTCTCATTCCCTCGCTCTCTCTCACCCCCCTCTAGCTCTATCTCTAATCCCCACTCTCATCTCCCCCCCTCTCTCTCTCTCTCTCATCCCCCCTCTCTCTCTCTCCCTCCCTCACCCACCCCCCTCTCTCTCATCCCTCCACCCTCTCTCTCTCATCCTCCCTCACCCACCCCCCTGTCTCTCTCCCACCCCCCTCTCACTCCACCAATTTTGGAGGGAGTCACATCTATTAAAAAGGAAGGAGTGGGGCAAATTTACATAGTAGGGGGAGGGGGCACCCAATTTTAGTCTTGCCTAGGGCAGCAAAAAACAAAAATACACCACTGCAGGGGTGTCAAACTGGTGGCCCTCCAGCTGTTGCAAAACTACAAGTCCCTCCATGCATCTGTCTGTAGGAGTCATGCTTGTAATTGTCAGCCTTGCAATGCCTTGTGTATTTCTGCAACAGCTGGAGGGCCGCCAGTTTCTCCCCTAAGTGCTAGACTAACACATTGAAGCTGAACTCCAGCTAGCACTAAATAAGCAGTTACAGCTACCATCTTTTTTTCCTTTTCAGATAAAGTTTTTACATAAATAAATAGAAGTGTAAGCACCCCTGTCATTGGTTGGTCTCAACCCTGTGACTGATAGATCTGCTGACCAATGTGTTCTGTTGAAAAACAACAGACTTACTGGCCAAATTACCAGGTGAAAATAATGCCTAAAGAAAGAAAAGTAATGTAGCCATCACATCGAAGAATTGTTAACCTGCATTATAATACATTTTTTTTATTATTATTATTATAACCCAATGGATTAATGGTTTATAATGGGTTATTATAACCCAACTCTAGTTTAAAGGCCATGCTCACTTTGTTACAAAATAAGATTGTTCTAGTCTAAATGTACAAGTTGCTTATGTTTACTGTGAACTCTGTTTTTCCATGTTCAATTTTTCAATAAAATGTATAGGAAAAAAAAAAAAATGTTTGCTTTTGGGTTTAATAACTCTGTAAATATCACAGAAGGGACACCTAAATGTAAAACTTTTTATAGAAGCCTGACTGTTCTAATATTCTGATACTTTATGAGGCTATAATAGCCAAATGAACTTCAGAATGCAGCACAGGCAAAGTTTTCCCTATAGTTCAGTTTACAAGATCCCATTATGTACTAATCAAGAGCAGTATCTGTATTTTAAGCTTACCTTCCGTTTTACACACTTTTCCATTCAAGGTACACTTGCTGTAAAATAAAGTAAAATATAAAGTGTTATTTTTATACATACTATTATAACACATCTTGTATTGCATTTCCTAAAAGATGGTTTTAGGTAAGCCCATCACGCACCTTGGCAATTCAAACTAAGCATATAGGTAATAAAAAAAAGTGTAAGCAGAGGTTACCTTTAGTGAAAGCAAGGTGTCAAAATGAGATCAAAACATATAGGCAGCTACATTATTATAAAAATCTTGATTTTCTGGATCTTGTCCTTTCATGATTTCCAGACTTTCTATTGAGTTCAGTTTACATGATCACATTATGTACTAATCGAGAGCAGTAGCTGTATTTTAAATCTTAAGCCTCATACACACTATTGACAGCTCAGGTCAGAGCTGCTGTACTAACAATCTGATGTTAGTACAACAATCTCCCCTGCTGAGCTATTAGGTTCTCACAGGGGGGCATCATCCGCCGTACACACCCCCCCTCCCCTGCTGGAACACTACTATCAGAGCTCTCAGCTACTGCCAGAGATCGCTGACCGGGGGGCTGTCAGCAGACCTTTTTAGGTGATGACCGGCTGCCGTACACATGGGCTGAATTTGTTGGCCGGTTTCTTTTGAAATGGCTGATACCTCCCGATATTTCGCCCATGTGTTTTAGGCTTTAGGATGTGAAAGGGACAGGGCCAAGATCAACTTTTATAGAAAATATAGTTTAAGTTACTTATATATTGAGCTATATTAAATATTATCACTTGGAGAAGAACTTTATTTAAAACCAATATTCATTGCACAATTACATCCTCCATTCCTTCTACTGTATAGAGCAATCTACACCATTACAAAGCAGCTGCTGATGTGCATTGTGAAATGCAACAGTTTGCCTTTTTAATGGGCACATTTTATATATATATCACAAAGGGGGGGGATTTACTAAAACTGGTGCACACAGAATCTGGTGCAGCTCTGCATGGTAACCAATCAGCTTCTAACTTCAGCTTGTTCAATTAAGCTTTGACAATAAAACCTGGAAGCTGATTGGTCACTATGCACAGCTGCACCAGAGTGTGTGTGCACCAGTTTTACTAAATCTCCCCAAAAGTGACTTTTTAATAAATTATTTTGGCCGCAGTGCGATGTAATACAGTTGATTGCTTTGCACCAAGCTGTGCTGAAAAAAAGTACTGCATGACATATTTTTTTCAGCCCAACAAAGTCCCCCAAACCACCTGCTGTGAACAGGCCCATAATCATTTTTGGACCTGTTCTTGTGATAATGCCTTATTTCCTTAAATTATTTAAATCCTTTAAATGTCCTTAAAGGATTTTCCTTTAATGTTACTTGTTCGTTCTGACAGTTCTTGTGATAATGCCTTATTTCCTTTGGAGGATCATGAACGGTAATGCAGAATTGCAGAATTCGAAGTTCTGTTGTTTGCCCTCCAATCTGTCTCCACATTCCTGTGAGTGAATGATGTCATCAGACTTGAGTCCGGCATCCTAGAGGTGTTGTCAGCTACAGACAAGGTGCCAGCACTGGTTCTGCTCTTATAGTGCTATCACCTTTTCCCCTCCTCATTAGACCCTGCCCACTGCCCAGTGAGGAAGAAAGCTGATGAGGTATCAGGAGTCATATGACCATAATAAAATAAATGGTGTTAAAATGAATGCTTCAAAAAAGTTTTCTGAAAAGGGTTTTAAATTTGTCACCCTTGAGTATCTTTATATGCATATATATGCCAACTACCTTGAGGATAACCAGTTTTTCATCATATGCGGAGGGTGATTTGACCAGGTTTGCAACAGTGACCTTAAAGTGATTGTAAGTCTTGTTTTTTGTTTTTTGTTTTTTTAAATAACAAACATGTTATACATTTTTATATTTTTGAAAAGCTTATTTTTGATTATTTATAGCATTTTTAACTTCAATCGTGAGCCACATAGGTTTTATTTGTTGGAAAATTGGTTTTATGGAAAATTTTCTTTCTTAAAGTTAAAGTGATTGTAAAATCTCATGTTTTTTCTTTTTTAAATAACAAATATATTATACTTACCTGCTCTCTGCAATGGTTATGCACAGGGCAGCCTGGATACTTCTCTTCTCAGGACACCCAACCTTAGCTGCAGCTCCATGTGTCCATTCAGACACTGAGCTGTCGTTCAGCCCTTCCCCTCTCTCTCTCTCCTGATTGGCTAATTGACTTTAATTGACAGCCGCGGGAGCCAATAGCTCCGCGGCTGTGTCTGCCAATTAAGAACGAGAGTCCCGGACAGCTGAGGGCTGTGTCTCAGCCAACTAGGAGGGAGAGTCCCGGACGGCTGAGGGACTTGTGGACATTGCTGGACAGAGAAGGGGCTCAGGTAAGTATTAGGGAATGCTGGGGGGCTGCTTCACATAGAAGGCTTTTTATCTTAATGCATAGAATGCAATAAGTTAAAAAAAAAAAAAACCTTCCGCCTTTACAACTCCCTTAAGTACAGTGATGAAGTACATGACTGATTAGAAGACAATTATAACAGTCGTAAAGTTTTCCATTTACTTTACTAGTCATTCGAGAACATAGCAAAGCAGTATGATATTACCTTACTGCCTGACTTAGACATGTGAAGGATGTCTGCAATATATATATATATATAAATATAAATATATATATATATATATATATATATACACTACTGTAATACTGTAATAATGTGTATATTACTGTAATACTGTATATATATATATATATATATATATATACTGCATAGTAAATTTTACAGTACAGTTCATTTTACCCCTTTTACTAAATAATTTACAAGTCTTACCATGTGGTGCAGATGCTATCATTACTATTGCGGGGCATGACATCACCAACATTATATACTGTTCCATTAACTGAATAGCAAGGACAAACTTCAACACATTCCATTTTATCCTCATCGAAGAAAGGTCTTTCAGGTGGGCAGTTTGGATAACAACCTGTACGAAGAGACAGAAAAGGATATGTTTTAAAAAGGTAAAGGAAGAAAAGAATATGATTATTTTTTTCAATTATGGTATTAAACGCAAGGATCACTTAAACCTAAATGCAGAAAATAATTGTTGCTATAAATGGATAAGTTACATACAATATGGGGTTCAGAAGAAGAATGCAGCCATAGGGTTAAGTGCATGATTTTACCACCTGCATATTTATAAAGCAGTGAATGTGCCATTCACCCAAAATTCACAATGGTAAATCATTTTCTGTAATTTAAAACACATAGCCCAGGAAGCTTCACCTGGAGAAAATGAATATCACATTCACTGCTTAATAAATATGCCCAATTTATTTGTTCGTTGAAGAAAGGTATTAAATTGTAAAGATGTTGGTTTGTAAACATTTTTAAAGATCTTTATTTATTAGCAGGGAAGGGAATTTCCAACATTTAAATCCTCCAATCCTTCAAAAATTAAACAGTCTGTAAAGTTCCAGTAATTCATTAATATTGATGTATGTATCTCTATATTCTTCTTTAACATACCATAACATTTTTTATAAGTCATTTTAAAATGATAAACAACCTGGAAATACATAACAGCTAGTCCGTCATTTTATTTTGTAATTGGTTTTCCCATGTCACTGTAATTTGCATAAGTGTTATAATATTTCACTTCTGTACAGAACATAACAATTTTTTTTACTAGAGCCATAAACATTTTTAAAATTCAAAGAGGTCAATAACTGAATTGTGTCATTTATTCTCAAGCCACTGGCAATTTATATTTACATTATATTTACCTTCCAAGCCTGGCAGGTTGTGATAGCATACACCACCGGGGTTTCTACAGGTCTTCATGCATTGAGCACCACATGGTTTGTAGTGCCATTCACACAGCTGTTGCTGATTGTAGAAATCACAGAAAATTGCTGTTGGTTTAAAGAAAATGAAGATTATTATTAAAATAATCAATCATATTTAATAATTGTATAGTTTATACTGTTATGAGAATATAAATCTACTCACGGCACAGGGTGGGTGTCCTCCAGTTGACGCAGACTCCCTTCTCACTACAGGCTTGGGCGTATGCAGCTACAGCAGTACAGAAACACTCACAATCTCCACCAGTGTCACAAGCACATGAATCAGTGACACAAGCATCATAGTACTTATTTGGATTCACCTGTAATTGGCACAATACACAAATTTACTAGATTGGAAGCTACCTGCACACAGGTGTTCAAATCATAATTTTAAACAATATCTTGAATATAAATAATAGAAATGTAAACATAGATACAAGAAAAAATCAATCTGCGATTTTTTTTGCGGGACTGCGACATTGCAGCGGACTGATCGGACCCTTGACTGACATTTTTGACACTCTTGGGGTTACCAGTGACATTACTACAGTAATCAGTGCTATACATATGCACTGTTACTGTAAAAATGACACTTGCAGGAAAGGGGTTAACTTTATTGGTGATGCAAGGGTTAAGTGTGTCCCTAGGGGCCTGCTTCTAACTGTAAAGGAGTGTGGCTAGTGATGTAAGCACAGAGAAATACGATCCTACATAGTAGGATCGTATGATCTCTGTTCTTACATCAGGGAGAATGACAGGCGGCTTTGTTTACATCAGCCGCCTGTCTTTCTCCCTCTCCACGGGGAGATTGCGAGTGGCCGGCGCACATCGGGTCCGCCGATCACACACGCGGACTTGTTAGGGAACGAGCGGGGGCGGGAGTGCGCCTCCAGCCGCGCGCGCTCGCCCCCTAGAGGCTCACAGGCTAGTGATGTAGTCCTACGTCACTTTGCCTGTACGGGGCTAACCGCCACAGTAAATATCGGTCGGCAAGTGGTTAAGAAGTAGATTTGGAAATAACATTAACACAATATTGACTTTCAGGTAAAAATGAAATATCACAATTTACAGAAAACATATTTTATGTGCCATGGAAGATTCTGAGACCCAGGTAATATTTAACCACTTAAGGACTGGAATGTTTTACCTGCCTTAATGACCAGGCCATTTTTTGTGATACGGCACTGCATTACTTTAACTGACAGTTGCAAAGTTGTGAGACACTGTACCCAATAAAATTGATGTCCTTTTTATCCCACAAATAAGGGTTTCTTTTGGTGGTATTTGATCACCTCAGTGGTTTTTATATATTGCGCTATAAACAAAAAAAGAGCGACAATTCTAAAAAAACAAAAAAAAAAAAAAAAATATCTTTTACTCTCTACTATAAAACATATTCAATAAAAAAAAATAAAAATTTTTCATCAATTTAGGCCAATTTGTATTCTGCTACATATTTTGGGGAAAACAAATCCCAATAGGTGTATATTGATTGGTTTGTGCAAAAGTTATCGCGTCTACAAACTAGAGGGTAAACGTATGTGATTTTTATCTATCAGGGATTTTTAGCGGGACTGCAACCTTGCGCCGGACAGATCAGATACCTAACTGACACTTTTGACACTTTTGAGGGGATCGGTGACATTAGTACAGTAATCAATGCTAAAAATATGCACTGTTACTGTACTAGTGACACTGGCAGGGAAGAGGTTAACACCAGGGGAGATTGAAGGTTTAAGTGTGCTCTTAGGGGGTCCTTTCTAACTGTGTGGGGGATGTACTCAATTGATGAACACAGAGACCTGTGTTCCTAAATATTCAGTCTCCATGGGGAGTGAACGCGGGTGGCTGGAGGACATTGCGTCCGCCGGCCCTGCTGATTGGCCAATCGGTGCACTCTCACTGTCTGTTACATGAAGCGATGTACAGGTACATTGTTTTGCATTATAGAGCTGACCTGCCACAGTAAAACTACAGCGGCTGGCCAGCAAGTGGTTAATACGTATATTTTTTATATGGAAGGTCCATGACAGTCTGGGCTCAGGACAAGTGGGTTTTCATGATCCTGGCTGTGATTTAACCAAGAAGTTTAAATAATGACTGGGCTCAGAAAAAAGCACAATGGAGGATAGCTCCGGATTGATGGTGTGTACTGCTGCAAAAGCAGTTTTTTTTTGTTCTATGGTTTGCTTATTCTTTTTATTTATTATGTTATTTTCTGGAATTCAGCTTTAGGGGGATGTAACCTTTTAGTGAAGAAAAATTGTGAAAACAAAATTTGATATACTTTAAAGAGGATGTAACATTACAGTTGGCTGATTTAAGCATAAGACCTACCAGGGAGTGACAATCTGCGAATGCTACACTGGTGAGGATACTGCACTGTTTCTGGGACCAAGCTTTTCTGTATGGGTTGCTAGAACAGGCATCTCCTATATTTGTAACATCCAAACAACTTGGAGACTGCTTCCAGCTGTTGGCAAACTCCATCACATCTCCAACTACAGCCAAACTTCTGGTGGTATAGTCATTGACAAAATTGCCATCGTAGTTACCGCAAAGACCGCAGACTTTACCCTAGAACGAAAAACAAGTTTTTATAACAACCTACTTGTAGATAAACTTTTACTAATTAAATATTTAAAGATGAAGTACCTGGAAGCTTGGATCCAACTTGATGTATATGCTAGTTTGCTTGTCCCACACCAAGACCAGACCATTGAGTGCTTCAATCACCATGTAGATACCCATTTGGTGCACCTTGTATGGCACATAATTTCCAGTATTTTGTTGCACAACCTCAAATGTTTTGTCAGCAAGTATGAGTTCGTAATTCTGAAAACCAAAAGAAGTGAGCTCATAATGGATTTGTTAGCCTTTTTGGATTGTATTGTTCTCATATTAATTATGTGTGGGAATACGGGATAAATACAACATTAGTAATACATTTTTAGAAAAGAAATATACTCACGCCAATGAAAACTTTAATTGATTTGGAGCAGGTGGTTCCAGTGGTACCACATGGGATATTCTCAGTGATGATTCGGAAAGTTCCATTGCTAGTGTCACTGCTGCAGTAGTCCTAAATTTCAAAGTTAAGAAAAACATTATAATAGTTATTTTAGTAGTTCAGACTGTTAAATATAACTAAGAAGAACTGGTAAAAGTAAAGAGTTCAACATGGTATTGTAATGTCACTATACATTTACAGATGTTCCGGTAAAAAAAATGTCTTAAGTAGTATGTACTTCCTTTAGATTTTTTTTTTATAGCAACCAATGGTGAAGATTAACTTGGAGGATTTGGTGATATGCACACCTTTTAGCCTTGTGTGAGATTTGTGTGATATGCAGGGAATCCCAGAATTCCGGCAGTAGTGATATATGAATTATACATTTGGACAAATCTGCAAATCTACTGCATTCTTCAAAAGCATGAAACAAATCTGAAGCTTTCTAAAGCATATTATTTCATAAACATGTAATGTTTAATTCTTATTATCAGTCTTTTTTGTTTTTGATTTTGGCCCAAAAGCTATTTAGAAGCAAAAGTCATAGAACTGAAAGTAAAAGGTGCCAATGGTGAAATTGTCCATCCTTAAATTGAACACATAATATAAAAGGGGGCACATTATGTGGCCACTTGTGTGGGATTGTGGCCACCCCTAGCAGCATTAGTTAGATAAGTAAGGGGTATAAGGTATGCAGTATTAGGCTATTATTGGGTTAAATTTTACCTGTGCACTGCAGCAGGTATCAACCAATAGGGGTATGAGGAAGGTTCTAGCAGGCTGTAGCAGAGGCTATATAAGCTTGGTCCGGTCTGGGGGGCTTCCCTTTGCACCGAAGAGCAGGAAGAAGAAAGTTCCCCACCCCCCCTCCCTTTGTCGCGAGCACCTTTGTGTGGTTGGGTCACCCGGTTATCCTAGGGGGGACATTGTATTTTCATAATGGTAATTTATGTTTATTGTTGCTCGCGTTGTTTATTACTGAGCAATTAAAAGTTATTCCGGTATTTGAGTGGTTTTTACAAGCAATTAAATGTTTATGATTTCATTTATATTAAACCAATAAAGTGTGTCGCGGCCTTTTCTTGCCAAACTGTGAGTCAGCGTTATTATTTAGTAGGTTAAGCTAGTTCATGCGGGAGTGTGGCCTACAATTCCATAGAAGGAGGAACATTTACTAATGCTATTGCTTGTCAAATTGCATGTTTATTTGGAGTGAAAACACGATCGTACAGCCAAATAGCCATTGTTCACCACCAGTAAGCGCTAAGGATCATTTTTTAAATACAGATGTGTTCATTTATATAGCAGAAAATGTATTATACAAAGTATGTATAAAACAAATCTGCTAACTTGCATTAAAAACAAATGAAGCCAACAAATTAGCAGCCACATACAAAAACAGTTTTGATAAATGTTCCTCAATCTCTACAGCTGTTCCCAACCTCCAAGCCCTACACTTACTTTTTCCCCCCTGACATGTCTATTTAAAGCCTGAACATTTAGACACTGAAATCCTGACCCTGTATCTTCAGGTTGTCCTAGGACCCATGTGGTCGAAAGGCAGATGACAGCTAGAAGGTATAGTGAAAATCTCATCTCAGACCTCCCATAGGCTCTGACTACTATGACTCCCTATCTTGTTAAGAATTACATTGGAATTCCCTAACCTAACTGATCATCCTAATAACTGTGAGACCAACCTTTGAACTCAATTTATATTAAAGAGTCACTTTTTTTCCAACCTGAACACAATTGACATAAACTTGCCCAAGCGATGCCTTAAAGAGGAAGTAAACCCTCCTCAGGAAGTTGTACCTATAGGTAAGCCTATATTA
This sequence comes from Pelophylax lessonae, assembly GCF_965119305.1. Classification (NCBI taxonomy): domain Eukaryota; kingdom Metazoa; phylum Chordata; class Amphibia; order Anura; family Ranidae; genus Pelophylax; species Pelophylax lessonae. The sequence goes on along the minus strand of NC_138777.1, from coordinate 81,131,767 downwards.
AGGCTTACCTATAGGTACTGTAAATATCTCCTAAACATGCACCGTTTAGGAGATATTTACCTTTAATGCAGCCAGTGATGTCACTGGCGAATGCGCTCTGAAGGAACGGCGGATCGTGCCGTTCCTTGAGAGCCCCGTGCCGTGACCGTCGGCTCCCGCGCGCGTGCGCGGGAGTGACGTCACCGCGGCTCCGGCCAATCAGATGGCCGGATGCCGCGATCCCGGAAGACGGGCGACTATACATGTCGCCCGTCATACAGGTAAGCGGACGGCACGGCGGGGGCTCGTTCTAAGGTAAGTATTTCATAATGAGCTACTATGCGATGCATACTAGCTCATTATGGGTTTCTCTTTCAGGATGTAAAGAAGAGAAACATTTTTTTTCTCGGTGTACAACCTCTTTAACTACGTTTGTACAATGCTAATAACATTTTTATGATTATTACCTCCTTATTGAGCAGTTAATTCAAGTTTACTTACCTGAGCCAATGTATATTCACAGTTTCCATCAAAGTTGTATGATCTGCTGTCAAAAGTAAGATAGTGGCCATCTCCATATACAGCACAGGTGGCCATGCAAAGCTTACTATCACAGTCCCACATTCTGTTTTTACAGGTGCTGCAATTAGACAGAGTCGTATATTAGAGTTAATTGTCATAAACAATCAGTGTACATACCTGGCATTTTGTCATCGTTTTATGGACTTACCAAGTGTTGCATCCAACCTTAATTGTGTTTCCAGGTGAGTATGGGTTGTTGTTATAGATGCATGGGCACTGTTGCTCTTGCACACATCCTCCATTTCCATCAGCAATCAGTCCATCTGGACACACACAGCCAGACATGCATTGTGTGCTGTACTGTAATGGAAAGTAAAGATGTTGAAAGATCCCAATATGTAATGAATGCCACAAACCATAATTATGCCCAGGTGACAAAATCTTTTTAAAAAAATAGATTTTTTTTGTAATGCTGAAAACAGAAGCCAGCCATAACCTTTTGTTTGTGTTTCAACTGGAGTATGAGGGATTTGGCAGTACTATTTGCCTCACCACTGGGGAGATTTTGTTTTTTTTCCCTTTCACATGACAGTGACAGTGTCAGTGTCACCCAGACAGGAACTGAGGTCATAGTTCTCCCAATGGGGATACATTCAGCAAGAAATAACAAGCAGAGGTTCTTCTATGCCTTTGCTCACTCTTTTTTAAAACAAAACAAAAAAATTCTCTGTTAGCTTATATTTGTAAGAAAAAAAAAAATGCAACGCCTAGAAAACATAAAAAAATTGATTGCTGAATACTTATGCTGTGTAGTGACTGGCAGTGCTGGATTTCTGGGTAGGCCACATAAGACATGGCTTAGGATGCCAAAGCTGCCACCCTAAAGTGTGATGTAGACATTGTTAGTGGCACCTACACAGCATTAGCAGGGCTAGTTATGGCCATTTACATAGACTCGGTCTGTCCACTCCTATGTTCCTGAAGTAACTCCACCCCCATGGCTTGTAGTGATATCATCCACTGAATGCTGTTCCACTGGGGTACAATCATTTGGAGGATAATTTAGAGATTCCTTCTGCATGTTTTTGTCCCAATTTATAATATCAGCAAGGTACTAATTTTGTCTCGGACATGATTCTGGTTGTGTAAATATGGTACTGACTGTGTTTCTTTTCTGGTGGTCAGTATGGTCCTGATTGTGTCTCTGTTTACATGTTTCTGATTTTCAGCACAATTCTGATGGTATTACGCATGTGTGTTTCTGCTATTGTCAGCAGAGGTCAGATTTTACCCATGTGGACATGTTTTTGGTAAGTGTCGTGGCTCTTAATTTAGAGTGTTCTATTTTTTTAACAGTAAATAATAATAAATCATCTTAGTTGTTGTTATTATATTTATTACATTCGGGAACAATATTTATAGGGAAATAGGAGTAGGTGGCACAAGGAAGAGGGGAAGAAAAAAGTATACATCCGGTCCTAGTGAATGGTTGTTTTAGATTTTTTTTTTATGGCAACTGCTATCATTGGTATGCCAGCAACAAGAATGGTATCTTGCTCTGCACTCTCTCTTGTTAATACAAGAAAACCAAAAACCTGTGTCTTGAATTCTGCTTTGTGATATAAGACTGTACTAGTAATGGCAGCAGTAAAGCAGAATACAGGGCTAAACACTTGATATCATGGACATTTCTTTAACTCAACATTCCCATGGTATGAACATTGCCTACAGAGAGCCAATAGATCTCAAAGATTGAAACAAGCATCCATAATCATTCACTCTTCTTCCCTACACCTTGGCTATATCATCCAGTCCATTGCAGTTAGGTAAATCACTTGTAGCAATAGAAACATGTAGTGAGGAAGTATGGAGGCTGCCATTGCAGATGTCTGGAAGTCACATGAGTCACTAACTCCTTGTCAGTGTCTTAATGTATCTAAGCCAGTGACAGTCAGGCAACTAACAATTTTAGAAGGAATTCACCAATTTAAGCTTGCATATTTTTCCCAATGCCGGTATCCTATAACTATAATATATGGACCGCATTAGTAAAAAAAAAAAAAAAAAATATATATATATATATATATATATATATATATATATATATATATTAATAGGGTTTCTCTAGTGGATTACTTACACAGTTCATGTCAAGGGTCTGGCAACTCTTCTGACACTCGGATCCCTTTGTGCCGGCAGGTTGATTAGCACAGTCAAAGTACACCATAGGGGAGTGACAAGCTGCAGAATTATAACACAACTAATTAACACATTACAAAATATTTCTAACTTTTACACTTTTACAATGAACCTCTCTATGCCCTAAACGTGTACACAGGGTGGCTTCCTTTTCATAAGCTATTTCAAATGCACCCTCCTTTCTTCAAAATGTGAGACTAACCAGCATGGTTTCTGTTATGCAAGTTTAGACTCTTTATCAAAAGTCAACAGCTGAGCCCTTATCTCCATCTCAAACCACTAGCTACACTGCTAACATTTGCAGAGAGTAGTGATACATGACAAGTATATGAAGAGCAGAGGGGTCTTTGACATGGTGTCTGTGACTGACAGCCTGACCTCACCTTCTCTGTGCTGTGTGAGAAGTGAAATGGTGGTCCCCACAATAGAAGCTTTTTTATTCACTTATTATGCAATGGTAAGTTGTGTAATGTATATGCCGAATTATTCAAAATTGGTAGCATTGTTTTTTGTAATATTGATAAAGGATAGGGTTGCATTAAAATATCATTACAAAACTCAATGGAACAAGCGTATCCGAAGCCAAAACATTTTTATCTTGCTTTTATTTTGCTTTGGATAGAGTAGGGACTAGGGCTAGTAAGGGGCTTTCCCATCTGTGTCTCATTTAATTACTTTCACCTTTTCTGTTATACTCACAACAAGAAGTGAGATGAAATGTCTCCCAGATAATTATCACTGTGGAAGATTTCCCCTCTATTCTTGTTCTAGCAGCAACTTACAGTTTTGGATTTTAATTCACTTTCAGTCATACACACATTGAAGAGCGGAGATAGAAAAAGACAAAGTGTCCACCGAATCTGTCTCTTTTTTTTTTGCAGTTTTTTTTCTTTTTTTTTGGTAACCTATATAGCTCTTTGTTTCAAATGAACTTGCTGTTGACTGACTCACAACCACTGCTGGAAGTTTTTTCCAGGCACCAACTACTATTTCAGCCCTACTGACATAGTCACAATGGCACAGAGATAGGGTGAATTTTCCCAGTAGAGAAGACAGCAATAAAAAAAAAAAAAAAATTACAGTGGTTCCTCATCCTTTCCTACTGTGTCCAAAGTAAAAAAAAAAAAAAATAGTTTTGGATTTAGATGCATGTTAACAGTCCTGTGCTATCTAATTTGTCACGGATGTGTTATAAAACAGACTATATTCATAACATTTTCATAAGCAACAGAAGCTTTTTAGGCAAAAACAACTTTGTTCCATGTTGCTAAATCAATATTTATATATATTCTTACCTGTCTTTGGGGGTGTTTGCCCAATGCAGTCTAGTTTGCCCATTGAACATGTGCTGCAATAATAAAATGAACAAGTTAAATCTGGTGTATTCTTCATGTATGTACATTTTTGGACAAATTTTATCTCCAGTGGCATAATCTCCACACAAGCGGATTTAATGTAGGGAAATACTCTTTTACGCAATTACAATTAACAAAGAACAACATTTTGTGGACACAAAGGGCATGACTCATTCCCACTTGTACACGATGGTATATGCATGCACAGCCTTTAAACAAAACATAAGATAACATCATTAAATGCATTTTAAATTAAAATAATTACCAAAAAAATTATCTTTACTTTGATTAGTCTTAATTCTTTGCACATCTGAAATCAGGCTGAGAGTGGAAACAGCAACACTGTGAGCAAATTACACTATTATACTGCACAGTGCCATCATCCTAACATAAGGTGTGGAACTGGCAGCCCTCTAGCTGTTGCAGAACTACAATTCCCATCATGCCTCAGCCTATGGGAGTCATACTTATAACTGCAAAGCCTCATGGGATTTGTAGTTCCGCAACAGCTGGAGGGCCGCCAGTTTGACACCTGTGCGGGAGGGAGAGGCATTTTAGGTTTACAAGAGGTGGGAGAGCACATGCACATCTTTACTAGTTTGGCAATGGTCATTTATAATGCTTTGAGGTGAAAAATCATAAAAGGAAGCTGTAGGCTTTGAACTGTGGTATCACCCTTTGATTACACAGTATGAAAGGTTTATGCAAATCATAAGAATAGCTGAATTGAATTACACATGGTTTGGCAGGAAAAATATAACACATTTCAGTATTCCAAATGGGAATTGAAGTGCTTGTCTGGGGTTACAATTTAGCATTAGTTATTGCATTTTATAATAATTAAAGATAACACCCACTTCAGTAAAAAAAAAAAAAAAAAAAAAGGCATCTTAAATAGTTTACCAAGAAATGCCTCTATTCTAAACATCACAAAATATTCAACTGAAATGGCTGATTCACAGTTAATGAATGAAATGCTTACCACTGAGCTCCACTGTCATGAACCACCTCTCCGGGTGGCACTGCGGTTCCCTTGTAATAGCAAGGACAAGATGACTGAAGTACGCAGACTCCACTGTCATCCATGTAGGTTCCATTTTGACAGACACAGCCATCAATAGGTGTGAACGAGATATCACAGGTGATGTCAGGATCACTCAGGGAGCGGCAAGTTGGCTGGCAAGCCTCAACATAGTAACTGTAAGTCAGGGACTTGGGGCAAGTAGTTGTGTAGAGTTCTAAGGTTTAAACAGAAAAAGAAAAAAATCTTTTTGGTGTACATATTTATTTTGGGACAATTGAGCATGTACTATCTCTTTAGAAAGAACATGGATAAAATGATCTCTTTTTCTTATACTAGTTACTAAGTTATGATACTTACGGCATACATTCTTTCTCCATCCTCTCAGATAGATTCCCTCTGCAGCACAAGCATGTACATAGGAGGACAGGGCGGCGCACAAGCATTCCTCACTCTTCTCGCAGTTACATGAATCAAACATACACCTCTGCGGAAACAGAAGCATTATTGAAATTTCTTATCTATAAAGCACTGGTTATTAGTACTGGCACCATTTCAACTAAAAAGGATATTACAAAAGTTGACCCACTCCCCTCCCCCCCCCCCCTTTCAGAATATTATAGGGAAAGTGTAGTGAGTCGTATAAAGAATAATTGGGTGAAAAGCATACCGTTTTGTAGAGCACTGGATTGACTGCTAAATGACAATCTGCAAAAGGTCCATTAGGGTCATTAAGCATTGAACACCAGTGGGAAGCATATTGCTCTGCAGATGAAAAATAAGGAAAGTTAATACAATAAACCCATATCAATAGTAAAAATCACAATAAACTTGATTTACCGCTTAGCTTGAACATTTGTTTAAGTTAGCAAAGACTACAGTGAAATATTATTAAAATGTTTACTTTACATATTTTCAATACATTTATCAAAGTCTACTATTTTCAATAAATCATATAATGAGCAGTTGTTTTTTTTTGTTTTCATTAAAGACTAAAGTGTGCCTGTCCATTCAATGGTAAAGATGTAGTAAGGGGAAACACATTTTTACTATGATAAATCAAAGTACATTTTTTTAGTATGGGGCATGGGAGCAGGTGTACAATGTTGGCCTCCAAAAAGCTACACATTTTAAGTGTAGTGTGGGTGCAGTGTACTAAAAAAAAAACCCTGGTTTCTGCATCTTTGATGGGGTTACCAACAAAGCACAAATTGCATAAAGTTGTATGGTAGCATATGAAAAATGCATGGACAATGCACCTATAACAAGCTGCATGCATGGATTTTGGGGGATTTACTAAAACTGGAGAACATAGAATTTGGTGCAGCTGTGCATAGTAACCAATCAGCTTCTAGGCTTTATTGTCAAAGTTTAATTGAACAAGCCAAAGTTAGAAGCTGATTGGTTACTTTGCACAGGTGCACCAAATTCTGTGTGCTCCAGTTTTAGTAAATCTTCCCAATGCACTGAACCTAAAGTATAGTGTTGAGAAGGGTGACTCAAAGACTAGAGCACCAAATATTACTAGCAAATGCACTTTTGTCATATAGGGGTTGATTTACTAAAGCTGGGGAGTGCAAAGTCTGGTGCAACTCTGCACAGTAACCAATCAGTTTCTAGGTATTTTTCAAAGCTTTGTTAAAAAGTTGAAGTTAGAAGCTGGTTGACTACCATTCACAGCTTCAACAAATTTTGCACTCTCCAGTTTTAGTAAAGCAACCCCAAGACAAGTGGATGCCTGGAGTACTAGGTATATATAGCATGTATCAGAAAGTCAAGACACTACATATATGTACAAAAATGTAACAATATACAAGATAGTTTACTCCAACAAATCAGCACAGTGGACAGTAAAAAATAGGTTTCTTTATTCAATGTTTTTGGGGTATTGGACCCCTTCATCAGTAGAGGTCTATTATGATAAAGGGGCCCAAAACCCCAAAATGGTGAATTGATTGTATGTATAGAGGTGATAGGTTTGCACCTCTTTTTTTGCATTGTATCACCCATTTTTGCTTTTGCTTGTGATAGATGTATATATACGTGATGTGTGCTAGGGATAGTCATTATCACAAGGAGTCCTAAATATTCACCCTTCTGACATAGACTCATGCAATAATGCCATATTTTCACATGACACATACCAGACCAAGTAATGCCAACCAGCTACTTGGGGTAAAGAGAACAGCCACTACACACAATATAATGGATTATTTGGTTTATAAACTTAAATGAATATTTTACTACAGATCTGGCAGCCAAGTTAGGTACCTTTCACAAATAGTGTGTATTGTGAATTATTTAGCATGTTTAGTAACTTAAGAGCAAGGAAAGGGGAGGTTTAACCTAAGTTATGAAGGAAAAACGAATCTGAATTGGAGACAGGGACTTACCATTTTCAATGCTAAGAGAGCAAGGGTCCTCGAAACTGGTGTTAACATTGGAACAGCTAGCTTGGGTCTTCCAGGTGTTGGCAAATGCTGCAGCATTTCCTTCCACCACTCCACTGAGTATTTGGAAATCATCAGCTTGAATGTTGTTGAAGTTTCCACAAAGACCTACATTACAAAAAAATAAACTGTTATTTTCTCCAAACACTTTTTTTCAGTTTAATAAAGTTTAGCTTTTCATGCTATTCTATTTCATTTTCAGCTTAATACCTGTGAACATTCTTTAAAAGATCAGGTCAGTCAGGATCCAAACCTATTTCATCCTGATGGAGTCTAGTGACTCTTAGTGTAAGTACTTTAATCTGTATCTTTGCTGCTAAAGCTGAATGCCGGGCACAAAAACTTGCATTGATATATATTCCTCAATAGATACACAGGATTTATATCTGACAGTGCTGGGCCAAACAGCTCTACCAGTGCCGAGCCAAACAGTTGTACCATTCAGGCAGTCCATAACCCTGTGTAACCTATGACTTGTAGCTTTAAACTGGCGACTTGTAGCTTACCCAGGATATTCCTCACTCCTGTGAGCTTAATGGAACAACAGGGGAGCAAAAAAGGTGATCATTAACTGCTGGGGCAGGCTGATCTGAAGTTCCTTTGTGGAAAACAGAACAACTACTCTCTATGTTGCAGAGCTAAGTAGATTGGAAGGGATTTAGTCATTTATCAAATGACAAATAGGCAGGGCTGACACCATTTCTTGTTTTTTCAGTCCACAAAAAGGTTTAGCGTTGTCAGCCCACAACAGGAAATTAGTACAGAATAGCAGGTATTGTTCTACACTTGCAGGGAGTCTGTAAAGAATTGTGCATGTATTTCAAAGTTGTACTGAAAATGTTATGTAACTGATATATACTTTAACAAAAATGACCCCTACCGAAGAAGCCAAACGGAGCCCACGCTCCAGGCGTAACGCGTATAGGGAGGCGGAGCCTGCGTGCCTGACGCCGATCGCTCGGGTGCTACTCTCCAACACTGAATGCCATAATAGCAGGCACGGCTGAGTGCCCAACAAATGTGAGTTACCCCTTTATGCTCAATAAAAGCTCATTATTTACATTCAGAGAGCACTAGATCTTTGCTTTATCTTTATTTTATGTCCTGGCGACCCCCGGAGGTGAAGGCTGGAGAGGTTACCTGTGATAGTCTGTTTATCCCCTGATATGCTCATGCTGGCCCTTTTGGGTCTGGTATCAAGGTGAGAGGCCAATCTTACTGGTGGAGGGAGTTCACACACTGGTGGTTCCTGCTTGATTCACAAGGGATTGAGGCTGTCCTGTCATCACCTGGATATACTAATCATTACTTTGGAGCACTTTATATGAACATTTAGGTTTCATCAGAGCACATATGATGGACACCATATTTTGTTGATAACACTTGTTGATTCATGTAATCACTAATTATTTTTGTGCACTTCTGGCGCAGCACGTTTTTTGATTTTTAGTACAGAATAGCAGGTATTGTTCTACACTTGCAGGGAGTCTGTAAAGAATTGTGCATGTATTTCAAAGTTGTACTGAAAATGTTATTTAACTGATATATACTTTAACAAAAATGTCTCTGGTTGCTAGTAGTGTCTGATAGGGCTTTAAAGGGAACCTGTCACAAGATAATATATTTTACCTTCCTCTGCCTAAATCCCCAAAGCTAATTCAGGACAAACGTTTGCTGCATCACACACAGCAATGCAAGCTGCTTTGAAGGGGATGCCTCACAGTTGATGGCAAGTTTCGGAGCAGGTTAAGAATAAAGATCTTTGGGCAAAGCATAGAGGGATTTCAGTTTAGCAGTGGGACAGGACAACAGGACCCATAATATTCAAGCTGACATCTGTATAGATAGATATATAGATAGCTACACCTTATACAGACACCATATTAGCTCTTTTGATCAATTGATCTTTTACATAAAGTATATTTACATAATGATGCTACAGCTCCAGGTCAAATTAGGACATAGAGCTGCCAGTTCAACACAATAGTAGTATAATAGTTGCAATAAATATGTAGCATAGCCCAAATCATCAAAATTGTGTTGAAATAAAAATAATGAATAAAAGTATTTTGTATTTGGATGCATACTACATCAAAAGGTTACATACCTTGCATTTAGGCCTTCATAAGAGAGCTTTAACAAGGACAATTTGAATGATCGTAATGTGCTGTAAGACATTTTCTTTGGTTTGTTGCCAGTTTTATTTTTTGTATTTTAATTATTATTACTCACCGCACACTTTGCTCTTGTAGGATGGATCAGCATTGATGTAAAGTTGCATAGTGGGGGTGAGCTGGATTTGGAGTTGGATTCCAACCTTGGTTTGCACAATGACGTAAAATGATGACGGTTGGAAAATAGTAACACTGGCTGTGGATCAAACATATATATTTATATTTATTAATGCACAAAAATTAATTTAGTGGGTCATTTATAACAGTATGTATGTTAGAGGGTTGCTCTAAGAGAAGCGTAGTTATTATCTCGCTGGAGATTCTCATAATTCATGGTTCTCTTTTAGGTAATTGGATGATTATAGCTCAAATAAAGAGAGAGAAGGGCGTGAAAAGGGGTAAAAAAGAGAGTGAAAATGCAGTATTTTGCAAATACCTAAAGAGAGTTATTACTCCTTAATATTGTTAACAGTAGTCAGAGGCAACTGCTCTTTTAATAACATCTTCCTTCATTTACAAGAATCAATATTCTATCATGAATGTGTGCTAAACATTTTGGATACTTTTTGGTTGATTTACAAAAGGCAAATAAACTTTACACTTTGCAAAGTGCAGTTGCACTCTGCAAGAGCAATTGCTCCAGAGCTTAGTAAATGAGCAGAAGCTTTGCTGACTTCCATCATCCAATCATGTGAAAGTAAAAATGCTGTTTTTTTTACTTTGCTTGCACGTGATTGGGTATTCTTTGCAAAGTGAAGATTTACCTAATTTACTAAGCTTTGTAGCAAATGCACTAGCAGGGTGCAACTGTACTTTGAAAAGTGCACAGTCTATATGCCTTTAGTAAATCAACCCCTGTATGTCAGGGGCATTATAAGTAGTTCTGTCTATTGAGGGGTTTGTAAATAAGAAGATGTATGTGTCTGGGAATAAGAACTTAATAATATGAAACTAATACAGTGACACATTTTTTCCACATTCATGTTAAATAAACAAAGAGGGGGGATATGAAAGTTTGCATGGTGTTAAAGCGGTTGTAAACCCGAAAACAAAAAACAAAAAAAACCTGCAAGACAAAGGCATAATGAGCTAGTATGCATCGTATTACTTACCTTAGAACGAAGCCCCGACACGGACCCCCGGACATCGCTGCGGGTGCTGCCATGATCCCTCGGCGTCTCTTCCGGGTTCGGCGGCTCCGGCGCTGTGATTGGCCGGAGCCGCGATGACGTCACTCCCGCGCATGCGTGGGAGTGATTTTCCGGCAAGCTCCCGGCAAGGAAAACTGAAGGTCCCCCCAGACCTTCAGAGCGCATGCGCCGCTCGCGTGAGCGGCTGCATGCACTGCAAATATCTCCTAAACCGTGCCGGTTTAGGAGATATTAATTGTACCTACAGGTAAGCCTTATTATAGGCTTACCTGTTGCTAAAAGTGTCAAAAAGCAGGATACTACCGCTTTAAATTGTGTTATTATCTGGGCTTTGAAACATACCTGTAGAGACTGGTAACTGAGTGTACATTGAGTTGACATACACACTGCCACATGGTTTAATGTAAATTACCTGTTAAGAGATTAAAAACATGAATAAGCTATTTTCATATATTCATTGTTGAAGGTTTTTATTTTTTTTTGTTTTATTATCTATTGACAGGGTATAATGTATATATGAAACTATCACCAAAACGTGGGGGCATTATCTCATTGAACTTACATCTTCTCCATCATTCAAACTGAGGGCAACGCTCTTTAAACAGGTTTCGGTGTTAGAAAGACCGCAATTCAATAGTTCTCCCAGAATAGTGAATGCATTAGTGTTGCAACTCTAAAAAAAGCATAGTGCATTAATGAAAGTAGCCATACTGCAAATGCAGACACACAGAACCACAAGATATTTTGCAAGAAATTAAAATGAATAATATTTATAATATAACCCAAATCTGGGCATTTGTTAGTGGGAATTATTTGTTAGTTTTAGTAAGTATTATATATTTAGAACATACCAATAATATATATATATTGTTTTTGTATAATCAGTGCAGAGCGTGTTCAGCTGAAACAACCATAAGTGTCGGTTCACATTTCTGCGATGACAGAGATCGCATGTAATTCGCAACGCACTGCTCCTAAAATTACATGCAATCTCTGTGCGGTGCAAATTCAGCCATACAGTTTGTATGGCTGAATTCGCACCGCAATCGCACCTAGCTCGCACAGGACCCTTTTTTTGGTCCGCAACAGAATCGGATCACATGTTGGTTTACACTAGTGTGATCCGATTCTGTGCGAACTTTCAAATTGCACTGCGATATGCGATCTGATCTGGGGGTTGTCGTTAACTTCTAATTGACACCCCCAGCGTATTGCATATGGCAGTGTGAACTGCCAGGGGTGCAGATGCGATGCAGGAACACGCTGTATATTTGCAGCATTCCGGCATCGCAGAAATGTGAACCGGCACTAAGCCTCGGTTCACATTTGTGCGATTGCGGAGATTGCATGTAATTGGGAGCACACTGCTCCTAAATTACATGCGATCACATGTGCGGTGCGAATTTCAGCCATAAACTTTATATGGCTGAATTTGCACCGCATCCACAATAAACTTGCACATGAGGCTTTTTTTTTATCCGCAGCAGAATCGAATCGCATAGTGGTTCACACTAGTGCGATCCGATTCTGTGCAAACTTGCAGATCGCACTGTGATATGCGATCACACTACGATATGCGATCGCAACTGGGGGTGTAGTTAACTTCCAATTGACACCCCCTGCGTATCGCATATGGCAGTGTGAACTGCCAGAGGTGTGGATCGCAGCGTTCCCGCATCGCAGAAATATGAACCGGCACTAAAGCCATTTTAGCTCTGACAGGTAGATACATTTGTATAACAACATGTACAGCTGGCCCTGAGCGCCCATTCAGACTGGCGCGACACGACTTGCTGGGGCGACCTGCGAAGTTGCGGTGCATAGCGTGACTTCATATAATTGAAGTCAATGCAAGTCGCCTCCAGGTCGCCCCAAAGTAGTACAGGACCCTTTTTCTAAGTCGGAGCGACTCGTGTCGCTCCTATTAGAACGGGTCCTGTACTATTCAATGGCGAGCGACCCACCGCGACTCGTCAGGCGACCAAGTCGCCTGACAAGTCGCGCTAGTGTGAATGGACCCTGAGAGGGAAGTTACACTAATATAACAACATAACGTTTTAACAAAATGTTATTATTTGTCTAATTTAAGAGCTTTAAGAAAGCTACCAAATTTTGTTAATTTCTTTGTAAATGTTTGCTGAAATGATTGGCATTTCCAAATCAAGAATAACAAATATCTATGTTTTTAGGAGTTTATAAAATTGAACTCGTGCTTTAAAGTTGTACTACTTTCAGATGCTAAATTGTTAGGAAGTGTACCCCTTTGACAAACATTCTTCTATAATTACATGTGATCTAAGGGTTCTTGGGACTTTGAAAACTGTTGTTATAGGAAATTTTTGTTCTTAAAAAATGTATCATATTAAAAATAAATTTGCCTTCCTTACCACTCTAAGTTATGATTAGTGCACGTTAAACTATCTGAATGGTTCAGTAATTTGATGGCATAGTGTGTAACCAGTAAATTTGTATGACAATGGTTTGGTAAAGGATATTTTTTACATTATTGACATCCCTTTATAGAAATGCTAGTTGCCTGCTTGTGATGGCTGATCTATTGGTTTAAATACGTTCAACCAGTGCTTTAAGTGGGCCGGTATGCACTGGTACTCAGTACCATCACTTCCACATATGGCTCTTGAGCATACCGCCACCTCTCCATGAGCCTTAGCATACCAGTACGCTCATTTTGGACATCTGCGCCCTCAGTTGCCCCCCCAAGAATATTTCCCACTCCAGAGCCAGACCAGTCACCACCAGTGAGTCCCCCTGCTCCGGAGTCCCAGGCCAGGGGGGGTGCTCTGTGGGGACCCTGATGTGGGATGGGGGGGGGAATTTATAGGCTATAATTGAGTACCGGCACCTCTTTTGGGCTACTTAAACCACTGCGTTCAACAATTATGCAGATTAGAAATTTAAACATCACTTCTATCTGCCCTGGTGCTGCACTTTTTTCTCAGGTTAGTAACTTGAATTATTGAAGTCAGAGACAGCCAGGCACTAGCACAAGGAGTATTTACAGGGGTCTATATGGTTTCATAGATACACAAGAGAACATCACATAGAACATCTTTACCTATTACCCGACATTGCCTTAAACAATACTTTGTTAATCAGCCATTACGTATTTAAGACACCATCCTTTAATATCACATTTTCTTACCTATCTCAACATATTCACTTGATTTCGGATATAGGCACAGTCTCTCTTTGATTCCCTCTACTCAACTCTTATTTACTAACTCCTGCTCTCCTTATTATTAGTTGTGTTAAACACTTGTACTTTACATATTGACTGACCCAAGCTATGTACGTTCATTACACCAGCTGGCTGATTGCCGCATGTTTATTCTGCATTGTTTACTTCTTTGTTGACTTGCTGTATCAATACTTAAAACCAATAAAATGTTTGAAACTAAAAACATAAAAAAAAAAGACACCATCCTTTTTCAAAGTATGACAAGGAAGACTGTTCTCTGCAGTTAATTTATTCATTTTGTATCATAGTGGTTACTTTACCTACCTTAGACAGGACATATGAGCAATCACCAAAGAAGTTGTATTGGGTGGAATCAAAAGAGGTGATATGAGAACCTCCCTCAATTGCACAGATTCCTGGACAGTTGTTTTGCACACAGCTCCATTTTCCTTGAAAACAGGTGCTAAAAAGTATAACAAAAAATGTTAGCAAATAGTATTAGAAAATGTCTGGTTAAGGCCGTACAGAAAACTTTCCAACACTAACTAACTAACTAAATCTAACCCAAAAACAATTTTTGCAGCTGTCAGGCCAGCTTCAGGGCTAGTCTCTTGTACAAATCAGATTAACCTCTCACATATCCCACCCTTGCAATTCCTGGCCAGTCTCCAAAGGCTGAACTGACAGAATCCAGATTCCAGTCCAAACTACCATCTTATTTCATTAAGAATTGAAGCTAAACAAGTCAGAGTGTGAATTTACCACCATCCAAAAATCTAGATTCTTACAGTCTCCTCTATTGGTACAAAAAAGCAGAAATCCTGGTGTATATTCTAACATAGGTGGCACACGACTTGATCCAGATTGGCTTTTGTGCTTCCCGATACCCCCCCCCCCCCCCAGGTGCTGGAGAGGATGCTCACATGTACTCTACATTTCTTCATATTGGGTAAAATAAACAAAATTGGAAATCCATATAACCTTGAATAGAGAGGACCAGCCTCAAACCTATTAGGTATGATCGTCTCCAATACTGCATGATAAACTCCTTCTTTAAACCTTATAAAAAGTAGTGTTACCACATTTACTAAATACCACCAAAAGCCTTATCCCCGGCTATTGAAAAAAATGTCCAAATGTTTCAGATTGGAATACAGAAGTAAATAAGATTATGGAGGTTGAACAGTTGGTGTTTACAGTACATCCCAGGATAAAACTTACAACATATGGTCTGGCTAGATATATTATTCCTCAATGATGGTAAGGCATTGTAGTCTCTGAAAATGTGACTAGCCCTTGCTTTTACTGGCTTGGTTTTGTGACTGCAGTCTGCATTAAGAATACGGATATGTCCTTTACCTATTGAAATGAGGTACAGATGGTAGTGCCTTTTATAGATAAAATCCAGGCTCAGCCTGTAGCTTTTACTACTACACCCCAAAAGCATTACAGGGGAGCTATCAGCTTACTATTTATCAATGACTACCAAAACTCTTGCTTTCCTTCCCCTTTGGCTTCTTCCTCCTATGTCCTTGTCTACAATTAGCATTACACTTTACAGGCCCTAATGTTTGGGTGTGTAGTAGGAAACAAAGTTAATATGATTGTATATTTCAATCTCTTGGCCCACTTAGCCCCTTTCAGAAGATGCACAAGAAAACAATGGAGTGGATTTACTCAAATAAAATAAAATGTGCACTTGCAAGTGCAGTTGCACTAATTTTCTTTGGTAAATGTAGATGTGGCAAAGCTTCACTTTGTACATAATACCTAATCAGGTGCAAGGAAAATAGAAAAACAGTATTTTGCTTTGGATGATAAAAATCAGCAGAGCTTCACCACATTTACTAAGCTCTGAGGAAAATGTGTGCAACTGCACTTGCAAAGTGCATAGTCCATTTGCCTTTACTAAATGCACTCCACTGATGGTCTTTTGTTTTTCTGGCTTATTGTGTTACACAAACAAAAAAACACCATCTTCCATTAGGGCACCATGGCATTGGTGGCTGCTATCTCCTGTCTCAGATCAATCCCTGGACTTCCTGGGGCTGTTTGTCATAATATAACTAGCAATATATACTGTGTATATATATATATATATATATATATATATATATATATATATATATATATATATATATATATATATACATTTAATACTATTATGATTTTGCTCTGTATATGTTGTGGCAGATTATTACATAAAGACTAAGTCTCGATTCACCCTAGCGCGACTTGTCAGGCGACTTGTCAGCCTGACAAGTCGCGCTCCCTCGCTGTCCATTGACTGCTACAGGACCCGTTCTAATCGGAGCGACACAAGTCGCTCCGACTTAGAAAAAGGGTCCTGTACTACTTCGGGGCGACCTCGGAGTGACTTGCATAGACTTCCATTATGTGAAGTCCATGCAAGTCGCTCCGAAGTCGTGGTGCATGGGAATGCACAAGTCGCCCCCGAAGTAGTAAG
The DNA here is from genome assembly GCF_965119305.1 of Pelophylax lessonae. Classification (NCBI taxonomy): domain Eukaryota; kingdom Metazoa; phylum Chordata; class Amphibia; order Anura; family Ranidae; genus Pelophylax; species Pelophylax lessonae. The sequence continues at coordinate 81,115,250 of NC_138777.1, read as the reverse complement.
GAGTGTGAACCGAGCCTAAAAGTAATCAATTAGAACTTACCATGATTGACATTGTGAGGAATATCCTGTGCCTGACTTATAGATATTTCCATTGTATGTACAGGAACACCTCTGTACAGGGATGCAGCCAGAATTGTTAATGTCATCAAAGACAGTCCCTGAAAAAGAATTTACTCACAATAAGCAATGCAATTAATTAACTCAGTAAGCAAAGCATAATCTAATAACAAACCAGGCTTTTACCTTCAGGACAGAAGCAACCATCGATGCAGTGCGTTTCACAAACTGATGAGTGGTCAGGGTTGGTACACGTGTTGGGGCAGAAACTTCCACACTCTCTGTATTCAAGGTTATAGCTACACTGAAGAGCTGCAATAAAAAATACAAGATTTTACTCAATGAAAGCCCACAGGTTAGTTTACTAACTTCACAACAATTGTAAAAATTTTACCTTACCTTTTGTACCTTAATTTTACCTTAATTTTGATTAAAATTAATTTTACCTTAATTTTGATTTCCAGATAACAGGTAACAGATAACACTTTGGGGTGGACTTTAAAGGATGTGCATTTTGCAGGTGTAGTTGCCCTCATTTCCCCTAGAGCTTATGTTAAAGCTCTGCTGATTTCTATCGTCCAATCATGTGCTTTTTTTTTTTTTTACATTTTTGTGCACGTGATTGGGTATTCTTTACAAAGTGAATTGGTCATAATCTTATGGTTGATCAGTGTATATTTGACTGCTTGGAAACTACCATCTTTATATAAGGCTGTTGAAGAGAGGTTTTATATATGGTTGCTGTGAGGGTTGAGAGCTGCTTATAAGGCTGTTGTGGAGGTAGGGGAAAAATGAACTGTATATAATTCTACAATGCAGGAAGGAGAAGAACAAATTGTCTTTTAGGTAGCAGCGGGGGTTATAAAATATAAACTATTTAACTGTGTGGGGTATGAGAACTGTAAATAAGGCTCATATGGGGGTCAGGGGGGAGCTGTATATGTTGAAGAAGAGAACTTCATGTATGTCAGATTTAAAGCTACATTCCTGGCTTCCTATTTTTAGAGGTGGCTCCCAGATTGCTTAAGTACGGATAGTAAAATAAAGTAACAGAATAAAGGAAGACTTACGGCAAAGTGTATCAGTTCTCCAGTTACTGGGTGTCCCACCAGCATGGGCGCATTGCCTAGAATATTCTGTAAATGTACTACAAAGGCAAAAGCCAGTTGCATCTTGAGCACATCGGCAAAGATCCTGTACACAGGCATCAATGTACTGACTGGGGTCCACAAGGTGGTTGCAGGATAAAAATGGCGAGCTGGTTAGGATCACTTCACACATTCTTCTCTGTAAGATGAAAAAAATAAATGAATAATTAAATGAGTGTTCTAATACATCATTGATTGAATATTACAAAAAATAACATAAAACAAATGTTGGCAATGCATATAAGAATATGTGCACATGCAGAACAATGATATAATTATATATTTTAACTAAAATCTGTTCAAAATTTCGGGCCCCCTTTATCAAATATGCATAATATATCATAATAGCATATGCTCTTACACTGTCTGAGCAGTTGTTCAGGGGCTGGATAGTGAGATCTTGACACATTTCAGTTGGTCCATTCAACCTTTGCTTGTTTCCATACTGGATGGGTGACATTTCAGCATCTAAAAGAAAAAAATACTTTTGGTGCCTCATTTCTCAGTAGCATATTAAAGTCTCCTAAATTAAGACTTTAGCTTACTGTTATAAATAAATTCGTTGTAGATGGGAATGCCATTGAAGTCACCGCATAAACCACAGGTCTTATTGGCAAACTTTGGATCCAGCTCCAGCTAAAAAAAAGAGAAATACCAGTTCAGATTTTGAAAGTCAAATGCAAATATAAAACAACATCAGTGTATGACTAGCTTAACAGACATATGTATTATATATACATTATATTGTACATTACGCATTGCTGAAAAATATACATTATATTGTGTGTTAGACCCACATTTCTCAACAAGTGTGCTGCAGCACCCTGGAGTTTCATCTGGAGTTTTTCAGGGGTTCTTTGACAAAATACCTATAACATTGCTCTAAATTGCCCCAACATTAGTAACAAGCTAGCAAGTGGATAAAGCCTCTCCTGTTACAAAAAAAAAGCAACTGTTTTTTTTTTTTTTTTTTTCATGCAGAAGTATATTCTTGGGGATCATGAAGGAAATGAGGACATCCTTGTTTGCTTCTCCCAGTCATCCCCCACTCCTATCTGTCAGTGCAGGGGTCAAGTTAGCCGAATGAGGGGGAGAAACTGAAAAGAAACGCTGGAATACTTGTCAGACTCCTGCACTATATACTGTATATATATTGTACGTTACACACTCCTCCTGCACTATATACACCATATTGTACATTACACACTCCTCCTGCACTATATACACTATATTGTACATTACACACTCCTCCTGCACTATATACACCATATTGTACATTACACACTCATCCTGCACTATATACACTATATTGTAGATGACAGACTCCTGCACTATATGCACTATTTTGTACGTTACACACTCCTGTACTATATACACCATATTGTACATTACACACTCCTGTACTATATACACCATATTGTACATTACACACTCCTCCTGCCCTATATACACCATATTGTGAATTACGTATTCTTCCTGCATTATATACACCATATTGTACATTACACACTCCTCCTGCACTATATACACCATATTGTATATGGCACACTCCTTCTGCACTATTTACACCATATTGTACATGACACACTCCTCCTGCACTATATACACTATATTGTATATTACACACTCCTCCTGCACTATATACACTATATTGTACATTACACACTCCTCCTGCACTATATACACTATATTGTACACTTCAAACTCTTGCACTATATACACGATATTGTACATTACAGATTCCTGTACTATATACACTATATTGTACATTAAACACTCCTCCTGCACTATATACACTATATTGAACATTACAGACTCCTGCAATACATACCCTATATTGTACATTAAAGACTCAAGCACTATATACACTATATTGTACATTACAGACCCCTGTGCAACATACACTATATTATACATTACAGACTCATACACTAAGTGTTTGTTGTTGCAACAGTTGTTGGTTGCCAAGCAGTCCTTAACGATTGTATTAAAGTTCTTCTATAAGGTAGGCTGTTAGCTCTCTGTCTATTTTCAGTGCACACAAAGTTTAATTTTTACATTACAGACTCCTGCACTATAACTATATTGTACATTAAAAAAAATGATTGTGGTGAGGTGTATATATGCTCTTTAAGCCTCTCACACTTAACACAAATTAGCCACACCCGTTATGCACTGTGATGGGAACCATTTGTAATAAGTGATTTGCCTTTTCACCTAGTCAGGTGAGTGACAAGAGCCAATAATTTGAAGGAATAGATAACCTAGCCCCCGTTCTATAAAAAAAAAAGTGGACTTACAGCAGCCATATTGTGGTTGAGTATTGGAGTTATAAAAGTTGTGTTTAGGTACAGATGCTGTGTTGTTTTTTTGTTTTGTTTTTTTGTTTAACTTTTGCTTTTTTATACTTTTTTGTTTGAGAATAGTTGGCTTATAAGCCCTAAGAAAAAAAAAAATCAGAGTGTATTATCCAAGATCCCCCCCCCCCCCCCAAAAAAAATGGGGTTCACTGCAAAATTCAGAAACTTTGAGCAAGATTTGCAGAACTGTTTCCCAGCCGAACCCAGGCAGATCTGCTCATTCCTGCTCCTCAGTAGCAATTTATGACCCTTGATAATAATAAAGGCATTTACTGTTTTCTAGTTAACATTACCAAAACTGCATCATCTTCGTTCCACATGAAATTTAGACCCATCTTGGCCACAACTGTGATGTATATGCCATTCCTGTCAATCTGGATTCCTGAGAAGGCGTATGGCAGATTCACTCTGGAAATAAACAAAAAAAGTCACATTAGTGTTGTGATTTTGGAACAGAGATGCATGTCTAACTTGTTGAAAAGCAATATTCAAAAAGTGTAACTTACGGTTGTCCATTGAATGTAATCTTTCCATTGAGTATTTCAATAGAGACCCCGTCGAGTAGCATTGTAATGTGGCTGATGGTGGGAAGGCCATTGACATTGGATCGTCTTATTTGAATATTGAAATCCTGATAGATGTCATTACAGTCTGATGCATAAACATAGTTGCAGGTGCCAGGGTAATAGAAGATGTCACCATCAAAGGTTTTAAAGTAACTGTTACCCCATGTGCTGCAAACTCGTCCATTGTGAGCGAATGAGACATCTGTGTTATAATAAATACTTATAATTAGCCCTTATGCTTCACTTTGATACACATTTTTTCTTTTTTTTAAATATATAACTGAAAAAATAGAACAGTAAAACCACAAATCTTTACAATGAAGTATATCTCTGTATCTCAAAAGAGTACCGGAGTACCTGTCTCCAGCCTAGAGTACCTGAATACCTGTCTCCAGCCCAGAGTGCCCGAGTACCTGTCTCCACCCCATCAGAAAAACCAATTACCTCTCTGCAGCCCTTCAGAGTACCCGAGAACATGTCATCAGTGTACCCAAGTACCTGTCATCAGCCACTCAGAGTACCCAAGCACCTGTTATCAGAGTACCCGAGTACCTGTCACCAGCCCATCAGAGTACCCGAGTACCTGTCATTAGAGTACCCGAGTACCTGTCTCCAACCCTTCAGAGTACCTATCTGCAGCCCATCAGAATACCTGAGTACCTGTCTCCAGCCCATCAGGGTATCCAAATACCTCTCTGCAGCCTATCATAGTACCCGAGTATCTCTCTGTAGCCCATCAGAGTCCCTGAATATCTGTTTCCAGCCCAGAGTATCCAAGTACCTGTCTCCAGCCCAGAGTAACCGAGTACCTGTCTCCAGCCCAGAGTACCCAAGTACCTGTTTCCAGCACATCAGATTATCCGAGTACCTGTCTCTAGCCCATCAGAATACTCGGGTACCTCTTTAAAGCCCATCAGAGTACCTTTCTGAAGCCGATCAATGTACCTGAGTACCTGGCTGCAGCCCATCAGAGTACCTGAGTACCTATCTGCAGCTCATCAGAGTACCTGAGTACCTATCTGCAGCCCATGCCTCCTACATTATGTGTTGGGGTGTTTTCTTTCCAAAATGGGGTCATTTTGTGGGGGTTTCCATTGCCCTGGTGCTCAAGGGGTTTCAAAAGTGTGATTGGTTGTAATGAAATTATATGTGTAAGTTATGCTCCTAGAACACCTGACGGTGCTACATGTATGTTGGGCCTCTGTATATGGCTATGCTGTGACAAAGCCCCATATATGTGGTATTGCCATACTCAGGAGGAGTAGCAGAATCTATTTTGGGGTGTAATTTTTGCAATACACATTCTATGTGTTAGAAATATCTTATAAATTGACAACTTTGTGTAAAAAAAAAGTTTTCATTTTCTTTCCACATTTTCCAAAAACTTGTGGAAAAAAATGACATGTTCAAAAGACTCATTGTGCCTCATAGAATATACGTCGGGGTGTTTTCTTTCCAAAATGGGGTCATTTTGAGGGTAATTCCATTGTCCTGGTGCTCAAGGGCCTTCAAATTGTGATAGGTTGTTAGGAAATGATATGTGTAATTTATGCTCCTAGAACACCTGACAGTGCTCCTTGCATGTTGGGCCTCTGTATGTGGCCAAGCTGTGTAAAAGTTTCACACATGTGTTATTGCCATACTCAGGAGGAGTAGCAGAATGTACTTTGGGGTGTAATTGCAAGTATGCATATACTGTGTGTGAGAAATAACTTGTTATTATGACAATTTTGTGTAAAAAAATATATATTTATATTTCCTAATTTTCCCAAGAATTGTGGGAAAAAATTACAACTTCAAAAACTCACCATGCCTCTAACTAAGTACCCTGGAATGTCTACTTTCCAAAAAGGGGTCATTTGGGGGGTATTTGTACTGTCCTGACATTTCAGGGCCTCAAGAAATGAGACAGGCCGTCAGTACATTGGGCGTGATCAATTTTCAATTATTGACACCATAGCTTGTAGACTCTATAACTTTCACACAGACTAAATAATAACCACTAATTTGAGTTATTTTTACCAAAGATATGTAGTAGCATAAATTTTGGCCCAAATTTATGAAAAATTACTTATTTGCAAAATTTTATAATAGAAACTAAAACAAAATGTTTTTTTTTTTTTTCAAATGTTTTGCCCTTTTTTTACTTATATCGCAAAAAATAAAAACTCAGTGGTGATTAAATACTTCCAAAAGAAAGCTCTATTTGTGTGAGAAAAATGATAAAAAATTTGATTAGGTACAGCATTGCATGACTGAGCAATTATCATTCAAAGTGTGAGAGCGCTGAAAGCTGAAAATTGGTCTGGGCAGGAAGGGGGTGTAACTGCACTGTATGGAAGTGGTTAAACAACTAAAGTTACTTACTTCTTAGTAGAGGAGGTGTTGGTGGTGCAATAAAGGTCACCTTGGAAGATTGCTCTGCACCTATACAAGGATTATAAGTATGGTATTAAAAGTGATGATATCATGAATTTAAAATGATTAACATACAAGAATGAACCTAAAGATAAAGCCCTCCTTAAAGCATTTGTTTCCCAACACTTCATATCGTCCTGATATGTGCTAGCTGTACCATGTACTTGTATGAGAAAGTATCCTGTTCTCTTTGTATTGCTCCCTTTATGTGAAATTGCTGGTTTTCCTGTCAGCCCCTCTGCTTTCCTAATAAAAACTGACCACACTAAGCAGTAGAATGCTCAATGGTCAGTTCTCTAGCTATGCTGGGAACTCAGTGTACTCTCCTTCATTGATCAGACTTGCCCTGACATGATCCCACTGCACAGCAATTCACTGGGAAGGTCAGCTATGAGGAAAGATTAGAGGAACTGAACCTATTCTCTCTTGAGAAGAGGATATTCAGGGGGATATGATCAACGTGTATAAATACATAAGGGGTCCATATAGTGAACTTGGTATTGAGGTATTCACTTTAAGGTCAACACAGAGGACAAGGGGGCACTCTTTACATCCAGAGGAAAAGAGATTTCGTCTCCAAATACAGAACGGTTTCTTCACCATAAGAGCTTTGAAAATGTGGAATAGACTCCCTCCAGAGGTGGTTCTGGCCAGCTCACTAGATTGCTTTAAAAAAGGCCTGGATTCTTTCCTAGGTGTACATATTACACATTGGTACTAATATTTATAGGTAAAGCTGATCCAGCGAATATCTGATTGCCTCTCGGGGATCAGGAAGCAATTTTTTTCTCCTGCTGTTGCAAATTGGATCATGCTTTGCTGGGGTTTTTCCCCTTCCTCTGGATCGAATGCGGGTATAGGATTGTGTATATGGGATTGCATGGTTGTGTTTTCTTTACTGTTTTTTGTTTTTTATTGGTTGAGCCAGATAGACTTGTGTCTTTTTTCAACCTAACTAACTATGTAACTATGCTTCTCCTCCCATCAGCTCTTATGCAGATAAGAACAGAAGGAATGTGATCACTTAAAAAAGGGGGGGGGATATTTAGAATGTTTTATTATATCTATACAAAAATGTTTTGCCTTTCATTTCTATTTTAAACTGAATGGGTTGTTTTACAAGGTGATCGTTTACAATCACTTTAAGTAAGTGCTGTTTTACTTATAATGCAATTCTTTTAAAACATTGGGGGAGATTTACTAAAACTGGAGCACACAGAATCTTTTGAAGCTGTGCATAGTAACCAATCATTGTCTAAATTCAGCTTGTTCAAACAAGCCTTGACAATAAAACCTAGAAGCTGATTGGTTACTATACACAGCTGCACCAGATTCTGTGTGCACCAGTTTTAGTAAATCTCCCACATTGATGAATATGTGGTAAAGGCCAAATTTCTTGGGGAAGGTAATTGCATGCTCCTAAGTGCTATATGCCTTTATGATTTTTTTGCTTCAACGTTTTATTATTGCTTTAACAATTTAAAAGGGAAAGAGAATTGTACTTATACAGGCAAATTAAGCAGCTTTAATCTGCCCGCACAGCCGTTTCAATCATTCACAGAGATTTGTGAAAGCATAAACTACAAGTCCCATCTGCCACCATGTTGTTCTCAATTCACATGTTCACAACAGTTCACAAGTGTGGTAATTCAGAACACTCATAGTCCATTCACATAATATAACAGTGTAGCGCTACTCCCATCCAGATAAAGTATAAAACATATTACAACATATAAAAAAAATGTGTTCCAATGGTGTAATCATGAAGGTAAGTCAATCCCATGCACAGTCATAGTTCATTGACACTTCCTCCAGCTTTCAAACTGAAAGCCTATACCTTGGTACTGATGTAGAGCTGAAGGAAAAGCCTACAGGAGCCTGGCATTGCACCTATTGATGGCAGGTGCAATGCTTTGCAGGCTCTTATGGAAAAAAAGTAATAAATGCACATTTTCTTCCTGCAAATATGGGTGAATTTATTATTTTTTCAAAATGGTAGACTTAGCTTGTAAAGTATTATTTTCTTTAAAAAGATGATGCTCTATTAAATGATCTTGGCAAATGAAAAACCTAAGAAATTCTTTCCCCTTTTCCCCATGTTGCTATTACAGGCTTAAAAGTGGTCCTCATACTGACAACCATGAGGAGCACATGTAGAACCCATTCACACTTTGCTGTTCTTGTGCAAACTTTAAGCCCAAAGTACTGCATTGAAAAAGCATGATTCAGCCCTCTGTGTTCCTGTTTACAAAGGGTTGCCTGTTGACACTGTTAAGAACATGTATTGCTACATATAGGCTTCTATGAGTCCTGCTTGTGAGAGATGACAAAGGAATCCTCCTCATGTATTGCTATTGCAATTATTTGATCTCCCTCAGTGCAAAGATTAGGGTTGGCAGAGTACCATTTAAATTTTATTGTGTTAATGCTGTCTGTGACTTTTTCATTTCTATATTTCAGGGATGACATGTGCGTGTAGCATCGCTTCTCGGCCTTTTGGCTAAGATCAAGTGTAGTATCTGTTCTTATCAGTTGCTATGGAACCTGATGGTTAGTATCGGTGGGGGCCGAAATGAACCAGGGCGCTCCGGAACTACCGGGGGACTGGGAAGTAAGCCACATCAGAGAAAGCCGGATGGGTCCATTGCCTTCTGATTTGAATGGGTCCGCCCCTACCAGTTTGAAGGGAGCGAGAAAACTGGATTGGTTCCGTGGCCAGTTAGTACTGCTCCTGGATGTGATTGGTAAGGAACGGCGGTGGCGGTGGGGGAGCCTTTCCTCCTGGGTTGAATCTGGCCTTCTTGCAAAAGGCTTGTCCCCAGTTGAAGGTAGGTTCTCCCTAAGCTGTCCAAAGTTCTGATGCCTCCTGGTAGGATAGGGCTACACTCGGTCTGGCCTTTGGGCCAGGGTAGAAAAAGCCTGTAGTGTATGTGCCCCTGGGGTGGCAGCCCAGGGGTGCCTTAATTCTCACTGGTGAGGGGCAGCTCGCCTTGAGTTTTTTGGCACCATGGTCACTGCACCTACACACTTTTTTAAGCACCTGCCTCTTGGGCAAGGCCTTTTGGCTTCGACCAGAGGAATTTTTATTCCGGCCGGAAGGCCTGCCTTTGTTTTTCACTTAGGCACTAATTCACCTCTCCACTTCCCCTTCTCCACCTTTTTGTTTGCGTGTGCTTTTTCTTTGTAGTGTTTTGTCACTTCACTATCACCTTTTTCTTCCTCTGCACGACGAGTACGGTGTGGGTCTCTGGGCCTACCTTGAAAGTCTTGGAGGGGGTGGACATGGCCTTTTGGCTTAGTTCGCCCTCTCTCATGGGGTCTCCCTTCGGGGGAGCCCCACCCAGTACTTGGGGTGGGCTGTTTCGGCAGTCCCCCTGGAGAACGGGGTTTGCCAGGTCTCGGCCAGGCAAACCATAGGAAGTACCTCAGTCCCTGTCAGGAGTCTTGCGCCCCGGGGGATCAAGGTATAGGTCCAACCTCTTCGGAGGCCAGACCATTTCGCACACCCTGTGCAGTTTTTGTGTGTTCACGTTTGCATGTGTGCACTTTTTTATGCACCGGGTGTTAAGTCTTTTTTGAGTGTGATTAACACTCTTCGGGCAAAAAAAAAAAAAAATGTGCGTGTAGCAGTATTACACTTGGATGGTTTTTCCACTATGTTGGTGAATGAAATGACTTACTCTGATCATAACTGTTCCTCTGATTGTGGTACCAAGACTTGTCTGCTGTGCTGGAATCCTGACTTGATTTGGAGATCTGCTGCCTATTGCCAGTAAGAGGAGATTCACCGCTGTTCTTTTCACCTGAAGTAACAGTACAGCATTATATATCCCATATATTGATATTCTGTTATAATAAAACAGTTGTATCTATACCAGGATGACAATTCATATTAAATCAGAAATCCTAGTAGTTTGGAAACGTCATAGAGATATTCATTTTCTCTTAGAATATCATAATACACCTCCTTATAGTGCCTCCATCCTCCTTTCTCTTTTTCAGGCACCATACAGGTCAAGTGTCTCGTTCTAGAGCCAGGGCATTGGCCAATAAATGACACAACCATAGGTCATGTTCCCTGCACAATAGCCTTTTGTTCTATGCTGTGTGCACACATGTTGTCTCGCAGAGTTATATTTGACAAAAGTACCAGTGATGGCTAAAATAGAGGAGGCTGGGCAAGTGACTGCAGCAAGCCAATGACATCATTCTTCCAAGATGTTCCTCTAAAGCAGAGATCCTCAAACTACTGCCCTCCAGCTGTTGTGGAACTACACATCCCATGAGGCATTGAAAAACTCTGAGATTGACAGACATGACTAGGCATGGTGGGAATTGTAATTCCTGAACAACTGGAGGGCCATAGTTTGAAGACCCTTGCTCTAAAGCTAGGGAGGGGCCATACGTCAGAGTGTGAGTATGGCTGAGAGCATTTTCACAGCTCACTGAGTGGATAAACCAGAACAGTTGGAGACCCCCGCCTGAGCTTCTGGGCCACTATTTGAAAAATATCCATTATAGTGTGGTGCGCTGCAAGCACCATTTAAATGTAAGTGCAATACATTTATTTTTAATAAAGTCAGTTTACAAGACATTACTTGCACCATGTATATCTTTCTTCCTATCCATGTGAGCCATCCGTGAGGGATAGGAGCACCCTGACAGCATTTAAGAAAAAGCAACCCCGCATCCATATCTATTGGATTGAGCACAAGGCCATTACTGACCAAGCTTAAGTGCGAGGTCACAGGCATAAAGGGGAGGCACCCACCTGATCGATCAATCAACTTGGTACATTCAACCTAGTCATTAACGGTTCGAGTCTTACCAGTTCCTGTAGAACCAGTTGAGATTCATACCGTGTATGGCCGGCATAAGGCTAGTTCCTCTAGTGATTAAGGATGCTAGAGATTCCCAAATATAAATCGGTATGTAGCCAGAGAGTACTCCCGAGTCCCACATATATTGTTCTGAAGACATATGAAGTGACAATTGCAAAAAGGGTGGCTTCCCTGAGAGTGTAAGCCTAATTTCAAAGAACCCCACCCAATATGGATTGGGAGGGGTTTTATCCCCATTTTGTCCCTTTTCTGTCTGGAAACCCAGCATGAACATTTCACCAACAACTATACAGATTTGGCAAGATGACTTTCTCTTTTTAGCAGCAGCTCTTGTTGTCTTTGGCCTAAATGAAGCTGCTATCTATTCCTTTCGGTCTATAAATATGTAAAAATTGCAAAAGACCATTTGTAAGCAGATGCACCTGCTCTGGTCATAGGAAACCATGGCCAATCGCCCTGGAAAATCTATTTTGGATGATTCATTTTTAGAGCCTGCTCTATGCCCACAGAGATGCAATTATGTAAAAATCCAACTGTTGGCCATGGTAATCTCACACTTACATTTAATTTGTTTCTGATTGTTGCCTTTAACTATCAGAAGCAATTTACAGACATGGCCCTAAGACAACACTACTTGAAGGCTTTTGTAAATGTTTTTTGTTAAATACAATACATTCAGCAAGTAAATAATATCAAATACTGTTTTAGCCAAGCTACCCGATAGAATTTGATTTAGCATGTTCTCACCTGAGTATTCTTTGACTTTTTGAACTTTTTTACTTGATTGCTCATAAGAATCTTTTCCTGCAGTAACCAGAAAAAATATTGTCATTGATTCTGCTGTTTTTTTTTTTTAATTAATTTGAAATTAATAATGATTGAAATTACATGATTACACAAATCAAATTTCACTTTTGACATAGTTAGATCTCAAAACACCAATTTCTGAAATGTTTGCAGGACTTTTGTTAGTGTTTTAAAATGCTCCATATGACAAACATTTTATTGCTCAAAAATATTTTCCAAGTTGTTATAAATCCTTTGTGTAACCTAGTTACTCATTCCCTTTGCTAATGGAAAATGTAAAAAAAGGTGTTAAATATATGTATATGTTAAATATATTCTTCAGTCTATCACTGTGTTGCATAAGAAACAGTGATGGGTCCCAGAGCTATAGCTGACATTCTCTTTCTGTCACTTTTAAGCTGACCTTACATGGATCAATCAACACTCTCACAAACAGCACAAAAAGGCAGATCACAGCTGTTTTAAGTGTTTTTTGCACCATCTGGCGGAAGTGCCAAGTGTAGTTCCACGAAATACGTTGGCGGTGTTTTATTCTATTCTGTGAGCAAAAAAAATTGACTCAATGAAGAATCCTGTTCTCAACTTCTTCACATTCAGGCACCTCTGCTGACACCACTTTTCCATCTTTTGGGGTTCATAAACCTCTTACTGTGAAATTCAGCAGCTACAGCAGGAATCTGCCACATTTCAATCTGTGTGTAGCCCTGTCTTTTCAACAGAAGCCAGTCATCAGAATACCTCAACAGGGGCTATGAATGCAGCCACTTTTTTGGCTGTTAATTTTCCGCCCAGGTCCTTTGATCTTTAGATTGAAGGATGTTGGATGGGAGGATGTAGACAAGGCCGTACATGACTCCAATTTCAACTGATTCATTGGGAACTGACTTAAAATTACTCTATGCGTGTCCAGCTTTAGGTATAGAGAATGGGTCTTACTTAAACATAGAAGGTGTAAGGATTTTTGACCTTGAACTTCCTGCAGTCTACTCCCCCCGCACACACTCCTAATTGCCACAGCTTTATTGACAGGTTTTACCTTGCTAGTTGTTGCACAATAAAAGTGTTCATTCCTTTTGGGGCTTTTGATTAGTCTAGAACTGAAAGTCAGGACAGGGGTTTAGGTGAGGTTATGATAGCTCAGTTCTTACAGACCATCTGTAGTGGCAAGAATGTTTGCTCCAAATGTGATTAATGTTGTTCGTTGCTATGATGGAAGAAGTATGTGTTCTTTTTATCCTAATAAAGCTGTGGCCTTCCCATGCCACCATCATTGATATTAAGAATTGTTAAGGCACCTCTTTAAAAAGTTCTAATATGTAATTTTAATGATTTGCTACTCAGAAGCCAAGAAGATGCTATCAATTGAAAGACAAATCAGCAAGCATTAATATAGAGCTTATTTTACTCAGATTCCATATTTCTGTAGGCTTGGCCATAATGTTGTTGATGAGGCCATCTTTTACTGAGAAACTGAACACACAAAAAGTCTAAATTACAGCACATATATTCTCACCTGAGCTATCTTGAGCCTTCACAACATTTTTGCTTGATTTCCCGGTAGAATCCTTACCTGGAGAAACATCATAAATTAATGTCACTATTTGTCTGCTTTTTTCCCTGCCTTTATTATTGCTTATAAAGATTTGTTGGAACTTCACTATGCGACCTAACCAATCATTTCTCCTTTTACATGAGCACACTTAGAGCTGAACTCCAGACAAACAGCTCAACATACTGATGATATATATACATATATAAAGGGCTATTTTAACTATTGAAGGATTTGTATATCTGTTCACACCAGATCATTGTGGAAACATGCCTGTTAATGGGCAGTACGGCATATTATGTGTGCTGATGAGATGTGTTGTGAAAAGCACTCCAATGTACCTTCACAATGTTCTTGTGCTGCACCATGGCACAGAACAACACATATTGTCGTGTGCATTGCAGAGCGCTAAAAAACAATGTAAAGAGCACCTATTTTTTCATGCCTAGTAGACCATACATTTTGAATGAGCTGCTCGATGTTGCATGAAACAATGCTAACCAAAGCAAGAAAAGGCATGCACTGCAGCATGCTGCGTTGTGGTATGAACAGGTTCTTAAGCTTTGACAATAAAGTATGGTAAAGTGCAAGGGAAGCTGAAAAGCAGAACTACTTCTTCATTGGCTTGGATGCTAAACATATTCACATATTTACTTGATTTGAATTTACACTTTAGTAAGCCAGGTACTTGGTGTAAAGGTTAAATATTAGTTTGAATATTGTTGTATTTACTAATGAACTTATAAATATATTAGGGTTTTTATGGGTTTGATATTTTATTTCTTATAACTTGCTGAATGTAAAAGATTACTGAATCACTTTGTTAGCACTCTGGAAAAATGGTCACACATCACGTCATTCCCCATCACTGAAAAGTTTACCTACAGTAGATATATCATTTGTTGCATCATTCTGCTAATTATAAGTGGCAGATGCAAAACCTTGGAGGCTCTTATGGAAAAAGTAAAACATGCACATGTTTTCCCCTTCAAATAGGGGTGTATATATTATTTTATTTAAAAGGTAGACTTTGCTTTTAATGTATTATTTTCTTTAAAAAGATGATGCTCTAATAAATGATCTTAGCGAATGATCCCTAAAAACTAAAGATAGTCTTGCCCCCTTTCCCCGTGTTGCTATTACAGTGGTCCTCACAATGGTATCCATGAGGATCACATGTAGGACTTAGGGCACATTTACACTTTGCCATTCTTTTGCAATGCATTACCCCAATGTACTGCATTAAAAAGTGTTATTCAGCCCTCAGTGTTCCTGCTCACAAAAGGATGCTCATTGACACTATTAAAAACATGTATTGCTACATAAGGGCTTCTAATGAGTCCTGTTTGTGAGAGATGACAATGGAATCCTCCTCATGTATTGCAATTATGTGATCTCTTTCAGTAAAAGAATTAGGGGTAGGAGAGTATCATTTAAATTGTATAGTGTTAATGCTGCCTGTGATGTTTGCATTTCCATAACTCAGGGATAAAATGTGTATGTAGCAGTATTACATTTAGATTGTTGCCGCTATGTTAGTACATTCTGTTTTTTTTCCACTATGTTTGAAATTACTTACTGTTATCATAACTATTCCTCTGATTGTAGTTCTTGTCTTCTGCGCTAGAATCCTGACTTTTCACAGATTTGGAGATCTGCTGCCTATTGCCAGCAAGAGGAGATTCATTGCTGTCCCCTTCACCTGCAGCAACAGTACAAAATTATATATCCTATATACAATATTCTGGTATAATAAAACAGTTGTATCTTTATGAGGATGACAATTCATATTAAATCAGAATTTTTAGTAATTTAGAAACAATATAAATATGATCATTACATCGGAAAAAGATCATAGTACACCTTCTGATAGCGCCTTTATCCTCCTTTCTCTGGAGGGATAGTGCCATCTTTCAAGCATCATACAGTCAGTGTATCCTTCAAGAGCCAGGGCACTGGCCAATAAATGTCACAACCATAGGCCTTAGGCTAATGTTCTGGGCTGTGTACACACATGTTGTCTTACATATTTACATTGATGAACAATACCAGGGATGGCTAAAATAGAGGAGACTGAGTAAATGCTTCTTTCTGACTGTAGTAAACCAAAGACATTCTTCCAAGATGTTCCTCTAAAGCTGACCGTACATTGATCGAGATTTGGTCGTTTTAGAAGGGATGACTCAATTTCGATGAGTTGCAGAAGGCGATTGTCTGATCAACTTTTGTGGACGAAAAAATGTTTTTGATCAGTGACTGCAGCCATTGATCATGTATTCTTAATGCAATGTCCCAGTGGGGTGGATTTCTCAAGGAATCAGTTTCTTTTTTCATTCAACCATTCCATGGCCACCTAAAGACTTAGGTATATACAGCTGACTGAAGCTCAAGAATTTATTTTTAATTATATAAGTACTTTTATGACATTTTGCTGTATATTGTGACATGTTATGATTTCATAATCATGCAGACAAAATAACCAACTGGTCCGCTTTAAAAGTCAGTTTCCCAAAATAGGTATGAGCAAAATCAAGGAATATGTCAGAGAGGATTCGGGGCTTCTAATCTACATATTTATTCATACTTATTCTGGGACACTGACACAGAAAATACTGTAGCATTGGATCAGGATAAAAGCAAGAAGCTTGTATTACAGTGGCTTGAGATGCAGGGGGCCTGGATATCAGAATAACCTCTGCTGATTCCCAAGAGTGTAGCTTGCCAATCATCACCTGGCCACTCCTAGTCCTCCCATTGCTTTCTGGATTGGCAGCATTGCCTCTGTTGCTGAAACCACCTCATTGTGAGCTGCAGGGACTAGGACGGGGAATATGTAGGGCACAAATGAAGAAAGATACGGCGCAGTCACAGAAGGGAAATTCATCGTTTTCTTTAATTTATGAGGTTTGTACATCACATAGTAACTGGATTTGGTTTTTGTTTACATTATCATACAGGAGCCTTTAATTATACATTAATGGCAGCTGTAAGACACACAGGAGAGGTGCAGGAGAGGTGTTTCAGTACAGCAGTTCTCAGGTAGCATTTGAGGAAAGTCACACATGTGAATTACACTCTACATTTATCATATCATTAAATACATGTGGCATATAAATGGATATGTGCATCCAACAGCTACATAGGTAACATCAAGTAGGATAGTGCTTCTCAAATGACGCAACAAATTCTAGCGTGTGTGCACTGAGCAGAAACCAAGACTTCACCTAGTTAACCAAACTATAGGTAAGCGTAAACTGAAAGAACATTATTTGCAGAGTTATGTACATCACTCAATAGGGTTGTTTACCCAAATGTGTAGTTATTGGCTTTGCATGGTCTGTAGTGTGTTTCCACATTGGAAGATTGTGTTGGTTTTAAACCTTGCTGAATAATGTCATCAATGTACGTTTTACGCTTATATGTTGATAGATACTGATTTTTTTTTCCGTTTCTGCTTACTTAGCTGGAAAAAGTTGACTAGTGCTGGGAGGTATTGTATGGAGCAAGAATCTCAGAAAATTATGTAAACTGTATGTAATTATTGACTTTGGGCTAAGAACTGTGTGCTTACTGCTGATCAGATGACAACAGAGAAAGCATTAGATGGGTACAAAGCAAATACAGTCACGGCTTATCTGACTGCACAGCAAATCTGTCTGTGACTATACTCAACTGTCATTGTTTTATTAAGTGTAATGGAGCTCCCTTAACAAACCCATTCCCGGGCAAAATAGTTTTTTCCATCTCAAAAGCAATTCCTCTAGTAATACAGAATACTTGAGGTTCCCAAACAAAAAATAGTATGTAGCCAAACAGTACTGACCTAAGTGAAGTTGATATCTAATTCTCTCTATCCATAAATATGTCTTATTAGCAAGAGACGATTTGTAAGCAGATGCACCTGCTCTTGTCATATCTCAGGGAAACCATGGCCATCAACCTGGAAAATCTATTTAGGATGATTTATTTTTCAAGCCTACTCTGTGCCCACAGAGATGCAATAATTATGTACCGATCCAACTGGTAATGGCCATGGTAATCTCACACCTACTTTTAATTTGTTTATGCCTGTTGTGTTTAGTTGTCTGAAGCAATTCACAGGCATTGCCCCCAAAGACAACACTACTTTTCTAAATGTTTTTTATCCAGATAAGCATAAATATAAAGCAAATTCTTAGAATATTTAGTGAACAATCAGCAAGTAAGTGATATCAAAAACTGTTTTGGCCAAGCAACCCAATAGATTTCCATTTAACATGTTCTCACCTGAGTAATTCAATTGCTCAAAATAATCTTCTCTTGCAGTAACCAGAAAAATAATTGTCATTGGTCCTGCTATTTATTTTAATTTGAAGTTAATGATAATTTAATATTAAAAAAAAAAAAAAAAAAACGAAATTCAATTCTGGCATACTTAGCTATCAGAGCACCGATTTCAGAAGTGCTTACAGGAATTGTGTTAGTGTGTTAAAATGTTCCATATGACAATAAACATTTTATTGCTCACAAATCTTTTCCAAGTTGTTAAACATTTTTTTGTGTGACCCAGTCATCCCTTCCCTTTTGCTCATGAAAAGAGGAAATAAAAGTGTTAAATAGTTGGGCACTGCTTCAATGTACCACTGTGTTACATAAGAATTAACAATGGGTCCCAGAGCTACAGTTGACAGTTGGATGTCTCTCTTCCTGTCACTTTTAAGCTGGCCATACATGGATCGAAATTCAACAGGTTCAGTGAGAACCGACCACATTCCAATCCATGTGTAGCTCTGTCTGTTCATCAGATTGAATGCAGCCACTGTGTGGCTGACAATTTTCCATCCAGCTCCTTTGATTTTTAAAGTGAAGGATGTTGGATGGGAGAATGTAGACATGACTCTTATTTCAGCAGGTTCATTAGGAACTGATATAAAATTGCTCTATGTCTGACCAGTTTTATGGATAGAGAATGGGGGTCTTACCTAAGCATAGAAGGTATGGGTATTATGACCTTGAACTTCCCGGCAGGCTCCGGACAAGGCCTGCCCCCTCCCCCCCCCCCTTTCCCCAAACACACACACACACGCACCAATGATTGCCACAGCTTTATTGGCAGGTTTTATCTTGCTAGTTGTTGTACAATATATCTTTAAATGCCCCTTTGGGGCCTTTGATTAGTCTAGAACTGATATTCAGAACTGACATTTAGGTGAGAATATAATGGTTCAGTGCTCACAGATCATCTGTATTGGCAAGAGTGTTTTGCTCAAAATGTGATTGATGTTGTTTACTGTTATGATGGAAGAAGTATGTGGTTTATTATCCCAACAAAGCTGTGGCCCGGCCCATGCCAACATCATTGGTATTAGGAGTTGTTAGAGCTGTTTTTTTTCCTAAATCCATATTTCTGTAGATTTGACCATAATGTTGTTGATCAGGCCATCTTTCATTGAGAAGCTTAATACTCAAAAAGTCTTAATTACATTTCTTTGATTAGATATACACCACATAAATTCTCACCTGAGCTATATTGAGCCTTCGGGACATTTTTGCTTGACTTTCCCAAAGAATTTCCACCTGGAGAAACATCATAAATGAATGTCACTTTTAGTCTACTTTTTTTCCTGCCTTCATTATTACTAACAAAGATTTGTAAGAATTTCACTTCATGTAACCTAACCAATCATTTCTCCTTTTAAATGTATATATATATATATATATATATTGTTGATCGGGTCATCTTTCACCGAGAGGCTGAATACTCAAGAAATCTAAACTTCTTTCTTTGGTCAGATTTACAGCCCATATATTCTCACCTGAGCTATATTGAGTCTTGAGTACATTTTTGCTTAATTTTTCTGCAGAATCTCCACCTGGAGAAACATCCTAAATGAATGTCACTATTAGCCATCATTCACACTGAGAGTGTTTTTTAAATTGTGCGAATTCAGCTGAATTTTCACGATTTCAAACCCTTATGTCAGTGTAAGTTCAAAGGCGATTTGACAGACATCTATGCGGGTTCCTGCTTAGATGTCCATTGAAATTTTCCCTGAAGTCGCCAAATGTAGTTCAGAAACTACTTTTGGGAACCATGCGGAGCCGTAAATTAGGCATTGCAACGATTTGGACGGTACCGTTGAGGGCAATAGGTTTAAATTTGGCATGCAATTTGACATGTAAATTTGCATGTCAAATCGGCCCGATGTGAATGGGGGCTTAGTCTGCTTTTTCCCTGCCTTCATTTTATTCCTTACATAGATTTGCTGGAACTTCATACAATGTTCTTGTGCTGCACCGCAGCTCAGAACAATGCATGGTGTCCTGTGCATTGCAGAGCGCTGCAAAAAATAAATGTAAACAGCACCTATTTTTTCATGCATTGAGGTGCCTTGTAGACCATTCATTTTGAATGAGCTGCATAATATAGCATGCAACAATGCTCATAAAAAAAAAAAAAAAAAACAAGTAAAGGCATGCACTGTAGCACAATGTGTTGTGGTGTGAACAGGCTCTAAAGCTTTGGCAACAAAGTAAGCTGAAGTGCAATGGAAGCTGAAAAGCAGAACTAGTTTGTAGCCTGTCTGTTCAACAGAAAGTGGTCATTAGAATACCCCAACAGTGGCTAGATCTGATTAAATGCAGCTACTATTTGGCTGACAATTTTCCACCAGGATCCTTTGATTTTTTTGGTTGAAGGACGATAGGTGGGAGGATGTAGACAGGGCCATATATGATTCCAATTTCAGCAGGTTCATTAAGAACCAACTGAAATTTGCTGTATGTATGGGCAGCTTTACGGATAAAGAATGGGGTCTTACTTAAGCATAGAAGGTGTTGTATTGGTAAGAATGTTTGCTCCAAATGTGATTAATGTTGTTTGCTTCTATGATGGAAGAAGTATGTGGTTTATTATGCTATAAAAACTGTGGCCTTACCCATGCCAACATCATTGGTATTAAAAGTTTTTAGGGCCCCCTTCTAATAGTTCTAATATGTAATTTTAATGACTACTCAGCAGCCAAGGGGTTACTATTAATTGAAAGCTGTATAAGCATTAATATAGAGCTGGTTTTAGTCGGATTCCATATTTCTGTAGATTTTGCTATGATGCTGTTGACCAGGCCATCTTTCACTGGAAAGCTGAATACTCAAGAAGTCTAAACTATACTTCTTTGATCAGATTTACAGCATATAAATTCTCACCTGAGCTAGATTGAGTCTTCAGGACATTTTTGATTGATTTTTCCTCAGAATCTCCACCTGGAGAAACATCATAAATGAGTGTCACGATTAGTCTACTTGTTTTCCTGCCCTCATTATTACTTACAAAGATTTGTTATAACTTCACTATGCGACCTAGCCAACCATTTCTCCTTTTTAATGAGCACACTAAAGCCGGCCGTAGATGGTTTGAATTTTGTCCGGTTCAGCAGGAACCATGTATAGGCAAGCAGAATGTACCCAAATTGATCGATTGATCAACTTGGGTATAACCAGCCTGTCAAATTTTACATGCGATTATTGCTAGCTGCCAGGAGAACACAATGGCTCAGATGGAGGGACTCCCCCATCAGCACAGTCAGTCTAATCACGTGATTTTCTTTCCTACAACCTGTGGTTATATATATATATATATATATATATATATATATATATATATATATATATATATATATATATATAAGGGGGCTGTTTTTTTTATCAAGGAGTTTATATATCTGTTCACACCAGGTCATTGTAGAAACATGCCTGGTAATGTCCAGTAATGCATATTATGTTTAGTGGTGAGCTGTGTTGTAAATGCACCTTCACAATGTTCTTGGGCTGCACAGTACAACACAACAGGTTTGATTTACTAAAACTGGAGAATGCAAAATATAGTGCAGCACTGCGAAGAAACCAATCAGCTTCCAGGTTTTTTCTTTTTTTTCATTAAAGCCTAAAGGGGTTGTAAAGTCAGAAGGTTTTCTATCTTAATGCATTGTATGCATTAGGATAAGAAGCATTCTGGGTGCATCAGCCCCCTAATACTTACCTAAGCCCCCTTTCTATGCGCAAACAGAAAAAACTATTATTACTTTTACACGGATTATAAGAAATAGATTTTCCAGTGACAAAAGTTGCATGTCTCTTATCTGCTCTGTTTTATTATTTTTAAACAGACATAGGTCTTTATATTTACAGAATGAGTAGGACATGGGTATTCTCTAAATGCTTATGTACACAAACTATTAAAAGCAAGAGCAAAAAGATCAACAGCTCTTTGCTGCTGCAGGTCTTAGCCATGACTGTAAAGCCTGGTACGCACTATTATTTTTTTTTTTGGTTGAACGAAAAAAACCTATCAGCTCCGGTCGTAGCCGCTGTACTAACCATGCAAGGTTAGTCCAGCAATCTCCCCTGCTGAGCTGTTGGGTTTTGACAGGGGGGGCGACCCCTCCGCCAGAACACTCTAATCAGCACTCTCTGCCATTGGCTGAAAGTGCTGATCGGGAGTCAGTTGGATGCTGGTTTTCCAGCATGCTTGTCTGACACGCACAAGGGCTCGTGTTCTCCCGATAAGGTTCCATGCACACTGGCATAAAAATCGCTGCTTATACAGGAATTTTGTGTTCTGCCTGTAGAAGCAGCTCAATGTTAACCTATGTGTCCGTGCACATTAGGACAATTACAGGCATATTTTAAGCTTAACATTTATAGGCAGGAACAAACACCCTTCTGGTTTGCATTTCTGATTGGAGCTTTCTGGCAGAAAAAACGCAAAACTCTCCTAAAATCATCTAAACTTTGTACAAATATTGCAATAAAAGCAGGTTTTTTTTCTGCAAGGGGAACTGGAGTTTTTTTAAGCCCAGTGTGCATGGAACCATAATCTTTAAAGTAAACCTTTCCTGAAAGAAGTATGTAGGCTGCCATTGCTGACAACTGCCTGAATATGCTAATTGACGGGGTTCATTGCTGATTTTCTGGCTCCAGAATTTTCTGGGTCATTGAGAAAAAAGTGTACAACTCTGAGAATTGTCAGAAGTTTGTATTTGTTTACTTGTTCTTGGTTAATGAATGAGGGTACTAAGCAAGAAGGTTAGCATGAGAAAAAAGGCAAATATTATTTGCCCAATGAGAAACCAGCAATGACAGCCTCAATGTTTCTCGAGGAAAGGTTTTCATTAAAGCCCAATTGGACCTTGTTAATTTATTATTGTAATGCAGTCAGGCTGCAGATACAGTAATTAATATGCCACTTTTTCTATTTTTTCTATCTGCTAAGTGCTGCAGCATGGGTTAAAAATGTGCTCTTAGTATGTAGGAGAATCTCACACTCAAGGATCAGCCTGGCTCTTTGACATGCCTCCTGAATATGACATATTCTACAGCTCTGCACAGAGGGCAGGGACATTGTTTAATTACAGAAATGTTCAGCAGGGCATGTGGGACCACAGGTTGTGTGAGAGCCATGGCCTGACATTGCAATACGCTGGCAACACAGAACGTTTTAATCCTTGATGCAGCTCTTAGCTGGTAAAAAAGGGCCATATTTCCTACTTTTTCAGTTTTCGATTTTCCTTTTGATCGTTGTTAAACATTTATTTTTACATAATATTTATTTAATTTATAGGAAAAAGTAGGGTGATTTTACACTGTGGATAATATTTCTTCCATGTCTTCATACTTTTGAGCAGTGATCTCCTAACTGTGGCCCAGAGGCCAATTGCAGCCCTTTGCTTGCCTCTATCTGGCCTTTGGAGCACTTTTCCAAGACACTATTCCTCCAATTGACACAAACAATGGGGCATAATTCCTGCTACTGACGTTAACAATGTGGCACCATTCCTCCCATTGACACAAATGATGGGGCACCATTCCTCCCATTGACACCAACGATGGGGCACTATTCCTCCCACTGACACCAACGATGTGGCACTATTCCTCCCCCTTAATACCAAAATGCATTTTTTTAACTCCCACTGACTACAGAACATTTTCTACTTCCAATGGCCACAGTCCGACTCCACTAAAGTCTGAAAGACAGTAAACTGCTTAGAAAGTTTGGAGACCCCTGCTTTTGAGAATGAACTATCATTTGACTCATTCCACTCCTTTCATGTGACAACTCTGGTGTTTGGCAATTTGCATATCACTGTCACATGGAGAAAGGGAGAGATTTTTCAGTACTGTCTAGAGTGATTTTGAGATTAAAGACGGCCTCCTTTACTTTCTTCCAGTAACTGAATAAAATGAACATCCAGGAGAGGGGATTCTACCAATCTACATGCTGTTTTGCATGCTTCAAAATGTCAGTGCAATAGCTAAAAAATTTTATTCACATGGTCTAATAAATGGTAACACTTTCTTTCTTTTTTGTTTACTGAATAAAATGATATGTGCTTAGGGTAGCAAACTGTTTTCCCTGCATGAATAAAGCACAGGTTTGATTTAGATTATTAAAAACATTTTTTTTTTTTCAAGTTTCAGCTTTTGATGTTTTCCAACATGCAGCAATATAATCTTACCTGATACGTCACTATCTACATTTTTCTGTACGACCTTGTTGCTTGCCATTTTCATTGCTGCTGTATAAAGTAATTTTCAGTGTTATTTATTGTAATACATAATAAAGTCAGCATTAGTTGATTATTAGTTCTACCTAGTATTTTATGTACTTTAAATTAGAGCCTCCTTAACAGATCTTAATGGTTACACTCCTCAAAAACTTTAAATGGTCAGATTAGTGAGCGACAATTTGCATCAATGTTATGCACATTTAATGTATCAGTCTACCCTAAAGTGATATTTTAGTTTGAGTTTGTTCAGCCTATTTCAGGGACAGTTCAACTGCAAATATTCCTGCCATAATTTCCAACTCTTTTCCTGTCCACCCGGTATGTTTGAGTGTTGCTGCCTACCTTTGTGTGATCCAGAAGCTCTTACTTCATGCTACATTAAATAAAATAAGTAAGGAAAATCCAACAGAGAACATGGTATCCCTGTTGAACAAATCAGGTGTACAGACCCAGGAACTCAAGTGCAAATATCTCAGATTCCCGCTAAAAATCTTAAAACGTCAAATTTCAGTCTTGCGTGAACCCATCCCTAAACATTAGATTACTTTTTTTAATGAAAGTGTGTAAGTGCTTTATACCAATTTATATTATTCTTCCCAGATGTAAGATAAGGGGAAAAATTCTGTATTAATATTATTGTAAGTAGTAATATACCTATTAATAAATATTAGTCAGGGATTATTTTAGAAAATTCAAAACATTCTGGTATTCATCTTAAAAATGCTAGTCATAATTTTATAGTCATTGACAATAAGAATTGTTTTAATCCTCTTCCAGTTAACATTAAACCCAAACATTTCATTCTTTAAGACTTTATATATATGCAAAAATGGTGGATTAGTTAAATTGAACAATGATCTAAAATTATACAAATTAAAAAAAAAATGATTTAAAACATAAAGATTTCATGATAATAAAGTCAGCACTTCCAGGCAAATAACTGATATGTATAATGTTGAAAACAATAAAAAATAATAGGTATTTTAAACAATTTACCAAAACACATTTCACCTTAACAGCAAAAATTACCCCTCTGATGAATGAAACAGTGCTGGACAGATCCTGAAACAGCACTGGATCCACCTTGACAGCACATCTCACAAATTCTATCTCTTACTGCATGTCCTACAGCTGCATACCTAGATGATAAACTTAGATGTGCAATGTGTATCAGACTAAAATTGTTAGTTGGCATCTCATGTTTTTCTGTTGCACATTTTTGTTCATTCAAATACTAGTTAGGTTGCAATGTTGAGTAGAATTTACAACTATTATTAGTAAGATTTACAAGTTACAAATTACAAGGTTATTCATGTTACCTTTTTTTTGCATCCAGCATATTATTATGTCTAGCACACCAAAAAATTGTGAAATTGGAAATGGGCATTATGACTTACCTTGTGCTGGAAGACATGTATTCACTATTAATAAGGCACATATTGATATCCAGAGGCCTCTGGAGGTCCCCATTTTTCTGCAGCTCATTAGATGAGCTGAATGTCCAAAGCTGGCACTGTTTCTGTGCACCAATTGTGGTATATATAGCAAAAAAAGTCAGTTCCTACAGTCACATGTTGAGGGCAGAAGAAACTAGAGATGGCCATTGACGTCAAATGCTTAACCTGTTAATCTATAGATCCAGGATGTTTTGCTAAATAAATCTTAGAAGTGATGAAGAGTCAATGGAAGAATTCCCCCAAACAAATGGTAAATATGTGAAGTACCTGCTGAAGAAGGAAAATACTTCAAAGAATTGTTTAGAATAGGATCTTCGAAGGAGTAATGTTAAATGACCCATGTGGTTTCTAAGAAAGTTGTGTACATACTTTAAGCTTATTTTATGGAAATAATATACAGTATTTATAAAGTTCAAAAAGGACAGATCCTGCACATGCTGATATGCAACAAGTACAAAGAGGAGTACTTCACCAGCCCATGGCGCTGTCCATGTATTCACCTCCTTTGTTTGTATGTTTTTTTTGGCTGAAATGTCCTGGTTGCTGCTGCTCCTCTCTCACTCCACTGGGGGGGGGGGGGGGGCGGATCAAAACAATTCAAATCTGTAAAGAAAAGCGCACGCAACCTCGGGCAATAACGCTTTAATAAAGGACAATAAAACAGTACATTGGAATTGCACTCACACTTTTCCTTTAAGACAATCGCTTTACAGCATTCCAACAGGAGCTACTCGCTCCTCCCGTCCCTCCAGATGGTGACTCTGCGGTCTCCTCATCCGCGGCTGCCACCGCTGTATCCCCGCTCTCCTTCACTTCCTGTGTTGCCTGGTCACCGGATGCCGGTTCTAGTGCGCCTGCACACTATACCAACGTGATCTACAGCGCCTCAGGAGAGCCTCAGCCAAAGCCGGAGCCACAAGTTGTACGGAGCTGCGAGGTGGGGGATTCAAGACACGGGTGCACTGCCTCTGCTGTTACTATGGACAACGCGTTTCGGAGGCTGAGCCTCCTTCCTCAGGTCCCACCTTGCTTCCTGCTAACGCCCTTCCCTATATACCCGGGATACCATCGGCCCTAATTATATAGTTGTGTATTCTTAAAGGGGCCAGTAACCGATAATCCTTATCCACCTTGGCTGGGACGGGAGAAGCAAGGGGCTATCCACTTTTAAAAAACATTTTTCTTTTTCTCCCGTCCCAGCCAAGGTGGATAAGGATTATCGGTTACTGGCCCCTTTAAGAATACACAACTATATAATTAGGGCCGATGGTATCCCGGGTATATAGGGAAGGGCGTTAGCAGGAAGCAAGGTGGGACCTGAGGAAGGAGGCTCAGCCTCCGAAACGCGTTGTCCATAGTAACAGCAGAGGCAGTGCACCCGTGTCTTGAATCCCCCACCTCGCAGCTCCGTACAACTTGTGGCTCCGGCTTTGGCTGAGGCTCTCCTGAGGCGCTGTAGATCACGTTGGTATAGTGTGCAGGCGCACTAGAACCGGCATCCGGTGACCAGGCAACACAGGAAGTGAAGGAGAGCGGGGATACAGCGGTGGCAGCCGCGGATGAGGAGACCGCAGAGTCACCATCTGGAGGGACGGGAGGAGCGAGTAGCTCCTGTTGGAATGCTGTAAAGCGATTGTCTTAAAGGAAAAGTGTGAGTGCAATTCCAATGTACTGTTTTATTGTCCTTTATTAAAGCGTTATTGCCCGAGGTTGCGTGCGCTTTTCTTTACAGATTTGAAGTATTTATAAAGTGACTTTCTGAATAATAGATGAATTTCATCGCTAAATGTGAAAAAAATTTGTGTAAATTTACCAGTTAACAATGGTAACATTTAAAAATGGTGGAATATTTCAAAACTTAAGAATGTATTTATTATAGATTGATATAGATTATAGATGATATAGATATAGATTTATGATGATCACACAACTGATCATAATCAGGGATGTGTATGTAAAAAAAAAGAGGAAAAAGGACATACAGAATAAAAAGTGAGTATTCAACTACTCTGTATAGTTACGTGGTTACATAGTTTGTACATCAGTCCATCCAGTTCAACCTATGTTGTGTGTGTGTGTTTGCTGTTAACCGTACATTGTATACCCCTGTATGTTGTGGTCTTTAAGGTGCCCATCTAATAGTTTTTTAAACTAATGATGCTCCCTGCTGATACGACTGCTCATGGAAGAGAATTCCACATAGTGTACCACTTAGATATCACAGAAGGGGTGGGTTTTTAATTTGTCTTAATAAAATAAAATATACATGTTCAGTGCCCAACAAATGGTACATTCACCTGAGGTATCTTAACTTGGTGCAGTTATTTTGGTCATTTTTGCATGAAGCTTGGTGCCAAAAGTGTTGGCTCCAGTTATTTTTGTACTTATTTGTCACTTATAAACAGTTGGCTATGACCCTTATCGCTCAATTAAGCCTAAACTTAAGGTAATCTATAATGTGTCAACACTAGAGGTATGTTTATAAGATAATATATAATAACATATAACTGTTGTTTAATAGATACAATCACAAAGGACAAACAGCTTTTGTACTACACTTTCCTCAAGGTAGCATGTATTTTTTTTTTCTACCAAAGATATTTAACTGATTTTATCAGTCTGGGCACCTATCTGTTAAATCTAAATTGCAGGCATATATAAAAGAAGATCTAAACCCTCTTGTATTCCATTTTATTATAACTGTACCATTTCCCTTTTTTATGTAAAGCACTGTACAAACTGTTTTTGCCATATAAATCCTGTATAATATTAAAACTAATATTAAATGAATACAGTTACGTAAAAAAGTGAAGTCTTTTATTAAAAAGCTAGTTTATATACCTAAATTTGACTTTTTCAAAGCTTTGTGTTATCCCCTAGGGCAGGAGCTCCCAAACTGTGGGTCGGGACCCACTGGTGGGTCGCGAGCTGTGTTTGAGTGGGTCGCGCTGAGCCGGAAATCACTGAGAGCGGGCCTGCTTAAATTGTGCTGTGCGAGCCCGCGCAAAATACAGAGAGCCAGAGCAGTCAAATCTCGATGGATTCAGGACCCTGCCCATGCATTTTATGAAGGCTGGTCTGCATTTCCTGTGAGGAGGATACTTGCATCAGTGAGTACATACTGTATGTGGGCTGTTATGTAGGTTGTAGGATATGTTCATGGGGTGCAGAGCCAGCTCCTCATCCTGCTGGCAGGAGCGGTGGTGGCTGGAGTGGCAAAGGGATCTTTCAGCTATAGTGGGCAGAGATGGCAGCCTCTGTGTCATAGGAGGACCAGGTGGCCCGGCGGTGTCAGGAGTTCATGGCAGCTTCTATTTTTAATTTAACATCCCTCTCCCTTTAAAATATGCATTATTATTACTATTTGCATTTATATAGCGCCAACAAATTCTGTAGCTCATTACAATATTCAATTACAAGCAAGTGGGTCACGAAAAATAACTGTATTCAGAAGTGGGTCTCGGCCCCAAAAAGTTTGGGAAGCCATGCCCTAGGGAGCTCAGACTTGGAGAAAATGGGGCAGCATTAGAGGCTAATCAAGTGTGATTAGAAAAGTACAATTTCTGGAAATGTTGAAGTTATAAGAAAAAAATGTTTTTCCTGTTTTTTTTTTTTTTTTCGGGAAAAAAAAAAAAAAATAAATAAGAATTGAAAAAAAAAAATACAATATGGGGTAGTTTTACAAATTGAAAGTAACTTTGTTACACTGGGAAGGTGAATACAGTGTACAGTATATAAATGTATTATGCTTGAAATAAAAGTACACCTTCTCCAGTAAATAAAATTAACTTGCTTTTTAAATTTGTATTTTCTAATACAAATGCAATAGCAAGGAAGATAATGATATATCTCAATACGTGAAAACAGGTAACCACCCCCCCCCCCCCCCTGTAAATTTAAAAGCTTCCTGCTAATATACATTTTCAGTTATTGACAGTGGTGATCCAGAAGTATATGTTGCTCTTGCAAGAACTTAATCAATCTTCTCCTGATTTTTAAGTGCCATTTGCTCCATAAATGAAGAGAATTTTGTAATTTTAGAAGGCCGTGGTTTGTAACACTTCCTAACTTAAAGATGCTGCTGGTGCGGGGCACATTGTTTTTTTATTTTTTAATAAAGGATTTGTCAAAAATGTGTGTACTGTCCTTATTTGCTTTTTACACTTTTTCGGTGAATGGGTAGGGGTACTATTTACCCAATACTCATTCACATGGGGGGCGGGATCTGTTTTGGGAATTTTTCAATTTTGGCGTGGAGTTCCCCTTAAAATCCATATCAGACCCAAAGGAACTGATATGGATCGGGGGGCCCCATGCTGTTTTTTTTTTAAATCAGCTGATGAGTCATCGGTTGTTAAGGACACGGCGGCCAGCTTCCCAGCCCACTGCTTAACAACCAGCTATCCTTCACACAGAATTCAAATTGGTTAATCATTTTTCGATCGATCCGAATTTGAATGGATCCAAAAATGTGGAATTTGTTGGAAAATTAATAAACAAAATGAAATTTAATGAAAACGAAAAACAAAACTAAATTAGTTACATAACAAAATAAAATTAAACAATGTTTTCAATTCTGCCGCCTTCCGCGGCTTTGCCCGGGTCTCCCGTCCCACCGGGAGACCCGAGCACCCAGCCGGCACGTCCGCCGGCTGGATGGAGTCCCGATCAAAGCCGGAAGGCGTAACCCGGAGGCGGAGTCCATGACGTCACGTCCGGGTTACTCTGCTGCTAAAGGCGGCAGATTCAAAAAGTGACAGTATTCAAAAATTAAGTTTTCTGTGTTTTAATACATGGAAGTGTAGTGGAGGGGTCTAGGGTCTTTTAGACCCTCGATCCCTCCATAAAGAGTACCTGTCACTGCATATTGCTGTCACAAGGGATGTTTACATTGCTTGTGACAGCAATAAAAGTGATCAGATTTTTATTTTTTTTTAAAACCTGTGTTAAAATTAAAAAAAAAATAAAATAAATAGTAAAAAAAAATAATTTAGCTGCCCCCATCACCGTTAGCTCGCGCACGAAAGAAAACACATATGGAAGTCGAGCCGCAAATGAAATTGTTGTTCAAACCACACATGTGAGGTATCGCCACGATCGCCAGAGCGTGAGCAATAATTTAAAAAAAGAGCTACACTCTAACTCTAAACTGGTAACCGTTAAAAAATGTTAAAGCGTCGCCTATGGAGATTTTTATTGACCGTAGTTTGTCGCGATTCCGCGGGTGTGCGTAATTTTAAACCATAACATGTTGGGTATCTATTTACTCGGCGTGACATCATCTTTCACAATATACAAAAAATGGGCTAACTTTACTGTTTAGTATATTTTAAATGCAGTGAAATGGGATTTTTCGTAATTTTTCCAAACAAAAGGTATTTGAAAGACCACTGAGCAAATACCGCATGACAAAAAATATTGCAATGACCGCCATTTTATTCTCCAGAGTCTTTGCTAAAAAAATATATATAATGTTTGGGGGTTCTAAGTAGTTTTCTAGGAAAAAATACTGATTTTAACTTGTAAATAAAAAGTGTAAAAAATAGGCTTAGTGGTAAAGTGGTTAAAGACTTATATGCAAGTTATTTCTATAAAAAGTGTATGGGGGCCCAGGTACTGCCCTGGGGAACATGTATCAATGCAAAAAAACATTTTTTTAAACAATCTTTTTTAAAGTAGCAGTGATTTTAATGATGCCTGAACAATAAAAATGAAAAAATTCCTTTAAATATGGTGCCTGGGGGTCCCCTTATTGTGCCTGTAAAATGGTGCATCTGTATGATGTATGTAGCCTGTTGCAGCAATACTGACATTTCTAAAGGAAAAAATGGCATTTAAACTGGCTTTAATGTATTGCCGGCTCCCAACAATACAGGAAAAAAAAAATGAAAACAAAAACGGTGTAAAATTTGACAATGGGCACTGAAAGCTGAAAATTGGTCTGGGCAGGAAGGGGGTGAAAGTGCCCTGTACTTAAGCAGTTAATGGGAACACTATGACAGAATTAAAAAACGCCCCCCCCCCCCTATCTATACCAGGCCCTTTGGTCCTGGTAAATATTTTAAGGAGAACTGTAAGCCAGAATTTAAAAAAGAATTGGCGAGGGGTTCCCCCCCAAAATCTATACCACATGACTTCATGTGACATCACGAGGGGTGGTGCTATTGGGTCCCGCCCCTTGCCTATATAAGAGCTGTCAAAGCAGAGAGAAGGTATTTGGCAGGAAGCCTCCCAAGAGGCAGAAGCATAGGTTTTTTTTTTTTCGGGTCCAGCGGGCGCTGTGATTGACGCTAGATTTACATCGAGGGACACTATTTCTTTAATTTGCATTTTTTAATAAAGGACTTGTCAAAAACTGTTTCCTGTGGTTCTTACTTTTTGACACTTTTTTGGTGAATAGATAGGGGGCTTCCAGATTCTGATAAACTCCCCACGGCAGACCCCCACAACCACACCCCAGGGTTGTCGGTAAGAGGCCCTTGTCCACAAAGCACCCTTCCCATGTTGAGGGCAAGTGGTCTGGTATGATTCTAAAGGCTGGGGGATGCTCGCTCACCCCCCCCCCTTTCCTGGCCTGCCAGGCTGCATGCTTAGATAAGGGTCTAGTATGGATTTGGGGGGGTGGGGGCCCACATCATTTCTTTTTAATTTTGGCATGGAGTTCCCCTTAAAATCTATACCAGAACCAAAGGGCCTGGAATAGATTTTGGGGAGACTCCACGCTTTTTTTTGTTTTTAATTCTGTCATAGGGTTCCCCTTAACCACTTAAATACAGGGCACTTTCACCCCCTTCCTGCACAGACCAATTTTCAGCTTTCTGTGCTTATTGGCTTCTATGGAAAAATCTTGGTTGGCTTGACATGGCACCGCGCACAGTCTTTAACATTGGCGTCTATGGGAAATCTTGGTCAGTTTGACATGGCACTGCTCCAGGTCTTTAACCACTTCAGCTCCAGAAGGTTTTACCTCCTTAATGGCCAGGGTCTTTTTTGCGATTCGGCACTGCGTTACTTTAACAAAAAATGTTGCGTTTGTGTGACGTTGTACCCAAATACAATTGATGTCCTTTTTTTCCAGCAAATAGAGCTTTCTTTTGATGGTATTTGATCACCTCTGCAGTTTTAGATGTTTCCCTATAAACAATAAAAGAGTGTCAATTTTGAAAAAAATGCCATATTTTTTACTTTCTGCAAAAACATTCCCAACAAAAAAAATTATCAGTTTAGGCCAATTTGTATTCTCCTACATATTTTTGGTAAAAAAAATCCCAAAAAGCGTATTTTGATTGTTTTTTTGGTAAAATCTTTGGTAAAAAAGTTATAGCATTTACAAACTATGGGATAGATTTTTGGAATTTTTATTTATATTATTGTTTTGTCTGTCATTCTCCCTGATGTAAGCACAGAGGCTATGCAATCCTGCTATGTAGGTTCGTATGTCTCTGTGATTACATCACACGCCACGCCCCCCCCCCCACAGTTAGAATAACTCCCCTAGGGACACACTTAACCCCATGATCACCAATAAAGTTAACCCCTTGCCTGCAAGTGTAATTTTGACAGTAACAGTGTGTATTTATAGCACTGATTACTGTAGTAATGTCACTGGTACCCCCAAAAGTGTCAAAAATGTGTGCCTTCCAGCATGAAATTATAAAGATCACATGCTAAGGGGCTGTATTTATTGGATAAGGGTAAAAGTTAGTATAATTTCATGCTGGAAGGGATTCATATTGGGGACACGTCAAATTCATTAAGAGCTGAAGGTAATTTTTTAGTCCAACCTCCAAGGGGAGTTATAAAAGAAAAAAGAAAGTTGGACGAGGTAGACGAGGAGGTAAACGAGAAAAGAGGAAGCAAGAAAGAAAAAACAGAGGTGAAGGGACAGAAAATACGATGAAAATTTACAACCTTTCATCGTATTCTCTTACAGGTGCTGAACTGGCGTTGCTAGAAAATGGACTTAGTTTCTCCCCTTCAGCAGCACCAAACAAGTTTGGTCTGTTTAAGGATCTGAATAAATTCATCCGTACCTTGACATTAAAGAGACATTACTCTGAATATGGGAAAGGTAAGGATATACCATCAGAAATTCCGGTAATCACAGAGCCTAACAATGAAAATGATAATGAAATGTTGTCCGTCCTACAGGAACTATGGGTAGAAGGGAATGTAGAGGGTTCTTTCGAGTTCAGTTTGGATCCAGAGGTTGTTCACACCAATCTCAAGTCTGCATCCACTTTCTTTCCCGTTCGGTCCAAGGGTCCCTATATAGAGACTTATTATCAGGCTGTGTATAGAGACCTAGCCCAGCTGTGTGATGATTTACACAAGAATAGAAGATCTCCAAATCTAACCAACCTAGAGAAACAAGCACTTAAAAACCTTACAGCTAATAAAAACCTCCTTATCAAGCAGGCAGATAAGGGAGGCAGCCTGGTGGTCATGAATAAACTCGATTATATACAGGAAAGTCATTGTCTGCTGTCAGACCCTGATACATATATGATGCTTAGATCTGATCCCCTCCCTGCCTTTCAACTTGAACTCCAGACCTTGGTCAACAAAGCATGGAGAGAGGGTCTTTTGGATAAAAAAGAGAGAGCATTCTTGCTTCCCCCTGTTGTTAGTACTCCGTATTTCTATCACCTGCCCAAGGTCCATAAATCTTTGACAAACCCGCCTGGCAGACCGATAGTAGCGGGCACGGAAGGGTTTACCAAGGGTCTGTCAGTATATATAGACCATTTCCTTCAGCCGATTTTGAGCTACCTGCCATCCTATATTAGGGATTCCAGTCAAGTGATTGATACCCTGAGCCACTACAAGTGGGAGGATAACTACATGTGGGCCTCTCTGGATGTATCCTCGTTGTACACCTCGATCCCGCACAACATAGGTCTGAGGGCCATTCAACATTTTTTAACTAGCTGTGGTAACATCAATTCCGAGCAGGCCAATTTCTTAGTTGACTGCACGGATTTTTGTTTATCACATAACTATTTTACGTTCCTGGACCGTTTCTATCTCCAACTCAAAGGAACAGCGATGGGGGCTAATTTTGCCCCCTGTTATGCCAACCTGACCATGGGCCACTGGGAGGAGTTGTACATCTGGGCCAACAATCCCTTTGCTTGACATCTCGTGTACTATGGCAGATACATAGATGATGTCCTGCTCATTTGGGATGGGGGCCCGGATGTCTTCTCCTCCTTTGTGGGCCATTGCAATAACAACGATATGGGTTTGGCTTTTACCCATGTTCTGGATGTGGATGAGCTGGTGTTCCTTGATCTGGTCCTATCGCATGAGGATGGCAACATCATCAGTAAGAATCATGTGAAATCAGTGGGAGGTAATTCTTACCTCCATTATTGCAGCTGTCACCACCCATCATGGAAGAATAACATTCCGAGAGGCCAGTTTAATAGGCTGAGGAGAAACTGTTCTAAAGATAGTGAGTACCTCTCTCAGGGAGTCCATATGTCTCAAAATTCCTAGAGAAAGGGTATCCATCTGTGTTGGTTAAGAAGGCGTTTGAAGAACAGATTGTTTCCAGCCGTCCCAAGGGATCTGTAGCATCAAATAAGAACACCAGTGGCGTTAGGTTTATCACAACCTTCAATGACCAATTCTCTTTAATTGGTAAAATTATAAAGAAACACTTTAACATTCTCAAATTAGATCAGAGATTGGCTCCCCTTTTACCACCTACACCTCAGATCACCTTTCGCAGGGCCAGAACGGTAAAAAACATTCTGGCACCAAGCAAACTCAAGAGCACAACGACTGGCCCCCTATCGGACATTAGAACATTCTTTGACAATCGAACAGGGGTGTTCCAATGCAGGAAGATGGGCTGTCTAACATGCCAGTTCATCCAACATGGACGGACCATGATCTGCGATGGGTCAGGCAGGGAATACCAGATCAAGCAGTTCATCACTTGCTCCACTGACTATGTGGTGTACGTTTTGAAGTGCCCATGTAATTTATTATATGTAGGACGGACTATAAGAACAATGCGAACCCGGATAGGTGAACACTGGAGGTTAATCCACAAAGGGTGCGATAAACAAAGCGTCCCCCGCCACTTCCTACAAGTCCACTAAAAAGATCTTAAGGCGCTTGAGGTAATAGCTATAGAATCCATCCCTAAAGGCACCTTGACTGACAATGAGAGATTCTCCCTCCTATGTAAGAGGGAGACCTTTTGGATATTTAAATTTGGGTCCTTGGCCCCTGGGGGCTTGAATGAGGAGTTGGAGGTACACACAATTGTGTAATCAGTCTGTGCGTTGTTTTTTTTTTTTTTTATATATATATATATATATATATACATATATTTCATTATTATTATTATCCTTACATCCAGTCATTTCTATTTGTATTTGCATTTATTTATTTAGTTATTTATTTATTTATTTATTTTTTATGCGTTTTTATTATGCGTTTTTCATTATTCCTTCTCATATTTGCAGTTTTATGTTTGTACCAGTACTGAATGCATATGTCCACTATCATTACCAACTGTTTATGCAGTAGCAATTGCTTTTATCTATGTTCCTTTTTATAATTTTCATAAGAGTGGTTGTTGAGGGGTTAATGATGATATCGAGACACTGGGTGCCCGCCCCCTCCTCCACCTTAAATGTTCAGGTTGCTGTTCCCCCCCGTGACTTTGACAAAGCACAGAAGTGCGAAACATGTCATCACGGCAACCCTGATGCTTTCCAGGCCGGGTCCCGATGCTTGCTGACGCCGATTCCGAGTAGCGGCCTCCGCTGTGGATACCTCTGGTTGGTGTCTCTGCGGCACGTCTACACTTCTTCGTGCAAGCAGCCACACTATCGGGTGGGAGGAAGCCACGCCACCCTACCGGCTGGTCTGGTCTGCTTTTGGCACATAAGATCCTTCTCCCTCCTGCCTGGTTCCCTGATGTGATCATCTACACAGTTCCGGCTCACCCAGCGGCTCGGTAATCCTGTGACCCCCAGCAACGCACTGTGGGCACAGATGGTGGGCATTGATGGGCACTGTTTTTTTTTACTTTTCTGTAATCAGGGCACTGATGATCAGTGCCCTGATTACCTGTTCTAGACTACCCTTTGAGGAGGAGCTGCTGATCGGCTCTCTTAGCCACACAGTCTGACAGTGTGAGGCGAGGAGAGTCGATAAACGGCACTTCCTCATTTACATGTTATTGGACACAGGCGAACACATGGGTAAAGAGCCATGTCATTGGCTCTTTACCAAGATCGGGGTCGCGCCATGTTGTAGCAGCATGGCGCAGCCATGATCGGCGCACTGCGCACCCCAGCGGGCGCGCGAGAGAGGCTGTTCTGGGGTGCCGTCATATGACGTCGTCCCAGAACGAGAGCTGCAACACTCTGCCTTCATTGGTGATGGTGAGCAGGGGGCAAGGGGTTAAACATAGAAGCCTGCTTCCTCTGCAAACTCCAGTGTTAATGTGGCATAAAAAGGTGCATATACAGTACAGCGCAAATGTTTTAGGAAGGTGTAAAGGAATACTGTCCAGGAAAAATTATTTAAAAAATATATATTTTAATTGTTTATTTTTAATAATTTTTATCAATATAGAAAATGCAAAGTGAACAAACAGCAGAAAAATCTAAATCAAATCAATATTTGGGGTGATTATCCTTTGGCTTCAAACCAGCAACTATTCTTACACTTTGTACACTTGCACAAAAGTCAGAGATTTTTTTAGGATTAGAGTCAGGTGTATGATTAACCAATTATACCACGCAAGTGCTAATTATCATTAATTTCATATGAAACAGAAACAGCTATGCCTAAGGGCTCTTTCACACGGCCGCTCCTCTTGTCCGCAAATCATCCTATTTTTTTGCGGATGATTTGCGGACATAATGTAAGTCAATGGCATTGCGGATGTCAGCGGAATACCATCCGCTGACATCCCATTTTCCTCCTTTCAGTTCTGTTCCGTTTTTTGGAACGGAACAGAACCCTATTTTTGTTCCGTTCAAAAAACGGAAAGGAAGGAAAATCAGATGTCAGCGGTGTCATCCGCTGACATCCGCAATGTCCATAGACTTACATTATGTCCGCATATCATCCGCAAACGGATGGGATGATATGCGGACACACGGAGCGGATGACAGAAATGTGGAAAAAAAAAAAAGTCCCGCAGCGGAGCTTTCACACGGAGCGGCCGTGTGAAAGAGCCCTAAAACTGGTTGAGGGACAGTCAAACTCTGCTACTAAGGTGAGGTTGTGAAAGAGAGTTTCATGTCACAGGTCATACACCATGGCAAGACTGATCGCAGAAATAGGACACAAGAGAGTTATACTGCATCAGCAAAGTCTCTCCCAGGTAAAGATTTCAAAGAGGACTAGGATTTCAAGATCTGCTGTTCAAGCTCTTTTGAAGAAGAACAAAGAAGGGGGCAATGTTGTGAACCATAGACACAATAGTTGGCAGAGAAAACTTAATGCAGATGAAAGACACAAGATGCTTAAGCCCGGTACACACGTAGCGATTGTCGGCCGTAAATATTCGGCCGACGACCGATCGGCCGATTGTAGGCTTGTTAGTATGATGCTTCCGACAGCCGACAGCGCATTTTCGGCCGAACAGAATCTGTCGTGCAGGCATTCAAATTTTTTGTTGGCCAACACCAGAACGGCCGATTGTTCGCCAGTCAGTACAGATTTCGGCCGACAGACAGCCGATTAGCAAGACTGGGCATGCTCAGAAAAGAAAAAAGACAAGGAAAGTTAACCATCACATGACATCACTTCTGCAGTCGGCTGTTGTTGACCGACAAAATTCGTGTGCAGTCTTTTGCAGTTTTCAACAGACACGACAGCCCTGGACAAAAGACGGCCGATCGTTCGGCCGACGATCAGTACGTGTGTACGGGGCTTTACTTCCCATTGACATCAGAAGATGTCCAGCACAGCCATCAGCACAGAACTGACGGAAAACAGTGGGACCCAGGTACACCCATCTACTATCTCAAGAAATCTGGCCAGAAGTAGGGAAAACAAAGCCATACCTCTGAGATGGAAACAAGTCCATGTGGCCCAACAATGCACAAAAACATAGAAACTGGGGTGCAAAAAATGGCAGCAAGAGAGTGCTGAGGGTAGGGCCCTGGCCCTGGAACTTCATTATAGTCGAGATGGGGGATGGGGCACCTATGAGGCATTGCAGGCTTTACACTGGGAAATTGCATTACTGCGAGCGACTGCTTGTAAGAAAATTCTCCTGTCACAGTCCCAGCGGATTTTCGAACAGGGGGAGCGTGTGGGCCATATGCTGGCCTGGCTGTCTAGGGAGCGTTCGGCTTCCACGGTGATAGCTAATATTAGGGACTCGGCTGACGGTTGCCACTCTGACCCGTCTGCCATCAACGCTCAGTTTGCCAGTTACTATGAGAACTTATATGTCTCTAGGGCATCTTATTCCCCTGCCAGCTTACACACCTACCTAGACACTGTGGACTTCCCTCAGCTGTCTGCTGCAGGCTGGGCAAAACTGGACAGTCCCATTACCCTGGAGGAGATTACCAAGGCTATTGCGGTTCTCCAGTCGGGCAAGACCCCGGGCCCGGATGGATTACCGGGTTTCTTTAAGTCCAATGTGGATGTGGTGGCAGCGCGTCTGCATTCTCTGCTGGGTGGGACCCTTGAGGAGGGCTGACTTCCCCCCTCCATGTCGGAGGCGGTGATAGTGGTCTTGCCGAAACCTGGGAAGGACCCAGAGCTCTGCTCTTCTTACCCCCGATTTCCCTGATAAATGTGGACGCCAAAATATTTGCGAAGGTCCTGGCTCGGCGGCTTAACTCGGTCATTCTGTCAATGGTACATGGGGATCAGACTGGGTTTATGCCGGGAAAGGGCACAGATATTAACATTCGCCGGATCTACACGCACCTCACTCACACTGGGGCGACGTGCTCTGCCGGTGTTGTGGCCTCTCTGGATGCAGAGAAGGCCTTTGACTCGGTTGAGTGGGGCTATCTTTGGGAGGTGCTTGCTAGGTTAGGGTTCGGTCCCACGTTTGTGTCCTAGTTGCGACTTCTGTATGCGGCCCCGACAGCTAGGGTACGCACCAATGGTGCTCTCTCCCCTAGTTATCCACTCCACTGTGGGACTCGTCAGGGATGCCTATTGTCCCCTGGTCTCTTTGCCCTGGCCATGGAGCCGCTTGCCATAATCCTGCGGTCTACCCCCGGCTTGGGGGGGGTTGCAGGTTGGCCCCTTAGTCAAGCGTATTTCTTTATCTGCGGACGATGCCCTCCTGTACCTCCCTGATTCAGCAGGGTTGTTGGAACTAGTGTTGCAAATTTTAGACCGGTACGGATTGTTCTCTGGTTTTATAATTTGGGATAAATATCTACTATTCTCCTTGTCGGCGGTTCCTCCTTTGGTCTGCTCTTTCCTGCCACTGAGATGGGTCACGAAATTTAGGTGGAAACAAAAAAGTGTGAGTAACTATTGTAACTCACGTGACCGCGCCTAGGATTAATAAGTGTAAATCTGAATAAATAAATCTCAAATAAATCAAAAATTGAGCTGCTAGTCAAAAAACAACAATGTGTTTGTGGAATGTGAAACAAAGGGGGACAGCGCTGAAAAACTGTGTGAATTCAATACATAAATCACAAATCATCCAAATAAATATATGATGAGTTACCTCAAGTGATATAACATAAAGTGACTGTGCAAAAGTGACTGTGCAACTATAAATGAAAAGTCCAAATACAAAAAAAAAAAAAAATATATATATATATATATATATATATATATATATATATATATATATATATGTAGTCCTTAAACTTGAAAGTGTAGGTGCAACTCTGCAATAAACAAATCCAATAGGTAGCAGTGCTTGGTGCTCAGAAAGATTGCACCCTTCATGCAAGGGAGGAAAAAAAGGAAGAAATCACCAGATGCCTCACACACTTACCAGATGACCCCTTGGGGTCTAGCACAGGCAAGTGGTAGCTTTCAAAGGGATCCCGGTATAAACCAGACGTGCTGAGGAGAAGTCGCTTCCGAATATCGTGAGCTGGGACCGGAGAGAGATCGTGTATGAGCTTGAGTGGAAATACCGAGGGCAACCTACACCAGTCCTTCCTATATAGCGGAGAGATTCCCGAGTTATAAAGTGAGCGGGAGACGAGAGTCTGGTTTATACTGGGATCCCTTTGAAAGCTACCACATGACTGTGCCAGACCCCAAGGGGTCATCTGGTAAGTGTGTGGGGCATCTGGTGACGGATTTCTTATTTTTTAGTTGCATAGTCAATTTTGTACAGTCACTTTATATCACTTGAGGTAACTCATATATTTATTTGTATGATTTGTGATTTATGTATTGAATTCGTACAATTTTTGAGCGCTGTCCCTCTTTGTTTCACACAAAATTTAGGTATCTGGGGATAGAGGTCCAGCAGGATCTCACCCTTTATTTGGACGATAATGTTTATCCTATCCTGCATCAGCTGGTTGTCCGCTGTCAGACATGGCAATCTCTCCCCTTAACTCCGGTGGGCAGGATCAACCTCATCAAGATGATTTTTCTCCCTAAGTTTTTGTATGTATTGGCCATACCCTGGTACATATACCCAGGGCTTTTTTTCTCAGAGAATAGGTGCTGGAACTCACCTTTCCCGCCCACAACTCCACCCACAACTCCACCCCAACTCTGCCCACAGCCCCATCCCCAGCCACGCCTTCCTCAGAGGTAAAAATTATACAGTTGCCAAAAGTGGGTGTGATTGAGGCTTAGAACTGCATATCGCAGAAGGCGCAAGGTTCAGAAAAGAGAAGCACACAGAGTATAGGACTCAGGAGTATGTATTGTGCAGTGCCGAGGAGTGCATATCATACAGGGTGCAGCAGCCATAAACATGTACAGTACAGAATATTAAAAGGTACAGTATGTACAATACAGCACAGCATCAAGGCTATGATCAGGCGCATGTAAGGTACACTGTACATACATAAGGCGTATGATACACACTCCTAACCACTACCCCTGTATACTGTGCTATACATTATATAATCATGACCCCAGCTCTTTCACCTGTTCACAAATCATCCCCTCCCCCCAGCTCTCTCATCTGTTCACAAATCATCCCCTCCCCCCAGCTCTCTAACCTATTCACAAATCCTCCCCTCCCCCCCAGCTCTCACCTGTTCACAAATCCTCCTCTCCCCCCCAGCTCTCACCTGTTTACAAATCATCCCCTCCCCCCCAGCTCTCACCTGTTCACAAATCATCCCCTCCCCCCCCCCAGCTCTCACCTGTTCGCAAATCCTCTTCTCCACCCCAGCTCTCACCTGTTCACAAATCATCCCCTCCCCCCAGCTCTCTCACCTGTTCACAAATCCTCCCCTCTCCCCCAGCTCTCTCACCTGTTCACAAATCCTCCCCTCCCCCCAGCTCTCTCACCTGTTCACAAATCCTCCCCTCCCACCCAGCTTTCTCATCTGTTCACAAATCCTCCTCTCCCCCCCAGCTCTAACATGTTCACAAATCATCCCCTCCCCCAGCTCTCTCACCTGTTCAAAAATCATCCCCTCCCCCCAGCTCTCTCACTTGTTCACAAATCATCCCCTCCCCCAGCTCTCACCTGTTCACAAATCACCCCTCCCCCCAGCTCTCACCTGTTCACAAATCATCCCCTCCCCACATCTCTTTCACCTGTTCACAAATCATCCCCTACCCCCAGCTCTCTCACCTGTTCACAAATCATCCCCTCCCCCCAGCTCTCACCTGTTCACAAATCATCCCCTCCCCCAGCTCTCACCTGTTCACAAATCCTCCCTGCCCCAGCTCTCACCTGTTCAAACCCCCCCCCCCCGAGCTCTCACCTGTTCACACATCATCCTCTCCCCCCCACACAAAAGGCTCTTTCACCTAGTCACAAATCATCCCCATCCCCCACCCCCACACAAAGAGCTCTCTCACCTTTTGACATATTCTCGCCCTCCCCCACAGCTCTCTCACCTTTTGCAGAATGCAGCCGGCACCGCTCTGTTAGCTGTGCCTGGGCTTTTTTTTAAAAGCTAGTGACATTTCCTGCAGCTCTGCTCCTCTCCGCCTATAAAGAATGTAGCAGAGAGCTGGAGGAGGAGTTTCACAGCACTGCAGTGAATCCCGACTCCGTGCTACACAGTGGGGACAGGCGGTGGGCGGAGTAAGAAGCCGCTGCCTCCCCAAGCCCCAAAGACAACAAAATGTTACATTTGCAGCGTCCAGACCAGTGACAGTCACATCCCTATTCAGCATCATGTGCCCTGGGTGCAGCGCCGACACTACCACACAGAAGCTGGTGGAGGAAGTGAGTCCTCTACCAGATTTAGTGTTAAGTGGAAGAGAACAGGGCTTGCTGCCAAAGGTTCCGGAACTCCGTTCCGGTGCGTTCCGGCAGAAAAAAAAGCCTTCATATACCTAATGCTTTCTTCCACAAATTGGATAAGATTTTGGTGGGTTTCATTTGAACGGGCTCGGACCCTAGGATTGCGCGGGCTACCCTTCAGCTCCCGTTGTCCCTTGGGGGGCTTGCGTTACCTAACTTTCGCCAGTACTACTGGGTAGCGGTGTTGGTCATGGTGCATTGGTGGTTCGCGCAACCGAGGGACAATCTGGCGGTGGGATTGGAGGCGGCGATCCTGGGCTCATATGCGGCGCTTAGCAATTTAGTTTACCGCGGTCCTAGGGCTGATGTAACGGTTACTACTCTTCGGGTGTGGGGGCTCATGTCTGCAGCTGTAGCTGATACCGTCTCCTCGCATACCCCACTTTGGGGCAACCCCAGGTTGCCGCACCTATGTACCTTACCGGACCTTAGCCTGTGGCAGAGGTACGGTATCACCAA
Source organism: Pelophylax lessonae (assembly GCF_965119305.1). Classification (NCBI taxonomy): domain Eukaryota; kingdom Metazoa; phylum Chordata; class Amphibia; order Anura; family Ranidae; genus Pelophylax; species Pelophylax lessonae. The sequence goes on along the minus strand of NC_138777.1, from coordinate 81,071,622 downwards.
ACTTCAGCACGTTATGCCTGATGGTCATTTGTTAGCCTTCCCGGACTTGCGCTCTAAGTTCTGCCTTCCCTCCTTCGTGCTGTTTAGGTATTTTCAGCTGCAACATGCAGTTCGCTTGCAGTTCCCTCGGGTTCTCTCACTTGCCCCCAACTCGGTGGAGCGCTTCCTTATCACCAGGAATGCTGATCGAATTTTATCCTCGGTATATCTTAGGATAGTTGGTAGGGTGGGGGGTGGCTGTGATAGACTCCTGGCTATTTGGAAAGCAGATATCCCCTCTCTAGATGCTGATGCTTGGGAGGAGGGGTTGGATTCTTATATATCCAGGATGATCTCTGCTAGGGATAGGTTTATCCAACTCAAATTCCTTCATAGGGTGTATTATATCCCCCAGAGGATAGCTAGGATTTTCCCGGGTAGCTCGGAGGAGTGCCATAGGGGCTGCGGCCAGGTTGGCCCTTTTTTTCATGTGGTGTGGTCTTGCCCGGTGGTTCAGGCCTTCTGGGGGGAGGTAGTTGCTAAAATACAGGCCATGGGGGCTCCCACGATGGTCCTGGATCCCCGTGTGTTGTTGCTGGGTCACTGTGAGCTGGTCTCTCCGAGGGTTCATATGCAGCTATTTGCGTTTTACCTCCTCTTTTACGCTAGGAAGGTTATATTACTCGGCTGGAAATCACCTAACCCTCCTCTGGTGTCCTCTTGGAGGGAGCTGGTTGACTCGGTTCTTCCCCTATACAGAATAACCTACATGAGTAGGGGGTGCCCTCAGAAGTTTGACAAGGTGTGGGGCCTCTGGGTGGGTACCTAGAGGTCTTATGTCCAGCCTGGATATTTACCTCTTGTGTTTCCCTTCCTTTCCTGCTGTTCACTCTCTCTTGCTCTCCCTCCCCCGCCCTCTCTTTTCTGACCCTCCTCGGTCACTCCCCTGATTGCTGTCTCCTGTCTCTTCTCTTCGCTTGCCTTCTCTTGCCTCCTGGTCCCCCTTTTCTGTCCCGTTGCCCCTCTCTGCCCTCGTGCTGAACGATACAATACATTGAAGTTGTGCCTTATCTTTTTACATTTGCCTCATCAACTGTTACTTTATTGTGCTCAATTGTGCCCTGTTACTCCCTCTAAAGCACTTTATACCGCTGTATGCCTTGCCTTGTACCATTGTACACTGTTGGATTTTTTCTGACCTGTATTTACGCTTGTTTTGGTTGTTTGTTGTTGTTTGAAACTGCATAAAATTAATAAAAATGTTTCTGTTAAAAAAAAAAGGAGACCCCCCCCCCCCCGGCAAGGATATTTAAAAGGATTTTTTCATTTTTATTGTTTCACTTTAACTACCTCAATACTGGACACTTAAACCCCCTTCCTTCCCAGACCAATTTTCAGCTTTTAGCGCTGTTGCATTTTGAATGACAATTGCGCAGTCATGCAACACTGTACCTAAACCAAATCTGTGTCATTTTTTCCCCACAAATAGAGCTTTCTTTTGGTGGTATTTGATCACCGCAAGGTTTTTTCTTTTTTGGTGCACAAATAAAAAAAGACTGAAAAGTTTGAAAAAAAAAGTTTTTTTGTTTTATGTTATAAAATTTTGTAAAATTTGCAATTTCCTGCACTGATGAGCACTGATGAGGCCGCACTGACAGGCACTGATAAGGAGGCACTGATGGGGTGGCACTGATGGGTTGTCACTGATATGCAGCACTGATGGGCACTGATAGGTAGCACTGATATGCAGCACTGATGGGCACTGATATGTGGCACTGATAGGTAGAATTGATATGCAGCATTGGTGGGCACTGATAGGCAGCGCTGATGGGCACTGATAGGCAGCACTGATGGGCACTGATGGGCGGCAATGATGGGCACTGACAGGTGGCACTGATGGGCACTGATCGGCGGCACTGATCAGCACTGATAGACAGCACTGATCGACACTGATGGGCGGCACTGATCGGCATTGATAGGCAGCACTGGGGGGCAATAATGGGAACTGGTGGGTGAAAGAAGAATTTTAGCAAGAGTTCTTCTTTATTAGTTTGTTTGAGCAATAGTTCAACCATTTTGATTTTCTAGCCGACATTTTATGAACATTGAAATAATAAGTGTATTTCTCATGTAGTTTGCTTATTGCCCTTATCTTGTACTTCCCAAGCAATAGCTGTACAGTTCCCAGACACAGCTGGATTTTGTCTCTCTACATAAAGTCATAATGAAACAATGTATTTTTGTGGGAACATTTTAGGTGACCAAGGGGAGGCCTAACTGTGTTCCCATTGTTCTCCTGTTGGGGATATTTTATCATATAAACTGTATGGAAGGAATAAAGCGCCAGATGACTTTGAGCAACCGAACGCTGCAGTTGTTTCTTTGTTCAGAGTAATCTCCGGGCCCGCTGGGACTTGTGGTGCACCGGGGCAGGCAGTCAAGTCTATACTTCACTGGGAGTGATCTAATGCCAACAGTTTTGGAGGTCCCACACCGGGATGGTCAACAACGCCCATGTCCGGTAAGTGTTGAAATTTTTCTCTGCCTTACCGTGACCTCTGGGTCCACGACCATATAGTCTAGAGTAATACCTGTTGGTTGTATAGACTTGATAAGTGTTCGGGGAACACTAAAGAGACCCTGGGAGGGTCCCAGGTCCTGAGTGACCTGAAACCTAGAGACATAGATCTAAGTGTTCGGGGAACACTAAAGAGGCCCTGGGAGGGTCCCAGGTCCCGAGTGACCTGATAGGTTGTGGAAACCTATAGACATAGATGGGATCTATGAGATATTGATCTATGAGATATTGAAATATTATAAACAGTACTGTGAAAATTGACTGACCGGTTGTAATCCACGAGACTCAGATCCTTTTCTTCCTTTTGCTTCTTCTTTCTGTCGCATAGAAGTATAAGATAATATGTGTATTGTTTGTCTATAATGGTAGGAAAACTTTCTTGATAGCCACTGTACCTGGGTGATATTGGTCAAGACTCGGAAAGGGTTTTTTTCTTTTTTTGTCCTAGAAGGGACACCCGAGTCTAAAAGTATAAGGGTTTAATTTATATACATCAGTGGCTTGAAGGAGGGTTTTGAAACCATAAAGGGTTACCATGGTAACAAGTGATTATGTGAATGTGTAAATCATAGAGACATGTCTTATTGAGTGAGAGAATATTGGTATTTGTTTATTGTCTTGTTATGTAAAATGGCCGGGAATATTTGGTGAGTAATATTCCTGGAAGTAAATTAAGGTAGAGGTTATTATTTCAGGACGGTTTACCTAAAGTTAGAGTATTAAGAATTAATGTACATTGTTATGTGAAATGTATTGAAGGTTTTAGCCTAGAAGATATTAAGAGTCAGGTATATTACAGAAAAGAAAGCTTTGTAATCTGTCCGTATTCTCTGTCAGGGAGAGATATTTGTGATATCCTTGGGAATGGGGAAAAGTCAGTCTAAGAACATCCCCCCACCCGAACCAGGGGAGACATGCAAAGCACATGTCGCCCGGGTATCGGGTGGATATACATATACAGATCCGTGGGTCGATAATTTAGCAATCTGGACAGAGATTAATAAAACAGACAAGAGGACAAAAAGGCCCAAAGGTAACCTGAAAGGCAAAGAAGCTCCAGGTTTCCACACCGTGGAGAAACGGAGATTCTGCTCAAATACAGAAAAATCACATCTGGGTCATTCGGGATGTCCACCCCCGTATGCCCCTGGTGCCCCCATTGCTAGTCTATATCCTTCACTTGCCACAGCAATCACCTGTAAGCAGAAGTCAAGTGAAACCGTCCTGGAATTTTGGACAAGGTTTAAAGATGTATGGAATCATGAGGCCGGTTTAAGTGTCACCAAGGAATGGCACAGCCTCATGATTCAGACATTTATCAATAATTTAAAGTCCCAATACATGGTGATTGTGAAACAGCAAGTTTCAGACTGGAAAAACAAAGACATGGATGGTTTCCAGGAAGCCATAACAGAAAAGGATGCAGCGGGATGTTTTGATCTCCCCAGAGAGAAACAGTCCATTGCTACATATTTTCAGACACCCTTTCAGGGACGCTATCAAAGTGGAAGAGGCAAGGGGGGATTCAGGGGCAGAGCAGGGCATTCTCAGAATAGGCCCCCTTTTAATAATAGATTTCTGCAAAGGAGTGGTTGTTTCAACTGTGGGGATCCAAATCACTGGAAAAGGGACTGCCCTTATGAGGACCGTTGTGTCAGTAATTCCCCCGCAGCTGACTAGCCACAGCAACAGAAGCCTAGAGTTAAATTTAACATTAACTAGCAGCCCCAACATCCGCAACAATGATGGTGCCCAGAAGGCGGGGACTCTGCATTTCCCCGTGTGTCTCTCAATTATCAACAACTGCCTATGATTTCACTTTGTGTAGAGGACTCTGCATTTCCCCGTGTGTCTCTCAATTATCAACAACTGCCTATGATTTCACTTTGTGTAGATGGCATGAATCTTCCAGTTCTCGTGGATTGTGGAACGATTTGCAGTTCCATATCACGAGAATTCTGGAATGGAGAGACATTAGAAGCCAAACCTTCAATGGAAATTAATGGGATCCCCACCAAGACATTTAGAAATCCCCCTTTACCAATTATAGATGAGTCAGGAGAGTACTCAATCATTTGGCACGGTTTCAGAATAATACCTAGGTGCCCACTTCGTTTGTTAGGGAGGATGGAGTCAGGCATACATTAGACAGTACAGCAGCACCTGGTTTTCTCACGGCCACCAGTGATTATTTTTGGAATTTACATGAACACTGGACTTCATTTGCACATTCATATATTTAGCTTTTTTTTCTGGTGGAGTTGTTCACGGAAAACACATTATATTGATTTGCAAGAGTAACCAGAGACTTTGTTCACTCACATTTTCATTTGTTTCAAATTGTTTGTACACTATTTTGTATGCATGATTGACATTGTTCATTTTATTGCCATTTAGTAGCGCATCAGACTTTTTTACACTATTTCATTTATACACCTTTGGTAGCAGCACACTCACATTTATCAGCGCACTTTTTCATTCATATACATTAGACAGACTCTTGGCCGAAGGTACATTTAAAATAGTATTACCTCACGAGATAACATGGCGCCCCTGTTTTTTTGTTGTTCTGAATATTCATTTTCCAAGCTAGACATACATAATTGTTTGAAACTGCGATGTTGGCTTTGACGTTGGTACATTTCTAGGGAGAGGTGGTTCCCACATTCCTAGGGAGGGGGGTCACTCTTGCGCAGAGCCACACATATGCAATTATTTTTTTTATGGAATTTTTGGACTTTTTCCATTTATACATTTGTGCATAAAGCATAGGAACCTCTGGGAAGAGTAATAATAGTGAACAAAGACAGTTTTTATCAGGCAAAACATAGTTCGCCGTAGTCGGCAAGATATTTTGAGGTTATTTTTTATAGAGTTATAGATAATGAGAAATTACATTTTACAAATGGGTCCCTTGTGTCCCTAAATGTAAAAGGGAGCTCTGGTGCAAAATTTAGAAAATTGGCTACTTGCCAAGAAAGGGTTCAAACTTAAATATCTTCGTTCCTGTTATAGTTATGGAATTTATTTTTGTACAGAAAGGGTTACCACAATTAGTGTGACCATTGGACCCTATTGGCACCGAGCCAAAAGTTTCAAATCAGATTAACTTTTTATCTGATTTCAGTTTTTGGGTGATATTTTAGGGGTGTCCTCTATTAAGGGAGGGGAACCTCTGGACAGGTTTTTGTTAGATTGGCACAAGGCCAAAAAGTTTTTTTAGTAAGATTGGCACGGAGCCAAAAAGTTTTAGTTTTATCTGACTGTAGTATGTAGCATGCAAATTGTATCCGATGTGCCATCTCTACTGATAGCCATGCCATCCGATGCTACCCACTTTACAGTGATTGGTTGAAGCAATGCGTTTTTTTTTTAGCGTCCTAGTGGACGAGGAGACACAGCCATCTTTGTTTCTTGTTTTGTTTTTCAGTCCAGGTAACTGACCTGGTGTAGAAATGCCTCATGGTTAAGTAGACAGTTTTAGTTGTCTGCTCTATAGTTCTCCAGACCACGCAAGAGGGGATGGACACCTGCTCATGCGTCAGTCCCGCTACAATATGTGGATAACATATGTAGTCACTCTGTGGAGGCCAGTCAGAGCGAGTGAGTTCATTGAGAAATTTACATGTACAAAGTGTCACAGGAATAATGACAATGGTGTCAGGAAAGTGTTGTTTACCTTGGTTTTGTTCTCACAGAGGGGTAAAAGGAGAGTCAGTCACGTGGGTCTTGCCAGCCCACAGTGGGTCTTGCCCCCCACAAAACCAGGATCATTGATTGCAATGGATCCGACTGCTCCTATTTTATGACAACATTTTGAGACAAGCCACAGGTCCAGAAATGTCACCAGTAATGTTGAATGCGTTTGTGTATCTGAAACATTCTATGGTTGTAGCGCCTGCACTGGGCCTCCCAAATCATGGAAAAATGTTTTGTGTTTATGCAAGGGACAATTGTAAGACCATGGCAGGTGTACTTGCCCAGGAGTATGGTGGTAGACTTTGCCCTATAGTTTTTGTCCAAAGATGGTCGCAGTCCAGGTCTAAGGCATGCCTGAAGTGACTCCAAATATAGCACATAGCATCTTGTGAGATGGTAATAGGGATGGCCACATCATTTGCCCTAGGTAGGCCAAAGTTTTAAATGGGTACTGGGATTAAAGAGTGTGTTACACCACAACATGATTGTATAGACATAATATATCAGGACAGCCATAGAGGGAACAGAGGATGGTTTTGTAGATGGTTCCTGCACCAGGCCAAAAGATCACACATTGTTAGAGCTACAACGCATGCTACAGAACAGGTTTTAAGGAAATAGGTGATGGTTTAGAAAAAGTTGAGAATGGCCTTTTTCTAAAAGAGGGGAGATCTTGTATCCCCGCAGATAACGCCCTTCTGTCTATTGCCTAGTATGATGGAATAGGACACAGGGGGTGGGAAAGAACATATGAAGTATTACTGAAGCTTTTTTACTGAAGTTTTTTTTGCATTTACAGGCCTAAATTAGTGAAAGCAAATGTCCATTTACAGGCCTAAATTAGTGAAAGCATATGTTGCGAGGTGCATCACCTGTATTAGGAACAACACAAACAAACACATAAGGCCAAACATGAACATCTACAAATAGATTTCACACATAAGCCCAACACAGGGTAGAAACAAGAGTTAATAGTGGACATGTTCAGCAGATGAGTGGAAGCTTTTAGGGCCACAAAAGGGAGATGCCCACACGGTGGCGCGCATTCTCAATCAGGAGATTATTCCTGGATGGGGATGCCTGCTTTGAATTAGTTCTAAAAATGGTTCAGCTTTAATATTAAAGAGAATGTCAGGAACTAGTTAAAATCCTGAAAATAGATTATCATCCACAGAGTTCAGGTATAGTGGAAAGGATAAATAGGACAATCAAAGACGAGTTGAGAAAAAGTAATTGGAATTTTGAATCAAGTGGAACGAAAAAGTTGCTCGCACCTGTCTTTTCTTTTTACAGGTATCAACCCATTACTTGAAGGAAGGAGATGAAGTAGTGATCAAGCTGTCGCCACATCACAAGACCAAGGGTGGATTTCGTTTTGGACCAAAAGATAAAGGTAGTCGCAGTGACCAGAATCGCTGTCCTTGTGGAAAACCAACAAGCCCGGATCCATGCCAGTCGAGTAAGGTGGATAAGGCTCGAAGAGCGAGCGAAGCAGGTGTTATAGTCTCTGAAAATTAGCAAAATGACTGTATTCATAGCAAGGAACTTTGGCAAGCTGTGGATTTTCTTGATGGCACTAGTATTTTTAGTGTTCATCCCAACCTGAATCATAACTAACTGTATATATCACTAAGCGGCTCTGGGGCCCCTTGGAGGAATTTGTGGGACACCTACAGTCACCAGCCCAGACATAGTATCAGAGACGCCTCAGAAAAGGAATAAAAGAGCCCTGTCCCACAGTTCACCTTCCCATGACACAGACACAACTTTGGTATAATGATGGGAGATTAGGCCCAGGAACTGTATTTATATGTGTCACGGACAAATATTGGGGAGACAATTGTGACTATTGGGGATTAGTGGTTTGGAACACGGGAGACGATTAGGAGTACAAACCTACTACTAGCAAAACACTTATAAGCAGAATGACAATTGTTAAACATGTTCCCGAGCAATTTAGACTGACCATAGGAAATCCTAGTCCAGAAGATAGTGGAACTTACGTTTTGGGTATCTGGTAGAGATCAGGGTACACTAGCTTCAAAAAGCCTTTTCAGCTAAGAAATATGTATGGCTCTTCTGAATGGCCATCACAGGTACAAGAGACAAATCTTTTAAGGCCCTGTGTACAGACTTTGGGAGAAAAAGCAGCTATAGCAGATCCCACTTTTGAGGATACTATGGCCATAGAGACAGGGTTCTCTGATGTAAACTTATGGTTAGAATGGATGAGGTATAGTGCTAGCTCACATAACATGTCAGATTGTTATGTCTGTGGAGGAGCTAGGCCACACTTGGGTACGGTGCCCCTTAACATCCCTGAGAATGTAGAAACTTGTTTTACCAATACCTCTAGTAACCATTCTAACTGTGAAACATGAAAAAAAGAATATCCCATTATAACTAAAGAATCTAGGCCCACTGGATCTATCACCATTTACCCAGGTAGCTACACATGTTATTCCAGACACAGTGGTGGGGGTAGATTTTTAGGAAATTTTACAGAGGGTTACCGCTCCACCTACAGGTCTACTGTTATAGAGAATCAAACAATGTCTTTGGGAGACATATATTGGATATATGAAAATAAGGACTAGGCTGTCCAGGAAGTGGACAGGACAATGTGCCCTTGCTAAAGCAATAATGCCCTACACATATTAACTGAAAATGAGGTAAACACATTAGCTTAAGGGAAACACTAGAACTGCAGGGAAACAAAAAAGAGAGGTACCCATGGGTAGTTTTGACCCACATGTTTATATAGATGCCATAGGTGTTCCAAGAGGGGTCCCAAATGAGTTTAAGACCCGAGATCAGGTAGTGGCTGGATTTGAATCATTGTTTCCCATAGTTACAATTAATAGGAATGTAGATTGGATAAATTACATTTATTATAATCAGCAGAGGTTTGTTAATTACACGCGAGATGCCCTCCAGGGAATAGCAGAACAATTAGAGTCCACCTCACAAATGACTTTTCAGAATCGGGTAGAATTAGATACAATGCTTGCAGAGAAAGGAGGGGTCTGTCACATGATAGAAAAAAATAGGTACATGCTGCGCATACATCCCCAGTAATACTGGTCCCAATGGAAAGGTCACATTAGCTATCCGAAAGCTAGAGAGTTTGTCGGTTGAGCTTAAGAAGAATTCAGGCCTTACCAATCCATGGGATGAGTTTTTATCTGGATCAAGTATTTTGGATGGTTAAAGGGGATCACTACCAGCATAGTCTTAGTGGTAGTTTTCATTTTATTTTTGTATGCATTTGTCAAGTGCGCTATGGTATGCTTAGCAAAATGTGTTACACCCACTCCTCATATGTATACGCAATACTTACAGACTAGACGCCATGGAAGAGATATCGCTTTATAGGGAAACATGTTCATGTTTTAAGAACAACTAGAAGCTACCTCCCAGATGACATTCCAGAATAGAATGGCTCTGGATATGATCCTTGTACAAAAAGGTGATACTTGTGTATATATTGATAAAGTAGATGGTTGTTGTATTTACATTCCTGATAGTGCTGGCCCTAGGGGTAAGTTCACTCCGGCCATTAAGAATTTTGGCATTGACAACCATTGGGATCAATATTTTAGGTGATGTAATAGTTGGAAGAAAGCTTTGGTATAGCTAGGAATTATTATTATAATCGGTATCAACATGCTTTGCGTGGTACCCTGCTTTAAGAAAATGCTTAACAAAGGTATAGACAATTTATTCATGTATAACGGTAATGTTGTAGGACTAGATCTAACCACCCTCTTACATCACACTTCACCCCATTCCTTATACTATAAAGGTTAAGAGAAAATCATTGTAAATAAATTAATGGGGATTGAAAGAAGAATTTTAGCAAGAGTTCTTCTTTATTAGTTTGTTTGGGCAATAGTTCAACCATTTTGATTTTCTAGCCGACATTTTATGAACATTGAAATAATAAGTGTATTTCTCATGTATTTTGCTGAGAACAAAATCTAGTTGGGTCTCAGTGTTCTTTTATTGCCCTTATCTTGTACTTCCCAAGCAATAGCTGTACAGTTCCCAGACACAGCTGGATTTTGTCTCTCTACATAAAGTCATAATGAAACAATGTATTTTTGTGGGAACATTTTAGGTGACCAAGGGGAGGCTTAACTGTGTTCCCATTGTTCTCCTGTTGGGTATATTTTATCATATAAACTGTATGGAAGGAATAAAGCGTCAGATGACTTTGAGCAACCGAACGCTGCAGTTGTTTCTTTGTTCAGAGTAATCTCCGGACCCGCTGGGACTTGTGGTGCACCGGGGCAGGCAGTCAAGTCTATACTTCACTGGGAGTGATCTAATGCCAACAGTTTTGGAGGTCCCACACCGGGATGGTCAACAACGCCCATGTCCGGTAAGTGTTGAAATTTGGGCACCACTGGCAGGCTCTCTGAGCCCTGACTGCCATCCCTAGTGGCCATGGTGGGCATCCCTGGTGGTCATGGGTGGGCATCCCTGGTGGCTCTAGTGGCACCCCCCCCCCCGGGCTGCACTGGTAATCAATGTTCTGATTACCAGCACAGACCCCCCTGTGATCAGTGAGTAAATAGAAAAACTCACTGATGCCCTGGCTGCTGCAGCACAGATCGTCTTCTTCTCCTCACTGACAGGATCTGTGTGAGGAGAAGAAGAGATCAAAGCCGTTACAACGGCTGTATTTACATTACATGATGGCTGTGATTGGACACAGCTGTCATGTGATCAGGAGGGCCAATCACAGGGCCCTCCTGCCGCAACTTGTTGCTCTGTGTCCGAGGGACACAGGCACATCAAGATTGTGCCGCTAAAATTTTGCATGTGGTGTTCCTTTAGAATATTGGGGGGTACCCTGTACCTTTTTTTCCGTTTGTTTTGTTTGTTTTTTTTTAGCATGTGGTCCTTCCTGATATCTAATATAGGTCAAGGTCTAATATGTATTTGGAGGAGGAGCCCCCACTTTTTTGTGTACGGTTCCTCATTGATATTTACACCAAACCCTCAAATATTGTAAGGCCAGCCATAGACGGAGCAATTTTCTTTCCAGCAACACCACAGTGTTGATGGGGGAATCCCTCTCGCAGAGCCATTGTGTTCTCCTGCTGAAGGGGGGGGTGGGGGGTAAGCTGCCAGGAGGACACAATGATTACTGCTAGTGGCTATAACAGCCACTAGCAATAATTGCATGTAAAACCCAACAGATTGGTTGTACCCAAGTTGATCGATCAATCAACATCAACTTGGGTGCATTTAGACTGCCAATACATGGTTTGAATCTCGGTTCAGCAGGGACCAGCCAAGATTCAAACTGTCTATGGCTTGCTTTAGAGTTTGGTGTAGATGAAGTGATGCCCAGCAATATTTTTTTTTAATTATTATTCTGGCCAATGAAATGAAATAATGTCCTAGCGCTAAATGTGACTAATGTGCCTAAACATGTTACATGCATTCAGTGCCGGGACAAGGTTATCCAGCGCCCAGGGCAAAGAAACCAAACTGCTCCTCCCTCCTTCCCTTAGGGTTAGGGTCAGGGCAAACACATTCCTGCAATAAACCACTGTGCCCAGGGCAGCCTCTCCTCCTGCCCACCCCCTGTCCCGGCCCTGCATGCATTGACAAGTGTCAAGGATTTTTTTTTCTGCCAAAATGTAGTAAAGATGACCAAAGCATCCAGTGTGCATGAGGCCTAATAAACAGACACTCACCAGTCCAGGGATCCAGCGCTGTCCTCACTAAGGGTGGTTCTTTGCTTCTCTTTGGGTCCTCCCTGCCACCATGTTAACTGTGAGAAGCTGGCTGTGATTTCTTGCAGCCTCACAGCCGGCTCCCCACTGTGCTGCTGCCTACGTGGCTCGCAGTCTCACAGAACCTGTGACATGTCTCGGGGGGCTGCTGGCGGTGGGGTGGGGGAAGTAGTAAACAGTGAGACTTCTGATTTTAACTGAAGTTTTACTTTAGGAATCAGAAAATGTTAATAAAAGTTACTTTTGAATTAAAGCTTAAATAAAATTAAAAAAAAAACACCAGTATTGTGGGAAAATAAAATGTTGGGGGGGGGGGGGGTAGGTTAGGATTGTTTACGGGTAATATGTTCCTGCAAAGTTAGTTTTTTCCAGCGTATTTGATATGTGAGCTCCATACTACTGACACAATCCCACCACAAGTCATGGTTCTTGCAAGTAAACTGCAAGAACCTTCCCCAGAACAAATATACTGCGTCAGTTCCATACTCTAGCTTTCATCAAAACATGCTGCCCGTTGATGGGACCTTTCAGCCAGAGCAATAAGGCAGATCATAAGTGACGTACATGATTTCTTTCCTTAAGACAGATAACTGTGAAAACAAAGAAGAAGCCTAAGCCCCTTTTTTGTTCAATACAATATTATAAACATAAGCTTACAAGCAATTTTGTAAGTTTTTTTTTTTTTTTTTATTAGAATATTTAAAGGAAAAATAATGCAAGTACTCTCTGTTAATGCAGAAAGGAGACAGGGCAAGAAATGGCAAACAATAAAAAAAGGGCTGAAAAAAAGAATTGTTATTTATTACTTATTTATTACTTACCTGTGCAGAACTCGCTAAAATCATGTAATATGTTTTTCCTATATGTCAGTGCCTAGAATGATATTGAAGTGTTATAAAAAAGACAAGCCCCGATTAACATGTTCAACATGCAAAATTATTTTCTTTTTTAAGATACATATACATGTCAAGTCCTGTACTACAGCTATATTGTTAATTAATTTTATTTTTAAGCTGGGCATGACTACTGATCATGTGGCCCCTATACCAAAATGTTGCCCCGCCTGCCATGGGACCACCTTACTGTCATTGATCTTAAAGTGTCTGTAAACCCTAAACATTTTAGTTAATTCTCCCAGGTTTCTCCTTGGGACTTTCATTCAGCCTAAGTTATATACCACACAATTATTTTTAATATATATACTGTATATATATATATATATATATATATATATATATATATATATAGTATCTCACAAAAGTGAGTACACCAATCACATTTTTGTAAATATTTAAATTATTATATCTTTTCATATGACAACACTGAAGAAATGACACTTTGCTACAACGTAAAGTAGTGAGTGCACAGCTTGTATAACAGTGTACATTTGCTGTCCCCTCAAAATAACTCAACACACAGCCATTAATGTCTAAACCGCTGGCAACAAAAGTGAGTACACCCCTAAGTCAAAATGTCCAAATTAGGCCCAAAGTGTCAAGATTGTGTGTGGCCAGTGGCCACCATTATTTTCCAGCACTGCCTTAACCCTCTTCGGCATGGAGTTCACCAGAGCTTCACAGGTTGCCAGTGGAGTCCTCTTCCACTCCTCCATGACGACATCACATCACAGGGCTGGTGGATGTTAGAGACCTTGCGCTCCTCCACCTTCCATTTGAGGATGCCCCACAGATGCTCAATAGGGTTTAGGTCTGGAGACATGTTTGGCCAGTCCATCACCTTTACCCTCAGCTTTTTTAGCAAGGCAGTAGTCGTCTTGGAGGTGTGTTTGGGGTCGTTATCATGTTGAAATACTGCCGTGTGGCCCAGTCTCCAAAGGGAGGAGATCATGCTCTGCTTCAGTATGTCACAGTACATGTTGGCATTCATGGTTCCCTCTATAAACTGTAGCTCCCCAGTGCCAGCAGCACTCATGCAGCCCCAGACCATGACACTTCCACCACCATGCTTGACTGTAAGCAAGACACACTTATCTTTGTATTCCTCACCTGGTTGCTGCCACACACGCTTGACACCATCTGAACCAAATAAGTTTATCTTGGTCTCATCAGACCACAGGACATGGTTCCAGTAATCCATGTCCTTAGTCTGCTTGTCTTCAGCAAACTTTTTGCGAGCTTTCTTGTGCATCATCTTTAGAAGAGGCTTCCTTCTGGGAATGACAGCCATGCAGACCAATTTGATGCAGTGTGTGGCCTAGGGTCTGAGCACTGACAGGCTGACCCCCCCCACCCCTTCAACCTCTGCAGCAATGCCGGCAGCACTCATACATCTATTTCCCAAGGACAACCTCTGGACATGACGCTGAGCACGTGCACTCAGCTTCTTTGGTCAACCATGGCAAGACCTGTTCTGAGTGGAACCTGTCCTGATAAACAGCTGTATGGTCTTGGCCATCGTGTTGCATCTCAGTTTCAGGGTCTTGCCAATCTTCTTATAGCCTAGGCCATCCTTGTGTAGAGCAACATTTCTTTTTTTCAGATACTTCAGAGAGTTCTTTGCCATGAGGTGCTATATTGAACTTCCAGTGACCAATATGAGAGAGTGAGAGCGATAACACCAAATTTAACACACCTGCCCCCCCCCCCCCATTCACACCTGAGACCTTGTAACGCTAACAAGTCACATAACACCTGGGAGGGAAAATGGCTTCTTGGGCCCAATTTGGACATTTTGACTTAGGGGTGTGCTCACTTTTGTTGCCAGCTGTTTAGACATTAACGGCTGTGTGTTGAGTTATTTTGAGAGGGCAGCAAATTTACACTGTTATACAAGCTGTACACTCACTACTTTACATTGTAGCAAAGTGTCATTTCTTCAGTGTTGCTATATATATATATATATTGCTATAATATATATTACAAAAAATTATCAAAAATGTGAGGGGTGTACTCGGTTTTGTGAGATTATATATATATATATATATATATATATATATATATATACACAGGGTATGTGTATAGGAACCTTCTTCCCTCAGCCAGAACACAGAAGATGGGTTGTGGATGGGTCTTCCAGCATGACAATGACCCAAAACATACCGCCAAGGCAATCAAGGAGTGGCTCAAGAAAAACATTAGGGTTATGGAGTGGCCTAGTCATTCTCCTGACCTTAATCCTATAGAAAATTTATGGAGGGTGCTGAAACTTCCAGTTGCCAAGCGACAGCCAAGAAACCTTAAGTTTTTAGACAAAATCTGTACAGAAGAGTTAATCACTGAACTGCAACTAAATTTATAACATTTGTACCATCTGTTTTTCTGGATGTTTGGTTGATTTTCTGTCTCTATCATTTAAAATACACCTATGATAAAAATTATAGACCATTTCTTTGTAAGTGGGAAAATTTACAAAAATCTGCAGGTTATCAAATCATTATTTTCTCCACTGTATAAACCCAAGCACTGTCAGTGTTGATGGGGATATCCCTCCTGCAAAGCTATCGTGTTCTTCCAGCAAGGGGAGCCGCTGGCAATAATCCCATGACAAAATGAACAGGCTGGTTGTACCCAAGTTGATTGAAAGATCAGCTTGATTGCAATAAGCCTGCCAATACAGTACTTTCAACCATCAATCTAGTGGCTATGCAAATATAGAGTTGAAATAATGTGTATGGCATCTGTCCCGAAACCAGGAGGGGAAGGAAGGGGACTTTGAACGATGCCCAAAAGATCATGCAGTTATAAAAAAGAGAGAAATTTTAAAATGTATTAACATAACATATTAAAAACATTCCCAAAAATGGGAGTAAACCTCCCTGGTGGTCTGATTATGTCAGGATTTCTGTGCTAAAAGCGGTGCATTGTTTTTCATGGAAATCTGTTGTTTTATATTTTAAAACTCACCTTCCCCTGCGATCCCCTGCCGTCCTCCCCCGCCGTCCTCCAGCCATCCTCCCCCTGTCCTCCCTGCCGATGCCGACACCTGTCTTCCGGTTCCCTTCCCTGCGAGCGTTGCGATGCAGGAGGGTGAAACCGGCGGAAATTTCAAAAATGTAAATACACTAAATGACATGATACAAAGCTGTGATCCTAACGGATTACACTGTATCATGCCATTTCACCCATTTCACCACAGGATTGCACCTGGTGATTTTTCCAGTGCCCTGCCTGTACTTTTCCAGTGCTTTGTGCCTGGAAAATAGAGAATGACCATGGCATCCAAAAAGCGTTCTTTTTGCACGAAAGTGCTTTTAGACGAACTGGACAGCAGCGACAGCGAAACTGAGTTACTTGAAGAACTGAGTGATAGCGATTTGTGGGAAAATTCATCATCAGGTACGGAAAGTGACGGCAGCGACGATTCTGATGTCTCTTTCTGGCTCATAGCTCAGTTGGAAATTCTAAAGAATCATATGATATACTTCTCAAATTCCACAAGCTCTGTGTCAGAAAGACCTGTATACCTATTTTTTTTTTTAGCCACTTGCCGCAAGCAGATTTTGCGGGGGTATACCGGGATGATGCCTCTAGCTAGAGGCACCATGCCGGTACCGTGGTTAACAGCCGATGGTCGGCTTTCCGTCGGTAATGACCGATGCAGCTCAGGAGCCGCTCGATTGTTACCCGGGTGAGCGGGAGGGGACGTCCCCCCCTCCCACGCCTTCCGCGACTTTGCTCGGGGCTCCCATCCCACCGGGAGCCCCGAGCACCCAGCTGACACGTCCGCCGGCTGGATGGAGTCCCGATCAAAGCTGGAAACGGCTTTGATGGGGTCTCCGATGACGTAACCCAGAGGCGGCGTCCATGACGTCACTTCTGGGTTACTCTGCTGCAAAAGGCGGCAGATTTAAAAAACGGCTGTATGCAAAAACGCCGTTTTCGGCGTTTTGCATACATGGAAGTGTAGTGGAGGGGTCTAGGGTCATATTCGCAGCGTTCCCACATCGCAGAAGTGTGAACCGGCACTCAGACCCTCGATCCCTCCATAAAGAGTACCTGTCACTGCATATTGGTGTCACAAGGGATGTTTACATTGCTTGTGACAGCAATAAAAGTGATCATATTTTTTTTTAAAAAAAAAACCTGTAATAAAGTTAAAAAAATAAAAATAAATAGGAAAAAAAAAAAATTTTAGCCACCCCCGTCACCGCTAGCACGCGCACGAAAAAAAAATGTATACGAAAGTCGAGCCGCGAATTAAATCGCTGCTCAAACCACACGTGAGGTATCGCCATGATCGCCAGAGCGTGGACAATAATTTAAAAAAAGAGCTATACTCCAACTCTAAACTGGTAACCGTTAAAAAAATGTAAAGCGTCGCCAATTGAGATCTCTATTGACCGTAGTTTGTCGCCATCCCATGGGTGTGCGCAATTTTAAACCGTAACATGTTGGGTATCTATTTACTCGGCGTGACATCATCTTTCACAATATATAAAAAAATGGGCTAGCTTTACTGTTTAGTATTTTTTAACTGCAGTGAAATGTGATTTTTCAAAAATTTTCCAAAAAAATGACGGTTTAAAGACCGCTGCGCAAATACCGCGTGACAGAAAATATTGCAATGACCGACATTTTATTCTACAGAGTCTTTGCTAAGAATATATATAATGTTTGGGGGTTCTAAGTAGTTTTCTAGGAAAAAAATACTGATTTTAACTTGTAAACAAAAAGTGTCCGAAATAGGGCTGGGGCTTAAGTGGTTAACTGTGGTGGTGAAATCACCTCCTACAGCCCTGCCATCAGAGATTTCCATATATGCTGAGCGCAAACGCTGTTTGTGTCAGAATATATAAAATCAGTGTGGCAGCTGATGAGTGTACCTGCAAAGCAAACTGGTTAACAATAAAATAGAAATAAAACATTACATTGGTACCTGAAAAGTAAAAAATGGTTACCAATGAAAAACAGTAACAAAGTACAGTAAAAGTACAGTAAAAGTAGGAAGAGTAGAAGTTGAAGAGCAGAGTAAGAACAGAAAAATAACTCAAACGACAACTATTTTTGGCTTTTTTTTATTTTATATTTTTTTTGTAATTTTTTTTTTTTTACTTTTTTTTTTCAACTGCAACATTCCAGCTTAGGGTCTCTCAAAATGACGATAGCCATCGGACATCTTTCAAGACCCTGTGTAAGTGTGCCCTAGACTGTGCCGTGCTGTACCCAACGCTAATACTCCACTGGTGTGTGGTAGCGATGAAAACATTCCCCGATGCAGAGACCAGGTTGGTCAAGACAGTTGGGACAACAATAACTGGTGTAACGCCTAAATCTGCGCCTGCTACAGACACGACATCTTTTTTGGGGGCGTCTTTGGGTAAGGGTACTCGGGATGGCATAAGGAAATGCCTCTCATGCAGCCAGCTCACTGCATCTGGTAGGGGAAGTTGGGCAGGGGCATCTCCTGGATACAGGTAGGCCCTGATGATCTCAACATGGAATTGTAGGAAGGATCCAGTTCGTCCTGATGCTTTGTATAGCACAAAACGTTCAGCAAAGCCAATTGGAATAAATAAACAGACACTTTTTTGTACCAGCGTCTGGCTTTACGGGCAACTAAGTACGGCGCCAAAAGCTGGTCATTGAGGTCCACCCCTCCCATATTAAGGTTGTAGTCATGGACAAAGAGGGGCTTCTCCAAAACACCAGTTTCTGTATGAATTTGGACTGTCGTGTCTGGAGGACAGAACAAAAACATTCCGTGTATCCCTCCACTTCACTGCAAGCAATTTGTCAGTTTTCAAGCAGGCTCTCGCGACCCCAACTAAGACGGAATTTTCTGCAAGCCGTTGTCCACGTACAAATGGTACCCCTTTACGAATAAGGGTGACACCAAGTCCCAAACTATCTTGCCGCTGCTCCCTAAGTAGTCTGGGCATTTGGGGGGCTCCACAGTGCTATCTTTTTCCTCTTAAACACGGAAACTAACTGTATAGCCTGTGGCCCTGTCACCCAGCTTATACAGCTTGACCCCGTATCTGGCATGCTTGCTGGGGAGAAACTGCTTGAAAGTATGGTGGCCAGTAAACTTAATTAGGGACTCATCAACACAGACAACTTGTTGGGGGGTAAACAAGGCTGCAAACCGCTGATTGAAGTGGTTTACGAGGGGTCAAATTTTGTGGACCCGGTCCTATCCAGGGTCTCCCCGAGGACGACAGAGTTAATTGTCACTGAAGTGCATGAACCGCAGAATTTGCTTGTATCTCCCCCTGGCCATGCAAGCAGAGAACACGCACATATGGAGGACTGGGTCAGTGGACCAATATAAAACCGAATAATATTTCTGCGCTATGGATACATAAACCTAAACCTAAAGTTCCGCTGTTCAAAAATTCTGGTAATTTTAAAGTGAGAAAAGCAGTGAAAAAATAGGTGTACTAAATAAGGTGCAAAAAATGTGCAATGTTGCAAAATTTGTATCAACTTAACTGTTGCATTTCCACCATATAGTAAAATCTCACTAAAGTGCCACAATAGTGCAAACCAAAACAGATTATAGTGCAAATTAGATGCAGAAATACATAATTATATGTGCATAAATCAATCAATATAAAAATATATATAAGTATGCAAGTGTATAAAGAAGTCCCAGAAAAGTTCAATTCTCTAAGCAAGTAGCCAGTCAAAGTGCAATGTGCTTAGGTGCTCCTTGTTATGCAGATCAGTGCCAATCCGTGCCAAAATAAGGTGCAATATCGTGAGGATCCACTCCCTATGGATACTTCCACTTACCAGACTGCCAGGACCCTCTAGCAATACTGCATGTGGGTCAAACACGCTTAGTCCGTAGAGTTGAGCGAACACCTGGATGTCCGGGTTCGGCGGTTTCGGCCGAACTTGATAAAAAAGGCCGGGTTCGTGACCCGAACTTAATCCGAACTTTACCCTGATCCCGAACCCATTGAAGTCAATGGTGACCCGAACTTCTGAACACTAAAATGGCCCTAAAAAAAATGGAAAGGGCTAGAGGGCTGCAAATGGCAGAAAAATCTTCTTAAGAGCATGGCAAGTGCTCTGCAAACAAATGTGGATAGGGAAATAACTTAAAGTAACATAAAAAACATAAAAATAAAAAATAATCTCTTGATCTAGGAGGACGAGGCCCATATGGAGTAGAAGTTTGAGGTGGCGGTGGATGTGGGGGTGTAGGTGGAAGCGACGGCGGTGGAGGAGGAGGATGAAGTAGCCAACACTGGTTTTGGTTTTTAATTTAATTTTTTTTTTTAAATTAGGGTACACCCCAAAAGAGTAAGAAAGATCAAATACAACAATGGCTGGGTAAGGCCGGTATACATGTCTATTCTGCACAAGGTACGGACAAGTCCTGTGGGATCCATGCCTGGTTCATTTTAATGAAAGTAAGCTTGTCCACAGTGGCTCTGGACAGGTGGCTGCTCTTGTCTGTGATAACGCCCCCAGCCGTGCTAAATACATGTTCAGATAATACACTGGCTGCAGGGCAGGCCAGCACCTCCAAGGCGTACAGGGCAAGCATCAATCCATGTACCCAATTTGGAGACCCAGAAGTTTAAGGGGGCAGACCCGTCATTAAGTGCGTGTATAGTACGTAAGGAATGGTAAGGAACTGTATATGGAATATGGTAAGGAACGGTGAGGGCGGCGGGGAGGCTTTTTTCCCCCCTTCTGGGTTGAGTCTGGTCTTGTAAAAGGTATGTGTCCCTGGTTGTGGGCCGGGCTCTCCCAAAGCTGTCTAAGTTCTGAGGCCTTCTGGTAGGGACGGGGCTGCACTGGTCTTGCCAGGGACCGGGGTTCTGAAATGTCTGTGGTGTATGTGCCCCTGGAGTGGCAATCCAGGGGTGCCATAATTCACGGTGGATGGCAACACTATGAATATGGCACCAAGGACACTGCACTTCCTACACACGTTTTGCACAACTGCCTCTAGGGCCGGGCTTTTTGGTCAGGAGTCAGGACCAGAGGAATTTTTTATTCCTGGCCGAAGGGCCTGCCATAGTATTGCACCGTGGCACTAATCTTGCACTTCTCCACTATCCCTTTCCCCACTGTCATGTGTTGTGTGTCTCACGTTTTGTGTTTTTTATTGTGGCGGTACACTTTATTTTGCACAGCGTGATTAGTAGGGCCTATTCCTGAAAGTCTTGGGAGGGGGTGGATATGGCCTTCTGGCTTGGTTCTTCCTCTCTCATGGGGTCTCGCTTCGGGAGAACCCCACCTAGTACTTGGGGTGGTATGTTTCAGCAGACCTCCTAAAGAATGGGGTTGCCTGGTTTCAGCCAGGTTAGCCAGTGTAAGTACCCCAGTCCCTGTTAGGAGCCTTGCGCCCTGGGGATCAGGGTCAGGGACCATGTGTACTCCCTGTGCACTTTTTGTGTTTTACTTTTTTTGATGTGCACTTTTTTATGCACCCACCGGGTGATAGTCTGAGTGTGTTCACACACCACAGGCTTAAAACAAAAAAAAATCAGCTGGTGGTCCTGGTTGTTGTGGCGTGCCGACAAAGCTTTTCCACATTTCATACATGCTAACCCTGCCTTCTGAGGTGCTGGTGGTGCCCTGGCTGCGTTGGCAACCTCCTGCTCTGCCTTCGCCTTGTGCTTCCACTGTGCCCCTGCTGTCAGGTGGGAATGCCACCAGCATCGCTTCTCAACCTTTTGGCTGAGATCAAGTGTACTATCTGTTGTTATCAGTTATCTGGGTGCCACCCTGCTGTGAACATGGTTCCTCCTCCTCCATCTCCTCCTCCTCCTCATCCCCCATCTCGTCATCCTCCATAACTGTGCCCTTGCTGGACAATTGTATACCTGGCGTTTGTGGGTGCAGGAACCCACCCTCGGAGCCACTTGTCAATGACTGCCCTGAAAGCCTTGGAAATGATCACTGCTCTGGATGCGGAGGCAGTAGAGTATGATGATGAGGAAGCGGAGTAGGAGGAGTTAGCAACAGGAGGCAAACTGAAGCGCCCTGCAATCCTTGGTGGTGGAAGGAGATGCGCCAAACAAATTTAACAGTAGCACAATCAGCAAACACTGCAAAATTATGAATTTTCCCCTAAATGGGTGTTTATTGAATAGCAGAATAGAACAACAGTATCCAAAGGGTTTATCTCACACATACAGATACAGACTAAGCCGCAATTTAATATCTTTCTGTCCTCTAAATGGGTGTTTATTAAATAGCAGAATATAACAACAGTATCCAAAGGGTGTATCTCACACGTACAGCTACAGACTAATTTGGGATCTTTTTCTTTTTCCTTGGGAATGGTTAACTTCCAATATTTGATCTCCCCCAGATGGACCAATATTATATGGGACCGTAGAGAAGGAAGACTCATATAGTGTAATCCCGTTTGAATAATTTATTTAGTAAAACAAGAATAACACTCACATTTTTTCCATAGTAAAAAAGCCTTGCAATGGACACAATCTCATGCGGCTGGAAAGACTTCCTGGTTGTCAGTACTCGACGTCCATTTCTGGACGCAATTTCCGGTTTACGCTGGTCGCGGTGGAACGCAAGCCGGAACCAGCGCAGCCCGAGCGAGCACCGACAACCAGGAAGTCTTTCCAGCCGCATGAGATTGTGTGTCCATTGCAAGGCTTTTTTACTATGGAAAAAAATGTGAGTGTTATTCTTGTTTTACTAAATAAATTATTTGAAAAGGGATTACACTATATGAGTCTTCCTTCTTTACGGTCCCATATAATATTGGTCCATCTGGGGGAGATCGAATATTGGAAGTTAACCAGTCCCAAAGAAAAAGAAAAAGATCCCATTCCACACCGGACTAAGCGTGTTTGACCCCCATGCAGTATTGCTAGGGGGTCCTGGCAGTCTGGTAAGTGGAAGTATCCATAGGGAGTGGATCCTCACGATATTGCACCTTATTTTGGCACGGATTGGCACTGATCTGCATAACAAGGAGCACCTAAGCACATTGCACTTTCACTGGCTACTTGCTTAGAGAATTGAACTTTTCTGGGACTTATTTATACACTTGCATACTTATATATATTTTTATATTGATTGATTTATGCACATATAATTGTGTATTTCTGCATCTAATTTGCACTATAATCTCTTTCGATTTGCACTATTGTGGCACTTTAGAGAGATTTTACTATATGGTGGAGATGCAATAGTTAAGTTGATACAAATTTTGCAACATTGCACATTTTTTGCACCTTATTTAGTACACCAGTGGACCGATATGACCGCAGTTCACTCCTTTTAGTTATGCCCATGTTAAGGGAAGGCCCAGAAAAGTTTTAAACTCGGAAACCGTTATAGGTTTCCAGCCAAATTCTCTGGCAAGGAACGAATTTGAATGTGTGGCGATGAATTGACCAGCATATAAATTGCTTTGGTCCACAATAGATGTAAAGCTCTTCCGTGAAAAACAGCTCAAAAAAATTAAGGGGAGTTAAATTGTCTGTTTCCACCTGAATTCCGGGTTGGGCAGTGAATGGGGGAAGTACGGGCGCTGTAGAATCTGGGGGCTGCCAATTAGGACATGCCAGCGCATCAGGGAGGGCACTATGGGCTCTATGGGCCTGTCTTAGAATTCTCGGTGGCTGCAGGCCACTACTTGTGCTAGCCACCGCACCAGCTTCAATTGCACTTATGAGACTCGCCACGTCACCAAGTCTTACTGCAGTGCTGGTTTGTCTACGACCAGGGTGTACTAGGCCGCTGGTGCTTGCCAATTCACCAGAAGTTTGAGCGGCACTAGTACCAACACTCTGCTGCATATGAGCACCCTGCAATCTCTGCACCTCAGCAACTCCAGAATGGGGTCGGGTACGCCTGACCTTAGCAAGGACCCCTCCGTCGTCTGAGCTATCTATCAGGGAGCCACTGCTGTCTACAGGCTCGTATGCTGACCCTGATTCTGCCAGTGAGGCTTCCCCATCGCTCTCATCTGACATGGTCAGTATGCTGTAGGGCTCTTCACTACTGTACCACCGTTTGGACATTTTAGCTACTAAATTTACAGGTACAGTAGTGTGACTCACAGGTAAAAAAGCACCTGGTTGTCAAGGACTATTTCAAACCCTTCAAAAAAAACTGCTAGTGCTAGCAGAAATCAGGCCTGACTCTGCTATTGCTGCAGTTTTGTGTGTTTTGTATTTTTGGAAGTGACAGTAATGTATTGATTACAGCACTTGCCTGGGTGGGGTGGGGTGTGGTGGGCTGGGCGGAACCCTAAACTATTGGGGATGCTAGTATAGTTCTGATCAGATCAAAGATATTGATCCGTCCAGATACTATACTAGTAATGGAGGTGTATGTGTGTGTATATGTGTTACTTGTAATCAAAGGGTTAAATTAATTTCTAACTATGCGAAGGGGATCAGCACTGTTCTACTGACGCTAACTAGCGTTAACGCTAACTAATGTCACCTGTGACACTAATAATAGTGATCAGAAAAAAAACTGTACACTATAAAAGTGACACTGTGAAATGGCAATGAAGGGGTTAACTGGGGGTGATCAGGGGGTTAAATATTTATGTTGGGTGGCGGGTACCCTAAAACTACTTGGGACCTCGCTAGCGCTAACTGAAGTCACAATCACACTATCACAGAAATACAGAAAAACGCTATATGCCTGTATATAGTGTGCAATGTGACAGGGGGTGAAGGGGTTAACTGGGGGTGATCAGGGGGGATCAGGGGGTTAAACCTTTATTGGGGGGTTGCGGGTATCCTTAGCCTAAAAGTAACGGTCGCTAGCGCTAAACCAAGTCACATTGCACACTAATACAGAAATATAGAAAACTACTATATACTGTCTATAGTGTGCAATGTGACAGGGGTTTAGGGGTTAACTGGGGGGGATCAGGGGGTTAAATCTTTATAAGGGGGTGGCGGGTAACCTAAACCTACTTGAGACAGAAAAAAACTCGCTAGCATTAACTGAAGTCACAATCACACTATCACAGAAATAGAGAAAAACGCTATATACCTGTATCTAGTGTGCAATGTGACAGGGGGTGTATGGGTTAACTGAGGGTGATCAGGAGTAGATCAGGGGGTTAAATCTTTATTGGGGGGTGGCGGGTACCCTAAGCCTAAAATTAACGGTCGCTAGCGCTAAATGATGTCACAAGGCACACTATTACAGAAATATAGAAAACAGCTATATACTGTGTATAGTGTGCAATGTGACAGGGGGTGAAGGAGTTAACTGGTGGTGGCGGGTACCCTAAGCCTAAAACTAATGGTCGCTAGCGCTAAGTTATGTCACAAGGCACACTATTACAGAAATATAGAAAACCACTATATAATGTGTATAGTGTGCAATATGACAGGGGGTGTGGGGGTTAACTGGGGGGGGGGGTGATCAGGGGTTAAATGTGCCTATCTACGTGTGTGGAAGTGTGCTTGGTGCAGTACTCATGTTTGATCCTTGCTCCTCTCACGCTGGAATCCAAAAAGGATTTTGGGAGAGGAGAGAGGGTCATTTCTGTGCCTGTGTTTACTTTACACAGGCACAGCTAGGTCTGTGATTGGTCAGGACCGATCAGCAGGTCAAGGCCAAAAATCATTGGCATGGACCTGATGACTGATCGGTTCTGTACTGAATCAGACCACCGGCGGGAACAAGGGGGCGCGGGAGCGTGCCCCAGAGCCCCGGGAGAGAGCTCTGTATCGGTACGTGACTCTGCCTGCCCAGGCCACTTTGCTGACGTTTATATGCAGTAAGCAGTCGGCAAGTGGGTAAAGACACTCTAGGTACATTGGGTATCTCTGTAGGATCGTGGAAAAAACAGAGTCCCAATTTGTCCCAAAAATGGGCAGATTTTACCTAGAGTATGTAGTAAGAGATCAGTCAAAAAGTCACCCAGCCATAAATACAAAAATAACACAGGTGGATTAGATGTAGGGATGGCCTTGCGGTTAGCCCGGCAGTCGGTTCGCGGCAAATTTTGCTTGTTCACAAAAGGCGGACTTTTGCTGATGTTCGCGGCAGCCATATTAGTTTACATTGGGGAGAACTTTGACCCATGACACAGCCGTCAGGTGGAACAGGACAGCCAGTTGAAACATTTCAGCACATGGACATGCCCCCTACCTTATAAATAGACCAGAGCAAGCAGCCAATTCACATTCTGCTTTTTGTCAGCATAGGGAAAGGTCTGCTGTGTTCATGAGGGAGAGATTGCCAGACAAGAATAGCTCTGTTAAGATCCACAAAAGTCCTTTTCAGGGCTGGTATTTCGGTATAGGTCTACTACAGTCTCTTTTCAGTTAAGGGACAGGTATCCAGTCTGTGCTAAAGGGGCAGTTAGAGATCGTTAGTGACACAAATCGCTCTGTTAATGTCCACAAAAGTCCTTTTCAGGGCTGGTATTTCGGTATAGGTCTACTACAGTCTCTTTTCAGTTTAGGGACAGGTATCCAGTCTGTGCTTTAGGGGCAGTTAGAGATCGGCAGTGACACAAATCGCTCTGTTAATGTCTACAAAAGTCATTTAAAGGGCAGCATTTTTTTGGTATTGGTGTGCAGTGCACTATATAGGGGTGTAATCCACGGTATAATATACTTTGTAGAAAGCATATTATAGTGGATTTGTATTGTGCACTGTGCAGCATTGTGACTGGTGTGGTGACTGAGCGTTGCTGCAGCAATACTACAAACAGTGACATAAGCACTTTTAATGTATTATAACTGGTGTGATAGACCAGTGCCCCCCCCCCCAGTACCACATATTGAAGTGGGGTGTTATCTGAGTATACTTTTACAAGTGTATTTGTGTCCTGCAACGATATTGCCTCTTTTGCTGTGTTAAGTCTGCTACACACAGTGCCAAACTCACTGGCCAATTTTTTGAACAACTGGTGTGATAGGCCAGTGACCCCCCCAATACCACATTTTGAATTGGGGTGTTATTTAACAGTATACTTTTCTAAGAGTGTATTTTAGTCCTGCAAAAATGTGGCCTCTTTTGCTGTGTTAACTCTGTTACACACAGTGACAACAGTTACTGGCCAATTATTTGTAGAACTGGTGTAATACACCTGTGGCCCCCCAATACCACAGATTGAAGTGGGGTTTTATTTAACAGTATAATTTTCTAAGATTGTATTTTAGTCCTGCAAAAACTTGGCCTCTTTTGCTGTGTTAAGTCTGCTACACACAGTGCCAAACTCACTGGCCAATTTTTTGAAAAACTGGTGTGATAGACCAGTGGCCCCCCAATACCACATATTGAAGTGGGGTGTTATTTAACAGTATACTTTTCTAAGAGTGTATTTTAGTCCTGCAAAAATGTGGCCTCTTTTGCTGTGTTAACTTTGCTACACACAGTGACAACAGTTACTGGCCAATTATTTGTAGAACTGGTGTGAAAAAACTGTGGCCCCCCAATAGCACATATTGAAGTGGGGTGTTATTTAACAGTATAATTTTCTAAGATTGTATTTTAGTCCTGCAAAAATTTGGCCTCTTTTGCTGTGTTAAGTCTGACACACACAGTGCCAAACTCACTGGCCAATTTTTTGAACAACTAGTGTGATAGACAAGTGGCCCCCCAATACCACATTTTGAAGTGGGGTGTTATTCAACAGTATACTTTTCTAAGAGTGTATTTTAGTCCTGCAAAAATTTGGCCTCTTTTGCTGTGTTAACTCTGCTACACACAGTGACAACAGTTACTGGCCAATTATTTGTAGAACTGGTGTAATAAACCTGTGGCCCCCCAATACCACATATTGACGTGGGGTGTTATCTGAGAATACTTTCATAAGTGTATTTGTGTCCTGCAACAATATTGCCTCTTTTGCTGTGTTAAGTCTGATACACACAGTGCCAAACTCACTGGCCACTTTTTTGAAAAACTGGTGTGATAGACCAGTGGCTCCCCAATACCACATACTGAAGTGGGGTGTTATTTAACAGTATACTTTTCTAAGAGTGTATTTTAGTCCTGCAAAATAATTGGCCTCTTTTGCTGTGTTAACTCTGCTACACAAAGTGACAACAGTTACTGGCCAATTATTTGTAGAACTGGTGTAATAAACCTGTGGCCCCCCAATACCACAGATTGAAGCAGGGTGTTATCTGAGCACACTTTTCTAAGAGTATTTGTGTCCTGCAACAATATTGCCTCTTTTGCTGGGTTAACTCTGATACACACAGTGCCAAACTCCCTGGCCAATTTTTTGAAGAACTGGTGTGATTAACCAGTGCCCCCCCCCCATACCACATATTGAAGTGGGGTGTTATCTGAATATACTTTCATAAGTGTATTTGTGTCCTGCAACAATATTGCCTCTTTTGCTGTGTTAATTCTGTTACACACAGTGTCAAACTCACTGGCCAATTTTTTGAACAACCGGTGTGATCAACCAGTGGCCCCTCAATACCATATATTGAAGTGGGGTGTTATCTGAGTATACTTTCATAAGTGTATTTGTGTCCTGCAACAATATTGCCTCTTTTGCTGTGTTAATTCTGTTACACACAGTGCCAAACTCCCTGGCCAATTTTTTGAACAACTGGTGTGATAAACCAGTGCCCCCCAATACCACATATTGAAGTGGGGTGGTATTTAATATTATACTTTTCTAAGAGTGTATTTCAGTCCTGCAAAAATGTGGCCTCTTTTGCTTTGTTAACTGTGCTACACACAGTGACAACAGTTACTGTCTAATTATTTGTAGAACTGGTGTGATAAAACTGTGCCCCCCCCAAATATCACATATTGAAGTGGGGTGTTATTTAACAGTATACTTTTCTAAGATTGTATTTTAGTCCTGCAGACATTTGGCCTCTTTTGCTGTGTTAACTGTGCTACACACAGTGACAACAGTTACTGGTCAATTATTTGTAGAACTGGTGGGATAAAACTGTGGCCCCCCAATATCACATATTGAAGTGGGGTGTTATTTGACAGTATACTTTTCTAAGATTGTATTTTAGTCCTGCAAACATTTGGCCTCTTTTGCTGTGTTAACTGTGCTACACACAGTGACAACAGTTACTGGCCAATTATTTGTAGAACTGGTGTGATAAACCTGTGGCCCCCCAATACCACAGATTGAAGTGGGGTGTTATATACCTTTTTGCAGATATACTGCGATTCTCTAGAGACTTTTGTCACAGGGTAATTTAAAAACATGACAGGCAGAGGAAGAGGCAGACACTTACGCAGGGGTGGTTAATTCTGTTACACACAGTGCCAAACTCCCTGGCCAATTTTTTGAACAACTGGTGTGATAAACCAGCGCCCCCCAATACCACATATTGAAGTGGGGTGTTATTTAATATTATACTTTTCTAAGAGTGTATTTTAGTCCTGCAAAAATGTGGCCACTTTTGCTATGTTAACGGTGCTACACACAGTGACAACAGTTACTGTCTAATTATTTGGTCAGGCAGAGGAAGAGGCAGATACTTACTCAGGGGTGGTAGGGGTAGGGCAGGAGCAATAGGCTGGAGCCAAAGTGTGAAGTTTCAGAAGGCGCGTTCAATTACATCAAAGGACGCACCAGACTTGGTTAAGTGGCTCACTCAGCCTTCCTTTCTGTAATGTTCCGGTACCTTTGGTACCCTAAATTACTCTTTTCACAAGTGTATGCGCCCCACCATTCTCTTTTGGAAAGGTGCGCATACACCTTTAAGACTGAAGCTGTCATCACTCAGCGCCGGACTAGATGGCTATTTAAATCGCCGGTTCTCACTCACATGTGTTCGTTCAAACACCCTTACCTGGATGCTAACTTGGCTTGAAGCTTTCGTGCTTGCAAGCATACCTCGCTGACGGAACCTCGCTGCGCTGATCCCTGTATCCCGCTTCCGGATCATCTGCTCCTCCTGAACCAACCTTCGGCTGTATTGCTATTAGTGCTAAGTACCCCGCAGGGGAACCCTCTATAAACTTATACTAAGCTTACACTATCTAGCTCTGCATAGTAAAGACTATTTATCACATCTGCATATCTAGATTGCTAGCTCTTAAGACTACTGCTACTTATTCCTGCACTGGGTTGATCTCTCTTGTATGTCCACCTGCTACTCTGTCATCTGCTACCATACATGATTGCTAAACCTACCTGCATCCATCTGCTACTGTCTTACCTTCAAGTGTCTGTCACCTACCACCTCCACTCAACCTGTCTCTTAAATCTTCATCACTGTGTTACTACATACATAAAGTCACTCTAGGAACCAGCTTGTTGAGTGTGTGTATTTACTAGCTGAATTAAGACCTTCCACACATGATGAGTCATTGAGGTTGGGAATGGTATCTCAGCATCTCTCTTACATGACTACTGAAGTGGAATATTTCTGCAGCTGAAAATCCACACCATACATGAAACGCAGGAGCGTTACACTTTCCTGCACCCTCCTCATCCTCTCTATCTGCACCCTCTTCACTCTCTGCTGTGTGCACCCCCAAAGACACCACCACAAACACCAACACCACCACCACATACCCTCAGCTTGAGTCACTGGAATTATTTTCCATTCCATCACAAGACATTTGCGATGCGCTGCCATTGTTGGCATCGGATCAGGAAGAGGAGGTAGCAACAGCTGCCACTAAGCAGTATGACGACAGTACCCAGATCAGCCCAAGGAGGTTGATCCCCACTGTTGCTGCCTACTCCGAGATCTCGATTGTTAGTGGTGGGGAAGGTGACGTGGATGATGACGAGTCTATGGATGTCACGTGGGTGCCCGCAAGAGAGGAAGAGGAGGGGAGTTCAGAGGGAGAGACGGACCAGCAGATAGGGAGGAGAGGCAGGCAGAACTTGCATTGCACAAGAGGTACAAAGTAGACTGCAAATGTATCAGGAGTGAGCCATCAACCATGTACAGTCACATCTGGTGCTACCAGGACGCCGACACATGGCTCCACAGTGTGGGCTTTGTTTAATGTGTCCGTTGCTGACAACAGTGTTGCCATCTGCAGCCTTGCAGTCAACACATAAGTCGCGGTAAGCCCAACACTCACCTAGGTAAAACCACCTTAAGAAGGCACCTGAACTCCCATCACCGAGCCCAGTGGGAGCAACACCGTCAGAACCCACAAAGCCATACTCCAGGCTCTCACTGTCGAGCCTCTTCTCCTTCTCCTTCTCCTCTCTCCTCACATTTGTCCTCCACTCCACCTTCCATGATGCCGTTGTCACGTTGTTCTGGAAAAAAGCAGGCTGCTGTGGCCCAAATGTTGGAGCGTAAAAAAATGATAACGCCGGATAACCCTCTTGCCCAACGTTTGACTGCTGGCTTGTCTGAACTGATAGCACGCCAACTACTGCCATATCAACTGGTGGACTCGGAGGCCTTTCGTAAATTTGTGGCCATTGGAACACCACAATGGAAGGTCCCAGGCAGGAAATATTTCTCTCAGAAGGGCATTTCAGAGCTGTATGGCCATGTTCAGTGGCAAGTGAATATATCTCTGGAACACAGTGTTGGTGCCAAGATACATCTGACCACAGACACATAGTCTAGCAAACACGGGCAGAGAAGGTATATCACTTGTACTGCCCACTGGATGAACCTTCTGACGGCCGTCAAGCATGTAACCCGTGGCACCCGTGTAGATTTGGTTGTACCGCCACGGATTTCATGCAGGCCTGCCTCTTCTTCTCCTCCTCCATCCTCCCTCTCCTCCTTGGCTGACTCCTCCTTTTCCGCTGCTACCGTCTCTTCTGCTGCGCCACCCAAGATCCCCAGAACCTATTCCACATGCCAGGTGAGATGTTGCCATGCTGTGCTGCATCTGTTCTGCCTGGAAGCCAAGAGCCACACTGGTCTTGCACTCCTTTCAGCTTTGCATTCAAAGGCATATCAGTGGCTGACACCGCTCAATTTGACAGTTGGTAAAGTGGTGTGCGACAACGGTGCCAATCTGCTGAGCACGCTGAAATAGGGCAAAATAACACACGTGCCATGCATGGCACACGTCCTGAACTTGGCGGTGCAGTGATTCATTGCCAAATACCCTGGGGACCAGGACATCTTGCGGCAGGCCAGGAAAATCTCAGGCGATTTCAGAAGATCTTACACAGCCATGGCTCGCCTTGCTGACATTCGGCGGCGACACAACCTGCCCGTAAGGCGTCTTATTTGTGACTGCCCGACGCAATGGAATTCAACGTTGCATATGCTTGATAGGCTGCTCCAGCAGAAATGTGCAGTTAACGACTACCTGTACAAACTCTGCGGCAGGACAGGTTCTGGGGAGCTTGGGTTTTTTTCACCTCGCCAGTGGCTGCTCATGCGGGATGCAAGCAGACTTCTGCGGCCATTCGATGAGATCACCAAACTGGTCAGTCACTGCCAGGGCGCCATAAGTGCCATCATACCTTACGCCTTCTTTCTGGAGCGTGCATTGCGTCATGTCATTGATCAAGCTGTCGAGGAGCAGGAGCAGGAAGATGAGGAAGTCGCAATGTTGGATGAATTCCCAGTGGGTGCTACTCCATCTGAGACAAGTCAACAGCAGGAGTCTGAAGAGAAGTCAGAGGAGGATGGTGCTGGGGGGATGAGGAGGAGCAAGAAGAGCATGCTTTAAATCTTTCTGGGATCCCTGGTGTTATCCATGGATGGGGGGAGGAGAACGAGGACGACATTATCCTGGATGATGAGCTGAAAGCAGGCCGCTACACCGCTTCAAGTTTAATGTCAATGGGGGCCTTCAAAATACAATTCCTGTCTGATCAATATAAAATGCAATAAAGCAGCGCTAAAACCTAATATGAACGTGGTAACAGTAAGAGTCCATGCAAAAAGCCCGTGATGGAAGGTGAACACACTTTCTGGCAGGATCAACAGGTGCTCTAAGTGCTTGAATCCACCACCGAGTGAAATGGCCTCTCACCTCACGCTTATTGGACATAAGCATAAAATCAAGAAATCATGAAGCGATCTTCCCCTCATCACAGGCGGTAGGTAGGGTATCTCTCCCTCTTGTATTCCACCACAAAGAGATCTCACATTGACCAGGTAAAACGCCACAATGTTCCCAGAGCGGACCTTGCACTGATCACAGATAAGCTTCAGCCAGCAGCTCCCCATAAACCATGAGACAGGGAAAAACACCAGGCAAGCCCATAGCGTAATACTGACAAAAGCTTTATTAAGGATTAAGTAAAGACAGCC
This sequence comes from Pelophylax lessonae, assembly GCF_965119305.1. Lineage (NCBI taxonomy): Eukaryota > Metazoa > Chordata > Amphibia > Anura > Ranidae > Pelophylax > Pelophylax lessonae. The sequence goes on along the minus strand of NC_138777.1, from coordinate 81,038,552 downwards.
TCTTACTTGTGAAAAAAGGGGTAAAATCTCATCCACAGTAATGCCGGCGGGTCTCATGGGCACCTCACCGAATCTCCAGACAGCAGTGGGCGACGTCTGATTGCTCCACCTTCCCCCCGGACGCGTATCGTCCCCCAGTGGATGGGGACTTCTTCAGCGGTGTGTAAAGGTAGATGTTGACGTCGCCCCTTAAAATATACCGCCATGTCCATTGATTGGACAGGCGGGATGGACCTTCTCATTGGCCAGCCTCCGATGCCCGGACTACTGCATGTACTTCCGCCCTCACTAGGGCGGAAGTGACGTTGCCCTGCATTAGGAGACCGCTGCGGACGGCTGTAATATACTTCCGCTCTCACTAGAGCGGAAGTGACGATGCTCTGCATCGAGAGACCGCCCCTTCGTCGCTCTTTGCTTCGATGAGCGGACCGGGTCCTATTGGTAGCAGGTCACTCGTCGTCATGGCTACCGTGGATGCCATCGCTCTGTTTAGAGAGGGAGCGCCCTTGTTTGACGTCGGAGGACCGCCCCTTCCTCATGTATAACCGGAAGTAAAGAATACCATATCATACCAATGGGAGTTCATGGTACCTCCCATAAACTGTACTGCTACAGGATATGTATAGGAAAAATAAAAACAAAAAACGGATGCAACTCCTTCTTGTCTGGGCTAAAGAATAATAGTAATATGGCTGTATTAAAACCATGTTAAGACACATAAAAATGCATATATATCTCACATGATATTATTGTAAAACCTATATATTATTATAAAATACATGGGTAAAAAGGTAACCTAAGGTCCTTAGGCTATGGGTGGAGGTACATATAATGTATCCCAGCACCCACCATAGGTTCATGTACTTAAATATACCTCCGCCACCAAAATGACCTGATGCCCATATAATGGTTACAGCATTAAAAGGTGAGAAAACCTTTGTGTTAAAATTACAATTTAAAAAATTATAATTTGAAAATTATAATTTAAAAATTATGGAGCTGTAGACGTCCCACTGTTGTCTGGATCACATAAAAATAAAACACATGTAAATATAAAATATAAAATACTCAAAAACCTTAAAAACAGGAATTGTATTTATCTATCCGAAATAAAACAATTGAGGTAGAACTCTACGTTCAGAATTCGGGGTACCCCCACTTTAGTTTCGTATATCCAAAAGGACTCTCGTTGACTAAGTTTCCTGATCAGATTACCCCCCCTCCAGTGCTTATGAACTCTTTCTATACCCCAGAACTTCAGATTCCTAGGATCTTTATTGTGGAATTTCTTGAAATGTTGGGTCACATTGTGGGGGGTTTTTCCTTTTTTAATGCTCCGGACATGTTCAGCAACCCTAGTTTGTAGGGCCCTTGATGTCCTACCTACATACTGCAGGCCACAGTCACATTCCAGCATGTGATAAAATAAAGTATGGCGATTGGTGTTGGCGCTACCTTTAGAAATTATAAACTTTAATAAATGCCCCAAATGGCGTGAATGGGAATATGGGGTGTGATGACCCACAAATGATGAAAATGTGCCAAAGTAATATAAGTGAAAGTCTGAAAATACAAGGTGTTTATTCACATAAAATCAAATTAATGCCAAAACAGTGAAAATAAACAAATGCTGTGAGTATAGTCAACCCACTACCACAAAGTGTGTGAAACAAGTTACTAATAAATAAATAAGCGTGCCACACAGAGTGTGATTTGGTGCTGAAAGGACGTTGGTATGTAAAGTTCACGAGTGGCCACTGGGTGGCATTTTTGCTGATACAACCTGTATGATGATATGTGGGGGGTTCCTCTTCGTTGCGGGGAGCAATCGTGAGCCGGTGGCTGGTGGCCTAGATGCTCGCATAGGAAGAAGAAAGCCCCATGGTGAATAAATGAATCATACAGATAAAAACAAAGGCGTAGATAACTCACTCGTTAGATGATCGAGATCAGAAAAACACAGTTCGCGCCAGGATGCTTCCGCGTTCCACGGCCGACAACCGGAAGTGACGTTTGACGTCGGAAACTCCGCCCTACGCGTTTCATCACAATGACGCCAACTGGAGTGGCGTCAATTAAGCGTACTCCCGGACTTTTTATAGCCGCCCGTATCCAAGCAACGGAGGGGACGGAACAACACCGCCATCTTGCTACTCCCTCTCCGGAAGCCATGTTGCTCTACCAATAGTTTCTTTCTATGGATGTGCAAGGGAACGGCCATATTTCATCATAGCTGATCAATCTATTATAACCGAGTGTGTTACGAGCCTTAGACAATCCAAAACATTCTTTTATTAATAACGTTAAAAAAGTCTCGTAATGAAGAAATACCGATTAAAAACTACTGAATATAAAAGTTAAATAAAAATTAAATAAAAAAACGGACATATGGATATATTGAGAAACCGGATATCTGGATGAAAAAGGGGAAGTATATCCGGGATTTTTCCACATAAAAAGAATACGGACAGTGAAATAAAAAATAAATATGTATGCAATAATTTTAACTGTGCAAAACAGAATTCTGTACGTTTAAGTGCACGTATAAAAACCTTTAAAAAAACGTGCAGATGCTAAAAAACAAAACAAAAGGATACCCTCAATGTGCATCATTAAAGGAGGGGATAGCCAGTGCAGATGTGGGCCAAGTGACTTCATATTTAAACACTGTTTATTAACTCGGGCCATAATTATGTGCAAACAGTAACAGTCATCAAATGCTAGATGACGGATAAGAATAAGTTAATTAAGAAGCATTTGTGCCTGTAGACATGATGTTGGATGAGAAGGCAAAATTGCACAGAAAAAAAAAATGTTAAACAATGTAAATATCCAGATTGATATCTGAAAGTAAAAAAATAAAAAATATAAAATATAATATGGAGAAGAGGTGGTTGTGCAAAAAAACAGAGATATGAGTAATAAGGTGGAGTGTTAGACATGTTAAAACATACTTTTTGCGTATTCTGTGATGTTGAGTAGTGTTGAGCGAACACGGACTGTATTATTCGTGTTCGTACCGAATAATTGGATTTTTTGTACCCGAACACGGACACGGACACTTTACTGTATGTTCGGGTAAAAATCCGTGTTCGGTCGTTTTATTTCCGGGTTTTGCATGCTTTGGCGCTCTTTTCATGGCGGGCTTTCAACAGCCAATCAACAATCGTTTAACTGGTGTGCCTTAAGCCATCCCAGCCATGCCTGCAAATGTCTCAGTAGCTGTGATTGGCCGTCTGAAGCATGTGACCAAGTCTTTATAAGTTCGAGGCAGCCGCAGCGGCGTCATTATGCTGCTTAGATTCAGGGACAGAGCACACATCAACGTGCTGGCTGCTGATTAGGGAAAGATAGGCAGGAAAAAACCATTTGTGTCCGGATAGAATTGAGGGACAGGTCGGAGTGTTTAGGCAGGGCGAGTTGTAGGCATTTTAGGGATAGAGTCTGCTGAATTATAGGGTCAGTGTCTTCTACAAACTACAATCGATATTGCTGTGTGGGGGGTGGGGTCTGCACTCAATCCTGATCTACGATCTCTTCTCAATCCTGTTAGGGACAGAGTCTGCTGAATTTTAGGGAAACTGTGTTCTACAAACTACAATCGATATTGCTGTGTGGTGTGGGATTGGAGATAGGCAGGTGTCAGTGATCCACATCCATTTTTCTGTGTGTGAGCGGCAGTGAACACAATGTTTTTGGGCTGCAGTGAACACAATCTTTTTGGGCTGCAGTGAACACAATCTTTTTGGGCTGCAGTGAACACAATCTTTTTGGGCTGCAGTGAACACAATCTTTTTGGGGTGCAGTGAACAAAATCTTTTTGGGGTGCAGTGAACACAATCCTTTTTGGTGTGCAGTGAACACAATCTTTGTGGGGTGCAGTGAACAAAATCCTTTGTGGGGTGCAGTGAACACAATCTTTTTGGGGTGCAGTGAACAAAATCCTTTTTGGGGTGCAGTGAACAACATCCTTTTTGGGGTGCAGTGAACACAATCTTTTTGGGGTGCAGTGAACAAAATCCTTTGTGGGGTGCAGTGAACACAATCTTTTTGGGGTGCAGTGAACACAATCTTTTTGGGGTGGAGTGAACAACATCCTTTTTGGGGTGCAGTGAACAAAATCCTTTTTGGGGTGCAGTGAACACAATCTTTTTGGGGTGCAGTGAACACAATCTTTGTGGGGTGCAGTGAACACAATCTTTTTGGGGTGGAGTGAACAACATCCTTTTTGGGGTGCAGTGAACAACATCCTTTTTGGGGTGCAGTGAACACAATCTTTTTGGGGTGCAGTGAACACAATCTTTGTGGGGTACAGTGAACAGAATCTTTGTGGGGTGCAGTGAACACAATCTTTGGGGGGTACAGTGAACACAATCTTTGTGAGGTGCAGTGAACACAATCTTTGTGGGGTGCAGTGAACACAATCATTGTGGGGTGCAGTGAACTCAATCTTTGTGGGGTACAGTGAACACAATCTCATACTTCTGAAGGTTTGAGGGTGCTGCCTGTTCCATACTCCCCCTACTCCTCATCTAGCCTTTTAGGGGTACAAACAATAGTAATTGGGGCCTAGTGTGGTTGTGTACGTGTGATATACATACACTTTTTTGGGATCATATTTTCTATTCCGCTATTTAATCAAAAACCTTTGGGGATCAGTTAAATTGGGGGATAGTCTGTGTTGGTACGTGTGAGAGAGATCCACCTTTCCAAGTTGTTGGGGTTCATCTCATACTTCTGAAGGTTTGAGGGTGCTGCCTGTTCCATACTCCCCCTACTCCTAGCCTTTTAGGGGTACAAACAATAGTAATTGGGGCCTAGTGTGGTTGTGTACGTGTGATATACATACACTTTTTTGGGATCATATTTTCTATTCCGCTATTTAATCAAAAACCTTTGGGGATCAGTTAAATTGGGGGATAGTCTGTGTTGGTACGTGTGAGAGAGATCCACCTTTCCAAGTTGTTGGGGTTCATCTCATACTTCTGAAGGTTTGAGGGTGCTGCCTGTTCCATACTCCCCCTACTCCTAGCCTTTTAGGGGTACAAACAATAGTAATTGGGGCCTAGTGTGGTTGTGTACGTGTGATATACATACACTTTTTTGGGATCATATTTTCTATTCCGCTATTTAATCAAAAACCTTTGGGGATCAGTTAAATTGGGGGATAGTCTGTGTTGGTACGTGTGAGAGAGATCCACCTTTCCAAGTTGTTGGGGTTCATCTCATACTTCTGAAGGTTTGAGGGTGCTGCCTGTTCCATACTCCCCCTACTCCTAGCCTTTTAGGGGTACAAACAATAGTAATTGGGGCCTAGTGTGGTTGTGTACGTGTGATATACATACACTTTTTTGGGATCATATTTTCTATTCCGCTATTTAATCAAAAACCTTTGGGGATCAGTTAAATTGGGGGATAGTCTGTGTTGGTACGTGTGAGAGAGATCCACCTTTCCAAGTTGTTGGGGTTCATCTCATACTTCTGAAGGTTTGAGGGTGCTGCCTGTTCCATACTCCCCCTACTCCTAGCCTTTTAGGGGTACAAACAATAGTAATTGGGGCCTAGTGTGGTTGTGTACGTGTGATATACATACACTTTTTTGGGATCATATTTTCTATTCCGCTATTTAATCAAAAACCTTTGGGGATCAGTTAAATTGGGGGATAGTCTGTGTTGGTACGTGTGAGAGAGATCCACCTTTCCAAGTTGTTGGGGTTCATCTCATACTTCTGAAGGTTTGAGGGTGCTGCCTGTTCCATACCCCCCCTACTCCTCATCTAGCCTTTTAGGGGTACAAACAATAGTAATTGGGGCCTAGTGTGGTTGTGTACGTGCGAGATACATACACTTTTTTTGATCATATTTCCTATTCCGCTATTCAATAAAAACCTTTGAGGATCAATTGAATTGCGGGATAGTCTGTGTCGGTACGTGTGAGAGAGATCCACCTTTCCAAGTTGTTGGGGTTCATCTCATACTTCTGAAGGTTTGAGGGTGCTGCCTGTTCCATACTCCCCCTACTCCTAGCCTTTTAGGGGTACAAACAATAGTAATTGGGGCCTAGTGTGGTTGTGTACGTGTGATATACATACACTTTTTTGGGATCATATTTTCTATTCCGCTATTTAATCAAAAACCTTTGGGGATCAGTTAAATTGGGGGATAGTCTGTGTTGGTACGTGTGAGAGAGATCCACCTTTCCAAGTTGTTGGGGTTCATCTCATACTTCTGAAGGTTTGAGGGTGCTGCCTGTTCCATACTCCCCCTACTCCTAGCCTTTTAGGGGTACAAACAATAGTAATTGGGGCCTAGTGTGGTTGTGTACGTGTGATATACATACACTTTTTTGGGATCATATTTTCTATTCCGCTATTTAATCAAAAACCTTTGGGGATCAGTTAAATTGGGGGATAGTCTGTGTTGGTACGTGTGAGAGAGATCCACCTTTCCAAGTTGTTGGGGTTCATCTCATACTTCTGAAGGTTTGAGGGTGCTGCCTGTTCCATACTCCCCCTACTCCTAGCCTTTTAGGGGTACAAACAATAGTAATTGGGGCCTAGTGTGGTTGTGTACGTGTGATATACATACACTTTTTTGGGATCATATTTTCTATTCCGCTATTTAATCAAAAACCTTTGGGGATCAGTTAAATTGGGGGATAGTCTGTGTTGGTACGTGTGAGAGAGATCCACCTTTCCAAGTTGTTGGGGTTCATCTCATACTTCTGAAGGTTTGAGGGTGCTGCCTGTTCCATACTCCCCCTACTCCTAGCCTTTTAGGGGTACAAACAATAGTAATTGGGGCCTAGTGTGGTTGTGTACGTGTGATATACATACACTTTTTTTGGATCATATTTTCTATTCCGCTATTTAATCAAAAACCTTTGGGGATCAGTTAAATTGGGGGATAGTCTGTGTCGGTACGTGTGAGAGAGATCCACCTTTCCAAGTTGTTGGGGTTCATCTCATACTTCTGAAGGTTTGAGGGTGCTGCCTGTTCCATACCCCCCCTACTCCTCATCTAGCCTTTTAGGGGTACAAACAATAGTAATTGGGGCCTAGTGTGGTTGTGTACGTGCGAGATACATACACTTTTTTTGATCATATTTCCTATTCCGCTATTCAATAAAAACCTTTGAGCATCAATTGAATTGCGGGATAGTCTGTGTCGGTACGTGTGAGAGAGATCCACCTTTCCAAGTTGTTGGGGTTCATCTCATACTTCTGAAGGTTTGAGGGTGCTGCCTGTTCCATACTCCCCCTACTCCTCATCTAGCCTTTTAGGGGTACAAACAATAGTAATTGGGGCCCAGTGTGGTTGTGTACGTGTGATATACATACACTTTTTTGGGATCATATTTTCTATTCCGCTATTTAATCAAAAACCTTTGGGGATCAGTTAAATTGGGGGATAGTCTGTGTCGGTACGTGTGAGAGAGATCCACCTTTCCAAGTTGTTGGGGTTCATCTCATACTTCTGAAGGTTTGAGGGTGCTGCCTGTTCCATACCCCCCCTACTCCTCATCTAGCCTTTTAGGGGTACAAACAATAGTAATTGGGGCCTAGTGTGGTTGTGTACGTGCGAGATACATACACTTTTTTTGATCATATTTCCTATTCCGCTATTCAATAAAAACCTTTGAGGATCAATTGAATTGCGGGATAGTCTGTGTCGGTACGTGTGAGAGAGATCCACCTTTCCAAGTTGTTGGGGTTCATCTCATACTTCTGAAGGTTTGAGGGTGCTGCCTGTTCCATACTCCCCCTACTCCTCATCTAGCCTTTTAGGGGTACAAACAATAGTAATTGGGGCCTAGTGTGGTTGTGTACGTGTGATATACATACACTTTTTTTGGATCATATTTTCTATTCCGCTATTTAATCAAAAACCTTTGGGGATCAGTTAAATTGGGGGATAGTCTGTGTTGGTACGTGTGAGAGAGATCCACCTTTCCAAGTTGTTGGGGTTCATCTCATACTTCTGAAGGTTTGAGGGTGCTGCCTGTTCCATACTCCCCCTACTCCTCATCTAGCCTTTTAGGGGTACAAACAATAGTAATTGGGGCCCAGTGTGGTTGTGTACGTGTGATATACATACACTTTTTTGGGATCATATTTTCTATTCCGCTATTTAATCAAAAACCTTTGGGGATCAGTTAAATTGGGGGATAGTCTGTGTCGGTACGTGTGAGAGAGATCCACCTTTCCAAGTTGTTGGGGTTCATCTCATACTTCTGAAGGTTTGAGGGTGCTGCCTGTTCCATACCCCCCCTACTCCTCATCTAGCCTTTTAGGGGTACAAACAATAGTAATTGGGGCCTAGTGTGGTTGTGTACGTGTGATATACATACACTTTTTTTGGATCATATTTTCTATTCCGCTATTTAATCAAAAACCTTTGGGGATCAGTTAAATTGGGGGATAGTCTGTGTCGGTACGTGTGAGAGAGATCCACCTTTCCAAGTTGTTGGGGTTCATCTCATACTTCTGAAGGTTTGAGGGTGCTGCCTGTTCCATACCCCCCCTACTCCTCATCTAGCCTTTTAGGGGTACAAACAATAGTAATTGGGGCCTAGTGTGGTTGTGTACGTGCGAGATACATACACTTTTTTTGATCATATTTCCTATTCCGCTATTCAATAAAAACCTTTGAGGATCAATTGAATTGCGGGATAGTCTGTGTCGGTACGTGTGAGAGAGATCCACCTTTCCAAGTTGTTGGGGTTCATCTCATACTTCTGAAGGTTTGAGGGTGCTGCCTGTTCCATACTCCCCCTACTCCTCATCTAGCCTTTTAGGGGTACAAACAATAGTAATTGGGGCCCAGTGTGGTTGTGTACGTGTGATATACATACACTTTTTTTGGATCATATTTTCTATTCCGCTATTTAATTTAACTGGGCCTCCATGCGAGACCTGTGTGCCTTGTTGCGCTGTTTTGAGTACTCCACCAACATGGCCAGTGGCAATGACGCCGTTCTCAGCTTAACTATCCCACTTCTATGCCTCCTTGAAAAAACAATTCGGGCGATGATGGAAGAGGATGTGGCACAGGATGAGGAGGAGGAGGAGGATGAAGAGGTAACATTTCCAAGGCTTTCAGGGCAGTCATTCGCAAGGGGCTCCGAGGGTGGGTTCCTGCACACGCAAACGCCAGGGACGCAATTGTCCAGCAGGGGCACAGTTCTGGAGGATGAGGAGGAGGAGGAGCTGGAGGAGGAGATGGAACCATGTTCACAGCAGGGTGGCACCCAGGCCAGCTCATGGCCATCACTGGTGCGTGGCTGGGGGGATACAGAGGACACGGACGATACACCTCCCACAGAGGACAGCCTTTCGTTGCCTCTGGGCAGCCTGGCACACATGAGCGATTACATGCTGCAGTGTCTCCACAACGACCGCCGAGTTGCCCACATTCTAACTTGTGCTGATTACTGGGTGGCCACGCTGCTGGATCCCCGTTACAAGGACAACGTACCGTCCTTAATTCACTCACTGGAGCGCGATCGCAAGATGCGCGAGTACAAGCGCACGCTGGTAGACGCCATGCTGCTGGCATTCCCATCTGACAGCGGGGCCACAGTGGAAGCACAAGGCAGAGGAGGAGGAGGAGGAGGTCGCCAACGCAACCAGGGCACCGCCAGCACCTCAGAAGGCAGGGTTAGCATGGCCGAAATGTGGAAAAGCTTTGTCAGCACGCCACAACAAACAGCAGCACCAGCAGCTCAGATGGAACGTCTTAGCAGGAGGCAGCATTTTACCAACATGGTGGAGCAGTATGTGTGCACACGCCTACATGTAGTGAATGACGGGTCTGCCCCCTTCAACTTCTGGGTCTCCAAATTGGGCACATGGCTTGAGCTTGCCCTTTACGCCTTGGAGGTGCTGGCGTGCCCTGCAGCCAGTGTATTATCTGAACGGGTATTTAGCACGGCTGGGGGCGTTATAACAGACAAGCGCAGCCGCCTGTCCAGAGACAATGTGGACAAGCTCACGTTCATTAAAATGAACCAGGCATGGATCCCACGGGACTTTTCCGTACCTTATGCAGAATAGCAATGGATACCGACCTTACCCACCCATTGTTCCATTTTTGCTCTTTCTCACTCTTTTGGGGTGTACCCTCATTTAAAATTTTTGAAAAGAAGCAGTGTTGGCTACCTCGTCCTCCTCCTCAGGGCCAGATTAATGTAGGGGCTATTGGAGCTGCAGCTCCAGGCCCCTACCTTTTATATAGGCCCCGGGTTGGCCATATTCACTGTTACCGCTCTTCTGTCACTTGTAAACACAGAAGTCTGGCTTCTATGCTCGCTTCCCCAGGCAGCACCCTCAGAACCTCCCCACACAGCGTGAAGGCCGGACAAGGAGGGACAGTTGGCGATGCATGGATGTGTTTATGGGCTTCAGAGACAGCATCCCATATTGAATTAGGCATGCATGGCTGCACCCTTCCTCCTCTGGGTGCATGGCAAGGCACGGCCCTTAAGGCCCTTCAAAATCCTCAGCACCAAGCCCATGATGCTGTTAATCCGGCCCTGGTCCTCCTCCACCGCCGCTTCCACCTACACCGCCCATAGGTGTGCGCAGCCTATTGCATTAAGGTGTGCACCCCAAAGTTGAAATACACATGCATGTTTTTGCCAGCAGGGAGAGTAATGTATCGGGGCCATGTACCTGTAGGCAAGGAGAAATAGAGCAGAGCAGGTCCCAGGGAGATCTTTCCCATCTCCTCACTGGCAATGCTATGTGCCCTAGGTGATTAGGGTGTGCCCAGGCACACCCAGCACACCCTGTGCGCACGCCTATGTCACCGCCACATCCACCACCACCTCAACCTCCCTCCTACTCCATATGGGCCTCGTCCTTCAGAGATGAAGAAGAACATTGTTTTATTTTTCTGGTTTTTTTTTGTTGTTTTAAGTTATTTCCCTATCCACATTTGTTTGCAGAGCACTTGCCATGCTCTTAATTACGTTTTGCTGCCATTTGCAGCACTCTAGCCCTTTCCTTTGGTGTTTTAGAGCCATTTTAGTGCCTTAAAGTTCGGGTCCCCATTGACTTCAATGGGGTTCGGTGTCCGGGAAAAGTTCGGTAAAAGTCCGGGACACGGACCCGGACTTTTTTTTAAAGTTCGGCCGAACCCGTCGAACACGGACATCTAGGTGTTCGCTCAACCCTAATGTTGAGTAGAAGGGTTAGAACGTCCGGGATGAAATCGGTCGTATAAAACCCAGTAAAAAATTCTATTTAAAAATTAATTGAAGCAAGATATTAAAAAAGATATTAAAAAATAGGATATTAAAAAATATAAAAAATGTATCAAAAAATCAATTAGTGGAGGATGCTATGGATCTGATGGATGATAAAAAACAAAATCAAATATACAAAAAAGGGAGGATGGGACGCAGAGATACACTTAGTAGTTGTGCCAATATTTAGAGGATCAAGAGGATGCTGGATGAGAAAGGATGGGAGATGCATACACATATGTTAAAAATTATAAAAAATTATAAAAAATACAAAGTTTAAGACATAGTTCAAAATGTCATTAAAAATGTCCAAAAATGGGTAGGGGCTCCCATAGACTGAGAGAGAACAAACCTACACCAAAAAACACATTGGGTTAAAGGGAAATGCTCAGAGGCTAAAAAATCAGTATATAAAACCCAAAAAAGGAGAAGTATATGAAGACAAAAGGAGCAACGATCTAAAAACCCAGTACCTGAAAAACGTCTGCATAAAACCCTCTGTATAAAAAATGGGATAAAAAGTGGGAATTGTGGATTAAAAAAGAAGAAATAGGAGTGTTTATTTGTCTGTAATAAAACAGTTCAAGTCTATGTCAGCGTTTAAACCTTCAGGACGGAGAGATCTCATCCTATAAATCCACTTTGCTTCGTTGCGTGAAACCATTCTACGTTTATTACTGCCTCTCCAGTCTTCTTTGATCTTGTCTATTGCATAAAATGTGAGGCCTGAGGGATCCTGAGCATGTGCTTCTTTAAAGTGTCTTGAAAGAGTATGTTTGTCAAAACCCTTTTTAATGTTTTTGATAAGTTCCCGTATTCTGACGAAAAGCTGTCGGGTGGTTCTTCCGATGTACTGTAGATGGCACGGGCACTCTACGACATATGTCACGTAGGAACTGGTGCATGTGATAGTGTCTTTGATCGTAAACTCTTCTCCTGTGGTGTTGGATTTAAAAATTTGTGATTTTTCTGGGCTGTTTTCTGTTCGTTCTACATGGTAGGCATTTTTTACATCTAAAGAAGCCATTGAGGTTGGTCGGGAGGGTGATCCGTTTAGGGGGGTTAATCACATTTTTTACCAATCTGTCCCTTAAAGTTGGGGCTCTCCTATATATAAAGGTTGGCCTTTTTGGTAAAATCTTCTTCAATGTCTTGTCAGCTGCGAGAATGGGCCAATGCTTCTTTATTATTCTCTCGACCTCTTTGTGTTGCCTATTGAAGCCTGTGATAAAGGCGAATTCATAGTTGTTCTTCCTTTCTTTTTTATCTTTATCCTTAATAAGTTCTTCCCTGTTTGTATTTCTTACTATTTTCTTGAGGTTTTCCATTTCCTTCTTGTTATATCCCTTCTCTATGAATCTCTCTATGAGTAGATCAGCCTGTATGTCGTAATCCCGAGCGTTACTGCAGTTCCTGCGTATACGTAACAGCTGTCCCTTGGGGATATTCCCCAACCATTGCGGATGATGACAACTTCTCTTGGGAATGTAGCCGTTCTTGTCGGTCTTTTTAAAAAAAGTTTTACTGTAGATATTTCCGTCCTGTTTAAATAATTCTAGGTCTAGGTACGATATTTTTTGCTTATCCCAATTGCCTGTGAAGGTTTTTCCGTACCTGTTACCACTAATCTCGTCAAAGAAGGTTTGTAAACTTTCAACATCCCCTCGCCAGATCAAAATGATGTCATCAATGTATCTTTTGTAGTATTTCAAATTTGGTCTGTCCACACTAAATATCTGCTCTTCCTCCCATTTATGCATAAAAATGTTTGCGACTCTCGCTGCGTATTTGGCTCCCATCGCGACACCCTTGGTTTGTTCATAATACTTCCCTTTATACCAAAAATAGTTTGAGTTCATAGCTATCTTAAGGCCCTCAAGGATAAAGTGCATCTGTGCTTGTCTGAGGTCGGTATATTTGTGTAGCGCCCAGTCAATACTGTCTAACCCATCGCTCTGTATGATATTGGTATATAGGGAGTTTACATCTATAGTTACCAAAATATCTTCTTCCGTGACCGTTATGTTTTTAATTTCGTTCAGAAGTTGCTTGCTATCTCTAAGATAAGATCTCCCTTTGGGTACTAGGGGTTGTAGGAATTTATCCAAGTACTCTCCTAGACGTGAGTGCACCGAGTTAATACCACTCACTATTGGGCGTCCTGGGGGCTTTTTTTCATCTTTGTGGATCTTAGGTAAAAAATAAATAATCGGTGTTCTCGCTGCTTCCAACTGAAGGTATTCTGCTTCCTTGCTGTTTAAAATTCCCATCCTCTTTCCTTTTTCAATAAAATCCTTTAAAACCTTTTGTAACCTCATCTTGGGGTTTCCAGGTTGTTTCCTATATGTGTCTTCTGCGTTTAGTAGTCTTTCCAGCTCCTCCTCATAATCTTTTTGGTTCAAAATAACTAGACCTCCACCTTTGTCTGCTGGTCTAATAATAATCCCCTTCTTTTTTTCAAGTTTTCTAATTGTGTCCCATATACTTTTCTCTTTCCTCTTCTCAATTTTCAAATTTCTAATCTCATCCTCTACCATTCTTTTAAATACTTCCAGGTTTTCCTTTTGTGGGTTTTTTGGATTAAAGGTTGATTTGTTTTTTAAGGCGGTATGTTTGAATTTGGTTGTTGTTGAAGGGGTGGTTCTGTTCTTTTTGATTTAAAAAAATTTCTTTATGTTGATCTTTCTGATGTATTTTTGAAGGTCAATATATGCCTCAAACTTATCCAAGTTCTTATCAGGGGCATATTTGAGGCCCAAATCCAAGATTTTAAGTTCCTCCTCATCAAACACTATTCCGCTGAGGTTGAAAATTCCTTTTCCTAGTAGACCCTTCTTCTTTTTCTTTGTCCCTCCACGTTTTCCCCTTGGTTTTCGTTTCTTCCGTATTCGGAAGTATCTCGGCGGTTCTTCCCTCCTGTTGAAATTGAACCCTTCTAGTCTCCATATTTCTCCTCGATCCCCTTGAGATCTTGGGCCCCTCTGGTCCTCTCTCCATGGGATGTATTGACCATTGGGTGGCCTCTGGTATCCTCTTTGCCCTCCCCGTGGTGCTTCTCGTCTCCATGGCTGCTGCCATCCTTTGTTTCTCCCCCGGTCCTGCTGCCATCCAATTTGTCTTCCTTGTTCCAGTTGCCATCCGTTGTTCCTCCAATCGTTGTGAAATCTCGGTGGGGCCCCTCCTCTTGGGGGTCTTCCCCGATTTCCCCTGGGAAAAAAATTCCCATTTCTGGGGGGGGGGGGGGGGCCTTGATCCTCGTACCGGACTTCTTGGTGGTGACTTAACGGGGCAAATCTGTTGGATGTACTGACACGAGCGTGATTTTGTGCCGGTGTTCCGTTGGCTCTGGTGTTAACGTATGTGTTGGACCTAGAGTTGGATGTGGATGGTTCTGGTTCCCAGTGTGTCCATATTGTCCTCAATTTCAGTTCCTGGTGTTCTAGGTGTTCTAGGGGTGCCTATTTCCAACCAGGGATCATTTTCATCATCCCCCATCTCAGAGGGTTCCCTGGATGCTAAATCGATGGGATCCACACTGCTGCCCTGTCCGTTATATAGTTCATCCAATTGCCATTTGTAGATGCTCTGATTTCTGTAATCTAATATGTCTCTTTTATATTTTTTTTGTTTCTTGGCCTGGATCGTTTTATCATATTTTAATATGGATTCCTGCAGGCTCTTCTCCTTATTCTTATATTCAGTCGTTTCGGCGTGGGGGGCTAGTTGTTCCTTCAGTTGGATAATGGTGGCTTCAATTTTCTTTAATTTGTATTGTCTCCTCTTAATAATGACCCCCAACAGTTCCTTCTCACACTTGTTGAAGAAATGATACCATTCTTCCAACAGGGTGGTATCTGTTATGTGGTCATTGGGGGATATGTCCCACCTCAATCTCCTAGGTGTTATGCCTTCACGGCTATATTTTTCTAGGGTGGCGATATCCCACCAGACCCTGAGTTGTTTTTCCATGTTTTGTTTTAATTGTTTGAAGGAGCCCTCCATATCCTGTCTTTGGATTATCGTGACTTGATCAAAGATCTCCTCAACATCAAAATGCCTACCATGTAGAATGAACAGAAAACAGCCCAGAAAAATCACCAATTTTAAATCCAACACCACAGGAGAAGAGTTTACGATCAAAGACACTATCACATGCACCAGTTCCTACGTGACATATGTCGTAGAGTGCCCGTGCCATCTACAGTACATCGGAAGAACCACCCGACAGCTTTTCGTCAGAATACGGGAACTTATCAAAAACATTAAAAAGGGTTTTGACAAACATACTCTTTCAAGACACTTTAAAGAAGCACATGCTCAGGATCCCTCAGGCCTCACATTTTATGCAATAGACAAGATCAAAGAAGACTGGAGAGGCAGTAATAAACGTAGAATGGTTTCACTTGCCATTAATACGATTATTAAATCTTAACCAGACTAATAGAAAGGTTTACTGTGTTGTAAATCTAGATTTGTGCATTTTTTACTCAGGGAATACAAGAACGTGGCTAGCAATGTATGTGGCCAAAGCGCCACCGAGAGCTACACTTTACCAAATGTATTGGGACGCTAGTCTTTACACGCTCATGAGCTATAATGGCATCCCAGTCTTAGTCTGGGTTGACTGGGATAGGGTTCAATATTGAGTTGGCCCACCCTTTGCATCTATAACAGCTTCAACTCTTTTAGGAAGGCTGTCCACTAAGTTTAGGAGTGTGTCCATTGGCATGTTTGACCATTCTTCCAGAAGCGCCTTTGTGAGGTCAGGCACTTATGTGGACGAGAAGGCTTGGTTTGCAGTCTGTGTTCTAATTCCTCCCAAAGGTGTTCTATTGGGTTGAGGTAAGGACTCTGTGCAAGCCAGTCAACTCGCTCATCCATGTCTTTATGGACCTTGCTTTATGCACTGGTGCGCAGTCATGTTAGAACAGGAAGGGCCAATCCCAGACTGTTCCCAAAAAGTTGGGAGCATGAAATTGTCCAAAATCTCTTGGTATGCTGAGCCCTTATGAGTTCTCTTCACTGGAACTAAGGGGCCAAGCCCAACCCCTGAGAAACAACCCTACACCATAATCCCCCCTCCACTAAATGATTTGAACCAGTGTAGAGAGCAAGATCCATAAATACATGGTTGAGCGAATTTGGGGTGGAGGAACTTAACTGGCCGGCACAGGGTCCATACCTCAACCCGATAGAACACCTTTGGGATGAATTAGAGAGCAGACTGCGAGCTGGGCCTTCTCTCCATCATCAGTGCCTGACCTCACAAATGCGCTTCTGGAAGAATGGTCAAACATTCCCATAGACACTGTTAGGAACACTCCCTGTGCACACTGAAGTGCTGTCATGAATGCCACTTAAAGGTTAACCTAGTGCAGACTAATTGCAGAAATTGGCAACAGGCTGCATTATTTAAACACCTCAGCAGCACTGTCTTGTCTGCAGCTTTTCCTGTACTTCCTGATCCTGAACCTGCTGTTTCCTGTTGACTTCCTGATCAACCTCCCGGCTTGTCCACTACTTTGTCTGCTTGCTGCCCGCCCTGACCTTAGCTCGTTCCTGTGACCACTCTCCTGCCTTAACCTTGTCGGCTTATCTGCTTCCGGTTCTGGACTTGTTCACCTCCTGGTGGGGCAACCCTGAGGACCGCGACCTAGTATTCAGCACGCAGAAAATCCATCCTCACCATCAGAGGCTCTGGTAAAGACCTGCTGTCACTTAGACTCTGCACCTCGGGCTAGCCCGTGTCTACCACCAGTGTGACCCGTCCGTGTTCCTGTTTTACCGGATCCCACGAGGCTACCTCTGCACGTCAGGCTCAGCCACCAGTACCATTACAGTACAAGACAGCCATGTCGGAGCCTGCAAGAGGCACCTCTCCTCTGGACAAGATCTGCCAGCACTTGGCAGCATTGTCGCAAACAGTCAAGTCGCTCCAGGACGGCTACATGCACTTGGAGGAACGGTTACGCTTTGTGACTAAACCTGGGAACCCTCCTGTTTCTTTGGTACCCCCAACTTCTACGACACCAACAGGTTCTGCCTCAGGGCCCACAGTGGTGATGCTACCATCCGCAGACTAATGGACAAACCGAAAGGACAAACCAGACGTTGGAACAGTATATCCATTGTTTCACCACATTTGTCCAGGATGACTGGGAGGCCCTACTACCATTGGCAGAGTTTGCATACAACAATGCTAAACATTCTGCTACAGGGCAATCTCTGTTCTTCGCAAACTACGGTTTCCATCCGTCCTTCTTACCGGACGTTCCCGCTGAACCCACAGTTCTAGCTGTACAGGATAGCATTAGTTTCCTCAACTGCAATTCTAAACTGCTGCAGGACGCTATAATAAAGGCACAAGCAGCCTCTAAAAAGATTTTTGACAGGAAGAGGAGAGGGGAACTAATCCTTCAACCAGGTGACCAAGTATGGCTATCTACATGCAACTGCAACCTCCCCCTAGCCTGTCCCTCAAAGAAATTGGCACCCAACTTTATTGGACCCTTCCCAGTCAAGAGGAAACTGCACAGATGCTGAAAAAAGCCCACACTAATGAACTTTTTGGAGTCTGCGGGCATTTTACAGCACCCTGCACCTATGAAGCTTTGTGCTGTGACGCAATAGGTTGGCTACTGCTATGGCGGCCCCTGGAGCACATCCTGCCCCATTGGAGTTGTGCATCCTCCTCATCCTCCCCCTCCTTCTCTATCTTCTCAGGCACCCAAGTACAGTCAGTGACCTCATCATCCCCTCCCTCCTAGTCGCTGGAGCAAACTTGGCAATATGCTTCAGCTGTGGCAATATGACTGCTGTTTTCTTGTCCATCATTGTCACCCTCTCTCTCTAGGCTCACATTATTCCCTTCATCAATCTGGGAACCATCATCACAGCTTTCATATTGCTGCGCATACTTCAGGAGCATGTCACTGACACTTTGATCAAATAGTTCAGGTGACTCCTCTGTGCATGATGGTGGGGCAACTGAAGGAGTAGCTGTGGAGAAGGATCCTGTGGAACGGGCCACTTTGGCAGCTGCAGTGGAAGGAAAACTACTGGGAGTGTGGGTGTCAGAGAAAGAGGAGGATGAGGATGGCTTATTGATCCACTCCACCAACTCATTCACATGTTGTGGATGAATAGCACGGGCAGCACCAGAAATAAAGGATGAGCGTGCCCCGCCTGCAGAGGATGCACTATGTCAACTGTGACCAATGGACAAAGAGGCTACTTGCCCACTTTTCGTGGCCTGAGAGCGTCGGCCTCTCCTTGTCTGCCTTTTGGACATGGTGTTGATACAGATCAATATAGGGTATATACGCAACTGACCAATAGGTACTCAATGACCTGATATGATGTAATTGATAGCCCTATAGATGAGCTGTGGTGGTTATAGATGTACGCAAGTGACCGATTATCAATACTCTCACTGATATCTGATGTAATCTATAATCCTATAGATGGATGATCTGTGATCCCTATAGAAAGATCCACAACTAAGCAAAGGTTATTGTGGCTGATTTCTGCAGTGATCTCTATTCCAACAGGTCTGAGACCCCTATAGAAAGATCCAAAACTGATCAAAGGGTACTGTGGCTGATATCAGCAGTGATCTCTATTGCTACTGGTCTGAGACCCATATAGAAAGATCAACAACTGAGCAAAGGTTACTGTGGCTCATTTCTGCAGTGATCTCTATTCCTACAGCTCTGAGACCCCTATAGAAAGATCCACAACTGGGCAAAGGTTACTGTGGCTGATTTCTGCAGTGATCTCTATTCCTACAGGTCTGAGACCCCTATAGAAAGATCTAAAACTGAGCAAAGGTTACTGTGGCTGATATCTGCAGTGATCACTATTCCTACAGGTCTGAGACCCCTATAGAAAGAACCAAAACTGAGCAAAGGTTACTGTGGCTGATATCTTCAGTGATCTCTATTCCTACAGGTCTGAGACCCCTATAGAAAGATCCAAAACTGAGCAAAGCTTACTGTGGCTGATATCTGCAATGATCTCTATTCCTAAAGGTCTGAGACCCCAATAGAAAGATCCAAAACTGAGCAAAGGTTACTGTGGCTGATTTCTGCAGTGATCTCTATTCCTACAGGTCTGAGACCCCAATAGAAAGATTGAAAACTGAGCAAAGGTTACTGTGACTGATATCTGCGGTAATCTCTATTCCTACAGGTCTGAGACCCCTATAGAAAGATCCGCAACTGAGCAACGGTTACTGTGGCTGATGTCTGCAGTTATCTCTATTCCTACAGGTCTGAGACCCACCTATAGAAAGATCGACAACTGAGCAAAGCTTACTGTGGCTCATTTCTGCCGTGATCTCTATTCCTACAGGTCTGAGACCCCTATAGAAATATCCAAAACTGAGCAAAGGTTACTGTGGCTGATTTCTGCAGTGATCTCTATTCCTACAGGTCTGAGACCCCTATAGAAAGATCCACAACTGAGCAAAGGTTACTGTGGCTGATTTCTGCAGTGATCTCTTTTCCTACAGGTCTGAGACCCCGATAGAAAGATCCAAAACTGAGCAAAGGTTACTGTGGCTGATATCTGCGGTGATCTCTATTCCTTCAGGTCTGAGACCCCTATAGAAAGATCCACAACTGAGCAAAGGTTACTGTGGCTGATGTCTGCAGTGATCTCTATTCCTACAAGTTTGAGACCCCAATAGAAAGATCCACAACTGAGCAAAGGTTACTGTGGCTGATTTATGCAGTGATCTCTATTCCTACAGGTCTGAGACCCCAATAGAAAGATCCAAAACTGAGCAAAAGTTACTGTGATTGATATCTGCAGTGATCTCTATTCCTACAAGTCTGAGACCCCTATAGAAATATCCGCAACTGAGCAAAAGGTTACTGTGGCTGATGTCTGCAGTTATCTCTATTCCTACAGGTCTGAGACCCACCTATAGAAAGATCGACAACTGAGCAAAGGTTACTGTGGCTTATTTCTGCAGTGATCTCTATTCCTACAGGTCTGAGACCCCTATAGAAAGATTCAAAACTGAGCAAAGCTTACTGTGGCTGATTTCTGCAGTGATCTCTATTCCTACAGGTCTGAGACCCCTATAGAAAGATCCAAAACTGAGCTAAGGTTACTGTGGCTGATTCCTGCAGTGATCTCTATTCCTACAGGTCTGAGACCCCTATAGAAAGAAACACAACTGAGCAAAAGTTACTGTGGCTGATGTCTGCAGTGATCTGAGCAAAGCTTACTGTGCAGTGATCTGAGCAAAGCTTACTGTGGCTGATATCTGCAATGATCTCTATTCCTACAGGTCTGAGACCCCAATAGAAAGATCCACAACTGAGCAAAGGTTACTGTGACTGATTTCTCCAGTGATCTCTATTCCTACAGGTCTGAGACCCCTATAGAAAGATCCAAAACTGAGCAAAGGTTACTGTGGCTGATTTCTGCAGTGATCTCTTTTCCTACAGGTCTGAGACCCCTATAGAGAGCTCCACAACTGAGCAAAGGTTACTGTGGCTGATGTCTGCAGTGATCTCTATTCCTACAGGTCTGAGACCCACCTATAGAAAGATCAACAACTGAGCAAAGGTTACTGTGGCTTATTTCTGCAGTGATCTCTATTCTTACAGGACTGAGACCCCTATAGAAAGATCCAAAACTGAGCAAAGGTTACTGTGGCTGATATCTGCAGTGATCTATATTCATACAGGTCTGAGACCCCTATAGAAAGATCCAAAACTGAATAAAGCTTACTGTGGCTGATATCTGCAGTGATCTATATTCATACAGGTCTGAGACCCCTATATAAAGATCCAAAACTGAGCAAAGCATACTGTGGCTGATTTCTGCAGTGATCTCTATTCCTACAGGTCTGAGACCCACCTATAGAAAGATCAAAAACTTAGCAAAGGTTACTGTGGCTGATATCTGCAGTGATCTCTATTCCTACAGGTCTGAGACCCCTATAGAAAGATCCAAAACTGAGCAAAGGTTACTGTGGCTGATATCTGCGGTGATCTCTATTCCTACAGGTCTGAGACCCACCTATAGAAAGATCAAAAACTGAGCAAAGGTTGTAAAACGATAAACCTTGCGCTTGTGGTAAAAATAGTATAAGTGAATAAGGTGCTTGTATTCGTGCTATAACAACTGTGGGAAATAGAAAATTAGTAATAGCGATTGGCCGAGCGTATTGCCACGTCACATCCGGCCGGGGGAACGCACGCTGTGGGAGCAGCAAACCACCGTGCCGTGTTCTACATGCGTGTATTTTCGTTATGTTTGTGAGTACATCCTTGTTTATCTTTAATAAAATTGTTCAAACAATCCTCACTATGGATAGCTCTTTTCTTTTATGAGGAAACTCGGGAGTACCAAGCACCAGCAAGGATCTTACCAGCAACATCAGAAAGCACTATGCACAGAGTGTGATCATCAGTACATGCCTGTTTAAAACCACATTGTGGTCAGTAGATATCCATGAGGGGGAAACCCCTCTCCAAGCACGGATTAAGCACTGAAGCACTTTATCTGCATTTTTTCTGATGGACTTGATTATGGACATTTATTGATATATATATATATATTGTAAGGGATTAGCTCGGTGGCGGGTGTGGATGACTCCTTGGGGGGTGCGTTTTCACAGAGAAATAGCCCAAAAGTGCTTGCAAACAACAGGTTTATTCTTCAAACAAGTGCATGCAGCAAAAACATCAAAATAAAATAAAACAAAATAAATCCTTGCCTCTGTGGGCGGCTACCTTCTCACGCTGGAACCTACCTAAGAAGTCTTCCCAACCTACTGTTGGGCCGACACTGCTGATCCTACAGCAGACACTCAAATGTCCATTTGTTTGCTTTTCACACAGCACAAACATTGTCCATTGAACATGTCCCTTTGTTTTCTTTCACACAGAAACACTTCGTCTTCTCACCTTTGAGACGTCTTCACTCTTGGTTACCCTCCTTAGCTTCACATCGCTTTAGGGGGTCTTCTCCCATGCTCACCAGCTTGTCGGGAGGCACACATCCGACTGTCCTCCTGCTCCCAGCCCACATGGCTTCAGGACACAGCTTCTGGAGGCAGCAAAAAATAGGAATTTCTCTGAACAAATTATAGAGCCTTAACTCCCTCATTCTGAACAGGTGAAGGCCTTTCAACTTCCTGCTGGCTAGCTCTGTAGCCAACACCCTAAATTAATTAATGGACTTTCTAAATCAGGTAGAAATGTATCTCCTTCCTGTGACTACATTCCCAGATTTAGCTGACTTCCTGTTACATACCCCCCCCTCTTGTTTCAACCCTAGGGTTGGGACACAGATTTCCAGGCACGCATGTGTCAAGCACTGCTGACTCACTGATAAGCCTCCTATTATCCTCAAGCTTCCGGATGAAACTGTTTTGTCATCTTCATTGACGGATTTCTCATAAATGCCACACAGTTTGTCTCTCATCTCATATACACATTCTTCAACTGCATTTTTGGCATCATTTCGCTCCTTCTCGTTTCTGTCATCTTCATTGACAGCTTTCTCATAAATGTCAGACAGCTTGTCCCTCATAACCGTCTGTCCAATCCACCATGGAGGACCGTGATCCATAGGCAACTCAATTGGGCTAGTCTTAATGTCTTCAACATTCTTAAGACGCCTCTCTCTGCAATCCATAAATGTCTTCCACAAAACTTTGAGAACCTTTGCTTCACTAAGCTTTGTTCCAAGTAGGGACTCTTGACATCCCTCTGTGACTTGAGTTGCCTCTCCATACAGCTGTACACAATCATTGACTTTTTGTTGTAAAAGGGAATGATCTTCCTTCTTGAGCTTTGCTTGCTCTAAGATGCTGTGCAGAGGATTTTCCAATTGAGACAACAGGCTGTCACACATTTCTTCAAAGTGACCCCTGTTCCTTTTCCCAGAGATATCAATATCATTCAAACATTTCATATTCATAGGCAGATCTGAAGCATTTGCACTCATCAACTTCTTAAACTTTTCGCCCTCCTGAGCGAGTCGCAGTAAAGGCCTACTATTTGATTTGATATTCAGTTTATATTTCTTGCCAAACTCTTCACAGAAGTAGCCAACCAGAACATCATCAACTTTCCTTCCACCAACATAGGGGTCAAAGGCAACAACACAGTTGAACCCAGCGATCTGGGTGGTATCCATTATAGACCTCCTCTCTGCATCAGTGAAGAAGCATGGAACTGCAACACATTCTTTTACAGGTTTCTTCAATGCACTTTCTGCTGAACTATTTGACCGCTCAAGGTCACCTAGTTCTTTTTCTCTATCTGAATTCCACATGGAATGCATCTCAAGATCACGATCAAACTTCTGCCACCCGTCTTTCACCAGTTCCATTTTGGAAACACTCCCTGAAAGGCACTTATTCATTTGCTTCACGTTTTCACCAACAGCCTTAGTTTTCTCCACTAGGTGGCGTTTGCTTTTTCCTCCCAGATTTATATCACTTGCTTTAGTTTTCTCCGCTTTAGTTTTCTCCACTAGGTTTTCAGCCTGAACTGAGAAATCACCACATTTCTTACTCAGCTCCTTTGTTTGCTGAAGCTCTAATGATACATTTTCCAATGCTTGAAGTTTTTGAAGGAACGGTTTATTCCAAAGGGGTGATTCAAGCCACATGTCATCACATTTCTGAGGCTCACTCAGGACAGACCCCAAAACACTGATCCTTTTAAAAACTGCATCAGGCACACTATCCCCTCTTTGGGACAGATCCTCTGTTGGCTGGAATTCCTCTTCCAGTTCCTGCAACGGAATCTTCATCTCTTCTACTTGCTGTTCTAAGGCTCGCTTAGACTTTTCTAGCTCCTGAACGCTTTTCACAACATCATCCTTGGAGCTGACCAATTCTTCCATTTCTGTACGCAGCTGTTTAACACTTTCTAGTTCAGCCTTACACTCTAGAGCTTCCTCCAAAGAGCGAGCCAAGAACAGGGCTTTGCTCTCGTTATCACGCACCTCCGTTTCTGCACGTGCGCGTTCTTCTGCATATTTTGCAGACACATTCTTCTCTTCACCAAGCATCTGATCAAACTTCTTTTTCACATCTTCAACACACTGTAATGAACCAACGCTTTCTTCCATGCGTTTTTTCATAACCGCTATCTGAGCTTGCAATGTTGCGACTTGCTCTGATAGGTTTTTCTTTGCTTCCGCCTCCTCTTTTAATTGTTCCAGGAAGCCATTTTTCTCATCTTCCATTTGTTTGAGCTTTGTGCTAAAACTCAGCCTTTGACACCTCTCTTCCTGTAAGAGTTCCTGCGTGTCTTGCAGCTGCGATTCCAAGATAGAAAAATCTTCCGCAATTTCTCTAGATTTGCTGTCTGCTTGAGAAAGCTGATTTGTAACATTGTCCAACTCAACCTGCAATCGGGTTGCCTTCTCTGACAGCTTAGCACACACTCGGTCACCTTCTGACACCTTGACTTGCGATTCCTGCAGCTGTGCCTCTACTTTTTTTCTCTTGTGTTCAGAATCTCCTTTTCCCTGCATAAGAGCTTTCACCTCATTGGCTAGCATCTGGGAATAAGAATGTAATTCTGCCACACAGGCTTCTTTCTCCTTTAACTGCTGCTGGACACGTTGGGCTTCCCCTTTCCAACTTTCACAGTCCGCACGCCATTCATTTACCACATTGCTCAAAGTAGTGAGCTCATACACAGTACTCAGTAATTTAGCCTCTCTTTCACTTTTCTCGTTGTCGCTGAGAGACAATGTCGTTTTCAGAGCGACATTCTGTTCCTGCGACTCCTGCAGGTCTATTTTTGTAGCTCCCAAAGACTGAAGACTTTTTTCCAGCTGATTACGCAACTCCAACATATCAGCCATACTTTGCTTCTGCAAAGTCTGAATTTCACTTTCCTTTTCCATGAGGATGGTATCTTTCTCCATTATAGTCTCTCTGCGTTTTTGCAACTCGACCAAAAGAAGAGCAGTGGATTCTTCCCACTGTAACACATGAGACTTGAGTAGTTCATTCATTTCCTGCAAGTTTCTATGCTCCATTTTAAGCAATTCCAAGGCTTGTTCCTTTTCTTCCATTTTCCGTTGCAAGGCATCCAACTCAGCCCTGCACACATACTCGGTTTCCTCCAAACCGATGGCCTCCATTGGCTGCTGGCGTCTCTGTTTCCAGCCTGCCATGCTCTCTTTAGGCATGGATGGGGCTGGTTCAGACGGTAACATCCCCTCCATCCATAGAATCCGGTCTCTCATTTCATCTATCTTTGCATTCTTCAGGCGTTTTGAACGCCCCATCTTCAATAACTCCACAAACAAATTTTTCACAGTCCAGCAAAAATTTTTCAGACCACTGTCTCTTTTACACATGTAGTTTTTCTCTCTCTCTTGCAAGATCTCTTTTCCTGCACACACAGTTTGTGCAGTCACTTGCACCAGACACAACAAAGTTCATCAAATAATTTTGAGACCGCTGTCTCTTTAAAACACTTTTTTTTTTTTCTGTCAGGATCTTCTCTCCTGCACACATAGATTGTGCAATCTCATGCACCAGATAAAGTTCATCAAACATTTGCACTTCCTTGCAGGGATCTCTGCTTATGCCCACTGCATACCTCCACCATATGTAAGGGATTAGCTCGGTGGCGGGTGTGGATGACTCCTTGGGGGGTGCGTTTTCACAGAGAAATAGCCCAAAAGTGCTTGCAAACAACAGGTTTATTCTTCAAACAAGTGCATGCAGCAAAAACATCAAAATAAAATAAAACAAAATAAATCCTTGCCTCTGTGGGCGGCTACCTTCTCACGCTGGAACCTACCTAAGAAGTCTTCCCAACCTACTGTTGGGCCGACACTGCTGATCCTACAGCAGACACTCAAATGTCCATTTGTTTGCTTTTCACACAGCACAAACATTGTCCATTGAACATGTCCCTTTGTTTTCTTTCACACAGAAACACTTCGTCTTCTCACCTTTGAGACGTCTTCACTCTTGGTTACCCTCCTTAGCTTCACATCGCTTTAGGGGGTCTTCTCCCATGCTCACCAGCTTGTCGGGAGGCACACATCCGACTGTCCTCCTGCTCCCAGCCCACATGGCTTCAGGACACAGCTTCTGGAGGCAGCAAAAAATAGGAATTTCTCTGAACAAATTATAGAGCCTTAACTCCCTCATTCTGAACAGGTGAAGGCCTTTCAACTTCCTGCTGGCTAGCTCTGTAGCCAACACCCTAAATTAATTAATGGACTTTCTAAATCAGGTAGAAATGTATCTCCTTCCTGTGACTACATTCCCAGATTTAGCTGACTTCCTGTTACAATATATATATATATATATATATATATATATATATATATATATATATTTTTTTTTTTTTTTTTTTCATTCCTATTTTTTTGAGTTTTTTGATATTTTATATTTTTTATATTTTACATTTGCCATCGATGAATTTTATTATTGGGATATTAGCACAGTATATATTTATATTTATTTAAGCAGCGCTGCAATCACTGACCTACACAACTGAGCAAAGGTTACTGTGGCTGATTTCTGCAGTGATCTCTATTCCTACAGGTCTGAGACTCCTATAGAAAGATCCAAAACTGAGCAAAGGTTACTGTGGCTGATATCTGCGGTGATCTATATTCATACAGATCTGAGACCCCCTATAGAAAGATCCAAAACTGAGCAAAGGTTACTGTGGCTGATATCAGCAGTGACCTCTATTCATACAGGTTTGAGACCCCTATAGAAAGATATCAGCAGTGATCTCTATTCCTTCAGGTCTCTGAATATTTTAGAATGTTGCAGAAACTGACCGATGAACAATACTGTGACTGGTATCTGATGTAAAGATAGACAGCTCTCCCTACCTCACACAGGATCCTTGCCCCCCCCCTACACTGCTACTCACTCACTGGCGCTATACTGTCTGATATGATGTAAAGAAATCAATCTATCCCTACCTCACACAGGAACCTGGCCCTCCCTACACTGCTAGGAATGTCTCTCTGCACTGTCTGACTAAAAAAAAAAAAAAAAAAACACCCTCTCCCTGCCTGGATCGCGTGCCTGTCTCTGTCTGATGCACGAGCAGCCTTTATGTAGTGTGGGGTGTGTACTTGGCCCCTGAGCCATGATTGGGTAAAGGCAGCCTGCCTTTAGTTCAATCATGGCAGAGATCATTTGATTGGCCAAAGCATGAGGTCAGGGTGCATGCTTTGGCCAATCGCGGGGCGCGTGCAGTGCATTATGGGAAACTCAAATTTCCCACGAAGAAGCACATTTGTTTGTCATTCAACGAACAATCGAATTGGCGATGTTCGAGTCGAACTTACCTTCGACTCAAACTCCAAGCTCATCCCTACAGAGGGACAAGGCGCTTTAATTTTATTTTTTTCCCTTATTTATTTATTTTTTTTTTTAAGCTGTCCCTTTAAAAAATATATATATTTTTATCACTTTTATTGCTATCACAAGGAATGTAAGCATTCCTTATGACAGTAATACAGTGAGGGAAAAAAGTATTTGATACCCTGCTAATTTTGTACATTTGCCCACTGACAAAGAAATTATCAGTCTATAATTTTAATGACTATGAGAGACAGAATAACAACAAAAATATAAAAAAAAGACGCATTTAAAAAAGTTATGAATTAATTAGCATTTTAATGAGTGAAATAAGTATTTGACCCCTTCACAAAACGTGACTTAGTACTTGGTGGCAAAAGCCTTTTTGGCAATCACAGAGGTCAGACATTACTTGTAATTGGCCACCAGGTTTGCACTTTGCACACATCTCAGGAGGGATTTCGTCCCACTCCTCTTTGTAGATCCTCTCCAAGTCATTAAAGTTTCGAGGCTGATGTTTGGTAACTCAAACCTTCAGCTCCCTCCACATATTTTCTTTGGGATTAATGTCTAGGGACCAGCTTGGCCACTTCAGGAACTTAATTGGCTTCTTCTGGAGCCCCTCCTTTGTTGCCTTGACCGTGTGTTTTGGGTCATTGTCATGTTGGAATACCCATCCATGACAAATTTTCAATTTCCTGGCTGAGGGAAGAAGGTTCTCTCCCAAAATTTGACAGTATATAGCCCTGTCTATTGCTCCTTTTAATGCTAGGAAGTTGTCCTGTCCCCTTAGCAGAAAAACAACCCCAAACCATAATGTTTCCACCTCCATGTTTGACGGTCAGGAAGGTGTTTTTGGAGTCATACACAGCATTCCTCCTCCTCCAAACACGGCAAGTTGAGTTGATGCCAAAGAGCTTGATTTTGGTCTCATCTGACCACAACACTTTCACCCAGTTCTCCTCTGAATCATTCAGATGTTCATTAGCAAACTTCAGATAGGCCTGTACATGTGCTTTTTTGAGCAGGGGGGAACTTGTGGGTACTGCAAGAATTCAGTCCTTCACAGGGTTGTGTGTTGCCAATTGTTTTCTTGGTGACTATGGTCCCAGCTGCCTTGAGATCATTGACAAGATTCTCCCGTGTAGTTTGATGCGGATTCCTCACTGTTCTCATGGTCATTGAAACTCCACAAGGTGAGATCTTGCATGGAGCCCCAGACTGGGGGGAGATTGACAATTATTTTTGTGTTTCTTCCATTTGCAAATAATCCCACCAACTGTTGTCACCCTCTCACCAAGCTGTTTGGCGATGGTCTTGTGGCCCATTCCAGCCTTGTGCAGGTCTACAATTTTGTCCCTAACATCCTTGGACAGCTCTTTGGTCTTGGCCATGGAGGAAAGTTTGGAATCTGATTGATTGCTTCTGTGGACTGGTGTCTTTTATACAGGTAACAAGTGGAGATTAGGAGCACTCCCTTTAACCACTTAACGACCAGCCACGTAGACCTACGTCGGCTGACTTTAAGGGGTTATACCGGGATGATGCCTCTAGCTAGAGGCATCATCCCGGTACCGTTGTTTAGAGCCGACGGTTTGCTTTCCGTCGGTAATGACCGATGCGGCTCGGGAGCCGCTCGATCGTTACTCGGGGGGCGGGAGGGGACGTCCCCCCCTCCCGCCGCCTTCCGTGGCTTTGCTCGGGGCTCCCGTCCCCAGGGAGCCCCGAGCACCCAGCCGGCACGTCCGCCGGCTGGATGGAGTCCCGATGAATGCCGGAAACGGCATCGATCGGGTCTCCGATGACGTAACCCGGAGGCGGCGTCCATGACGTAACTTCCTGGTTACTGTGCTGCAAAAGGCGGCAGATTTGAAAAACGGCTGTATGCAAAAATGCCGTTTTCGGCGTTTTGCATACAGGGAAGTGTAGTGGAGGGGTCTAGGGTCTTTTAGACCCTCGATCCCTCCATAAAGTGTACCTGTCACTACATACTGGCCAAGTGATCAGATTTTTTTTTAAAAACCTGTAATAAAGTAAAAAAAAAAGAAAAAATAAATAGGAAAAAAAAAAAAACATATACGCAAGTCGAGCCGCGAATGAAATCGCTGTTCAAACCACACATGTGAGGTATCGCCGCGATCGCCAGAGCGTGGGCAATAATTAAAAAAAAAAGAGCTACACTCTAACTCTAAACTGGTAACCGTTAAATAAATTTAAAGCGTCACAGATTGAGATCTCTAATGACCGTAGTTTGTCGCCATCCCACGGGGGGGCGCAATTTTAAACCATAACATGTTGGGTATCTATTTACTCGGCGTGACATCATCTTTCACAATATACAAAAAAAATGGGCTAACTTTACTGTTTAGTATTTTTTAAATGCAGTGAAATGTGATTTTTCAAATTATTAAAAAAAAATGGCGTTGCTGCGCAAATACCGCGTGACAAAAAATTTTGCAATGACCGACATTTTATTCTCCAGAGTCTTTGCTAAAAAATATATATAATGTTTGGGGGTTCTAAGTAGTTTTCTAGGAAAAAATACTGGTTTTAACTTGTGAACAAAAAGTGTCCGAAATAGGGCTGGGTGTAAAGTGGTTAAGGCTGGCCATACACTATACAATTTTCTTATTCAATTTCCTTTAGATTTACCTTAAACTATGTAGTGCATGGGCCTGCCTGACTGCATACAAATTGAAAGTGTTTAGGTTTGACCCTATATTACATGGTTTTGGTAAATCTAAAGGAAAGTTGAACAAGAAAATTGTATAGTGTATGGCCAGCCTTAGAGAGTGCTCCTTATCTCAGCTCATTGCCTGTATAGAAGACACCTGGGAGCCAGAAATTGTGCTGATTGATAGGGAATCAAATACTCATTTCACTCATTAAAATGCAATTCAATTTATAACTTTTCTGAAATGCGTTTTTCTGGATATTTTGTTGTTATTCTGTCTCTCTCTGTTAGAATAAACCTACCATTAAAATTATAGACTTATCATTTCTTTGTCATTTGGCAAATGTACAAAATTGGGCAGAGGATCAAATACTTTTTTCCCTCACTGTAGACAGTGACAGGAACTCCTTATGGAGGGATCTGGGGTCTAAAAGAACGCCAAGTTTGGCTGTGTTGAATACTGTAAATTTTTTTAAAAATCTGGAGCCTTTAGGGTTCCAGTAACCGGAAGTGAATTTGAATCCGGCTTTGTTCGGGTGTTCAGCCAGCAGGCGGATGTGACATCTGGTCGCTCGGGTCTCACGGTGGGTCTCCCTCCTGCTCCTTGTAATATTAACCTTTGGCTTTTTGTAATTACAAGAAAGCCAACCGTCGGCTTTAAACAACGGCACTGGGGTGATGCCTCTAGCTGCAGGCATCACCCTGGTACAACCCCTTTAAGCCGAGGCCACATATTTGCATTACGTCGGTGGGAAGGATTTTTGATGAAAAAAATTAAAATCATTTCCCCCATAACAACCCATCATATACAGTATATTTTCCTGTAACCCCATTATATGTATCCCTAGTTTAGTTTGGGTGCCATATGATATAAATTGTCCAGCTGCTACAATGTACTAAACAATAAACAATAAAACTTTCATTGCTGTCTGACTCATTGTGGCATATGGTTGTTAAGTTATGCTCTGTGATGAGTGATTATTTGCCATTTGATATTGATGGGGACTTTCCCTGTTAGCTCACAATAAAGAACAGGTTTATTTTTAAGTCATCCAAGTTGTGCCTGTGTTTGCTTTACTGGATGACATTTGCAAGGGAAACATGCCTCATGCACACACATACAGTAAGTCGTAATAAACAAATATAACAGAGTAAAAAGCTTCTGATTTAATGATTTTTCTTGCTTAAACATTTTTATTGAATTTTCACAATGCAAAAATGTAGTGCACAGTATAATGTAGCAAGAATTGCAAAGGCCACTGGAATTAGGCTACATAAAGTAAAACCTGTACATACGAAGAACACATGTTGGAAAACTTCAAAGGTGGATATAACATCACAGTGATCTGTGACTACAAATAAAATAAATAAATTATGTAGACAACTGAGATATTACAGCCTAACTGCCTGCATGCGCATGTTCCATTATACAATTATAACGCATATCATCCTAAAAATTGTGACTGTAACCTTCATTACACCTCTCTCTTTGTGAAATCATTGTGTTGTGCTGATATATCCAATTACAGCACAAATTAAATAAAAAACGTGATGAGCGTGAAAATAAACCTAGTGTGATTGCAGATGTAACTGCTAGAAACACTCAATCAGCTAGCATAAACAATAATATTGTGATACATTTGTAACTATCAGTAACAAAATATTAAATAAATGTTAAAGTCCTTGATAATTGTTTCATTCCAATCACCAGTGTTTCATTAATCCTGTCCTAGATGTTCCACTGCTACAATCCTGCAAATAGGTTGGTGATGGCAATTTCCCTTTCTTCTAATAAGTTCCCTTAAGGGTATGTGCTCACCTCAAAGGATGTAATTTTGCGCCCACATATAGATCTTTACAACCCACTCTGTCTTGGTAGATGCAGGATTAATTCCTCAGATCCACCCGCTCAGCCATCCACTGGGGTTTCCCACCGTGAAGTCTGATTGATTTCCTCCAAGGTGATAGCTCCCAATCATGAAAAAGGTGTAAGGCTGATAGATGGTTAAAGCTGCTACCAGTATTCAGTGCCTTAAATGAATAAATGTGTAAATGAATGTAATATGTGGTGCGCTAAAACAAATCAAACAATCATATATCACAATAATGAAATGTGACGTAAAAAGGTTTACCAATAAAAAAGTGAATAAGGTGAACTGTGAAAAAATTGATAACACAGTGAATGCCAAAACAAAACAGTCCCAAATAATTTCAAATTCTTACACCAAAATGTTCTTAAAAGTTCATAAACAAGGTGATGAATCCAACCAATGAAAAAATGAAACAAAGTGCTTTTCAAACAATGTGTAGACTCCCACCACCTTGTGGATTTCCTCCTTACCCGACGGAAAAGGTAAGGTGCCAAATTGATACAAATAAAACTTGCGAAGAACAAACGATTCCACCAGTGCTGCCAAAACGCCTTGTGAGGTTAATCAAGCAAGCCTCTTACCAGAAAACAATCTAGTAGGCACATGAATCTCCCTCTCAAAGAACACTCTTTCTCCTTATCAGCAAGCAGGCAGGTGACTTCTTATACATGGATCCATATATGTGGATTCTTGCATATACTCTCCACGGAATTACCATAGAAAATAAAGGCAGCTGATAGTGTATTACATGTAGACTTTTATTAAAACATTTGGCATTGCAATTACATGAGTATCACTTGTTTTCCAGCTTATAAGATACAATTCGTGCAGGGGAAAATCCTGTAATACTCACGTCCGGCTGCAGCATGGACCGCGAGTGACGTGTTTGATGGTACGCTTCCATTCTGACGCGTTTCCTCCGATTGGACTTTGACTGAGACAGGAGGGGCATGCGCGCCGTCACATCCGCCTATTTATGCAATGAAGCAAGCTGCCATCCTTCCGGTGTCTTGTCCTATTATGGGGTGGAACTCCGCTTTAATGAAACACTGGTGATTGGAATGAAACAACATCAAGGACTTTAACATTTATTTAATATTTTGTTACTGATTGTTACAAATGTATCACAATATTATTGTTTATGCTAGCTGATTTAGTGTTTTTAGCAGTTACATCTGCAATCTCACTAGGTTTATTGTCACGCTCATCACGTTTTTTATTTAATTTGTGCTGTAATTGGATATATCAGCACAACACAATGATTTCACAAAGAGAGAGGTGTAATGAAGGTTACACTCACAATTTTTAGGATGATATGCTTTATAATTGTATAATGGCACATGCGAGGGCACGTGCGCGGTGGCTCCCTGGATGGCCGCTTAGTCTGGGAGCTCCGTCCCGCTGTGACCGCACGGACATCCCCACAGCACTAACCGGCATACCACCGCCGCCTCGGGACGCCGATCCACAGCGGAACACCCAGCCCACATCACGGGACACCCGAGGACCGGCTCCCAGGTCCGCAGGGACCTCTCTAAGCAACTGGATTTGGCGGCCTCCCGCCCTGGCAGCCCCAAGATGGCGGCTGCTCCACCTCACAGTACAGGACCCGAGGGAGAGGTGGACATAACAGATGTCCCGACGTCTGCCATGACTATCAGGTCGGTTACTGACAGCCCGACCACCCCCCTGGGCTTGCCTCAACTCCTGTCCCCAGCCTCCACAGTCTCCCTGCTTGACAGAACCCTGGAGGAATTAACCCAGTCCCCGGCTGCGGCCTATACAGCTGTCCAGAGCACCTCACAGGGCCCCCTGCCTTTTCCTCAACCTCACCAGCAAGATCTTTCCTACCTCATGCATACCTTCTCCCAGATGCTTTCACAGGGTCTGGCACAGACTGCTTCCCAAATAACCTCTGCCATCCACAATGATCTCCAGAACCTGGGATCCAGACTGGAGGCAATAGAACTTAAATCAGACCAGACTGTCCTTAAAGTTAACCAAAATTCAGCCAGAATGCAGGAATTACATGACCAACTGGACACTGCTTTATCCAAAATTGATGAGCTTGAGAATCGCTCCAGGCGATACAATTTTAGGATCAGGGGATTACCGGAAAATATTAAAGATGTTGATGATGCCGTTACCACTTTCATCCGGGACCTGATCCCTGACATACCGCCTCACCAGCTGGAACTGGATAGAGCTCATAGGACTCTCAGAGCCCCCCTTCCTGACGGATCCCCGAGGGATATTATCGTCAAGCCACACTTTTACAAAGTAAAAGAGGCGGTCATGAGGATCGCACGACGCTCCGACCATCTGGCTATCCAAGGTCACCCCATTCAAATTTTCGCAGATCTATCGCCTACTACTATTCAGAAAAGGCGTTCCCTCAAACCACTACTTCAAGTTTTGCAGCAGAAGGCGATCAAGTATTGGTGGTCCTTTCCCTTCCGCCTTACTTTTCTTCACCAACAACGCACCTATAGCTTCTCGGCTCTTCCTGATGGCGAACAGCTCCTCCTGAAACTTGGTCTCATCACTCAAGACCCCACCTCCTCAGCTCATAACAGAAGCTCTGGCTCTTACAAGCGCCCTTCTCCTCAGAGCCCCCTGGTTCCAGCTTGGCAGAAGCAGAAGTTTAAGAGGGCCAAAGATACTAAACCACCCTAGACATTCTCCACGTCCGGGTTATCTCTCCACATTTTTCTTGCAGGACTCGTTCCTGTTTTTTCTTACCCTGTGAGGGGCTCGGCCCCACGGTTACTTTTCTACATCGACCCCACTACATAATATTTTTCCCCTTTTTTTTTTTTTTTTTGTTGCTCAAAGGTATTGGACATCTTCTAATACTGTTTTTTCTTATATAGTATGCTGATTTGGTTACATTGTTGGGGATTACGCCCCCGTTGACAGTTAATACTATTGGACTCTTCAGGTGGTGAACACTGGCTTCTTGGAATTTTTTTTAAATATGTCATTTTTATTGTTTGCTTTTTTCTTTTGATTGGGGTGTCTGGTCACAGCGGGATTCCTGCTGCGCCTCGCTCCGTCTCTTCCTGGGACTTTTTCCCCCAGTTGAGTGGAGCTGATGCCTTCGCTCCTCGAAGACATCTATGGGATTCAGGGGTTGGTAGGATCTGGCCTACCTCTCCTGATTTGGGTGGGGATTATTTCTTGCAATGAAAGTTGGCTAACGTTGCAGTATGTGTTCTTTTTTTGTCTTTTTATTTTGTTTTCTCTTCTCTCTCCCCTTTTCTTTCCTCCTCCCCCCCCTCTGGTCACCGGGGGTCTCTCTCATTCTTCCCTACAGGGATTACGTCTTCCAGGACCGTCGCCATGTTGGAGCTTCGCTGCCCACCTTGACAGGCTCTGGACTTGTTGCTTTGCTCCACCCTCGGCTCCTCAAGTTCTGCTGAACCGATGACGACACCGAATACCGCCTTCCGCCCTTGGAAGATTGCTTCTCACAATGTCCAAGGCATTAATTCCCCGTCGAAGAGACGTAAGCTTTTCAATCTGTACCACTCTCACCACATTGACATTGCATTCACTCAGGAGACTCACTTCCCGGCATCTTACAGGCCTTTGTTTGTCCACCCCAAGTATCCTCAATTTTATTTGGCCAATGCTACCGATAAAACCAGGGGAGTTGCAATATTCTTTGGGCGCCACGTTCATTTTGAACTGACCCGGAAAATAGAGGACCAGGAGGGGAGGTATTTATTACTTCTAGGCTTACTGGGGGGTTTAAAATACTCTCTTCTATCTTACTACGCCCCGAATAAACGTCAAGATCTGTTTTTTCGCCACTTGGCCACACACATCATTCCCCAGGCAGAAGGCACATTAATCATGGGGGGGGACTCTAATGTAGCCTTAGACCAAAGTCTGGACAAATCCCGCCCGGGTATCCCCTCTCTTTGCCGTCCTCCCAGGCAGAGTACTAGGATAGCTAAGCTGCTCTTTTCGGAAGGGTTGGTGGACATTTGGAGGGAACATAATCCCCATGCCAAAGACTACACTCATTTCTCTGCCCCACACAACCTCTTATCGAGGATAGATCATATTTTTATCTCTGCGCGGGCGGTCCCATACACATACATATCTCTGACCATGCCATGGTTGTCTTACTGCTACATCGCACTCATTCCTCTGAGGGTACGTTTCGGTGGCGTCTTAATGAGGCGCTTTTAAGCAACCCGACTCACTGCACAATTATATCTAAAGCTCTTGAGGAGTACTTCTCTTCCAATGTCACTCCAGAGGTCTCCCCCGAGACTATCTGGGCTGCTCACAAGGCGGTTATCCGGGGCAAGTTGATTCAACTTTCATCCAACCTCAAGCGTCAGAGGCGGGTGGACCTGCTTAAATTGGAATCAGACTTTCTTGCTCTTAGTAAGGACCACAAACGGAACCCTACCCCGACTTCAAAAACTCGCCTGGAGGAATCCAGACTTCAATTGAATCTCGCATTGACGACTGAGGCAGAGAAACAACTCCGTTGGTCGGGGGCAAAATTTTATGCTTCCACCGACAAGATTGGCCCCAGACTCGCAGCTAAATTGACCCCCAGACAGCGTTCGCTCACGATTCCTAAAATTAGAACGTCTCAGGGCACACTCTCCCAAGATCCCCAACAGGCTTTGCAGTCCTTTCATTCTTTTTATTCTAAATTATACGACTTTGAATCCCGATCACCCTCCCGGGAAACGCTTTCCTTTTTAGACGGACTTTCGCTCCCCTGTCTCAGTCGAGAACATAGGGATATTTTGGAGGACCCTATTTCCGAATCGGAAGTCTTGTTGGTAATCAAGCACTTGAAGACAGGGTCCACCCCTGGGCCCGATGGGTTCTCCTCGCTCTACTATAAAACCTTCGGGCTTAATTTAGCGCCTCACCTCTGCAGATTTTACAACGGGCTGCAAAAGGGGGAGCCTATTGAGAGGGCCTTAAATTCGGCATATATTTCGGTCATCCCCAAACCGGGCAAGGACCACAGCGAAGTTAGCAACTATAGACCTATTTCTCTCATTAACGTGGACCTTAAAATATTGACGAAGGTCCTCGCTAACAGGCTATCCAGCTTCATTAGTACATATGTCCACAAAGACCCGTCGGGTTTTATACCTGGGAGACAGGGATCCGACCAAATTAGGAGAGCTGTAGACCTTATTTCTTTGGCCAACTCCAGATGGGATGGTGGCCCTCACCAAGATACTTTGCTCCTTTCTCTCGACTTACATAAGGCGTTTGACTCCCTCTCTTGGCCTTATCTCTTTGAGACCCTCCAGAGGTGGGGTTTTGGCACCAAATTCCTCAATATCTTGCGAGCCCTCTATTCGCTACCCTCTGCCCAGGTTCGGTTGCTGGGACACTACTCTGCTTCTATCCCCATTAGGAGGGGCACGCGACAGGGATGCCCCCTATCACCCCTTATATTTGCGATTGCCATAGAATCCCTGGCGATTGCGATCCGCCACCACCCAGACATTCATGGAGTTTGCTGTGGTCCGACAGAGCACAAATGCGCTCTTTTTGCAGATGATGTCCTACTCTTCCTGACATCCCCTGTTGTCTCGCTCCCCTCCATTATGCGCTTGCTCCAGAAGTTCTCCCTTGCCTCTGGCCTCACCGTGAATTTCTCCAAATCCATGGCTCTCAACATCACGGTTCCCATACCTACTCTCGACGCTCTAAAACCTTCCTTTCCATTTCTCTGGTGTCATGCCTCGCTCCCCTACTTGGGAGTGCACCTTACCCGGTCCATCACCACTTTGTACCAGACTAATTACCCCCCCTTGTTCAGAAAGTTGAAGGCTGACATTTCATGCTGGGATTTTCACAACCTCTCCTGGCTGGGCAGGATAAACTCAGTCAAAATGAAACTGCTACCAAGGCTGCTGTATTTCTTTCGTTCCCTGCCCATCCCTCTTCATAAAAGCCATCTGAACGCCTTACAATCCAGTGTAGTGAAATTTGTTTGGGGCAAGAAGGGTTACCGATGTTCACGTTCGGTACTGTTCTGACAAAGGAAACAAGGCGGATTGGCCTTACCCAATCTGTGGAAATATTATCAGGCAGCTCAGCTTGCCCAGTTTTCTGTGATCTATACCCGCGGTCCGAAACCCGACTGGGTTC
Source organism: Pelophylax lessonae (assembly GCF_965119305.1). Classification (NCBI taxonomy): domain Eukaryota; kingdom Metazoa; phylum Chordata; class Amphibia; order Anura; family Ranidae; genus Pelophylax; species Pelophylax lessonae. The sequence goes on along the minus strand of NC_138777.1, from coordinate 81,000,285 downwards.
ACATTGAGAGGCAGGCTATCCCTACTTACACACTGGACTATGTCGCCTGGAGCCCACCTAAGCTCCAACCTGCGATCTTGGCACCCACCCTATCGCACTCTATCAGCCTATGTAGACAGCTCTATCGACTCCCTAGTCTGGTCTCACCCATGAGGCCGTTAACTCATTTATTCCATCATCCCCAATTCTTGCCCGGGCATGACGTCAAAGCTTTTCACTGGTGGACAAACAAAGGTCTGTACCGCATAGGACATTTCCTATCGCCCTCCGGCCCACTCTCCCTCTCCCATTGCATTAACAAACTTGAGATGCCGGCATCCGAGAGGTTCCGGTTTCTTCAAATTTCCCATTTTCTGCATGCAATGTGGTCAGACAAACAGGTACCTCCACGATTGACATCCTATGAGCGGTGGTGTTCTGAATCATCGGAGCCGAGGGGGGGCATATCTACCATATACGCAGCCCTGATGGATCCCTTAGATAAGCCAGCTTATGCCCTCAAATGGGAAAGTGACTTACAGACAGCTTACTCGCTAGACGAATGGCACCGTATGTTTCATAGATCCTTCAAAGGCATCATTAACACGACTCTCATTGAGGCAAAAGTAAAAATTTTGACTCGGTGGTATTTGGTACCGACCCGTCTGGCACTTATGTTCCCTGGCTCATCACCCTTGTGTTTCAGGGGTTGTGAACTCCAGGGGTCCTTCATTCACATCTGGTGGACATGCCCTAGAATCCGTTCCTTTTGGAATAAATTTTTCCACCTACTTCGACAAGTCACGAGCCTACAGGTCCCCCAAACACAACTCATGTCACCTTCCTCCATGACTTCCCACGGATGTATCCTAAGAACTTGTCCACCCTATTGTTTTTTATGCTCCTGGGCGCGAAGCTCACGTTGGCTAAGTCCTGGAAATAACCTTCGGTCTCCCTTGCCGCTGCTAAACGGAAGATCTCTTGGATCATGGCCCAGGAAAAAATGGTGGCAATCTTCCAGGACCGATTAGCTAAGTTTGAAGCTGTTTGGGATCCATGGGCTCAATACCTGCATATAACCTTGTAGACTCCCCTGACTTGCCTACCACACCTACTGTACCCCAGGTGACTCTCCCTCCCTTCCTTCATCCTCGTCCTGCTTACTCATCCCTTCTTCCTTATTTCTGTCTCTCTTTCCCTGATCTTTCTACTCATTTCGTCTGATTTTTGTATTTTATTTTCCTTTTTTATTTTATTGCTTTTAGGATTGGGGCTTCCCCCACTCCTCCTTGTGGAGCCTTTTCCCATTGCACCTGCCTCCGTTCCTGCTAAGGGTTTCTTCTGCTGAGAGCCCTGTTATGTCTTGGTGAGAGGCCTGGTCCCCAAATGTGTCGAAACCCTCCTGGGTGCTTGGGGCCAGGGTTTCCCTCACCAATTTGCTTTATGTTCACCCCTCCTCCCCACAAGATTCCGCTTGGCTCCCGGGGGGATCTGGGGAAGTCTCTCCATCACTGGTTCCGGTTTATTAGCACACGTAATGGGCCTTTTCTTTGGTCGTCATTCTTAGTTGGCCAGTAAATGCTCTTCTGTGTACTTTATTGTTATTATACATTGTTCAGATCGATCTCTTGTATCATTGTTGATTGCTAGTGGCTGCATTTGACAGTTTGTATTGCTTTTGTTGTATTCAAAATAAAATATTTGAAATAATGACACATGCACATGCAGGCAGTTAGGCTGTAATATCTCAGTTGTCTATATAATTTATTTATTTTGTATGTAGTTACAGATCACTGTATTGTAAAACGGACACACATCCATAATAGGGATTGAAAGCGCAGCACTCTTTAAACACTATCTGTATTTCTGCAGTTACCAAAGGGGAAGTGATCAGTGCAAGCTGCTTCATTTAAGAGTTATATCACATAGTAGCTCACGGGATTTCACATATAATTATAACATCAGGTAGTAGACAGCCATCAGGCAAGACCACTGGGGCTACTGATGGAGAGGGATTTCGTGATTTTTATTAAGATTTTCAAGTATAAATAAAATTAAATTTACAGCTGTAAGTTGCTAAATGCCTAAATTTTCTAGAGAAAACATTATTATATTAAATGAATCACAGAGCTAATTTTGATTAATAGAAGTGCTACTTATACTGTGCATCTCTGTGGTTGCAGCCTATAATTATGGGAGGATGGAAGATAATTGATTCCTTGGTTGGGATCCTTAGCCCCTTTGTGAATGGTACGGACAGCCACTTTGGGGATATTGAATGAAGCTGTAGAAAGAGAATACACAAATAACTTGAGCATTAAAAGCTAAACTGAAAGTAGGGTAGGGAAGGGGAGAGGAATGAATCTAGGGTTGGGTTGGGTTGGGTTGGGGGGGGGGGATTAGAGGTTGAAGTGATTGCAAAGTCTCATTTGTTTTTTTTATTTTAATTACAAACATGTTATACTTTATACTTACCTACTCTGAGCAGTTGGTTTTGCACAGAGTGGCTCAGGTCCTCCTCTTCCCGGGTCCTTCTTCTGCACACTTGGCCCCTCCATCCTGTTGAGTGCCCCCACAGCAAGCAGCTTGCTATGGGGGCACCCGAGTCGAGTCACAGCTCCCTGTGTCAATTTGGACATGGAGCCGCGACCCAGCCCTGCCCCTTCTCTCTCTCTTGATTGGCTGATTGACTTTGATTGACAGCAGCGGGAGCCAATTGTGCCACGCTGCTGTCTTAGCCAATGAGAAACTCCTGAAAGATGGGCCCAGGTAAGTATTAGGGGGGCTGAGGGGGGCTACTGCACACAGAAGGTTTTTTTATCATAATGCATTGAATGCATTAGGATAAAAAAAAAACTTCTGCCTTTGCAATCCCTTTGAGGGGGGGGGGGGGGTCATCCTTCACCGTTTCTGAAAGGTTTTGCATCCAGGGATCCCTGATGGCCTTATCCTATCATTCATTAAAGCCAATACTTTTGTATTATTCATTAACCAGAAGAGTTTGTACTTGACCAACTCAAAAGGAGTAGAAAAATAATCTAGAATATGGCAAAAGCTATTCTAACTGTTATGGATAATAAAGTAATCAATCTCCTGAAATGTCCATGTTTTTCCCTGATTGGTCAATTCATTACTAGTGCTTCAGATGGAGATTTGCTGCTGTTTATTTGAGTGAAAGAGCATTTACAATTGTATAGACTGATCCAGAATCTCTTGACTTGACTCTTGATAAGTTCCCCAAATTGTTCCCAGGGACAAAAGAGACTTTTCATGTTGGAACGATGTACCATTTTAACAGTTCATTATAGTTGGACTCAGTGGTATTTCTATTTGATTTGGATGCCAGTTTCCCAGTTCCATGCCTTCCCCCAAGTTCTTTTTCCATCTTTCTAAGTAAGGTAACTTTTTGGGAGCCAAACTTAGGATAATGTAAATAGTGGAGACGTGACCTGTTCTCTTCTCTGGATAAAATTCAAAAGATCTCATCATGATCAAAACTAGTGTTCCTGAGGTTTAAAAAGTTCTGGCATTTGGAACTTTAATTGCAGGATTGGCTATGACAGGATTCCCTGATTATACAAGTCATACCTGTGGATCCAGTGCCCCCACTTCACAGCTGCTACCCTGCACCCATCACCCTTCCCCCTTCACAGCTCCTACCGCTGCACTCAGCAACCCCCATTCACAGTTCCTACTCCTGCACTTAGCATCTCCAACCCTTAGCTTCTCTTCTGCACTCAGCACCTCCCCTTTACAGCTCCTACCTCTTCACTTAGGATCCCCCTTCACAGCTCCTAATGATGCACCCAGCACCCCTCTTCACAGCTCTTACACTCCATATACCTCCCCCCTTCCTCAATTTCACAGCTTTCACCTGTGTCCCTAAAGAGGCTGCCACACAGCTCTGTGAAGTGGGCTGGGCATACTGACTGGTGGCTTTGCCTCTCTTAGAATTGCTCTGTATGTGCGATCTGTTGTACAGTGTTTGAGATCTCTTCCCAGGCTCTGTGCTACAGGTCACAGGTGGGCAGTCAGATGGCAGAAAAGCTGACAGCTAGGGAAGTTGCATGCAAATAAAAAAATAAAATTCAAATATATTTAAAAAAAAATAAGGTCATTATGAATGTGGGACCCAGTGAGTCAGAATCAGCTGTGCGCAACTAGAGGCATGGCCACAGCTCGCTTAGAAAGACAATGGGACAAGGCTGCGCTTGAGTTGCTTGGAATCAAATCCTTCATGCGTCACAGCACAATGGGCCCCATCCCCTTTGAGATCCATGTCCCCTGCACACATTGCACCCTTGTAAGGTACACCAGTGATGGGGAGTACATTTATAGAATTAAGTTTCCCAGACAAGAAGGGGGTGGAAGAATTTTTTAAAAGGAGCAAATAATTTTTATGTTTTTTTTTATTGTTTTATGTGTTTTTTTCTGGATTTTTGGTTGAAGTTCTGTCTCTATCATTTAAAATACATCTATGATAAAAATGATAGACTCTTCATTTCTTTGTAGGTGGGCCAACTTACAAAATCTGCAGGGGATCAAATCATTATTTTCCCCACTGTATCACCCAGGGACACTTATGGTTACACAATGATGTGTAGGGTTCCCAGAAGCACAACTTTTTGCATTTAATGTATTGATTCATCAGGTTTACACTATGTGGTATGTTCTGCTTTCCTCTGCTTTCCACCACATTTGGTGCATATAAAAATTATGGACTGATGGGACAGATTTATGATGCTTCTTGCTGGTGATCCATGCTTTGAAGCCTATGCTCTGCCTATTAGATAGCAAGGATAACTTGCCACAAATTTGTGGCATTGTAAATTGCAAGTCTTAAAAACTTGCTTCACATTTTCACTGGCAAGTTGTACACTTGCAGAGCACTTGAAGCACACATTCTAGGTAACACTTTTCCAATTTGTAGCAAATTTGCATGGAAAGTCTCTAGCAAGAGCAAAGTTGCAGTGGTGATTCTACATAGGCATAAGTTTGGCAAGTCTATGTGACCCCTGTGGTGGGATGACTATTGTACAACATAACTGAACCAGAACTTGCAGAAGACTTGCAGAATGTTGATCTGGAGTCATGCAATGTAGACTTGCTGCAATAGTGCAACAAGCATGTGAAGCCTGGCTAAACTAGCAATAGCTTAGCAAGTAATTTTCAAACTTGCAACTCAATTGCTTGCTATCTGGCAGTGTGTATTGACATCATGCGTTATATGATTTCTCCATAGTTTTGGAGTCATATATATCCGGTAAGCCTTTTGGTGTACTGTTAGGTTGGTGGAGATCTATTTGGAGTGGGACTCACGCAGTGTGGATTTTTTTGTATGCACATTGCTGGCATTTATTATTTTATACACATTCAAGTGAGCGCAACATTTATTATTTTATACATATTTTGGATTGATATATTTTAATTGTTGGATTTGAACAACTCATAACAATTCAAAATTATTTGGAACCAGATATTACAGTAAAAGGCAAACTTTTTCCTGTCAGTCTAATTGAAAATAACCAATCCTGTTCTCAGGGCTTTTATTCCTCTAATACTACCTTGCTTTGAAACCAGTTCACATAGGAAGAGCAAGCAAACAACTGGACACACAAAAATCTTTTCTGTGCTTACTCATTTTAGGTATGTATTGAATGGAGATGGGCCATAGCCATAGCCTTTCCCCTACCCATTCACCAAAGAAGTGTAAAAGTGAATAAATGGTATATGGAAATGGTATTTGTGATCCACATTATTTGTCCAGAGAGACGTCAGAGGTAGAACAGAGCAAATAAGGGCGATGAAGCAGCTCCTCCATCGACAAGGTAGTCAATACATTTTTTTGCCTTTTTTTCCATGTAGTCTGCATGCCTAATTTAGTTTTTAGGAGATAAACAGATTATCTTCAACATGTGAAATTACACCTTCATTTGCACATTTCATCACTTGTTAATGAAGCATTTATTTGTTTGTAAGATTAAATAGTTGAGAACACACTGTCTTTTAAAATGAAGAAAGTATATGGAGGCTCTATGACATGATATGGGTTTATTTGTTGTGTGGTTTTTTGCTGGTCATAAAACTAGAGTGCAGCAGAATATAAGTAAATAATTGAAAGATATGACATTTGAGATTTGATTGTTTTGCAACTACAGCACATGGAATAACGTGTTATTGAGTAGTACCCAACCACGGGTTGCAGAAAAGAAAATCGCTTGATTCCCCCATCAACACAGCCAGTGTTGATGGGGGAATCCCTCCCACAGAGTTAATGCATTCTCCCAGCTGGGGGTAGGGGAAGACATCCCCGGCCCGCTGGGAGAATACAGTGATTATTGTAGCTATACCCTCCGCCTGCAATAATTACACGTAAAATCCAATAGGCTGGTTGTACCCAAGTTGATCGATCAATCAACTTGGGTAAATTTAGCCTGCCCATGCATGGTTCAAATCTCAACCTGTTCCTGATGAACTTGCAAGATTCTAACCATCTATGGTCAGCTTTAAATTAGGTAAAACATGGAACTGCCCTAAAATACAAGTGTACTGGAAAGAAATCACTCATAATATTCACAGTGTATGCTGGGTCGATGATGTCACAAGGCAGGGTGGTGCCACCACATGACATCGGCAAGAGGCTCTGCCCATTACCTATATAGGAACTACTAAACGGCAGAGCAGGCAGACCATGGGGCTTTTTTGTTCTCAGGTCTGGCGGTGGCGGCGGCATCATGATTGATGATGTATCTACATCAGGGGACTTTTTTTTATCTTTTAATAAAAAAAATTGTCAAAAACGTTTGTACGGTCTTTATTCACTTTTACACTTTTTTGATGAATGGGTAGGGGTACTATGTACCCCATACTCATGCTTTTAGGGGAATGGAATCTGGGGGCCCTCTTGTTAAAGGGGGCTTCCAGATTTGGATAAGCCTCTGCCCGCAGGCCCCCACAACCACAGCCTGGGGTTGTGGAGAAGAGGCTCTTGTCCCCATCAACAAGGGGACAAGTTGCTTTGGGGTGGGGGGGAAGAGACTAGTATGGATTTTGGTGGGACCCCACACAATTTTTTTAAATTTTGGCATGGGGTTCATCTTAAAATTTATACCAAACCCAAAGGGCCTGTTATGCATTGGGGGACCCCACACAGGTTTTTTTTTCATAATTTTCAATTGCCACGTTTTTCTTTTTACATTCAGCTTTAATGATGAGCCATCCATTGTTAAGGATGCAGAAGTCCCTTAGCAACCAGCTATTGACGGGGGGGGGGGGGGGGCAGCTGTTTCTGACAAATACCACAAATTCCTGGTGACAAATATTGCATGTTTTTTAACTCTCTGTTCTGTTTGTTAATTGGAATTAAGAAAAGAGAAGGAGGAATGGTATTTCTGAGGAGCAAAGCTCCCTTCAGAAAAAAACCCAGCAGTTATTTGGGCAAGAAAATGGGACTAATTGGGTATGTGATGAATCATTTCTTTATTAAGAACCCTTTAGAGAGTGCAATCATCCAATATTGCACGCAACGCACCGCACCGCAAAAAACCTCTATCAAACACCCATTCTATAAAAACAGTAGAAAGGTACGTCCAGACGATTTATCCATGTGAATTGACTTGATCAGAGCAAAATCTGCTCAGTACACTGGAAGATAGTCTTCCTATGGGGTTATCAAGGCAAATATTTACATAGGTCCTTTAGCTATCCTACACTTTAGGCCACTTATATAGCCAGAAGATGCTGTGTTATCAGGTGTTAGTCTATTGGTGAACTATCAATGATTAACTGGGGGGATTTTCCACCGGATCAAAACCACATAGTTGAAGGGAGATTACATGGTGTCCACGGTACTCCTATCGCCTTATACCTTATCATCAAAGCCAAAGGTTTGATGCAGTCCCGTGACAGAGGTAATAGAATGCAAAAAGAGGGGGGACACCAGAACTCTAAGACTGTCACAAGGGGGAGATCTGCACCGCATCTGGAGTACTCTTCCAGTGTCTCCCAGATGTTGTTAGCGTGTTGCTGGCATCTCCACTACATACTCATCTGCTTAGAGCATGTTGTTCCGGAAATTCCAAAAGTTTGGTGACATGTCTATGACGTTGACGCATTTCGCTACATCATATGTAGCTTCTTCAGGATAACGTGATACCCTTGCTCATCTCCTTAAGTACGGAGCTGTCCTGTAGAAGGGGCCATCTAAAATTTGTGTCTTTAAAGTGGCATGTTTTACTAAGCATAGATTAAAAAGTTTTCCTATATATAAAAAGATGAATCTTAATGCTTTTAACTATGTCTTACATATCCAAGGAATGAGCCAAAGGGAACTTGAGATATGCCAAGACATATATGGTCGATCAAAACATACCATTCTTGTAGTTGTATGGGCACCTATCTCATTGCATAAACCCAATCTATAATACCTTATATCAAGTAGGTGTATGAATATAGACTGTCAGAACCTATAGCTCAAACTACATCACACACTAGCAGCACTTAAGTCCACAATGATGTATGAACTTGTATCTTATATGTAAGGGAAAAGTTCATGCATAAAGTCCCAAATGTATCCAGAGTCTCAATAGAGTGAATCCTTGCGGAAAACCGGAAAGACCTCCACCACACCGCTGTGTGCACCGTAAGTAGGGACACTCACCAGATAAAATCTGTATATGCGCCAAACAAAGCAGTAAGTGAGATCACCTAATCTCCTCCAGACATCGGATAGTGGTCGGCACTTCAATCGGATACCAGTTCAATATCAGACCGATACTCTCCTCACCACCATGGGGACAGTTAAGTTGAATAAATAGGCGAATGCAAATTCAATCGTGGCCGCTCTGCAGCGTGGACCACGGGTGGTGATGGTGCAGGCTTCTCCCTCTAACCCGTTTTCCCTGATGAGGCATCGACTCAGCATAATACCTTATGCTGGGGATAGACTGAGAGAGACTACTGCCCTTAGAGCGGTACTAGTTAATTCTCTAAGAATATCCTGCAATTTAGCTCAGTGTTTAACCCTAAATGTATTACGGCTCTTAACTTGTAAATCTATCATGTTTTCTTTTTAGAAGGACTTTATCAAAGTCATCTCTTCTTGGGGGCAGTTTAAGAACATAGATTCCCTTTATTTTCATTCCCTCAGAGTTCCCTCCATGTACTTATTGAAAGTGTTTCCCCAGTGGTTTTTCTGGGTCTTTCTCCTTCATTTCTGTCATATGCTCACCTATCCTCACTTGTAGCTGTCTCTTTGTCTTACCTATATAAAATGTATCACAGGGGCAGATGAGCATATAGATAACCTTTGTTGCGGAACAATTGATAAGGTACCTGATCTTATACTCTTTTTCATTTTCAGTGTTCATGAAAGTGGATGTACAATCCACAAAGGGGCACATTTAGCATTTGCCACATGGAAACATCCTCTTTGATCTAGGGTACGTAGTTAGCCAATTTTCAGCTTGGCTTTTCACAAACTCTGAGTGAATTAGAATATCACTCAGGTTGGATGCCCTGTGGGCCACCATTTTTGGGGAACTGCCCACAAATTTAGTAATCTTCTTGTCTATAGTCTTGCTGTTTTGTGCAGTTACATTTAATTTGTAGAAACTGACCCATTGGGATCCCATTTTTTAACCATTTGGGGTGATGACTATCTGCTCTTAATAGGATATTGGCAGCTGTTGCTTTTTGAAAAGTGCACGTAGTGAGGGTCCCATTCTCCCTATAGCTCATGAGGTCATGGAAAGGGAATGTATTCTATCAAAGGAATGAGTCAACCGAATATTGCGTCTATTGTTATTGAGACCTTCGTTAAAAAAATGTAAGGTGTCAACATCCCCTCTCCACAAAACCAGCACGTCATCAATGTATCTTAGCCAGAGATGTATATGGCCAAGATGCATTGGCGAGGTGTAGACATTGCATTCCTCCCACATTCCCAGATGGAGGCATGCATAGGCAGGAGCCCACGGTGCCCTCATCGAAGTTCTCTTATCTGCTGATAATTTTGACCCAGGAATTGGAAGAAATCTTTTCCAATGCAAAGGCTAGCAGATCCAACAGGAATTAATTTTGTGGACCCATCAATGAAAAAGGATTTTCCAAGAAGAATTCAACTGCTTGTATACCACAGTTCTGTGGGATCGATGTGTAAAGGGACTCCACATCTATTCCCACCAGCCAAATATCCCCCACTAATTTAATATTCTCCATATTTTGTCATTCTCTCTGTCTTCCCCGTGGCAAACAGACACATTTTCGGTTACTCAAAAAAGGAATGTTGTTCTCTCCTACAGACAATATGGATGAATTTATGGTCTATGCAGATGTCACATTATTTCTCTGTAAAGTCTTTATGAAAACATTTTACAATAAAGAACAGGGACCCCCATGAAGTAGTCAACAGATCAACGAGGATGATAAGATAGCCTTAGAAATGTTGATGTGATTATTAGATAAGAATGATGAGGAGGAAACTCCCCTCACTATGACGAGGAGACAGGCAAACCTAAAGATAAAATCTACTAAAATGCCACAATTTCGCAAAAATAAGTGGCTTAGCCTCTTCCTCGACATGGTCCAAATGGATTTAAAAACACTAGCCTGGACTAGGGATGCCTGCTGGACCAAGAGTCAGCAGTAATGTGCACCTTTCTGCTGACCGTTTTGTCCAACAAGGCCAAAACACTACCTTCCACATGACGAGAGAGCCGGAATGGCCTTACGTGAAAATAAATGCCTTTTTGGGACCTGCCACTGTGGTACAAATTTGCGAAAGGGAACTGAGTCTACCAGATGAAAAGACAGCAACTGTAATGCTAGCAATTTAGCCAAGCCAGCATTAAGACGCTGAGCATGTGGATGGCTGGGACAGTATTTCTTTCTATGGTTCAAAAACTGGGGTAGTGAAATTTGCCTGGTGCTCAAATCTAGCGGTGGTGTACTGCTAGCAGATTGGGTGCAAGTCTCTGCGCCACTCATTGCTATACCATCATCCCTCTCAATGCTGGTATTTGAGAAGGCATGAGGTATAGTAGGGTTAGAGATCGCAGATGAGGAGCAAGGTGATGTATGCTTGTTTTGATCTGGTGCTTCTTTCAGGTGCTGTTGCCAACGGACTGCCTGGCAGGTCATCATATGCCTTGTCAAGCATGTGGTGCCCAAGCGGCTAGTGTTCGGGCCACGCTTGATCCGCTTTAGACAGATATTGCAAACAGCAACGCTGCGGTCTACTGCACAGATGCTGAAAAAAGCCCACACTAATGAACTTTTTGGAATCTGCAGGGATTTTGCAGCACCCTGCAACTATGGAGCTCTGTGCTGTGACGCAATAGGTTGGCTACTGCTATGGCAGCCCCTGGAGCACATCCTGCCTCATTGGAGTTGTGCGTCCTCCTCATCCTCCCCCTCCCTCTCCTCCTCCTCCTCCTCCTCCTCTATCCTGTCAGGCACCCAAGTGCAGTCAGTGACCTCATCATCCCCTCCCTCCTCGTCACTGGAGCAAACTTGGCAATATGCTTCAGCTGTGGCAATATAACTGCTGGTCTCTTGTCCGTCATTGTCACCCCCTCTCTCTAGGCTCACCTAATTCCCTTCATCAACCTGGGAACCAACATCACAGCTTTCAAATTGCTGTGCATCCTCCAGGAGCATGTCACTGACACGATGATCGAATTCAGGTGACTCTTCCGTGCATGATGGTGAGGCGACTGAAGGAGTAGCTGTGGAGAAGGAGCCTGTGGAATGGGCCGCTTTGGCAGCTGCGGTGGAAGGCAAACTACTGGGAGCGTGGGTTTCAGAGGAAGAGGATGATGACGATGGCTTATTGATCCACTCCACCAACTCTTCCACATGTTGTGGCTGAATAGCACGGGCAGCACTGGAAATAAAGGACGGGCATGCCTCGCCTGCAGAGGAAGCACTATGTCGACTGTGACCACCACTTTTCACAATGGGCACAGAGGCTGCTTGCCCTCTTTTCGTGTCCTGTGAGCGTCGGCCTCTCCTTGCCGGCCTTTTGGACATGATGTTGATACAGATCAATATAGGGTATACTCAACTGACCAATAGATACTCAATGACCTGATATGATGTAATTGATAGCCCTATAGATGAGCTGTTGTGGTTATAGATGTACGCAAGTGACCGATTAACAATACTCTCACTGATATCTGATGTAATCTATAATACTATAGATGGATGATCTGTGATGCTTATAGAATGTTCCACAAGTTTACCAAAGAGTACTCTAACTGATACCTGAAGTGATCTATAATCCTATAGGTCTGTGATGCTTATATAATGTTCCACAACTGACCAATAAATACCCTGACTGATATCTGAAGTGATCTATAATTCTATAGGTCTGTGATAGTTATAGAATGTTCCCCAACTGACCAATGACTACTCTGACTGATATCTGAAGTGATCAATAATCCTCTAGGTCTGTGATGCTTATAGAATGTTCCACAACTGACCAATGAATACTCTGACTGATAACTGAAGTGATCTATAATCCTATAGGTCTATAATGCTTATACAATGCTCCACAACTGACCAATGAATACTCTGACTGATATCCAAAGTGATCTTTAATCCTATAGGTCTATGATGGTTATAGAATGTTCCACAACTGATCAATGACTACTCTGACTGATATCTGAAGTGATCTATAATCCTATATGTCTGTGATGCTTATAGAATGTTCCACAACTGACCAATGAATACTCTGACTGATATCTGAAGTAATCTATAATCCTATATGTCTGTGATGCTTATAGAATGTTCCACAACTGACCAATGAACAATACTCTGACTGGTATCTGATATAAAGAAAGAAATCTCTCCCTACCTCACACATGTACCTGGTCCTCCCTACACTGCTACTCACTCACTGGCGCTGCACTGCCTGATATAATGTAAAGAAAGAAATCTCACCCTGCCTCACACAGATGCCTGGCCCTCCCTACACTGCTAGCAATGTCTCTGCACTGTCTGACAAACTCCAAAAAAAGCTACTCTCTCCCTGCCTCACACGCGTGCCTGTCCCTGTCTCATCACCCGCACAATGACACTACACACTGCAACTGTGCGAGCAGCCTTTATGTAGTATGAGGCGTGTACTTGGCCCCTGCGCCATGATTGGCTAAAGGCAGCCTGCCTTTAGTCCAATCATGGCAGAGATCATTTGATTGGCCAAAGCATGAGGTCAGGGTGCATGCTTTGGCCAATCACATAATGTGCTGCACACGCAGCGCACTTGTAGTGCATTGTGGGAAACTCAAATTTCCCAGGAAGAACCACATTTGTTCGTCATTCGACGAACGATCGAACGAGCGATGTTCAAGTCGAACTTAGCCTCGACTCGAACTTGAAGCTCATCCCTAGTGATCTATGTACATTACAAGGGTTTTGACAAACTTTGTTGCAGATTCCTACCTTTTGTTATTCTGAAGAAATCTATGTTTGTTCTTCTGTTCTCCTGTGCAGAGTGGGTCTAATGGGAGTGGTTTCATAATTATCTATTACGTATGGCAGTTTCAGAGCACTAATGAGGAAAGCTGCTGGGTCTGCATCCATTTAGACGTTGTTCCTATTGGGAGTATCTCACCAAAAATTATATTTTTGTTTCAGGGAATGCCAGAAATCTGACTTGTATCTTAGGCAGACTTCTGGGAAAATTGGTGAGCCAATCACATAAGCAGGAAATGATGTTTCTGGGTGTGGTCAGTACACATTCTGTGTACAGAACAGCTCAAGGTAGTCATATTGCATTGAATTTTCTGAAAAATGCAATGGCTTTAGATGAAAAGTAAAGGTAATTTTGAATAACATTCAATTACAATATGATTTGTGTCACAATTATATACTCTATATTGTTTTTTCTTTATTTTTATTTTTTTCCCCCACGAAAGTGGAGTTACCCTTTAAAGACATGGTATCAGGTTTAAAATCATATGTAAAATATACCCGGAATGTTCTACAAAAAATTGAGAATTTTAAATTAGAGGGAGATCTTTGGCTGGTGGGGATAGATGCGGAGTTCCTTTTCACATCGATCCCACATACCTGTGGCATACAAGCAGTCGAATTCTTCTTGAAAATCATTTTCCAATGATGCGTCCACAAAATGAATTCCTGTTAGATCTGCTAGCTTTTGCATTTGAAAACAATTTCTTCCAATTCCTGGCTGGGTCACAATTATCAGCAGATAAGAGGAACCGTGGGCTCCTGTCTATGCATGCCTTCATCTGGGAATGTGGGAGGAATCCGATGTCTACACCTCGCAAATGTATCTTGGTCATGTATATCGCTGGCTAAGATACATTGATGACGTGCTGGTTTTGTGGAGAGGGGATCTTGACACCTTGCATTCGTTTATTGAAGCTCTCAATAACAATAAACCCAATATTCGCTTGACTTATTCCTTTGATAGAATGCAAATCCCTTTCCTCAACCTTATGATCTCTAAGGACAATGGGACTCTCACTATGTGCACTTTTCGAAAAGCAACAGCAGCCAATACCCTATTAAGAGCAGATATTCATCACCCCAAATGGTTAAAAAATAGGATCCTAGTGGGTCAGTTTTTATGAATAAACGTAACTGCGCAAAACAACAAGACCACAGAAAAGAAGAAAAGGATATGTATACAAGATTGTATAGACAATTATGTAGAGCCAAACAAAAAGTCTTCGGTCGTAAGAGAAATTTACCATTTCAGGATAAGAATAAGAAAATGTCTGATAAAGAAAATGTACAGTCACAAGATATAATTTGTTTGATCCCCCAGTTTGAAGCCCAAGGGGGCAAAGTACAGGGGGTTTTACAAAAACAATGGGGCATTCTGATGAATAACCCAATGATTGCAAAATTTGAGGATAATTCCCCAAATGGTGGCCCGATTCACTTGGAGTTTGTGAAAAGCCCAGCTGAAAATTGGCTAACTATGTACCCTAGATCAAAGGGGATGTTTCCATGTGGCAAATGCCAAATGTGCCCCTTTGTGGATCGTACTGCCACTTTCACGGTCTCTGAAAATGAAAAAGAGTATAAGATCAGGGACTTTATCAATTGTTCCACAACATAGGTTATCTATATGCTCACCTGTCCAAGTAATACATTTTATATTGGTAAAGCAAAGAGGCAGCTAAAAGTGAGGATAGGTGAGCATATGAGAGAAATTAAAGAAAAAGACACAGAAAAACCACTGGTGAAATACTTTTAAAAAGTACATGGAGGAAACTCTGAGGGAATGAAAATAAAGGGAATCTATTTTCTTAAACTGCCACCCAAGAAGAGGGGACTTTGATAAAGTCCTTCTAAAAACAAGAAAAATGGTGGATTTACAAGTTAAGAGCCCTGATACCTTTAAACACTGAGCTAAATTGTACATTATTCTAATGAAGCTACGGATGACGCTTCGCTACGCTTTCGGAATTTCTGCAACAACATGCCCTAAGCTGATGAGTATGTAGTGGGGACACCAGCAACACACTAACAATATCTGGGAGACACTGGAAGAGTGCTCCAGATGCAGCGCAGATCTCCCCTGTGACTGCCAAATGTACCATGGAAGGGAATAAGAAAAACTATCTACAGCTGACAATACCGCTCACTCTACACTGATCTCCATCTAAGTGGCATGAGTTGGAGTAGGTATGATTCCTAACTGACTGCAGCAGTGATGGGACACAGGTAATCAGATTATCAGAAGACGGGGTAATTCGAGCTCGCTCCTTTTATCACTGTGACAATACATTGACAGGACAGTTATGAGCTTTGTGAACTATCCATAAGAACTTTCGAGAAGAAATTGGACAGCTGATCTCTTCAATCAGTGGTGCTTCCCCCCGCCCTCATATAACTTCCCTCATTGTCAGGGAATGAATGATGCATCACAACCTAATTATTGCTTAATCCATACAAGGCCTAAATGTTTTTATGCATATCCATATACACATGACCATGGTGATAGTTCACTAAAAGACTCTAACACCTGATAACACAGCATCGCCTGGTTATATAAGTAGCCTAAAGCGTAGTCTAGCTAAAGGACCCGTGTGAATATTTGCCTTGATAACCCCATAGGAAGACTATCTTCCAGCGTAGTGAGCATTTTTTTGCTCCGATCAAGGCCATTCACATGGGTAAATCATCCGTACATACCTGTTAGCAGTGTCTATTGTTTTTATAGAATGGGTGTTTGATAGGGGTTTATTTTTTGCGGTGCATAGCTGAACCCTGGATCTGTCCTTGTGTCACACAGTCAACCCCCCCCCCCCACACGTCAGTAAGCACCAGGCATACATTAACCCCTCCCTCTCCAATAAAATTAACCCCTTCCCTGCCAGTGTCATTTTTACAGTAACAGTGCATATATATAGCACTGATTACTGCAGTAATGTCACTGGTACCCCCAAAAGTGTCAAAAATGTCAGTCAAGGGTCCGATCTGTCCGCCGCAATGTCGCAGTCCCGCAAAAAATCGCAGATCGCCGCCATTACGCGTTAAAAAAAAAAAACACCAAAAATTACAGAAATCTTTCCCTTTGTTAGTAAACGCAATAACTTTTGCGCAAACCAATCAAAATACGCTTATTGTGAATTTTTTTACCAAACATAGGTAGCAAAAAACAAATTGGCCAAAAATTTCAAAAAAATTTGATTTTTACATTTTTTTGGGGGGAATTTCATATAAAAAATGTGAAAAATATTGTTGTTTTTTCAAAATTTACGCTCTTTTTTTGTTTATAGCGCAAAAAGTAAAAATCGCACAGGTGATCAAATACCACCAAAAGAAAGCTCTGTTTGTGGGAAAAAAAGGACGTAAATTTCGTTTGGGTATGGCGTCGCACGACCGCGCAATTGTCAGTTAAAGTCGCATAGCGCTGAATCGCAAAAAGTGGCCCTGACGTAAGACAGCAAAATCCTCTAGTGATAAAGTGGTTAAAAGACATTGACATTGTGTGCAACCCAACTTCCCCCTTCTGCCCACTCAACCCAACTCAGGTCTCATTATCCTCACATATTAATTCTTGCTGCACTTACTGTGTCCAGGTAGGGTACCCCAATCATATTGAAATGGTGCTGGGTCTAGGTTTACCTCCAAAATACATTTTGTAATTTTATTTTCTCTATCCACATACAACAAATCTCAAAATAACTCCTGAAGCAGCGTGAAGTTTTAGCCATATAAGTAACATATGCAAATCATTTTCCCCATTACAACCCATCATATACAGTATATTTTCCTGCAACCTCATTATATTTATCCCCATTTTATGTGGGCGTTATATGATATTAATTATCTAGCTGCTACAATGTACTACATGGACCAAACAATAAACACTTTTATTACTGTCTGGCTCATTGTAGCACATGTGTGTTAAAGGAGTTGTAAAGGTAGGAAGGTTTTTTTTTTTTTTTATCTTAATACATTCTTTGCATTAAGATAACAAACCTTAGGTGTGTAGCAGCCTCCCCAGCAACCCCTAATAATTCCCTGTGCCACCTCTCTGTCCAGCGATGTCCATGATTTCCTCGGCCGTCCGGGACTCTCCCTCCTGATTGGCTGAGATACAACCACGGTGCATTGGCTCCCGGGGCTGTCAGTCAAACTCGGGGAGCCAATCAAGAGGGGTTGGGGGCAAATGGCAGCTCCAAGTATGAATGGACATACGGAGCTGCAGCGCGGCTCAGGTGCCCCCATAGCAAGCTGCTTGCTGTGGGGGCACTCAATAGGAGGGGGGGGCCAGGAGCAGCAACGAGGGACCTGAGAAGAGGAGGACCAGGGCTGCTCTGTGCAAAACCAACTGCACAGAGGAGGTAAGTATAACATGTTTGTTATTAAAAAAAAAAAAAAAAAGACTTGACAATCACTTTAAGTTATGCTCTGTGATGAGTGATTATTTGCCATTCAATATTGAAGGGGACTTTCCCTGTCAGCTCACATTAGAGGACAAGTTTATTTTTAAGTCACCCAAGTTGTGCCTGTGATTGCTTTGCTGGATCACATTTGCAAGGGAAATATGCCTTGTGCCCAAACATTGTTTAGAGCGGTAATAAAGAAATACAACAGAGTAAAATTTTTTAGATTTCATGATTTTTCTTGTTTATTAATTTTTTATTGAATTTCCACAATGTATACACAAACAATAGCTAAAAATATTGCACAGTATAATGTATCAAAAGTTGCAAAGGCCACTAATATCAGGGAACTGGAGAAAGTGCAGAGAAGGGCATCCAAACTGATAAGAGGCAATGAGGAGCCCAGCCATGGGGAAAGATTAGAGGAACTGAATGTATTCTCTCTTGAGAAAAGGAGATTAAGGGGGGATGTGATTAACATGTATAAGTACATAAGGGGTCCATATAGTGAACTTGGTGTTGAGTTATTCACTTTAAGGTCATCACAGCAGACAAGGGGGCACTCTTTACATCTACAGGAAAAGAGATTTCATCTCCAAATACGGAAAGGTTTCTTCACAGTAAGAGCTGTGGAAATGTGGAATAGACCTCCTCCAGAGGTGGTTCTGGCAGCTCAGTAGATTGCTTTAAAAAAGCCTGGATTCTTTACTAGAGTTGAGCGGACACCTGGATGTCTGTGTTCGGCGGGTTCGGCCGAACTTTAAAAAAAAGTCTGGGTCCGTGTCCCGGACTTTTGCCGAACTTTTTCCGGACACCGAACCCCATTGAAGTCAATGGGGACCCAAACTTTCAGGCACTAAAATGGCTGTAAAACACCAAAGGAAAGGGCTAGAGTGCTGCAAATGGCAGAAAAACGTATTTAAGAGCATGGCAAGTGCTCTGCAAACAAATGTGGATAGGGAAATAACTTAAAACAACAAAAAAAAACAGAAAAATAAAACAATGTTCTTCATCTCTGAAGGACGAGGCCCATATGGAGTAGGAGGGAGGTTGAGGTGGTGGTGGATGTGGCGGTCTCATAGGCGTGCGCACAGGGTGTGCCGGATGTGCCTGGGCACACCCTAATCACCTAGGGCACATAGCATTATCGCTCTGTTTGCCAGTGAGGAGATGGGAAAGATCTCCCTCGGACCTGCTCTGCTCTATTTCACTTTGCCAGCAGGGAGAGTAATGTATCGGGGCCATGTACATGTAGACAAACACATGCATGTGTATTTAAACTTTGGGGTGCACACCCTAATGCAATAGGCTGCGCACACCTATGGGCGGTGTAGGTGGAAGCGGCGGTGGAGGAGGACCAGGGCCGGATTAAGAGCATCATGGGCTTGGTGCTGAGGATTTTGAAGGGCCTTAAGGGCCGTGCCTTGGCATGCACCCAGAGGAGGAAGGGTGCAGCCATGCATGCCTAATTCAACATGGGATGCTGTCTCTGAAGCCCATAAACACATCCATGCATCGGCAACTGTCCCTCCTTGTCCGTCCTTCGTGCTGTGTGGGGAGGTTCTGAGGGAGCTGCCTGGGGAAGCGAGCATAGAAGCCAGACTTCTGTGTTTACAAGTGACAGAAGAGCGGTAACAGTGAATATGGCCAACCCGGGGCCTATATAAAAGGTAGGGGCCTGGAGCTGCAGCTCCAATAGCCCCTACATTAATCTGGCCCTGAGGAGGAGGACGAGGTAGCCAACACTGCTTCTTTTCACAAATTTTAAATGAGGGTACACCCCAAAAGAGTGAGAAAGAGCAAAAATGGAACAATGGGTGGGTAAGGTCGGTATACATCGCTATTCTGCACAAGGTACGGAAAAGTCCCGTGGGATCCATGCCTGGTTCATTTTAATGAACATGAGCTTGTCCACATTGTCTCTGGACAGGCGGCTGCGCTTGTCTGTTATAACGCCCCCAGCCGCGCTAAATACCCGTTCAGATAATACACTGGCTGCAGGGCACGCCAGCACCTCCAAGGCGTAAAGGGCAAGCTCAGGCCATGTGCCCAATTTGGAGACCCAGAAGTTGAAGGGGGCAGACCCGTCATTCACTACATGTAGGCGTGTGCACACATACTGCTCCACCATGTTGGTAAAATGCTGCCTCCTGCTAAGACGTTCCATCTGAGCTGCTGGTGCTGCTGTTTGTTGTGGCGTGCTGACAAAGCTTTTCCACATTTCGGCCATGCTAACCCTGCCTTCTGAGGTGCTGGCGGTGCCCTGGTTGCGTTGGCGACCTCCTCCTCCTCTGCCTTGTGCTTCCACTGTGGCCCTGCTGTCAGGTGGGAATGCCAGCAGCATCGCGTCTACCAGCGTGCGCTTGTACTCGTGCATCTTGCGATCGCGCTCCAGTGAGTGAATTAAGGACGGTACGTTGTCCTTGTAACGGGGATCCAGCAGCGTGGCCACCCAGTAATCAGCACAAGTTAGAATGTGGGCAACTCGGCGGTCGTTGTGGAGACACTGCAGCATGTAATCGCTCATGTGTGCCAGGCTGCCCAGAGGCAACGAAAGGCTGTCCTCTGTGGGAGGTGTATCGTCCGTGTCCTCTGTATCCCCCCAGCCACGCACCAGTGATGGCCATGAGCTGGCCTGGGTGCCACCCTGCTGTGAACATGGTTCCATCTCCTCCTCCAGCTCCTCCTCCTCATCCTCCTCATCCTCCAGAACTGTGCCCCTGCTGGACAATTGTGTCCCTGGCGTTTGTGTGTGCAGGAACCCACCCTCGGGCCCCTTGCGAATGACTGCCCTGAAAGCCTTGGAAATGTTACCTCTTCATCCTCCTCCTCCTCCTCATCTTGTGCCACATCCTCTTCCATCATCGCCCGAATTGTTTTTTCAAGGAGGCATAGAAGTGGGATAGTTAAGCTGAGAACGGCGTCATCGCCACTGGCCATGTTGGTGGAGTACTCAAAACAGCGCAACAAGGCACACAGGTCTCGCATGGAGGCCCAGTTATTGGTGGTGAAGTGGTGCTGTTCTGCAGAGCGACTCACGCGTGCGTGCTGCAGCTGAGACTCCACTATGGCCTGCTGCTGCTCGCACAGTCTTTGCAGCATGTGCAAGGTGGAGTTCCACCTTGTGGGCACGTCACATATGAGACGGTGAGCGGGAAGGCCGAAGTTACGCTGCAGCGCTGACAGGCGAGCAGCAGCAGGGTGAGAACGCCGAAAGTGTGCACAGACGGCCCGCACTTTCTGCAGCAGCTCTGACATATCGGGGTAGTTATTAAGGAACCTCTGCACCACCAAATTCAGCACATGCGCCAGGCAAGGGATGTGCGTCAAACCGGCTAGGCCCAGAGCTGCTATGAGATTTCGCCCGTTATCGCACACCACCAGGCCGGGCTTGAGGCTCGCTGGCAGCAACCACTCATTTGTCTGCTGTTCCATGCTCCTCCACAACTCCTGCGCGGTGTGTGGTTTGTCCCCCAAACAGGCAGGTTGTAAAACTGCCTGCTGTCGTTTACCCCTGGCCGTGCTGAAGTTGGTGGTGAAGGTGTTACGCTGTGCGGATGAGGAGGCGGTAGAGGATGAGGAAGCGGAGTAGGAGGAGTTAGGAACAGGAGGCAAACTGAAGCGCCCTGCAATCCTCGGTGGTGGAAGCGCCAAATTGCTATCCGCCTCAGGCCCATCCGCCACTGCATTTACCCAGTGTGCCGTTAGGGAGATATAACGCCCCTGACCGTGCTTACTGGTCCACGTATCGGTAGTTAGGTGGACCTTGGCACAGATGGCGTTGCGCAGTGCACACCTGATTTTTTCCCCCACTTGGTTGTGCAGGGAAGGGATGGCTTGCCTGGAAAAGTAGTGGCGGCTGGGCACGACGTACTGTGGGACAGCCACCGACATAAGGTTTTTAAAACTGTGCGTCTCCACCAGACGGAATGACAGCATTTCAAAGGCCAAGAATTTTGAAATGCTGGCATTCAGGGCCAGGGATCGCGGGTGGGTAGGGGGGTACTTCCTCTTCCTCTCAAGTGTTTGGGAGATGGAAAGCTGAACGCTTCCACGTGACATTGTGGAGATGGTTGGTGACCCAGGTGGTGGTGTTGCTGACAGATCGTCTGTTTGCGGGGTTACAGGTGCCGGTATCACTACAGATGTGGCTGGAGCGACCGAGACTGCAGCAGAAGAGGAAGCAGGATGAGCCAGAGACGTTTCTTGGTTTTGAAGGTGTCTACTCCACTGCAGCTCGTGCTTTGCACTTAGATGCCTGATCATGCAGGTTGTGCTCAGGTTGAGAAGGTTTATGCCTCGCTTCAGGCTCTGATTGCACAGGGTGCCAACCACTCGTGTCCTGTCATCAGCACATTTTCTAAAGAACTTCCACGCTAGAGAACTCCTTTGAGCTGACTTTGGTGCGCTCGTTCCCTTGCTGCGTTTGGCAGTAGCAGGCGTAGTGTCTAGGGCACGGGCGCTCCGCTTCTGCACCCTGCTCCCTCTTCTGCTGTGCTGGTGGCTCTGTGCGACCACCGCCTCTTCCTCCAAACTACTCAGGTCACCTGCACGACGTTCATTCCATGTGGGGTCGAGGACCTCATCGTCCTCCACATCATCTTCCACCCAGTCTTCACCCCTGCCCTCCTTGTCGGTCTCCACAATGCTGAATGTTGCAGCAGTTGGCACCTGCGTTTCGTCATCATCGGAGACGTGCTGCGATGGTCCTTGCATGTACTCATCTTGAGAAATGAGTGGTTGGGCATCGCTGCACTCAATCTCTTCCACTTCTGGGGCAGGGTTAGGTGGATGGCCCTGGGAAACCCTGCTGACAGAGTCCTCAAAAAGAACAAGAGACTGCTGTATGGCTTGGGGCTCAGACTGCTTGCCTGATTTGCAAGGGGGTGAGGTGAAAGACAGTTGGACATCGGCTGCAGGTGCCAACTCTGACCTTTCTGCAGTAGACTGGGTGGGAGACAATGTGAAGGAACTGGAGGCACTGTCAGCAGCAAACCAATCTACTATCGCCTCTACGTGTTCTGGCCTCATCACTTCTAGAGGCGTATGATGCCCTACCAAATACTGATGCAGGTTCTGTCGCCTACTCACACTTGAGGAAGGTGTTTCACTTGTGCGTGTAGCTGGCACAGATCGACCACGTCCTCTCCTTGCAACAGGAGCTCTACCTGGAGCACCACGACCCAGGCCACGGCCCCTATTTGACGGTCTCCTCATATTTCTGTAAGTTAAGATCTTGCCCTAGAAAGGTGTTCATTGAATAGCGGAACAAAACAACAACAGTATCGCACGGGTCTATCTCACAGTCAAATATGCAAACTATGCCGCAATTTAATGTTTTTTACCCCAAAAGGGTGTATATTGAATAGCGGAATAGGATAAAAAACGGTGTATCTCTCACGTACAAACACAGACTAGGCCTGATTACATTTTTTTGTACCCTAAAGGGAGGATGAGGAAGAGGAGTAGGAGGAGTTGGGAACAGGAGGCAAACTGAAGCGCCCTGCAATCCTTGGCGGGGGAAGGAGATGCGCCAAACAAATTTAAAAGGTGTATCTCACATGTACCGATACAGACTATCCCGCAATTTAATTTTTTACACTCAAAGAGGGTGTATATTGAATAGCGGAATAGGACAAATTTTACAAAACGGTGTATCTCACACGTACAAACACAAACTAGGCCCCGATTACAATTTTTTGTACCCTAAAGGCAGGATGAGGAAGAGGAGTAGGAGGAGTTGGGAACAGGAGGCAAACTGAAGCGCCCTGCAATCCTCGGCGGTAGAAGGAGATGCGCCAAACAAATTTAAAAAGGTGTATCTCACATGTACCGATACAGACTATCCCGCAATTTAATTTTTTACATTCAAAGAGGGTGTATATTGAATAGCGGAATAGGACAAATTTTACAAAACGGTGTATCTCACACGTACAAACACAAACTAGGCCCCGATTACAAATTTTTTGTACCCTAAAGGGAGGATGAGGAAGAGGAGTAGGAGGAGCAGGCAGGAGGTAGACTGAAGCACCCTCAAATCCTCGGCAGTATGAGATGCGCCCCAAAAATTGGAAAGGTGTATCTCACACGTACCGACACAGACTATCACGCAATTTAATTGTTTATACCCAAAGGTTTTGATTAAATAGCGGAATAGAAAATATGATCAAAAAAAAAGTGTATGTATATCACACGTACACAACCACACTAGGCCCCAATTACTATTGTTTGTACCCCTAAAGGCAGGATGAGGAGTAGGGGGAGTATGGAACAGGCAGCACCCTCAAATCTTCAGAAGTATGAGATGAACCCCAAAAACTTGGAAAGGTGGATCTCACACGTACCAACACAGACTATCCCGCAATTTAATTGATCCCCAAAGGTTTTTATTGAATAGCGGAGTAGGAAATATGATCAAAAAAAGTGTATGTATCTCATACGTACAGAAGCACACTAGGCCCCAATTACTATTGTTTGTACCCCTAAAAGGATGGATGAGGAGTAGGAGGAGTATGGAACAGGCAGCACCCTCAAATCTTCAGAAGTATGAGATGAACCCCAAAAACTTGGAAAGGTGGATCTCACACGTACCAACAGAGACTATCCCCCAATTTAACTGATCCCCAAAGGTTTTTGATTAAATAGCGGAATAGAAAATATGATCCAAAAAAGTGTATGTATATCACACGTACACAACCACACTAGGCCCCAAATACTATTGTTTGTACCCCTAAAAGGCTGGATGAGGAGTAGGGGGAGTATGGAACAGGCAGCACCCTCAAATCTTCAGAAGTATGAGATGAACCCCAAAAACTTGGAAAGGTGGATCTCACACGTACCAACACAGACTATCCCCCAATTTAACTGATCCCCAAAGGTTTTTGATTAAATAGCGGAATAGAAAATATGATCAAAAAAAGTGTATGTATATCACACATACACAACCACACTAGGCCCCAATTACTATTGTTTGTACCCCTAAAAGGCTGGATGAGGAGTAGGGGGAGTATGGAACAGGCAGTACCCTCAAATCTTCAGAAGTATGAGATGAACCCCAAAAACTTGGAAAGGTGGATCTCACACGTACCAACACAGACTATCCCCCAATTTAACTGATCCCCAAAGGTTTTTGATTAAATAGCGGAATAGAAAATATGATCAAAAAAAGTGTATGTATATCACACGTACACAACCACACTAGGCCCCAATTACTATTGTTTGTACCCCTAAAAGGCTGGATGAGGAGTAGGGGGAGTATGGAACAGGCAGCACCCTCAAATCTTCAGAAGTATGAGATGAACCCCAAAAACTTGGAAAGGTGGATCTCACACGTACCAACACAGACTATCCCGCAATTTAATTGATCCCCAAAGGTTTTTATTGAATAGCGGAATAGGAAATATGATCAAAAAAAGTGTATGTATCTTACACGTACAGAAGCACACTAGGCCCCAATTACTATTGTTTGTACCCCTAAAAGGATGGATGAGGAGTAGGAGGAGTATGGAACAGGCAGCACCCTCAAATGTTCAGAAGTATGAGATGAACCCCAAAAACTTGGAAAGGTGGATCTCACACGTACCAACACAGACTATCCCCCAATTTAACTGATCCCCAAAGGTTTTTGATTAAATAGCGGAATAGAAAATATGATCAAAAAAAGTGTATGTATCTCACACGTACACAACCACACTAGGCCCCAATTACTATTGTTTGTACCCCTAAAAGGATGGATGAGGAGTAGGAGGAGTATGGAACAGGCAGCACCCTCAAATGTTCAGAAGTATGAGATGAACCCCAAAAACTTGGAAAGGTGGATCTCGCACGTACCAACACAGACTATCCCCCAATTTAACTGATCCCCAAAGGTTTTTGATTAAATAGCGGAATAGAAAATATGATCCAAAAAAGTGTATGTATATCACACGTACACAACCACACTAGGCCCCAATTACTATTGTTTGTACCCCTAAAAGGCTGGATGAGGAGTAGGGGGAGTATGGAACAGGCAGCACCCTCAAATCTTCAGAAGTATGAGATGAACCCCAAAAACTTGGAAAGGTGGATCTCACACGTACCAACACAGACTATCCCCCAATTTAACTGATCCCCAAAGGTTTTTGATTAAATAGCGGAATAGAAAATATGATCAAAAAAAGTGTATGTATCTCACACGTACACAACCACACTAGGCCCCAATTACTATTGTTTGTACCCCTAAAAGGCTGGATGAGGAGTAGGGGGAGTATGGAACAGGCAGCACCCTCAAATCTTCAGAAGTATGAGATGAACCCCAAAAACTTGGAAAGGTGGATCTCACACGTACCAACACAGACTATCCCCCAATTTAACTGATCCCCAAAGGTTTTTGATTAAATAGCGGAATAGAAAATATGATCAAAAAAAGTGTATGTATCTCACACGTACACAACCACACTAGGCCCCAATTACTATTGTTTGTACCCCTAAAAGGATGGATGAGGAGTAGGAGGAGTATGGAACAGGCAGCACCCTCAAATGTTCAGAAGTATGAGATGAACCCCAAAAACTTGGAAAGGTGGATCTCACACGTACCAACACAGACTATCCCCCAATTTAACTGATCCCCAAAGGTTTTTGATTAAATAGCGGAATAGAAAATATGATCCAAAAAAGTGTATGTATATCACACGTACACAACCACACTAGGCCCCAATTACTATTGTTTGTACCCCTAAAAGGCTGGATGAGGAGTAGGGGGAGTATGGAACAGGCAGCACCCTCAAATCTTCAGAAGTATGAGATGAACCCCAAAAACTTGGAAAGGTGGATCTCACACGTACCAACACAGACTATCCCCCAATTTAACTGATCCCCAAAGGTTTTTGATTAAATAGCGGAATAGAAAATATGATCAAAAAAAGTGTATGTATCTCACACGTACACAACCACACTAGGCCCCAATTACTATTGTTTGTACCACTAAAAGGATGGATGAGAAGTAGGAGGAGTATGGAACAGGCAGCACCCTCAAATGTTCAGAAGTATGAGATGAACCCCAAAAACTTGGAAAGGTGGATCTCACACGTACCAACACAGACTATCCCCCAATTTAACTGATCCCCAAAGGTTTTTGATTAAATAGCGGAATAGAAAATATGAACCAAAAAAAGTGTATGTATATCACACGTACACAACCACACTAGGCCCCAATTACTATTGTTTGTACCCCTAAAAGGCTGGATGAGGAGTAGGGGGAGTATGGAACAGGCAGCACCCTCAAATCTTCAGAAGTATGAGATGAACCCCAAAAACCCCAAATATCATTCAGCTCTGCTGCAGGCCACAACTTAATTTTTTTTTAACCCAAGGCTGTATATTGAATAGTGGAATAGAAAAAAAGTGTATGATTTTTGAAACCACTCAATATTAGCACATGTGAACTGAACACAGCAGTGTATGATCAGTCACTCAGCACAGCAGCACAGCACAGCTGAAGGAAAAAGGCTGCACACAGTGCCTGATAGAAAAATACTTTTCTCCCTCCTCAGTGGGCAAAAAAGATTGTGTGCACTGCACCCCAAAAAGATTGTGTTCACTGTACCCCAAAAAGATTGTGTTCACTGCACCCCAAAAAGATTGTGTTCACTGCACCCCAAAAAGATTGTGTTCACTGCACCCCAAAAAGATTGTGTTCACTGCAGCCCACACACAGCAAAATGGATGTGGATCACTGACACCTGCCTATCTCCTATCCCACACCAGACAGCAATATCGATTGTAGTTTGTAGAACACACTTTCCCTAAAAATCAGCAGACTCTATCCCTAACAGGATTGATAAGATCGTAGATCGGGACTGCAAAACCCACCCCACACAGCAATATCGATTGTAGTTTGTAGAACACACTTTCCCTAAAAATCAGCAGACTCTATCCCTAACAGGATTGATAAGATCGTAGATCGGGACTGCAAACCCCACCCCACACAGCAATATCGGTTGTAGTTTGTAGAACACACTTTCCCTAAAAATCAGCAGACTCTGTCCCTAACAGGATTGATAAGATCGTAGATTGGGTGACTGCAAACCCCACCCCACACAGCAATGTCGATTGTAGTTTGTAGAACGCACTGTCCCTAAAATCAGCAGACTCTCTCCCTAAAATGCCTACAACTCGCCCTGCCTAACACACTCCGACCTGTCCCTCAATTCTATCCGGACACAAATGTTTTTTTTTCCTGTCTGTCCCTAATCAGCAGCCAGCACGTTGATGTGTGCTCTCTCCCTGATCTAAACAGCAGAATGAGGCCGCAGCGGCGCTGCCTCGAACTTATAAAGACTTGGTCACATGCTTCAGACGGCCAATCACAGCTACTGATACATTTGCAGGCATGGCTGGGATGGCTTAGGCACACCAGTTAAACGCTTGTTGATTGGCTGTTGAAAGCCCGCCATGAAAAGCGCGCCAAAGCATGCAAAACCCGGAAATAAAACGACCGAACACGGATTTTTACCCGAATATACAGTAAAGTGTTCGTGTCCGTGTTCGGGTAACAAAAATCCAATTATTCGGTACGAACACGAATAATACAGTTCGTGTTCGCTCAACCCTATTCTTTACTAAATGTACATAATATAACTGGATACTAACATTTATAAGTAAAGTTGATCTAGGGAAAATCCGATTGCCTCTCGGGGGATCAAGAAGGACATTTTTCCCGTACTGTAGCAAATTGGATCATGCTTTGCTGGGGTTTTTCACTTTCCCCTGGATCAATTGTGGGTATAGGATTGTGTATATGGGATTGTATAACTTTTGTTTTTTATTGGTTAAACTAGATGGACATGTGTCCTATGTTCAACCTGACTAACAATGTAACCATATCAGGTTACGTAAAGTATTAAAGTACCTACGAAGAATATACGTTGGAACACTACACATGTGGATATAACATCAGATAGTAGACAGTCATCAGACAAGATCACTGGGGCTAATGATTGAGTGGGATTTAATGATTTTTATTAAGAATTTCAAGTATAAATTAAATTAACTTTACAGCTTTAAGTTGCGAAATGCCTACATTCTCTAGAGAAGACATTACATTCATGAATCATAGAGCTAATTTTGAATAATTCCATAGTTACATAGTTACATAGTTACATAGTAGGTGAGGTTGAATAATGACAATAGTCCATCCAGTTCAACCTGTGTAAGTGTGTGTGGCCGTAATCATCTCTCATACCCCTGAATGTTCTGATCCTTGATATGTACGTCTAAGAGTCTTTTGAAAGCCACCATACTTCCCGCAGAAGCCACCTCTTGTGGTAGAGAATTCCACAATCTCGTAGCCCTAACAGTAAAGAACCCCCCACGTTGCCTGAGGTTAAAACGCTTCCCCTCTAATCGCATTGTATGCCCTCGAGTCCTCATGCAATCCTTTCGACTGAATAGCTTTTTTTCTATGCTGAGATCACCATTGAGATATTTATAAATTGCTATCATGTCCCCTCTCAGGCGTCTCTTGTCCAGGGACAATAAATCAAGCAATTGCAGACTCTCTTCATAATTAAGGTCCTCCAATCCCCTAATTAGTTTAATTGCCCTTCTCTGGACTCTCTCCAGCTTCAACACATCCCTCCTGAGGACTGGCGACCAGAACTGGACAGAATACTCCAGAAGTGGTCGGACCAGAGTTTTATAAAGTGAAGTGTTATAATTATAAGTGTTATAAGAGTTTTATAATAGAAGTGTTACTTATACTGTGCATCCCTGTGGTGGCAATCTATAATTATGGGAGGATAGAAAATGATTGATTCCTTGGTTGGGATCCATAGCCACTGCGTGAATGAGGCACAGTAGTATGGAGAGCCGCTTTGGGCATATTGAATGAAAATGTTATAAGTAGGGTTGAGCGAACACGGACTGTATTATTCATGTTCATACCGAATAATTGGATTTTTGTTACCAGAACACGGACACGAACACTTTACTGTATATTCGGGTAAAAATCCGTGTTCGGTCGTTTTATTTCCGGGTTTTGCATGCTTTGGCGCGCTTTTCATGGCGGGCTTTCAACAGCCAATCAACAAGCGTTTAACTGGTGTGCCTAAGCCATCCCAGCCATGCCTACAAATGTATCAGTAGCTGTGATTGGCCGTCTGAAGCATGTGACCAAGTCTTTATAAGTTCGAGGCAGCGCCGCTGCGGCGTCATTCTGCTGCTTAGATCAGGGAGAGAGCACACATCAATGTGCTGGCTGCTGATTAGGGACAGACAGGAAAAAAAAACATTTGTGTCCAGATAGAATTGAGGAACAGGTCGGAGTGTGTTAGGCAGGGCGAGTTGTAGGCATTTTAGGGAGAGAGTCTGCTGATTTTTAGGGAAAGTGTGTTCTACAAACTACAATCGATATTGCTGTGTGGGGTGGGGTTTGCAGTCACCCGATCTACGATCTCTTATCAATCCTGATAGGGAGAGAGTCTGCTGATTTTTAGGGAAAGTGTGTTCTACAAACTACAATCGATATTGCTGTGTGGGGTGGGGTTTGCAGTCACCCGATCTACGATCTTATCAATCCTGTTAGGGATAGAGTCTGCTGATTTTTAGGGAAAGTGTGTTCTACAAACTACAATCGATATTGCTGTGTGGGGTGGGGTCTGCAGTCCCGATCTACGATCTTATAAATCCTGTTAGGGATAGAGTCTGCTGATTTTTAGGGAAAGTGTGTTCTACAAACTACAATCGATATTGCTGTGTGGGGTGGGGTCTGCAGTCCCGATCTACGATCTTATAAATCCTGTTAGGGAGAGAGTCTGCTGAGTTTTAGGGAAAGTGTCTTCTACAAACTACAATCGATATTGCTGTGTGGTGTGGGATAGGAGATAGGCCGGTGTCAGTGATCCACATCCATTTTGGTGTGCATGGGCTGCAGTGAACACAATCTTTTTGGGGTGCAGTGAACACAATCTTTTTGGGGTGCAGTGAACACAATCTTTTTGGGGTGCAGTAAACACAATCTTTGTGGGGTACAGTGAACACAATCTTTGTGGGGTGCAGTAAACACAATCTTTGTGGGGTGCAGTGAACGAAATCCTT
Source organism: Pelophylax lessonae (assembly GCF_965119305.1). Lineage (NCBI taxonomy): Eukaryota > Metazoa > Chordata > Amphibia > Anura > Ranidae > Pelophylax > Pelophylax lessonae. Next base: position 80,969,359 of record NC_138777.1, on the reverse strand, counting down.
TTGGGGTGCAGTGAACACAATATTTGTGGGGTGCAGTGAACACAATCTTTTTGGGGTACAGTGAACACAATCTTTGTGGGGTGCAGTGAACACAATCTTTTTGGGGTGCAGTGAACACAATCCTTTTGGAGTGCAGTGAACACAATCTTTGTGGGGTGCAGTGAACACAATATTTTTGGGGTGCAGTGAACACAATCTTTGTGGGGTACAGTGAACACAATCTCATACTTCTGAAGATTTGAGGGTGCTGCCTGTTCCATACTCCCCCTACTCCTCATCCAGCCTTTTAGGGGTACAAACAATAGTAATTGGGGCCTAGTGTGGTTGTGTACGTGTGATATACATACACTTTTTTGGATCATATTTTCTATTCTGCTATTTAATCAAAAACCTTTGGGGATCAGTTAAATTGGGGGATAGTCTGTGTTGGTACGTGTGAGATCCACCTTTCCAAGTTTTTGGGGTTCATCTCATACTTCTGAAGATTTGAGGGTGCTGCCTGTTCCATACTCCTCCTACTCCTCATCCATCCTTTTAGGGGTACAAACAATAGTAATTGGGGCCTAGTGTGGTTGTGTATGTGTGAGATACATACACTTTTTTTGATCATATTTTCTATTCCGCTATTTAATCAAAAACCTTTGGGGATCAGTTAAATTGGGGGATAGTCTGTGTTGGTACGTGTGAGATCCACCTTTCCAAGTTTTTGGGGTTCATCTCATACTTCTGAAGATTTGAGGGTGCTGCCTGTTCCATACTCCTCCTACTCCTCATCCATCCTTTTAGGGGTACAAACAATAGTAATTGGGGCCTAGTGTGGTTGTGTACGTGTGAGATACATACACATTTTTGGATCATATTTTCTATTCCGATATTTAATCAAAAACCTTTGGGGATCAGTTAAATTGGGGGATAGTCTGTGTTGGTACGTGTGAGATCCACCTTTCCAAGTTTTTGGGGTTCATCTCATACTTCTGAAGATTTGAGGGTGCTGCCTGTTCCATACTCCTCCTACTCCTCATCCATCCTTTTAGGGGTACAAACAATAGTAATTGGGGCCTAGTGTGGTTGTGTACGTGTGATATACATACACATTTTTGGATCATATTTTCTATTCCGATATTTAATCAAAAACCTTTGGGGATCAGTTAAATTGGGGGATAGTCTGTGTTGGTACGTGTGAGATCCACCTTTCCAAGTTTTTGGGGTTCATCTCATACTTCTGAAGATTTGAGGGTGCTGCCTGTTCCATACTCCTCCTACTCCTCATCCATCCTTTTAGGGGTGCAAACAATAGTAATTGGGGCCTAGTGTGCTTCTGTACGTGTGAGATACATACACTTTTTTTGATCATATTTCCTATTCCGCTATTCAAAAAAAACCTTTGGGGATCAATTAAATTGCGGGATAGTCTGTGTTGGTACGTGTGAGATCCACCTTTCCAAGTTTTTGGGGTTCATCTCATACTTCTGAAGATTTGAGGGTGCTGCCTGTTCCATACTCCTCCTACTCCTCATCCATCCTTTTAGGGGTACAAACAATAGTAATTGGGGCCTAGTGTGGTTGTGTACGTGTGATATACATACACTTTTTTGGATCATATTTCCTATTCCGCTATTTAATCAAAAACCTTTGGGGATCAGTTCAATTGGGGGATAGTCTGTGTTGGTACGTGTGAGATCCACCTTTCCAAGTTTTTGGGGTTTATCTCATACTTCTGAAGATTTGAGGGTGCTGCCTGTTCCATACTCCTCCTACTCCTCATCCATCCTTTTAGGGGTACAAACAATAGTAATTGGGGCCTAGTGTGGTTGTGTACGTATGATATACATGCACTTTTTTGAATCATATTTTCTATTCCGCTATTTAATCAAAAACCTTTGGGGATCAGTTAAATTGGGGGATAGTCTGTGTTGGTACGTGTGAGATCCACCTTTCCAAGTTTTTGGGGTTCATCTCATACTTCTGAAGATTTGAGGGTGCTGCCTGTTCCATACTCCTCCTACTCCTCATCCATCCTTTTAGGGGTACAAACAATAGTAATTGGGGCCTAGTGTGGTTGTGTACGTGTGAGATACATACACTTTTTTTGATCATATTTTCTATTCCGCTATTTAATCAATAACCTTTGGGGATCAGTTAAATTGGGGGATAGTCTGTGTTGGTACGTGTGAGATCCACCTTTCCAAGTTTTTGGGGTTCATCTCATACTTCTGAAGATTTGAAGGTGCTGCCTGTTCCATACTCCTCCTACTCCTCATCCATCCTATTAGGGGTACAAACAATAGTAATTGGGGCCTAGTGTGCTTCTGTACGTGTGAGATACATACACTTTTTTTGATCATATTTCCTTTTCCGCTATTCAATAAAAACCTTTGGGGATCAATTAAATTGCGGGATAGTCTGTGTTGGTACGTGTGAGATCCACCTTTCCAAGTTTTTGGGGTTCATCTCATACTTCTGAAGATTTGAGGGTGCTGCCTGTTCCATACTCCTCCTACTCCTCATCCATCCTTTTAGGGGTGCAAACAATAGTAATTGGGGCCTAGTGTGCTTCTGTACGTGTGAGATACATACACTTTTTTTGATCATATTTCCTATTCCGCTATTCAAAAAAAACCTTTGGGGATCAATTAAATTGCGGGATAGTCTGTGTTGGTACGTGTGAGATCCACCTTTCCAAGTTTTTGGGGTTCATCTCATACTTCTGAAGATTTGAGGGTGCTGCCTGTTCCATACTCCTCCTACTCCTCATCCATCCTTTTAGGGGTACAAACAATAGTAATTGGGGCCTAGTGTGGTTGTGTACGTGTGATATACATACACTTTTTTGGATCATATTTCCTATTCCGCTATTTAATCAAAAACCTTTGGGGATCAGTTCAATTGGGGGATAGTCTGTGTTGGTACGTGTGAGATCCACCTTTCCAAGTTTTTGGGGTTTATCTCATACTTCTGAAGATTTGAGGGTGCTGCCTGTTCCATACTCCTCCTACTCCTCATCCATCCTTTTAGGGGTACAAACAATAGTAATTGGGGCCTAGTGTGGTTGTGTACGTATGATATACATGCACTTTTTTGAATCATATTTTCTATTCCGCTATTTAATCAAAAACCTTTGGGGATCAGTTAAATTGGGGGATAGTCTGTGTTGGTACGTGTGAGATCCACCTTTCCAAGTTTTTGGGGTTCATCTCATACTTCTGAAGATTTGAGGGTGCTGCCTGTTCCATACTCCTCCTACTCCTCATCCATCCTTTTAGGGGTACAAACAATAGTAATTGGGGCCTAGTGTGGTTGTGTACGTGTGAGATACATACACTTTTTTTGATCATATTTTCTATTCCGCTATTTAATCAATAACCTTTGGGGATCAGTTAAATTGGGGGATAGTCTGTGTTGGTACGTGTGAGATCCACCTTTCCAAGTTTTTGGGGTTCATCTCATACTTCTGAAGATTTGAAGGTGCTGCCTGTTCCATACTCCTCCTACTCCTCATCCATCCTATTAGGGGTACAAACAATAGTAATTGGGGCCTAGTGTGCTTCTGTACGTGTGAGATACATACACTTTTTTTGATCATATTTCCTTTTCCGCTATTCAATAAAAACCTTTGGGGATCAATTAAATTGCGGGATAGTCTGTGTTGGTACGTGTGAGATCCACCTTTCCAAGTTTTTGGGGTTCATCTCATACTTCTGAAGATTTGAGGGTGCTGCCTGTTCCATACTCCTCCTACTCCTCATCCATCCTTTTAGGGGTACAAACAATAGTAATTGGGGCCTAGTGTGGTAGTGTACGTGTGAGATACATACACTTTTTTTGATCATATTTTCTGTTCTGCTATTTAATCAAAAACCTTTGGGGATCAGTTAAATTGGGGGATAGTCTGTGTTGGTACGTGTGAGATCCACCTTTCCAAGTTTTTGGGGTTCATCTCATACTTCTGAACATTTGAGGGTGCTGCCTGTTCCATACTCCTCCTACTCCTCTTCCATCCTTTTAGGGGTACAAACAATAGAAATTGGGGCCTAGTGTGGTTGTGTACGTGTGAGATACATACACTTTTTTTGATCATATTTTCTATTCCGCTATTTAATCAAAAACCTTTGGGGATCAGTTAAATTGGGGGATAGTCTGTGTTGGTACGTGTGAGATCCACCTTTCCAAGTTTTTGGGGTTCATCTCATACTTCTGAAGATTTGAGGGTGCTGCCTGTTCCATACTCCTCCTACTCCTCATCCATCCTTTTAGGGGTACAAACAATAGTAATTGGGGCCTAGTGTGGTTGTGTACGTGTTATATACATACACTTTTTTGGATCATATTTTCTATTCCGCTATTTAATCAAAAACCTTTGGGGATCAGTTAAATTGGGGGATAGTCTGTGTTGGTACGTGCGAGATCCACCTTTCCAAATTTTTGGGGTTCATCTCATACTTCTGAACATTTGAGGGTGCTGCCTGTTCCATACTCCTCCTACTCCTCATCCATCCTTTTAGGGGTACAAACAATAGTAATTGGGGCCTAGTGTGCTTCTGTACGTGTGAGATACATACACTTTTTTTGATCATATTTCCTATTCCGCTATTCAATAAAAACCTTTGGGGATCAATTAAATTACGGGATAGTCTGTGTTGGTACGTGTGAGATCTACCTTTCCAAGTTTTTGGGGTTCATCTCATACTTCTGAAGATTTGAGGGTGCTGATTGTTCCATACTCCTCCTACTCCTCATCCTGCCTTTAGGGGTACAAACAATAGTAATTGGGGCCTAGTGTGGTTGTGTACGTGTGATATACATACACTTTTTTTTTGATCATATTTTCTATTCCGCTATTTAATCAAAACCTTTGGGTATAAACAATTAAATTGCGTGATAGTCTGTGTTGGTACGTGTGAGATACACCTTTCCAATTTTTGGGGCGCATCTCATACTGCCGAGGATTTGAGGGTGCTTCAGTCTTCCTCTTCCTCATCCTCCCTTTAGGGTACAAAAAATTGTAATCGGGGCCTAGTTTGTGTTTGTACGTGTGAGATACACCGTTTTGTAAAATTTGTCCTATTCCGCTATTCAATATACACCCTGTTTGAGTGTAAAAAATTAAATTGCGGGATAGTCTGTATCGGTACATGTGAGATACACCTTTTTAAATTTGTTTGGCGCATCTCCTTCTACCGCCGAGGATTGCAGGGCGCTTCAGTTTGCCTCCTGTTCCCAACTCCTCCTACTCCTCTTCCTCATCCTGCCTTTAGGGTACAAAAAATTGTAATCGGGGCCTAGTCTGTGTTTGTACGTGTGAGATACACCGTATTATAAAATTTTTCCTATTCCGCTATTCAATATACACCCTTTTGGAGTGTAAAAAATTAAATTACGGCATAGCCTGTATCGGTACGTGTGAGATACACCTTTTAAATTAGTTTGGCGCATCTCCTTCCCCCGCCAAGGATTGCAGGGCACTTCAGTTTGCCTCCTGTTCCCAACTCCTCCTACTCCTCTTCCTCATCCTCCCTTTAGGGTACAAAAAAATTTCATCGGGCCTAGTCTGTGTTTGTATGTGTGAGATACACAGTTTTTTTACCTATTCCGCTATTCAATATACACCCTTTTGGTTTTAAAAAACATTAAATTGCGGCATAGTTTGCATATTTGACTGTGAGATACACCCGTGCGATACTGTTGTTCTTTTGTTCCGCTATTCAATAAACACCTTTCTAGGGCAAGATCTTAAATTACAGAAATATGAGGAGACCGTCAAATAGGGGCCGTGGCCTGGGTCGTGGTGCTGCTGGTAGAGCTCCTGTTGCAAGGAGAGGACGTGGTCGATCTGTGCCAGCTACACGCACAAGTGAAACACCTCCCTCAAGTGTGAGTAGGCGACAGAACCTGCATCAGTATTTGGTAGGGCATCATACGCCTCTAGATGTGATGAGTCCAGAACACAGAGAGGCGATAGTAGATTGGTTTGCTGCTGACAGTGCCTCCAGGTCCTTCACATTGTCTCCCACCCAGTCTACTGCAGAAAGGTCAGAGTTGGCACCTGCAGCCGATGTCCAACTGTCTTTCACCTCACCCCCTTGCAAATCAGGCAAGCAGTCTGAGCCCCAAGCCATACAGCATTCTCTTATTCTTTTTGAGGACTCTGTCAGCAGGGTTTCCCAGGGCCATCCACCTAGCCCTGCCCCAGAAGTGGAAGAGATTGAGTGCAGCGATGCCCAACCACTTATTTCTCAAGATGAGTACATGCAAGGACCATCGCAGCACGTCTCCGATGATGACAAAACGCAGGTGCCAACTGCTGTGGCGTTCAGCATTGTGGAGACCGACAAGGAGGGCAGGGTTGAAGACTGGGTGGAAGATGATGTGGAGGACGATGAGGTCCTCGACCCCACGTGGAATGAACGTCATGCAGGTGACCTGAGTAGTTTGGAGGAAGAGGCGGTGGTCGCACAGAGCCACCAGCACAGCAGAAGAGGGAGCAGGGTGCAGAAGCGGAGCGGCCGTGCCCTAGACACTACGCCTGCTACTGCCCAACGCAGCAAGGGAACGAGCGCACCAAAGTCAGCTCAAAGGAGTTCTCTAGTGTGGAAGTTCTTTAGAAAATGTGCTGATGACAGGACATGAGTGCAATCAGAGCCTGAAGCAAGGCATAAACCTTCTCAACCTGAGCACAACCTGCATGATCAGGCATCTAAGTGCAAAGCACGAGCTGCAGTGGAGTAGACACCTTCAAAACCAAGAAATGTCTCTGGCTCATTCTGCTTCCTCTTCTGCTGCAGTCTCGGCCGCTCCAGCCACATCTGTAGTGATACCGGCACCTGCCACCCAGCAAACAGACGATCTGTCAGCAACACCACCACCTGGGTCACCAACCATCTCCACAATGTCCCGTGGAAGCGTTCAGCTTTCCATCTCCCAAACACTTGAGAGGAAGAGGAAGTACCCCCCTACCCACCCGCGATCCCTGGCCCTGAATGCCAGCATTTCAAAATTCTTGGCCTTTGAAATGCTGTCATTCCGTCTGGTGGAGACGCACAGTTTTAAAAACCTTATGTCAGTGGCTGTCCCACAGTATGTCGTGCCCAGCCGCCACTACTTTTCCAGGCAAGCCATCCCTTCCCTGCACAACCAAGTGGGGGAAAAAATCAGGTGTGCACTGCGCAACGCCATCTGTGCCAAGGTCCACCTAACTACCGATACGTGGACCAGTAAGCATGGTCAGGGGCGTTATATCTCCCTAACGGCACACTGGGTAAATGCAGTGGCGGATGGGCCTGAGGCGGATAGCAATTTGGCGCATGTCCTTCCACCACCGAGGATTGCAGGGCGCTTCAGTTTGCCTCCTGTTCCTAACTCCTCCTACTCCGCTTCCTCATCCTCTACCGCCTCCTCATCTGCACAGCGTAACACCTTCACCACCAACTTCAGCACGGCCAGGGGTAAACGACAGCAGGCAGTTTTACAACTTGCCTGTTTGGGGGACAAACCACACACTGCGCAGGAGTTGTGGAGGAGCATGGAACAGCAGACAAATGAGTGGTTGCTGCCAGCAAGCCTCAAGCCCGGCCTGGTGGTGTGCGATAACGGGCGAAATCTCATAGCAGCTCTGGGCCTAGCCGGTTTGACGCACATCCCTTGCCTGGCGCATGTGCTGAATTTGGTGGTGCAGAGGTTCCTTAAAAACTACCCCGATATGTCAGAGCTGCTGCAGAAAGTGCGGGCCGTCTGTGCGCACTTTCGGCGTTCTCACCCTGCTGCTGCTCGCCTGTCAGCGCTGCAGCATAACTTCGGCCTTCCCGCTCACCGCCTCATATGTGACGTGCTCACAAGGTGGAACTCCACCTTGCACATGCTGCAAAGACTGTGCGAGCAGCAGCAGGCCATAGTGGAGTTTCAGCTGCAGCACGCACGCGTGAGTCGCTCTGCGGAACAGCACCACTTCACCACCAATAACTGGGCCTCCATGCGAGACCTGTGTGCCTTGTTGCGCTGTTTTGAGTACTCCACCAACATGGCCAGTGGCGATGACGCCGTTCTCAGCTTAACTATCCCACTTCTATGCCTCCTTGAAAAAACAATTCGGGCGATGATGGAAGAGGATGTGGCACAGGATGAGGAGGAGGAGGATGAAGAGGTAACATTTCCAAGGCTTTCAGGGCAGTCATTCGCAAGGGGCTCCGAGGATGGGTTCCTGCACACACAAACGCCAGGGACACAATTGTCCAGTAGGGGCACAGTTCTGGAGGATGAGGAAGATGAGGAGGAGGAGCTGGAGGAGGAGATGGAGCCATGTTCACAGCAGGGTGGCACCCAGGCCAGCTCATGGCCATCACTGGTGCGTGGCTGGGGGGATACAGAGGACACGGACGATACACCTCCCACAGAGGACAGCCTTTCGTTGCCTCTGGGCAGCCTGGCACACATGAGCGATTACATGCTGCAGTGTCTCCACAACGACCGCCGAGTTGCCCACATTCTAACTTGTGCTGATTACTGGGTGGCCACGCTGCTGGATCCCCGTTACAAGGACAACGTACCGTCCTTAATTCACTCACTGGAGCGCGATCGCAAGATGCGCGAGTACAAGCGCACGCTGGTAGACGCGATGCTGCTTGCATTCCCACCTGACAGCGGGGCCACAGTGGAAGCACAAGGCAGAGGAGGAGGAGGAGGAGCAGGAAGTGGTCGCCAACGCAACCAGGGCACCGCCAGCACCTCAGAAGGCAGGGATAGCATGGCCGAAATGTGGAAAAGCTTTGTCAGCACGCCACAACAAACAGCAGCACCAGCAGCTCAGATGGAACTTCTTAGCAGGAGGCAGCCTTTTACCAACATGTGTAAGGGCTAAGTTGCGCTAACGGGTACTAAATCCACAAATGAATGTCAGATGAAGCACACTAATGATAGTCCACAATGATGACAAGTCCGTATCCAAAATGAAAAGGCACAGTCCAAAAAATGAATGATTCCAGTGGTGGATGGTTAAACCAACATTCAAATCTCCTTACCGGAAAGCAGAATGGAGTTCGCCCAAAAACTCAAGTCGGATCTAAACACTCAGCCTTCAGTCAATATGATCAGAAGTCCTCACATCCACAGGTGGTGGTCATATGTAAAGAAAAATAGACAGTCCATAGCGTAATACTGTTGAATGCTATTTCATCACCCAGAGGAGTGCACACCGTCACCAGATGGCTAATAGTAGAAAACACCAGTGACCTTAAGTCCCAAATGCTTACCAGATAGTATGTAATTAGAGGTAATGATTGGAAATGGAAGTGCCACACAGAGCCCTCTCCCGACACCACTGCCTCTTACCAGATATAAATTAGTGAGAGCCACACAATCTGTCGTCCAATCCCCGGAGCCAATAGCTCTAGTGGTCCTTCCAAATTAAGCCAGGTTCTCCCAAATTACCATAGGTTAAACCACTCTCTCCAGAAGCCAATCCTTGGAGTAGATGTCACCAGGAGAAGATTCTAATGCCCTCTTACTGCAGCTCCATGGAGCTGCAGTAAGAGACAGACAAGAAGTTAAAGGAGCGATCGGGCATTAGAATCTTCTCCTGGTGACATCTACTCCAAGGATTGGCTTCTGGAGAGAGTGGTTTAACCTATGGAAATTTGGGAGAACCTGGCTTAATTTGGAAGGACCACTAGAGCTATTGGCTCCTGGGGATTGGACGACAGATTGTGTGGCTCTCACTAATTTATATCTGGTAAGAGGCAGTGGTGTCGGGAGAGGGCTCTGTGTGGCACTTCCATTTCCAATCATTACCTCTAATTACATACTATCTGGTAAGCATTTGGGACTTAAGGTCACTGGTGTTTTCTACTATTAGCCATCTGGTGACGGTGTGCACTCCTCTGAGTGATGAAATAGCATTCAACAGTATTACGCTATGGACTGTCTATTTTTCTTTACATATGACCACCACCTGTGGATGTGAGGACTTCTGATCATATTGACTGAAGGCTGAGTGTTTAGATCCGACTTGAGTTTTTGGGCGAACTCCATTCTGCTTTCCGGTAAGGAGATTTGAATGTTGGTTTTACCATCCACCACTGGAATCATTCATTTTTTGGACTGTGCCTTTTCATTTTGGATACGGACTTGTCATCATTGTGGACTATCATTAGTGTGCTTCATCTGACATTTATTTGTGGATTTAGTACCCGTTAGCGCAACTTAGCCCTTACACATACCTATTTTTGCTTGTCACAATTTAAGTTGCTGCTGTGTTTCTTAGTAGTTAGCGCAGTTATACTTCCTTTTATATTTATCTTTTACCAACATGGTGGAGCAGTATGTGTGCACACGCCTACATGTAGTAATTGACGGGTCTGCCCCCTTCAACTTCTGGGTCTCCAAATTGGGCACATGGCCTGAGCTTGCCCTTTACGCCTTGGAGGTGCTGGCGTGCCCTGCAGCCAGTGTACTATCTGAACGGGTATTTAGCACGGCTGGGGGCGTTATAACAGACAAGCGCAGCCGCCTGTCCAGAGACAATGTGGACAAGCTCACGTTCATTAAAATGAACCAGGCATGGATCCCACGGGACTTTTCCGTACCTTGTGCAGAATAGCGATGGATACCGACCTTCCCACCCATTGTTCCATTTTTGCTCTTTCTCACTCTTTTGGGGTGTACCCTCATTTAAAATTTGTGAAAAGAAGCAGTGTTGGCTACCTCGTCCTCCTCCTCGGGGCCAGATTAATGTAGGGGCTATTGGAGCTGCAGCTCCAGGCCCCTACCTTTTATATAGGCCCCCCGGGTTGGCCATATTCACTGTTACCGCTCTTCTGTCACTTGTAAACACAGAAGTCTGGCTTCTATGCTCGCTTCCCCAGGCAGTTCCCTCAGAACCTCCCCACACAGCACGAAGGCCGGACAAGGAGGGACAGTTGCCGATGCATGGATGTGTTTATGGGCTTCAGAGACAGCATCCCATGTTGAATTAGGCATGCATGGCTGCACCCTTCCTCCTCTGGGTGCATGCCAAGGCACGGCCCTTAAGGCCCTTCAAAATCCTCAGCACCAAGCCCATGATGCTCTTAATCCAGCCCTGGTCCTCCTCCACCGCCGCTTCCACCTACACCGCCCATATGTGTGCGCAGCCTATTGCATTAGGGTGTGCACCCCAAAGTTGAAATACACATGCATGTGTTTGCCTACATGTACATGGCCCCGATACATTACTCTCCCTGCTGGCAAAGAGAAATAGAGAAGAGCAGGTCCGAGGGAGATCTTTCCCATCTCCTCACTGGCAAACAGAGTGATAATGCTATGTGCCCTAGGTGATTAGGGTGTGCCCAGGCACATCCGGCACACCCTGTGCGCACGCCTATGAGACCGCCACATCCACCACCACCTCAACCTCCCTCCTACTCCATATGGGCCTCGTCCTTCAGAGATGAAGAACATTGTTTTATTTTTCTGTTTTTTTTTGTTGTTTTAAGTTATTTTCCCTATTGCAGCACTCTAGCCCTTTCCTTTGGTGTTTTAGAGCCATTTTAGTGCCTGAAAGTTTGGGTCCCCATTGACTTCAATGGGGTTCAGTGTCCGGGAAAAGTTTGGCAAAAGTCCGGGACACGGACCCGGACTTTTTTTTAAAGTTCGGCCGAACCCGCCGAACACGGACATCCAGGTGTCCGCTCAACTCTAGTAATAAGAGAATGCTCAAAAAAATTAAAGGAACACTTTTTAATCAGAGTATATCATCAAGTCAATTAAACTCCTGGGATATTGATCTGGTCAGTTTAGTAGCAGAGGGGGTTGTTAATCAGCTGCTTTGGTGTTAATGAAATTAACAACAGGTGCACTAGATGGGCAACAAGGAGATAACCTCCAAAACAGGAATGGTTTTTACAGGTGGAGGCCACTGACATTTTCTCTCTCTACTCATCTTTTCTGACTGTTTTTTACTAGTTTTTCATTTGGCTAGGGTCAGTGTCTACTGGTAGCATGAGGCGATACATGGACCCTATAGAGGTTGCACAGGCAGTCCAACTCCTCCAGGATGGCACATCAATACGTGCCATTGCCAGAAGGTATTCTGTGTCTCTCAGCATAGTTTCAAGAGCATGGAGGGCCGTAGAAGGTCCTTAACCCATCAGCAGTACCGATATCTGCTTCTTTGTGCAGAGAGGAACAGAGTGAGTACTGCCAGAGCCTAACAAAATGACCTCCAGCATGCCACTGGTGTGCATGTCTTTGACCAAACAATCAGAAACAGACTTCATGAGGGTGGCCTGAGGGCCCTACATCCTCTAGTGGGCCCTTTGCTTACCGCCTGGCACCATGGAGCTCGATCTGCATTTGCTACTGAACACCAGAATTGGTAGCCTGTGCTTTTCACAGATGAAAGCAGGTTCACACTTAGCACATGTGACAGATAAGAAAGGGTCTGGAGAAGCCATAGAGAACGTTATGCTGCCTGTAATGTCTGTCAGCATGACCGGTTTGGTGGTGGGTCAGTGATGGTCTGGGGAGGCATATCCATGGAGGAACACACAGATCTCTACATCTCTACAGGCTAGAAATGGCACCCTGACTGCCATTAGGCATTGAGATGAAATCCTTGCACCCATTGTCAGACCCTAATCTGGTGCAGTGGGTCCTGAGTTCCTGCTGGTGCATGACAATGCCCGGCCCCATGTGGTGAGAGTATGCAGCCAGTTCCTGGAGGAAGGAGGAATTAATACCATTAAATGGCGCCCACCCTCGCCTTACCTAATTCCAATAGAACACCTCTGAGACATTATGTTTTTGTCCTTCCGAAGCTGCCAGGTTGCACCTCAGTCTGTTCAGGAGCTCAGTGATTCACTGGTCCAGATCTGGGAGGAAATACTCCAGGACACCATCCGTCATCCCATTAGGAGCTTGCCCCGATGTTGTCAGGCATGCATACCAGCACGTGGGGGCCATACAGACTACTGAGTACCATTTTGAGTTTCTGTATTGAAAATGGACTAGCCTGCTGCATAATGTTTTCCCTTTGATTTTCGGGGTGTCTTTGAATTCAGCCCTCTGTAAGTTAATATTTTAATTTCCATCAAACAATGGGGTATCCATTTCGTTCCTAACACATTACCCACTCCATATCAGTATAGATATCCAGCATGATGTTTTCCCCACTGAGATCTGATGTGTTTTCAATGTGTTCCTTTAATTTTTTTGAGCAGTGTACAAATAACTTGAGCATTAAATGCTAAACCGAAAGTAGTGTAGAAATGGGTAGAGGAATGAATCTAGGGTTGAAGGGGGAGGGGTGTGTAGAGGTTGAGGGGGGTTTCATCCCCCCACAGTTTCTGAAGGGTTTTGCATCCCGGGATCCCAGAAGGCCTTATCCTATCATTTAATAAACTAATAATTTTGTGTTAATCATTAGCCAGAAGAGTTTGTCCTTGACCAATTCAGAAGGAATAGAAAAAATATTCCAGGATCTGGCAATGGCTATTCTAACTGATCAGTCAATTCAATAGTACTTCAGATGAAGATTTGCTGATATTTATTTGAGTTAGATGGTATATAAAATTGTATAGTCTGATCCAGAATCTCTGGACTTTTGGGTATGTTCCCCATAGATGAAATGCTGTGCCCTCCTGTCCACAAACTCGAAAATTAATTGTTGAAGTCCCAGGAACAAAAGGAACTATGTATCATTTTAACAATTCATTATAGTTGTCATCATTGGTATTTATACTGTATTTGATTTGGATGTTCATGAGGCTATCTAGTGCCAGTTATCCAGTTCCATGCCTTTCCCCAAGTTCTTTTTCCATCTTTCTAGGTAAGGTAACTTTTTGGGAGCCAAGTTGAGAATAGAGTATACAGGGGAGATGTGACCTGTCATCCTGTCTGGATGAAATTCAAAAGATTTCATCATGGTCAAAACTAGTGTTCCCAAGATTTAATAAAGTGAACTATTTCATAATTGTAAAACAGCTCTGTGGATTGACCTCGACAAGATTCCCTGGTTATTGTACAAATCAGCTTCCCCATATTTGATCTCAGAGGGGCAGTTCGGGTGGGTTTGGACATGCTTGAGCTCATCAATACCCAGAACACCGTGGACACTGGCAACCCATGCCACACCACTGCTTCTATGCCCTGCCATACATTACATACTCTTGAACTCCATACACTTTTCTGTCCCCCAGGAAACGTCGCTCCTTCCTAAGTAAAAATCCCCCTTTTCTCAAGTAATCCCCCCCACAGCAACCATGCAAAAGCTCACCTCTCTTTCACTGCACCCCAGTCCACAACTCAACTCTGTTTCCCCTGTCCACAGCTCACCTCTGCAACCCCTCCACAGTTCACCTCTGCCACTCCTTCTACATTTTACAGCTCACCCCAATCTACAGCTTTCACCTCTGTCCCACCCCTTCTTATCCACATCTCTCCCCCTTCACAGCACTCACCTCTGCATCCAGGCCCCCTTCACAGCCCCGGTTTCTACATCTAGCCCTCCTTTACAGTTCTTACCTTTGCATCCAGCTCCCCCCACCCCTTCACAGTTCTTAGCTCTGAACCCAGTACCACCTCTTCATATATCCTACCTCTGCACCCAGCAGACCCCCTTCACAGAACCTTCCTCTGTACCTAGGACCCCCTTCACAGCTCTTACCTATGTACCCAGTACCCCCCCCTCCTTCACAGCTACTACCTCAGCAGCCAGCACCCCCCCCTCTTTACAGCTTCTACCTTTGCACTCAGCACCCCCCCCCCCCTTCACAGTTCCTATCTCTGTACTCAGCAAGCCCCTATTCACAGTTTCTATTCCTACACCTAGCATCTCCACCTCCTATCTTCTACTTCTGCACCCAGCACCTCCCCTTTACAGCTCCTAACTCTTCGCCTAGGATACCCATTCACAGTTCCTAATGATGCACATGGCACCCTCTTCACAGATCCTACCTCTGCACCCCTATTCACAGCTCCTACCTATGGACCCAGCAGCCTCCCATCACAGCTCCTGCCTATACACCCAGCACCCCCTTCACAGCTCCTACACATGCACTAACACCCACCTTCATAGCTCCTACCCCATGCCCAGCACCCCTCTTGACAGCTCTTACACCACATATACCTCCCCCTTCCTCCCTTTCACAGCTCTCACCTGTGTCCCTAAAGAGACTGCCGCAAAGCTCTGTGAAGGTGGTTGGTGGCTTTGCCTCTCCTAGAGCTGCTTTGTATGTGGGATCTGTTGCAAAGTGCGAAAAATGAGTTTCAAAGCTCTTCCCAGGCTCTGTGCTACAGGTGGCAGGTGGGCAGTCAGATGGCAAAGAAGTTGACAGCTAGGGAAGCAGCGTGTAAATTAAAAAATGTATTTAAATGTAAAAAAATAAGATCATTGTCAATGTGGGACCCAGTGTGTCAGAATCAGCTGTGCCCAATAAGAGGCTCGGCCGTAGCTCACTTAGACCGACAGTGGGACAGGGCTGCATTAGAGTAGTTTGGAATAAAATCCTTCATGTGTCAGAGCACAGTGGGCCGATTCCCCTCGAGATCCATGTGCCCTGCGCAGATTGCACCCATGTAGGGTACACGAGTAATGGGGAGTATATTAGTAGAATGTAGTTTCCCAGACAAGGATGGGTGGAAGAGTTTTTTTGCAAAGGAGCAAATAATGTCATTGATATAGTGTCTAAAATGTCAAATTATTGGCCAAGTAGAGAAGAACATTTTCTTGCCATTTATTTAAAGACATTGCATGTGCCAGGCTAGATGGTCATATAATAAAAATGTACAATGAAAAATAAAAACATTAAATGAAATCAAATAAAGTCACAAATATTGAAATACATGTACAATGAAGACTGCATTAAATAAATAAATTAAGTCTCACATTGTGCAATAGGTATGCAGGCAAATATCCAATATCCAGACTCTGTGTTAGGATTGAGTACACCTGCTGGTGGCACTCTGTTGCTCTGGGCTGATTGCTGCAGTTCAGTGTCCACCAGCAGGTGTCTTCTAGAATCCAGAAGGCTGTAATGATCACTTACGCCTGTGTTCAGCTGCCAGGATGCAATTTAAGGCTGCTCCTCCCTTTCCCCAGTGCGTCACTATTTTGATTACCCCCTTGTTGCCAGAGCCTCGTTCATATGATCCTTATTTATAGCCCTAACTATCCTGTACCCATCTGCCTTGCTCCTGCTCTTTGCCCTAGTACGCAGTCATGACCCCCCCCCCCCCCTTCATTGCATCCCTTTATTCTCTGTTACCCTTGTCCCTTATATTGTATATATTTGTGGATAGTCAGTTCTTAGGTTCATTAGTTAGTTATTTTTGTCTTTGGGGTTGCTTGTCTGTGTGTTTAACTGTAAATACATCACACTTTAAGGATATCTACATTGTTTGGTCTCAGTTTCCATGTGTAGCTACATACAGTATAACTGGGTCTCCCTAGCTGCTGAATCCTGACACTGTGTAATTCCTACTCCAGATAGATCTCCACCACCTTAAAAGTACACCAAAAAGCTTACCAGATATATATGACTTTCAAATTACAGAAAAGTTGCACTTACATAGATAAAAAAAAGTCACAGGGCTGTATAACAGAAGTAAAAGTCGGCCGAATCTATCACCCGGGGACAATTATACTTACATTATAATGTCACGATATGTAGCTCTACCTACAAATTTTGTCAGAATTTATGTCTTCTGGGGCCCCAGAAACACAATTTTTTGCTTTTAATAAACCATTTATCAGGTTTACACCATATGGAGTGTTCTGTTTTCCTCTTCTTTCCACATTTGGTGCATATGAGATTATGGACTAATGGGACAGATTTATGATACTCTTTGGTGATAATCCTTGCTTTGAAGCCTATGCCATGCCTATTAGTGTGTATTGGCATCATGCTTTATATGACTTCTCTATAACTTTGGAGTCATATATATCTGGTAAGCCTTTTGGTGTAGAGATGGGCGAACACCCCCTGTTCAGTTTGCGGCAGAACTCTTGAACGTCACAAAAGTTCGGAGCTGAAAAACAAACCCAATGATGTACTACCCTGGGGGACATGAATCAATAAAAAAAAGGTTTTCAAAAAACATAATTTTTAAATGAGCAGTGATTTACTGATGCCTAAAGTGAAACAATAAAAATTAAAAAATCCTTTAAATATAGTGCATGGGGGGTCCCCTTGGTCTAGCTGTAAAGTGGCACATCTGTACCATGTATAATATGTATGCAGCAAAAATGACATTATAAAGGCAAAAAAATGACATTTTCCCTGCAAGCTTTCGTTATTTTATAAACAACAGCTTGAGGAGCCAATCTGTATGATGAGGCCACAATTTCATGCACTCGGAACAAGATTATTTTGGATGAATTGTGATGTCTGTTTCGCAGACTTTAGATAGAAGTAATAGGTGTGGAAAAATTGGGCTTTGGGTGTGGGTGGTGCCATCACACCACAACCCTATAGAGGCACTCTTGATGAAAGCAAGAATTGGCCTTGCAGTCAAAAGTTGAAATCATAAGCTTTGGTCGAACAGTGGTAGAAAACTTGGACTTTGGGTGTTGGTAGTGGGCAAGGAGGCAGAATAAGCCACTCTGGCAGCTGAAGTGGACCGGCAATAGTCTCTGTTTGGGTGATGGAGGATGAGGTAGGTGTAGTAAGCCAGTCCACTACCTCCTTTGCATGCAGTGGCTGGATAGCATGAGCAACATCACTAAACAGAGGAAATGGTACGCTGCCTTAGGAAAGACCACATCCAGTTTTGCCTGTGGATACAGATGCTGCTGGTCCCCTCACAGTGCCATGGGAACGTCTGCCTCTCCTTGTTGGCCTCCCAGACATGATGGGGGGCTTATTACCAAAAGTAATAGAGACAGGGAAATGTGTACTTGGATGCACTTTAATCAATGGAAAGTGGTGTTTGGTGCACTTTAACTTGAGTGCTCACTACACAGACACCCTCCACTTACACACTACAATATACTGCAGTAAAACTTCACTGATGCACTTCAATATAATGCAGTAAAACTGCACTGATGCACTTCAATATACTGCAGTAAAAGTGCTCTAACACACTTAAATATATGGCAGTAAAAGTGCACTAACGCACTTCAGTATCACACGGCAAATGGTTGCTCTAGGAAGAATCCTTTTATAGTGTGGGGTGGGTCTATGAGCAATGAGCCAAGATTGGGCACAGTCATCATGACTTTCTCCAAGCATGTCTCTGACAGTGTTCTGTGCCCTGATTGGGCAAATCTTTCATTGTTTTAGCCAATCAGGGCTTCCAATGCACTGTGCGGCGTGCAGTTCATTGTGGGGCGCTCAGCAGGCCAAACAAACAGTCGAATGCCACGACAATTCTGGTGTTCGCCGAATGGGCAAACAGTCAAGGTTTGGCCCCGACTCATGCTCGGCCAAACCGTTCCCCAACACTATTAGGGTGGTGGAGATTTATCTGGAGTGGGACTCACACAGTCTGGATTTTTTTGTATGCATACTTTTGTATGCACAATGTTGGCATTTATTATTTTATACACATTCAGGTGAGCACAACATTTATTCTTTTATACATATTTTGGAAATAATAATCCAATAACAAATAAATATTGTTTGGAAACAGATATTACAGTAAAAAGGCAACCTTTTTCCAGCCAGTCTAATTGAAAAGAACCAATTCTGTTATCGGGGCTTTTATTCCTCTGATACTACCTTGTTTTGAAACCAGTTCACATGTGAAGAGCAAGCAAACAACTGAAAACATAAAAATATTTTCTGTGCTTACTCATTTTAAGTATATATTGGATGGAGATGGGCCATAGCCTTCCGATGGAAATGGTATGGGTAATCCACATTTGTCCAGAGAGACGTCAGTGGTAGTACAGGGCAAATAAGGGTGATGAAGCAGCTGCTCCATCGACAAGGTAGTCAATAAATTTTCTTGCCTTTTTTCCATGTAGCGTGCATGCCTAATATGGTTTTTAATAGATAAACAGATTAGCTTCAGCATGTGAAATTACACCTTCATGTGCAAATATTATCACTTGTTAATGAAGCATTATAACATTGCTTTATTTGTTTGTATGCACAAAATAGTTGAAAACACACTGCCTTTTTAAGGAAGATAGTATAAGTATATGGAGGCTCTATGATACAACATGGGTTTATTTGTTGTGGGTTTTTTGCTGGTCATAAAACTTTAAGTAGAGTGCAGTAGAATATAGGTAAATAATTAAAAGATATGACATACAGAGATTTGACTGTTTTGTTGTCATAATGACTTTATTGGTTTAAGCAACTACAGCACATGGAATAACGTGTTATTGTGTAGTACACAACAACGGGTTGCAGGAAAGAAAATCTCTCACTGACTGTGTTGATGGGGGAATTCCTCCCACAGAGCTATTGTTTTATCCTAGCAGGAGAGTGGGGGAAGCCACCCCGCTGGTAAAACACAGTATTTACTGCATCTGTACCAGCTTCTAACAATAATCACATGTAAAATCTGAGCAATTGATCAATCTATCAACTTGGGTAAATTTAGCCTGTGCATACATAATTGGAATCTCGGCCTGTTCCTACTGAACCGGCTGAGATTCTAATAGTTTATGACCAGCCTAAATTAGGTAAAACATGGAACTGCCCTAAAATACAAGTGTACTGGAAATAAATTGCTCGTAATATTCAGAGTATAACAGGTGCTGTAATAGTCATGAACATATTTATTTCATAACTCAGATATCCCTGTAGCACAATATAAGAAATCACTAATCCCTCTCTTAATAAATGCAGCTAAGGGGCTTATCATGACACACTGGCATACACTAGACACTCCAAAGATGAAAGTATTGATCACAAAAGTAGATTATTTCATTCTCTTTCTAAAGAGGAGATCAAGGGGATATGATCAACATGTATAAATACATAAGTGGTCCATATAGCGAACTTGGTGTTGAGTTATGTAAATAATATAAACAAAAACACTGACCTAAATCAGTGAGTCAGCGCTCACTGCTCCACAACAAAGAAAAGGGGGAACCGCATACCCAGTGGAGTCTGGAAAGAGAAATAGTCTAGGCAATGAGAAAAAACCTATGGGAGAAAGGTATAAACAAGACAAATGTGTAAAAATGAACCTCATCTGTGAAAAGTCCTTCTTCAATATGTGATGATCACAATGGTGACAAATACTTCCGGTAGAACAGTCATGGAGTCCAAATCAAAGTGCTGGGGTGTATATTAGACCAGTAGCTCCTTAAGAGGTAGGAAGACCCTCCAGGCATGCAGCAAAAGAGAAAAGAAAAAGGGCCCCAGGTCACAAGAGTGAATAAATGGTTGGTAATTTATTGTTGTAACTTACATATAAAAATAGATGATCCAAAAGACAGCCAATGTGATGTAGAACAACACTGCCCGCTATGCGGTCAAAGAAGATTGGGCGAGTCAGGAGCCTGGATGGCAGTCTTATGCTGTAAAGCACTAAACAATTCCGGGCAATGGGAGGTCTTGCAGATGGTGTATGCTCCTTGGGTGGGCAGCCTCACTAGTGTCTGCTGTGTTGCGAGACCGGAAGTGTGGATACCCCGGAACCGTAAGTGGCGGGAATGACCGGTCAGGTCCTTCACGGAATCCGACAGGGACCAAAAGACTGAGCAAGACGTGGAGGGCAGGCCGCAACGTCGTTTCGAAGGTCCTCCTCCTTCATCAGGCAGGCCCGCCCCCTCCGCCAAAAAGCACTTATATATGCAGCCCTAACGAGGGGACCAATTGAGCTGATGATAATAAACACTAACCTCAATGGAAGAAACAACCCGCAAAAAGGAAACCCCCCTCACAAACAACTAAGCAAAGATTGAACAGGCATAACACTTATTAACACATATAATGTATAATAGAAGGCTGTATATCTATGTAAAACAGATGACATGAAATTAAAATTAAAGTGAAATTAAAAAGACCTCCGAAACAACGTTGCAGCCCGCCCTCCACGTCTTGCTCAGTCTTTTGGTCCCTGTCGGATTCCGTCATTCCCGCCACTTCCGGTTCCGGGGTATCCAGACTTCCGGTCTTGCAACACAGCGGACACTAGCGAGGCTGCCCACCCAGGGAGCCTACGCCATCTGCAAGACCTCCCATTGCCCGGAATTGTTTAGTGCTTTACAGCATAAGACTGCCATCCAGACTCCTGACTCGCCCAATCTTCTTTTACCGCACAGCGGGCAGTGCTGTTCTACATCACATTGGCTGTTTTTTGGATCATCAGTTTTTATATGTAAGTTACTACAATAAATTACCAACCATTTATTCACTCTTGTGACCTGGCACCCTTTTTCTTTTCACTTTTGATGTAAATAATATAGGTGGATACTAACATTTATAGGTAAACTTGATCCAGGGTATATCCGATTGTCTTTTGGGGGGGATCAGGAAGGAATTTTTTCCTCTCCTTGAGTCAATTGGATCATGCTTCCCTGTTTTTTTGCCTTCCTATGAATCAACTGTGGGTATAGGATTATGTACTGTATTTAGGATTGTATATATTTTTTCCCCTTTTATTGGTTGAACTAAATGGACTTTTTTTTAACCGGACTAACTATGTAATTCGCATAATGATTCTTAAGATATATTTTTTGATATGTAGAAAGACTGGTTGACATTTAAGAGTTCTGAGAGGTATAGGGACTTAATCTGTAAATAAGACTTTAATCGTGGAATATGACCAAATGGCACCTGGGTAAATATATGTATTCTAGCCCTCTTTGTTTTGTGGGTTTTATTTTGCTGCGCCTGACTGGGGCAATTATTTGTATTGGTTATTGGTATACTAGCATCTTCAGATAACAAAAAAAGAAAATAAAGAGTAAATGGATTCATGTAGAAATATCTGAATAAATGTCCCTTCATGTGTAGAATGGTATTTTGCTCTTTTGGTGAAATGTTTTATTTATTTATTAGTAAGGATGAACCTTTATAAAAGGATATAAAATTGATAAATACACTTGTTGTGTATAAGTTGAATGAATTACCTATATGTATGTTATATAAGTGTGAAACTTATTAATAAAAAGAGAATAAAAAACATTTGGCAAAATAGTTAGCTTTTTCTATTCCAGAAAACTAAGCATTAATCTGCAACATTTTGTTGTAATATTTTGATTCAATAAATTACATTTTGTCTTCCTGTTTTCACTGCTGCAATGAAATATCCTGCACAACCCCGACACTCCAACATGACCAAAAATGTAAGATAAAAAGTGCTAAACAGGCTCCTAAACTTCTCCTTACCTTTCAGACAGCAGTTACCTTGGTAAGGCCTTTTAATTAAATTATATTTTTTTCTTTCTTTGCATTGGGCTGCATGTGGTCATGATGGTAAATCAATTTCCAAATACCGTCTTCATATTATTTATGTAAATAAAAAAAACACAAGACTGGGTGGCTGTGAGGTCTAGTGCTGTGCAACATTGGAAAAACTGAAAGAAAAGTTTAAAAAACCTACAGAAAATGTTGTTCAGTGAGAAAACAAATACTCCATCTTCAAAAAACGTTCTTTTTCACCTTCTGTCCAGTGAAAATAGTTATTGATGTCTAAAACTGTACCTGGTGAAAAAAAGAATAAACTCCATTAGGAATGCCATATTGCAGAAAAATACTGCTAAAAAATTATATTTTCTTTTTTTATAAAAGGAGAAAACGGTAATGAAAAAACAAAAACAAAGCAAAATTTCAATAAACTGGTTTTAAAGGGGCTTGTATGCAATACCCTAAAAAGTTGGCTTTAATATCAAGTAATTTTCTTTAAAAATGTAGCTCAGAATCTGAAAAGTAATATACTTTGGCTCAGAATAAAATTATTTTCAAGTTAAAGGGTGATGAGGCAGTTACAAAGAATCTTACTCTATTAGATTGTATATATAGCATACATATCTCCCTCCATTAGCTTTATATTAGCATGCATGCACATATCATGGAAATTCTAGTCTTTATCTCTTGCAGACACCTCCTGTGCTATGCTACTCTTGCATTGGAAAGCTACAGTATAGCTTTTGGTCAAATACTGTATATAGTTCAATTAAAACACTTTTACTCAGTAGGTCTGTAGAGGGTGCTCCATGTAAGGTCATTCAAAGGCACCCTAAGGGTTGCTAAGCTTAGCAGGAACAAATGACATTCCACCTATAATAATATTATATTAGTATCTAAAAATGAGCCCTAAAGCTTGGGATACAGTAGTAGATTTTTTTTTTTTTTAATATTCTGTTTTTTTTGTACTACTTGCTGTTTCTTAGGACAAAAATAAAAAAACAAACTGAAAATAAATTTCCTGTTTTAAAAACGTTCATTTGATTTTCTAATCATTAGTAGGGTCAAATCAGCTTTCATTTTCAACTACAGTGACGAGAAAATTTGAAGCAGCATTATGAAGTTTTTCTCAAACGAAAACAGTTTATTTGGTTTATGTTTTGGAAAATTACTTTCTTTCTAAAATTGAATGTTAAAAACACTATTTGAAGTACTTTCAAATTAAAATTGTCAAATCTCGTAATGAGAACGTACTGGGAAATTTTGTATCAATGTTTGTAGAATTATTTGTTGGCAATCTTAAAGCGGAGTTCCAGCCATTCACTCACCTGTCCAACGGTCCAGCGATGCGGCCGCCCGAAGCCTCGATCCTCTCCCTCGGCGCCGGCATCACTGCTGTGGGCACCCGGCTGTTACAGTTTGCGGCTTCACAGCCGGGTACCCACTGCTCTGACGTGTCCCAGAAGATTGCAGGGAGGGAGGGGGAGAGGAGAACTTCCGTTCAGGGCGCCGCGGCGCTCCGAGCGGAAGTGGGAGCGGGTACCTGTCAAAACTAGGTACCCGCTCCCCCCCAAAAAAAATGACATGCCAAATGTGGCATGTCAGGGGGTCAGGACTCCCTAAAGCGGAAGTTCCACTTTTGGGTGGAACTCCGCTTTAAATGTGAGTGCTCATTAGACTTTAATTGTCACCATCTCAAACACTGAGTTTAATATAGTACTCATGTACTTTTTTGCTGTATGATGTACTGTATATATAATAAAAATCAAAAAATAAAGGACTCCTAAATCCAAGAAGGTGAAAAACCAATCAATAAAGTGAAACTATTTTTTCCATCACTAAATAATTAAATATAAATGAATACGATGAAAATTAATGAATCCTACACATGTGCCCACATAAAGGAGTGCTAAAATCACAAACAGTGAAAAAATAATGTGGTAAAATTGAATGATTAAATAAATCCGTGCAAAGAGATCAAAGTGTCAATACAATCTGTGAGCAATGAAAGCTCATTTTAATAAGTCAGTGAAAAAAAGCACAAGTATCAATAAAAGATAATGGCAATTAACTTAGCAGTGTACAAGTTCGTGAAATTCCAATGATCTGTGAGTGATAGTAATAACAGTATCCAACTCTGTGATGATGGGGATCAAAGGTCTGTGCTCAGTGTTACACCACCACCATACAAACAAGCCTCTCACCTTCCTATCTGACCCCTGTGTTACCAGCGGGTCTGTGTGAGCCATTCCCCTCAGGGATTAAAGGTGGATGGATGAGTGGAGACTTTGAGCTGACAGGTAATCCCAGGATTGGCAGTAAATCACTCTCAGTTTAGCTCCTTGGCTTGTGTCCCGGCTTCACTCCTGCCTTCTCATCCAGCATCACATAGTTCCAGTTCCAGGTGCTCATCCGGTGATCTACAGCCATCAGTCTCCTGTCAAGGCACCACCTGCTATACTGGCCCTCGTGCCACTCTGTGTTCTACACCGCCTGTCATCTCTACCAGGGGTGTTGGACAGGAGGTGCAAGAGAAGCCCCCTCTACAGCTCAATCTCCACCAGGTATGTGATAGTACCACTCAGCTAGATGTCGGAGACCTTGAGAGGGGCTTCACCTCTAGAGATCTAGAGACATTATGTCAGCAACTTGCCTCACTTACCCAAGCAGTCAAATTCCTGCAAGAGGGCTACTTCCAGCTTGAGGGTCGCATCCAATCCATGGCCTCCACCCCAGCAACCCCTGCACCTGGGCCCTCCTTGCCTGGATGGGCCCTATCCGCACCTGCAGTGGTTATGCCACCACCAGAACCTCGGGTACCTGCTCCGGAACGATTTTCTGGTGACCGGCACAAGTTCCGGGCTTTCAATGATGCAGCCTTACGGCATCAATTCCATCTCGGCCTATCGGAGGGCATTAAAGACGAACTTGCCAGAGTGGGTACACCTGGTTCCCTTGACGATCTCATTGGTCTCGCTATCCAGCTTGATCGCAGGCTCAGGGAGAGGAGTACGGAAAGAGCCGGTAGTCCCAGACCTACCTGGATGTTGCCACAAGTCCCTTCGCCTCCGGCCTTTCCTCCATCTATCACTTCCCCAGCAGCCTCCGGGATGGAACCCATACAACTGGGGCTCTTATGATCCCCACTGACCACTGAGGAGAGATTATGAAGATGCCAGAATACCTTATGCCTCTATTGTGGGGAAGCAGGACATTACTTTCAGAACTTCCCTGTGAGGCCTAGTAAGTCTCAGTCTACTTTCTCTTCTTACCTCGCTAACTGTACTTGGAGAGACCGATCCACTCACATTACTCTACCACTCTCACTACAGATTCTCGGAAAGAACATCCAAGTCCCAGTCATCATTGACTCTGGCAGTTGCAGCTGCTTCATGGACAGTGACTTTGCTCAACGTCATCAAATTCACCTGCAAGCTAGCTGACGGATCCCATCTTAAGTCTGGGCCTATAACCCAAGAAACCTGTCCACTACTGGCTATATTTAACAATGGCCACCGAGAATACTTATGTTTGGACATTATACCATCTCCTCTGTTCCCTGTTATTCTGGGCATCCCGTGGTTACAAGCACACAACCCTCAGATAAACTGGAAATCAGGAGACATGGTATTCCTATCTACCTATTGCCAACAATACTGCTTCCAGCCCAGTCCTGTGAGACCTGCACCCCTTCTGGATCTACAACCTGATCTCTCTGTGTCACAGCTTGTGCCTTCCATATATCATGAGTTCTTGGAAGTCTTTGATAAAAAGTAAGCAGACATCCTGCCACCCCACCATTCTTATGACTGCCCAATATACTGGCATAAAAGTGCCCTGACCCACTTCAATAGACTGCAGTTAAAGTGCCCAGACGCACCACTATACTGCAGTATAACTTCCCTGAGATAGAACGCATTTCTATATACGACGGTAAAAGTGCACTAACCCACTTCAATATACTGCAGCAAAAGTGCATAACACACTTCAATATACTGCAGTAAAAGTGCAGTAGTGCACTTCAATATACTGCCGTAAAAGTGCACTAATGCACTTCAATATACTGCAGTAAAAGTGCACTAACCCACTTCAATATACTGCCATAAAAGTACCCTGACCCACTTCAATAGACTGCAGTAAAAGTGCCCTGACGCACCAATATACTGCAGTATAACTGCCCTGACACTACAGTAAAAATGATCGGTCGCCCTACACTCACGCTGCACTGTTACTATATTCACACTACACTGATACTTTGCACTCACAATAGAATCACAATAGCACGCTATAGCACAGTAACTCACTAGTAGCAATGAACAGAGGACTGGTCTATCTATCTCCACTTCAATATCACATGGCAAATGGTTGCTCTAGGAAGGATCCTTTTATAGTGTGGGGTGGGTCTATGAGCAATGAGCCAAGATTGGGCACAGTCATCATGACTTTCTCCAAGCATGTCTCTGACAGTGTTCTGTGCCCTGATTGGGCAAATCTTTCATTGCTTCAGCCAATCAGAGCTTCCAATGTACTGTGCGGCGTGCAGTTCATTGTGGGGCGCTCAGCAGGCCAAACAAACATTCGAATGCCACGACTATTCCGGTGTTCGCCGAATGGGCAAACAGCCAAAGTTTGGCCCCCGACTCATGCTCGGGCCGAACCGTTCGCCCAACACTATTAGGGTGGTGGAGATTTATCTGGAGTGGGACTCACACAGTCTGTATTTTTTTGTATGCATACTTTTGTATGCACAATGTTGGCATTTATTATTTTATACACATTCAAGTGAGCACAACATTTATTATTTTATACATATTTTGGAAATAATAATCCAATAACAAATAAATATTGTTTGGAAACAGATATTACAGTAAAGAGGCAACCTTTTTCCAGCCAGTCTAATTGAAAAGAACCAATTCTGTTATCGGGGCTTTTATTCCTCTAATACTACCTTGTTTTGAAACCAGTTCACATGTGAAGAGCAAGCAAACAACTGAAAACATAAAAATGTTTTCTGTGCTTACTTATTTTAAGTATATATTGGATGGAGATGGGCCATAGGCTTCCGATGGAAATGGCATGGGTAATCCACATTATTTGTCCAGAGAGATGTCAGTGGTAGAACAGGGCAAATAAGGGTGATGAAGCAGCTGCTCCATCGACAAGGTAGTCAATAAATTTTCTTGCCTTTTTTCCATATAGCGTGCATGCCTAATATGGTTTTTAAGAGATAAACAGATTAGCTTCAGCATGTGAAATTACACCTTCATGTGCAAATATTATCACTTGTTAATGAAGCATTATAACATTGCTTTATTTGTTTGTATGCACAAACTAGTTGAAAACACACTGCCTTTTTAAGGAGGATAGTATAAGTATATGGAGGCACTATGACACAACATGGGTTTATTTGTTGTGGGGGTTTTGCTGATCATAAAACTTTAAGTAGAGTGCAGCAGAATATAGGTAAATAATTAAAAGATATGACATACAGAGATTTGACTGTTTTGTTGTCTTAATGACTTTATTGGTTTAGGCAACTACAGCACATGGAATAACGTGTTATTGTGTAGTACACAACAACGGGTTGCAGGAAAAAAAATCTCTCAATTCCCCCATCAACACAGTCAGTGTTGATGGGGGAATTCCTTCCACAGAGCTATTGTTTTATCCTAGCAGGAGAGTGGGGGAAGCCATCCCGCTGGTAAAACACAGTAATTACTGCAGCTGTACCAGCCTTCAGCAATAATCGCATGTAAAATCTGAGCAATTGATCGATCTATCAACTTGGGTATATTTAGCCTGTGCATACATAGTTGGAATCTCGGCCTGTTCCTACTGAACCGGCTGAGATTCTAACCGTTTATGACCAGCCTAAATTAGGTAAAACATGGAACTGCCCTAAAATACAAGTGTACTGGAAATAAACTGCTTGTAATATTCACAGTATAACAGGTGCTGTAATAGTCATATCCCTGCAGCACAATATAAGAAATCACTAACCCCTCTCTTAATAAATGCAGCTAAGGGGCTTATCATGACACACTGGCATACACTAGAAACTCCAAAGATGTAAGTATTGATCACAAAAGTAGATTATTTTTTTCTCTTGAGAAGAGGAGATCAAGGGGATATGATCAACATGTATAAATACATAAGTGGTCCATATAGCGAACTTTGTGTTGAGTTATGTAAATAATATAGGTGGATACTAACATTTATAGGTAAACTTGATCCAGGGTATATCCGATCGTCTCTTGGGGGGGATCAGGAAGAAATTTGTTTCCTCTCCTTGAGCGAATTGGATCATGCTTCCCTGTTTTTTTGTCTTCCTATGGATCAACTGTGGGTATAGGATTATGTACTGTATTTAGGATTGTATAATTTTTTTTCCCCTTTTATTGGTTGAACTAAATGGACTTTTTTTTAACCGGACTAACTATGTAATTCGCCGGATGATTCTTAAGATATATTTTTTAATATGTAGAAAGACTGGTTGACATTTAGGAGTTCTGAGAGGTATAGGGACTTAATCTGTAAATAAGACATTAATCGTGGAATATGACCAAATGGCACCTGGGTAAATATATGTATTCTAGCCCTCTTTGTTTTGTGGGTTTTATTGTGCTGCGCCTGACTGGGGCAATTATTTGTATTGGCTATTGGCATACTAGCATCATCAGATAACAGAAAAAGAAAAAGAAAGAAGGATGAAGAAAAAAAGAAAATAAAGGGTAAAGGGATTAATGTAGAAATATCTGAATAAATATCCCTTCATGTGTAGAATGGTATTTTGCTCTTTTGGTGAAATGTTTTATTTATTTATTAGTAAGGATGAACCCTTATAAAAGGATATAAAATTGATAAATACATTTGTTGTGTAATAGTTGAATAAATTGCCTATATGTATGCTATATATAGGTGGGTGTGGAATTTATTAATAAAAAGAGAATAAAAAACATTAGGCAAAATAGTTAGGTTTTTCTATTCCAGAAAACTAAGTATTGATCCGCAGCATTTTGTTGTAATATTTTGATTCAATAAATTACATTTTGTCTTCCTGTTTTCACTGCTGCAATAAAATATCCTGCACAACCCCGACACTCCAACCAAAAAACTAAAGCCCCGTACACATGTACCGATTGTCGGCCGTAAATATTCGGCCGACGACCGATCGGCCGATTGTAGGCTTGTTAGTATGATGCTTCCGACAGCCGACAGCGCACTTTCGGCCGAAAAGAATCTGTCGCGTTGGCATTAAAATTTTTGTAGGCCAACACCAGAACGGCCGATTGTTCGCCAGTCAGTACAGAATTCGGCCGACAATCAGCAGATTAGCAAGACTGGGCATGCTCAGAAAAGAAAAAACACACGGAAAGTTAACCATCACATGACATCACTTCTGCAGTCGGCGGACAAAATTCTTGTGCAGTCTTTTGCACTTTCAGCGGACAGGACAGCCCTGGACAAAAGACGGCCGATCGGTCGGCCGACGATTGGTAGGTGTGTACGAGGCATAAGATAAAAAGTGCTAAACAGGTTCCTAAACTTCTCCTAACTTTTCAGACAGCAGTTACCTTGGTAAGGCCTTTTAATTAAATGATATTTTTTCTTTCTTAGCATTAGGCTGCACGTAGTCATTGATGATAAATCAATTTCCAAATACCGTCTTCAAATTATTTATATAAAAAATAAAAAAAAACACAAGACTGGGTGGCTGTGAGGTCTAGTGCTGTGCAAAATTGGAAAAACTGAAGGAAAAGTTTAAAAAACCTACAGAAAATGTTGTGCAGTGAGAAAACAAATACTCCATCTTCAAAAAACGTTCTTTTTCACCTTCTGTCAAGTGAAAATAGTTATTGATGTCTAAAACTGTACCTGGTAATAAAAAGAATAAACTCCATTAGGAACCCCATATTGCAGAAAAATACTGCTAAAAAATCATATTTTCTTTTTTAATAAAAGGAGAAAATGGTAATGAAAAAACAAAAACAAAGCAAAATTTCTATAAACTGGTTTTAAAGGGGCTTGTATGCAATACCCTAAAAAGTTGGCTTTAATATCAAATAATTTTCTTTAAAAATGTAGCTCAGAATCTGAAAAGTAATATACTTTGGCTCAGAATAAAATGACTTTCAAGTTAAAGGGTGATGAGGCAGTTACAAAGAATCTTACTCTATTAGATTGTATATATAGCATACATATCTCCCTCCATTAGCTTTATATTAGCATGCATGCAAATATCATGGAAATTCTAGTCTTTATTTCTTGCAGACACCTCCTGTGCTATGCTACTCTTGCATTGGAAAGCTACAGTATAGCTTTTGGTCAAATACTGTATATAGTTCAATCAAAACACTTTTACTCAGTAGGTCTGTAGAGGGTGCTCCATGTAAGGTCATTCAAAGGCACCCTAAGGGTTGCTAAGCTTAGCAGGAACAAATGACATTCCACCTATAATAATATTATATTAGTATCTAAAAATGAGCCCTAAAGCTTGGGATACACTAGTAGAATTTTTTTTTTTAAATATCCTGTTTTTTTGTACTACTTGCTGTTTCTTAGGACAAAAATAAAAAAACAAACTGAAAATAAATTTCCTGTTTTAAAAACGTTCATTTGATTTTCTAATCGTTAGTAGGGTCAAATCAGCTTTCCTTTTCAACTACAGTGATGAGAAAATTTGAAGCAGCATTATGAAGTTTTTCTCAAACAAGCAAACGAAAAAAGTTTATTTGGTTTATGTTTTGGAAAATTACTTTTTTTCTAAAATTGAATGTTAAAAACATTATTTGAAGTACTTTCAAATTAAATTTGTCAAATCTCGTACTGAGAACGTACTGGGAATTTTAGTATGAATGTGTCAGGGTTCAGCAGCAGCTAGGGAGACCAGACACATGTAGCTACACACAAAAACAATATAGATAGCCTTAAAGTAAAATTTATTATAGTGAACCACAAAACAAACATACACAGCAACAGTGAACAAAGCACATGCCAGTAAACAAAACCAACCCCAAATACACAATAACTAAAGAACCAACTATCTACAAATATATACACTATACAGGACAAGGGGAGCAGGGAAGCAAGGAAGAGGGCAGACTAGACTGGATACAAAGCAGAGAGCAGGAGCAAGGCAAGGGTTACAGGATAGATCAGGGTATGGATCAGGATCACAGACACTTGGTTCAGGCAGCAAGAAGGCAATCAAAATAGTGAACCACCTGGGAAAGGGAGGATCAGCCTTAAATAGCCACCTGGCAGCTGAACACAGTTGTAAGTGATCATAGAAGCCTGCTGTTTTCTGGGAGACACCTGCTGGTAGACATTGAAACTGTAGCATACAGCCCAGGGCAACACAGTGCCACCAGCAGGTGAACTAAATCCTAACAGAATGTTTGTAGAATTATTTGTTGGCCATCTTAAATGTGAGTGCTCATTAGACTTTAATTGTCACTATCTCAAACACTGAGTTTAATATAGTACTCATGTACTTTTTTGCTGTATGGTGTATATATAATAAAAATCAAAAAATGCTGCGCCAGATAAAGGACTCCTAAGTCCAAGAAGGTGGAAAACCAATCAATAAGGTGAAACTATTTTTTCAATCATTAAATAAATAAATATGATGAAAATCAATGAATCCTACACATTTATTTATTTAATCCTACACATGTGCCCACATAAATGAGTGCTAAAATCACAAATAGTGAAAAATTTATGTGGTAAAATAGAATGATTAAATAGATCCGTGCAAAGAGATCAAAGTGTCAATACATGAGTGTCAATGAAAGCTCAATCCAATAAGTCAGTGAAAAAAGCACAAGTGTCAATAAAAGATAATGACAATTAACTTAGCAGTGTACAAGTTCGTGAAATTCCAATGATCTGTGAGTGATAGTAATAACAGTGTCCAACTCTGTGATGATGGGGATCAAAGGTCCTTGCTCAGTGTTACACCACCACAATACAAACAAGCCTCTCACCTTCCTATCTGACCCCTGTGTTACCAGCGGGTCTGTGTGAGCCGTTCATTTATGTGGGCACATGTGTAGGATTCATTAATTTTCATCGTATTTATTCATATTTATTTATTTAGTGATTGAAAAAATTGTTTCACATTATTGATTGGTTTTTCACCTTCTTGGACTTTATCTGGCGCAGCATTTTTGGATTTTTATTTGGTATTTTGTGACGTGGAAACACATTTATTGCAAGCAGTCGGAGTTTATTATTTTGTTCATTGATTCACTGTGTTTCATTGCGCTGATAGTTTCTTGCATCAATATGATGTATATATGCCTTAGAAATAAGCAGTAATCATTTTAATAGCACACATGGGTTTGTGTGTGTGTGCATTTTTTTTACTTTCAAAGAGTTTAATAAAGATTTTACACATAGATTACAATCAGTACAAAAACAAACCCAGTTCTGACACCAAGGAACTGGACAATAAAACATATGCCAAAAGCAGACATCAGAGATTCTGTCCCTCATCTTAACATCTTAAAGACAACCAAATATTTAAAAGCAGGTAATCAAAGAAAAAAAACGGTTCACTGAGGTATCAGAAATGAGGCTTACTTAATAGTGATTACTCCTCTCGCAGGCAGTATATTGCAAACCCTTAAAGGTTTCTAGTCCCTGGAGCAGTCCTATATCCAGAGGAACAGACATGGAAAATAGAAAAAGTAGAAAGAGAAAGAAAGAAGAAAGACGAAAAGGTGTAGACCAAAAAGAAAAAGGAGAAAAAGTAAGAGAGTGTGGTCCGTCATGGAGTCGGAGCGAGAGACGAATCCCCCCATTCCGAAAGGGGGGAAAAGTTTAGCTCTCCAGAGAGACCGCATATAGTCAGCCCAAGGTTCCCATGTTTGCTGAAATGTGTGGACTGTGTCTATCAAGATACTAACCACATTCTCATGTATCATAATCAATGTCATTTTCCTCTTTGCCTGATCCAGAGACACAGTGGGCTGCTTCTAGGATTTAGCCACCGTCATCTTAGCACCCAGGAAAATAAAGTATATAAGTATTTTGGTAGCCCAGGAATCAGGGCATTAAGAAGTGCCACCCGTGGAGTCTGAGGTACCGACTGTCCCGTCACCATATGAATAAAAGCGAAAATGCCATTCCAGAAGCCACGGATCCTAGGGCACTCCTACCAAATATGGCACATTGACCCCATCATCTGGCAATCTCAAAAACACAAGGGCAACACCAAAGGGTACATTCTGGCCAACCTAGTCGGCACAAAGTACCAACGGTTGAGCACCTTTAAATTCGCCTCAACCAGGGCCACATTCATAATGCCCCTATATGACCTCAGGAAACATGTGTGCCATGACTCGGTGTCTCTAACCTCACCTAGGTTCACGTCCCAGTCCCACATAAAGGGGAACTCAAGAGGGGGACCCAGTAGCAGCACATAAATAAGAGAGATACCCCCTGCTGATCTGCATCTTGCGTACACCACTTTTCATTGGGGGTCACCTGATAAGGATCCGTAATTTGATAGTATCTAAGCAAATCGGTCAACCCCAGACCGCCTTGAGTCTTTGGGTAAAGTAATTTTTTTTCCCAAACCAGTGTCCTCCCTTGTCCCGAACATATTTTATTATCTTTGCCTGAAGTCTATGCAGCACTATACGAGGTATTGGGATAGGCAGGGACCTAAAACAATAGGTGTACATTTTTTTTAATGTGTATAACACATTCATACAGTATATCTCTGTATTCCATGACCGCCTTAATAGCTGTTTAGGCTGATAACAGCATGTCATAATATAGGGTTCATTTACTATATGAGTAGAGGCTATTCATTTAGCAAAGTGAATGTTCACGGAACTTTATTAAGTTAGATGAAGTTGTATTCATATAAGCAGTCGTGTCCTAGCACAATTTTTGTTTTCCCTTACACATAAATGGGTATACAAAGTGAACACAAATTCACTTTGCTGAGTGAATGACCTCCACTCCTTTAATGTGGCAGTAAACACTATTGTGGCATCTTTACCTACAGGTAAGCTTATAATAAAGCTTGCCTGTAGGTAAAATGAATATCTCCTAAACTTGCACCGTTTAGGAGATATTCCAACAAGCAGCAACAGGTGACATCACAGGCGCATACTGCCATTCCTTCAGAGCACAGTGCCGTGCCCAGGACTCCCACACACATGCGCGGGAATGACATCCTCACTGCTCCGGCCAACCAGATGGCCAGGGCTCGCAAACCTGGAAGAAGACCGTGCGAAGATGGAGCCCCTGTCAGCAGTAACTTATTGAGTCATGGAACCCCTGTCATCTGTGACGTATTATTAAACACTGCACGGACATCATGTGTAACAGCATCATCCTATGTGCAGTTCTCCTTCCTCTCTTCAGTCTGATATCGGCTCTGCCAGATTAGTTCTGATATTGGCAGTCTACGCAGTGTTTCACACTGTCAGTGGTCGGGAGGTAAGGTATGCTTTCCTGCTCTGCAGTGAGCCTGGGGATGAGTCAGCTGGGGTCAGCATAGAATTCAAATCCTGCCAATATCAGAGCTGACAGCCAAGCTGATACCGGACTGGCTAGATGAGGAAGGTGAACTGCACATAGGATGATGCTGTTACACATAATGTCATGTCTGTTACCTATCTACAAATTGTGAGTATAACTCCATTTGCTTTTTTAAGTTTTGAATAAAGGACTACTATACCAGGAGCCAGTGCGCTCTTTTTTAATTTCGCTTAATGCACTATTGACACATTCAAACTTTGTTTCTTCTACTGTGGTTCCCAATGTAGATACACAGTTGTTTTTTTTTGGGATTTCACGACTTAATATACAGTCCCACATACACCATCCAACAAGATTCTACCAAAACTTTTCTTTTTCTTGTTCAATCAGTGAAGCGCTGAGTGCATCTAAAGGAGTCAATTTGCGACAGTATTGCAAATGTTTAAAACTTATTAACATTAAAATAATTTGCCACAATCAGAGCATGTAGGCTTACACAATAAGTGGCACAAGGAGTAAAAA
Source organism: Pelophylax lessonae (assembly GCF_965119305.1). Taxonomy (NCBI): domain Eukaryota; kingdom Metazoa; phylum Chordata; class Amphibia; order Anura; family Ranidae; genus Pelophylax; species Pelophylax lessonae. The sequence continues at coordinate 80,934,062 of NC_138777.1, read as the reverse complement.
TCTACTTGCAAACTTCAGCAACCCATAGAAACCAATGAAATTGAGTTTATCTAAATACAATAAATCCTAATTCATATCCATGGCTTCTACTCTTTTTCACTAAAGCATGATATACACTAGTAGAATTTTGTTTTTTTCTAATCATTTTTTAACTGTTTTCAAAACATTTATTCATTTTTCTGATCGTTAGTAGGTCAGATCAATGTTCATCTTTGACCACAGTGGTGAGAAAATTCAAAGTAGCAGGATGAAAAAAAAAAAATTTCCCAAATGTATGAATTTTTAAAAAGGAGCATGGTTTTTGTTTGGTAAAGTCCACCAAATCAAATCCAAATTTTTGTTTGAAATTCTACCGGTGTATACCCAGCTTTAGTGCTTCTCTCCTTGCAAAAGTTTATTGAGTGAAGACCATATCATTCTTCTCATTATATCTGCAAGTGCAATATCCAACTACCCCACTAAATGAGATTTATTACAATTTGAATCATGCTATAATGCACCCTAACATATAACGCAACTGAGCTCTTTGACTCCAGTGATTCTATTTTTATAGGGTTGTATTGAAATGACATAGGTATTATATATTTCAGTGAAGAACGTTCTTAATAAACAATAATAAGATAAAGTAGAACTTTAAATCTGATCTACAAAATTAATGTAACAAATTTTCCATGCATTTAAATGCACAAACAAAAACCTAGGTTTTCCCTGTGTCCAGACATATAGAACCAAAAATATATAATGATTGTAAAGGTTAAAGTAAGCTACTTGTGTTTGTAGCAATTTGTGTTATACATTTTCTTATGCCTTCTTATGCAAGGTTTTATGCCTTAAAGCCTAGCAGTTCCCATAGAAGGGTGGGGCAGGGTCTTTGGCTGGACATCACGTAGACTTCCCAGGGGTGTCTCCAGTCATTCGTTCCGGTGTCAAATCAATATCAACACTTCACATTCCTCCTTGTGTTTGTGTGTGCTAACCAAAAGCCAGATCTCTATTTTCCATTCTTTTTCCATATGAAGGTATTATAGCCTACTGCTGACATTCGACATATGTATTACACGAGGTACAGTATGATTTGTTCATGAATGTATGTATGTCAAGGTGTGTAAATGTATAACTTGTCATTTTGAAGACTGGTAGTGTCTACATGAATTGTGGTTTTCTGTGTTTACACGCATTCTCAGCGTTGTAGGTATTTTTATGTGCAGAGTTTTGTTATGTGGATATGTAAAAAAGTGAATAGCATATCTAAATACAAATATGTTATGATTTTACAAAATTACATTCAGCTACCAGATCATAAATAGAGCCTAAAGGGTATATGCTACAGTATTAAAAAGTGAGATTAAATTAATATTGCATGTGCTTTTGATTTTATAATTTTTACACAAGACTACTTGTCTAAATATATCTGAAATCTGCCATTTTTTATAATTCTGTTTTAAATCTTGATTGTTTTTTTGAGTGCATTGACCGTATTCATTTGCAGTAAACTATCCTCTCTAATTAAATAGGGGCACAAGTATAATAATAAATACTTCACTTATTTATAACCTCACTTCAGTTAATATATATATGCTAGATTTATGAAACGTTTATAAGGTGTGTTTTATTATGAATAAGAAAACAAAATCTATGTTCTTATAAAATAGATGCCTAGGCATTTGCTGCATTGTTTGGATGAATTTAATTGTAAATTGTTGAACACAACATGTTAATTATAAGGATAGAGAAGTTAATCTATCATTAAATCCCATGCAAAATACAATCATGTTTCTCTTTCATGGATATGGTGTTCTAAGCGAACACCGGTTTAGCAGCAATATACCCTTGGAAATTAATTTAGGATATTGATAATATTGCTGCATCCAAGATGAAACCAGTATATGTTTTATAGATTTTTTGTAAAAGCCAAGAAATGTTTCTATATAGCTGCCACAAATCTGGTTTTACCATGCCGGACCTATTGCAGATGTAGGTATGTTACAAATATCCTTTTTTTCCTAAAGTATCTCAATGTTTTTACACAAGATTCACCTAACTTTCACATCAAAGTTCACATCTTGGGTGAAAACATGAAAGGGGCTGGCAGGTGTCTCACTCAATCGTGCTTGGAGAAAAATCTGCCTAATTATAGGTATCTGAACCCAAAGTTATTATTTTTTTGATATGTAGATTTTAATGTTTTTACATGTTTTTCAATACATATTTCATTATTTAGGTAAAATTATCAGTTTTAAAACTGACTAGTGATGGGACATAAGTTACAATTTTTACAGAGCTTAAACCAGGAGAAATATATAGTGATGTAAAATTTATGGAAAAAAAATATATATATAGTGATCAATTTACCAATGGTTAAAGGGCCATAATCACATAAGATATAAATACTATATTCTTATAACTCTATGCATTATAACATTTAATGACTATATTCAATATATAAGTTTTTTTTTTTAAAAGAGAAGTATGGGTTTTACAAAACCTATACCTAGGTGGATACAGCATCGATCCGATTCTACATCTGTCCCCAGTTGCCTCTGCACTGAGAAATGAGCGATCAAAGTCCACTGATCATTCAGTTCTCCTCTCTGCTCTGCCCCTCCAGTTCTCACTGGAGCCTCGGAATGGGGATGGGAGGGAGCGTCTGGCTCAGTGTCCCAGCGATGCAGTTGGAAGGCTGAGCCAGCTGCTGATCCAGGTGTCTGGGGGGATCCTGACTTTAAAGTTAGGATAGATCCAGAGCCTGGAGTGGCTGAGTGACGTCAGCCGACAGAAGGCATTAGCCTGCTTTCAGCTGAAAATGGAGAGGAGTGCAGAATGAACTCCACTCCTGTGATCCATAGGAGAAGTATAGCCAGAAAAGCTTTAACTATACTTCTCCTTTAATTGTTCTTTGTGTTTTGTGCATTTTACACACAGACCAAATTGTCCAGACAGCGTCACAGTAACATTGGCTGGAACAAATTATAACTATGCCAGGGGTGATCACCTTTTACATACATGGTTTAAATCATCCTAAAAATAGCTGTTGCTCAAGCACCCCTGGTAGTGCCATAGTTTGTAACAGTCTTTGCCATCATCACTGTCACTGTACAACTGTGTCCGCATGTAAATATGAAGAGATATATAAATGAAGGTACCACAAAAAAAAAAAAATAATAATAATATGCTAAATACTTTCTTTACAAATTCTAACCACATGCAGTTATCAGCATACACCATTTATTGTTATATGGTCCTTTATAAAACATTGAACATGTGTAAGCTGTATCTTCTTGCAAGTCTCCAACATAAATAAATGCTTCTTTATGTAATCAGTTTCCATTAAGGCATTGTTATTGAAAGATTTTTTTTTTTTTTTTTTTTTGTCAACGCAGTATTTTCCAAACCGAGAATTTCTTCTGGAATTTCTTCTGGAGTCTAAGGTAAATATCTATGTTACGCTGTATGCTGTAAGTATTTAAAAGGTGAAATATCTCATCCAGAGCAAAACAAATGTAGTGGACACAAAAGAGCGAAGATTGATACTTTTTTATTGGCCTAAAAATCCAGCCAGTAGCTTGGGAATTGCATGTGGTACCCAGTTCCCTTTAGTTTGGTTAAATATACTTTTTTGTTATCTCCCAAGCATCACACTAATGGGTTAATCTATAGCTACCCCTATTCATTTAGAATCATACACAGTACCAATAAGCTATAAACTGAACAGTCATTGCAGAGACAGAGCAGTAGCTCAACTTCTTGGGAAGCAGAGTATCAGCAGAGGCCATCTGCAAGGTAGTTTGGGTTGGTCCTCCATGCACGCTTTATTTCCTTACAACCATGCTAAACTCTCTTCTCTTACCACTATGGCCAAAAAGTTCTTGCAGGCAACTCTTCAGATTAAATTGCTTGAGCATACAGCCTTTGTTAATTTGATGCCACTGAGATGTCTGGTAAATAGAAAATAAATGTCCACATGTTGTAATTTTCCTTTTTCTGACAATCTCCATGATATCACATGGGTTTCATCCTCGTAACTGATGAGTATGTAGTTATCAAACACTGCCTTTGGGAAGGCTGTTCAGTTTTTTGGTATATGATTCTAATTGAATAGGTGGTGGTGGCTAGTGATGAGCCGATCCCCCCGGTTCGGTTCACACCAGAACACTGCGAACAGAGGAAAAGTTTGTTCGAACAAACTAACCCCATTGAAGTCTATGGGACTCTAACCTCGAAAATCAAACTGCCTCATTTTGAAGGCTTAAATGCAAGTTATTGCCCCAAAATGTGTATGGGGATCCGGGTCCTGACCTGGGGAACATGTTGCAATGAAAAAAAGTTTTTAAAAACGACCGTTTTTAAAGGAGCACTGATTTACTGATTTTAATGAGGCTTAAAGTGAAACTATAAAAATTAAAAATTCCTTCAAATATCGTGCCTGGGGGGGTCCCCTGATTGTGCCTGCAATGTAGTGCATCTCTACGATGTATGTAGCCTGCTGCAGCTATACTATTATTTCTAAAGCAAAAAATGTCATATACAAATATACATACAAGTTTCAAATCACATGTACTTGTCATACAGGAGCAGAAAAATTGGGCCTTGCTTGTTGATGGTGCCTGAACACCGTAACCCCTCGCAGTTACTCATGCTGGGTGCAGGAACGGGCCCTGCTGCTAAAAAAATCCATACAAATATGAAATCACATGAACTATACAAGTGCAAAAAATTGGGCCTTTGGTGTTGCTGGTGCCTGAACACCGTAACCAACCCCTCACAGTTACTCTTGCTGGGTGCAGGAATGGGACACGCTGGTAAGAATTCCATGCAAATTTGAAATCGCATGTGCTATACAAGTGCCAAAAATTGGGCCTTTGTGGTAGGTGGTGCCTGAACACCATAACCAAGGCCTCGCAGTTACTCTTGCTGGGTGCAGGAACGGGACCTGCTATTAAGAATTCCATGCAAATTTGAAATCGCATGTGCTATACAAGTGCCAAAAATTGTGCCTTTGCGGTAAGTGTTGCCTGAACACCGTAACCAAGGCCTCGCAGTTACTCTTGCTGGGTGCAGGAACGGGACCTGCTGGTAAGAATTCCATGCAAATTATAAATCGCATGTGCTATACAAGTACCAAAAATGGGGCCTTTGCCAAAGGGGGTGCCTGAACACCGTTACCAAAGCCTCGCAGTTACTCTTGTTGGCAGCAGGAATGGGACCTGCTGGTAAGAATTCCATGCAAATTTGAAATCCCATGTGCTATACAGGTGCCAAAAATTGGGCCTTTAAAGTTGGTGGTACCTGAACACCGTAACCCCTCACAGCTAGCAGGGCACAGGGACAGGGCCTGCTGTTAAAAATGACATACGACATTTAAATTGTATGCACCTGTCATACAAGTGCAGAAAAATTAGGGCTTGGGGGTTGGTAGTGACCTAAACCGAAAACATTGTTGGAAGCTAGCAGAATCAAGGTAGAGGAATAGGATAGGCAGCATATACAGTCTTCAAGGGATGGCAGACCCCTAGCAAATTCAATCTGTCATATCAGCATCAGGGGCCTGATAGCTCTTGTTAATCTAGGACTGGTTCATTTTGATGAAACTCAGATGGTCAACAGAGTCTGTGGACAGACACACTCTTTTGTCCATCAATCCAGCGGCACTGAACGTCCGTTCGGAAAACACGGTGGAAGCAGGGCAGGCCAGTAGCTCCATTGCATATTGAGCAAGTTCTGGCCAGTGGTCAATCCTCAAGACCCAGTAAGCCAGTGGATGCGCAGCTGGAAAGGTCTTCAAGTCTCCTCTTGCGCCTAGATAATCATACACCATGTGATGGAGACGCTGGCGATGGTTGCTTAAACCTAACAGCCCTGGGTGCTGCTGAGGACAAAAGAACTGTTTGAAGGCATCGGTCAGCCGGCCGCCTTCTCCACCGCTCCTCCTTTGGCTGAACGATGCCTCAGAAACACATCTGGAGAATTTTGACCTCCAGGTGTCTGGAAAGGCGGTACACAATTTTTTTTTCAAGGCCTCCTCAAGATGTTTCATCCTCTGCTCCCTCTGCGAAGGCAGGATGAGCTTTGCAACTTTACCCTTGTAACGTGGATCAAGAAGGGTTGCCCACCAGTAATTATCCCTCTCCTTGATAGCACAAATCCTCTGGTCCTTTTGCAGGCTTTGCAGAATCAGGGAGTCTATGCAATGTAAGTTGGAGGAGGCATGAGCTTCTGAGTCCTCTGGGTCACTAAGGATGACATTGTCAGCAGGAGCAACCTCTCCCCAACCACGTACAACTCCTGGGGTTTCTGGGGAATCAAAACCATCCCTTGAAGACTGCTGTATGCTATCCTCTTCCTCTACATCCATGCTGCCGAAATCCTCCTCCTCTTCCTCCTGTGTGTTTTGTGGCCCGGCAGGAATGATATCTGCATAAAGGGGGCATTGTGAGGAAAGGAAGTCCTCCTCTTCCTGCTGCTGTTCTGCCTCAAGTGCCCTGTCCATGATTCCACGCAGCGTGTGCTCCAGTGGGTAGACTAGCGGGATTGTGTCACTGATGCATGCATCCTTAATCAAAAGCCACTGGCGTGGCGAAAAAAAGCCAAGCTCCCCTGACCCTGTCCTTGTATCATACTCACAAAGGTACTCATTGATGGCCCTCTGCTGCGTGTGCAGCCGCTGCAGCATTGCCAGCATTGAGTTCCACCTGTTGGGCATGTCACAAATGAGGTAGTTGGTGGGCAGGTTGAATTCCCCTTGAATGACAGATAAGCAAGCACTGGCATTGAACGAACGGCGGAAATGGCCACAGACTTTTCTGGCCTGCTTCAGGAGATCTTGGAAGCCCGGGTATCTGGTCAAGAAATGCTGCACCACCAGATTCAGAACATGTGCCAAGCATGGAACATGTGTCAAGTGTACCTGTTGGAGGGCGGAGAGCAGGTTGGTGCCATTGTCGCATACAACCATTCCTGGCTCAAGCTGTCGTGGCGTCAACCATCTCTGAGCCTGCCCCTGTAGAGCTGACAGAATCTCTGCGCTGGTGTGACTCCTATCCCCTAGACAGACCAACTAAAGCACAACATGGCATCTTTTAGCCTGACTGCTTGCGCAGCCCCTTGAACACTTAGGGAGCACTGCTGCTGCAGAGGAGAATTGAGCAGAAGAGGACATGGAGGAAAAGGAGGAGGTGGTGGAGTAGCCAGATGTGGCAGAACCAGCACCAGCTTTTTGGAGACGTGGTAGCAAAACAAGCTGTAACACCGAACCCTGTCCTGCATCCTTCCCAGCTGCCAGCAGAGTTACCCAGTGTGCTGTGAAAGAAATGTAACGTCCCTGTCCCTGTCCATGCCTGCTGGACCAAGAGTCAGCAGTAATGTGCACCTTCCTGCTGTCCAACAAGGCCAAAACACTACCTTCCATATGTGGTGCAGCACATTCCACTAATTCGCAAAAGAGCACTCGCTGAAAAGGCAGCAACTGTAATGCTAGCAAATTGGCCAAGCTAGCATTAAGACACTGAGCATGTGGATGGCTGGGACAGTATTTCTTTCTATGGTTCAAAAACTGGGGTAGTGAAATTTGCCTGGTGCTCAAATCAAATGGTGGTGTACTGCTAGCAGATTGGGTGCAAGACTCTGTGCCACTCATTGCTATACTATCATCCCTCTTGTGACGGAACAGGACACCCGGACTGGATATCTCCACCAAGAAGCTGCTTCCTAAGCAATCTGGAACACGGGATCCGTGAATCTGGCTATAGTTACCCCAAGAACTCGACAGTACAAGTTTTGGGGTCAAACCAGAATGAACTATTTATTGACCAACTTTCAGACTTTTATATACACTTTGAGAATACAACATGATTTAATTATACAGATCCACCCACCACATCACACAATGGTTTCTATACGATCCCCAATACAAATTACTCTGAGTGTCAATACATTCATTAGCAGACAACAGGTGAGTTCATTAGCACACTTGATAATAGGTGAATGGAAAGCCACCTCGGACAAAAGCAACATTGTTAGACAGTCAGTCTCCACATTGAACTTCCTGGAATGACCATATTAGGAGTTGTACTTCCTGTGCCTTACAGTGTATAGGAAGAAGATGGCTCTCCATATTTCCTGAGAGATATGGTTAATGCATATTATTGTCCCATTTGAAGTAGTCCAACCATATTCTCAGTGTTCACCAGCCTCTCGGTCACCCTGCATCCATAATAGACGCAGGGTGATTTAAACATAAGAGAGCCCCATAAGGCTGGGCATGGTGCCCCCCAACCTCTCTAAAGGAATTTGGAGTCCACAACCCCCATGCCCAAAGTGACTCCTGTCACACCTCTCAATGCTGGTATTTGAGAAGGCATGAGGTATAGTACGGTCAGAGATGGTAGATGAGGAGCAAGGTGATGTATGCTTGTTTTGATCTGGTGCCTCTTTCAGGTGCTGTTGCCAACGGACTGCATGGCAGGTTGTCATATGCCTTGTCAAGCATGTGTTGCCCAAGCGGCTGGTGTTCTGGCCACGCTTGATCCGCTGTAGACAGATGTTGCAAACAGCAACGCTGTGGTCTACTGCACAGATGCTGAAAAAAGCTCACACTAATGAACTTTTTGGAGTCCGCTGGGATTTTGCAGCACCCTACACCTGTGGAGCTCTGTGCTGTGACGCAATAGGTTGGCTACTGCTATGGCAGCCCCTGGAGCACATCCTGCCTCATTGGAGTTGTGCGTCCTCCTCATCCTCCCCCTAGCCCTCCTCCTCCTCCTCTATCCTGTCAGGCACCCAAGTACAGTCAGTGACCTCATTATCCCCTCCCTCCTCATCACTGGAGCAAACTTGGCAATATGCTTCAGCTGTGGCAACATGACTGCTGGTTTCTTGTCCGTCATTGTCACCCCCTCTCTCTAGGCTCATGCTATTCCCTTCATCAACCTGGGAACCAACATCACAGCTTTCAAATTGCTGCGCATCCTCCAGGAGCATGTCACTGACACTATGATCGAATAGTTCAGGTGACTCCTCCGTGCATGATGGTGGGGCAACTGAAGGAGTAGCTGTGGAGAAGGAGCCTGTGGAATGGGCTGCTTTGGCAGCTGCGGCGGAAGGCAAACTACTGGGAGCGTGGGTGTCAGAGGAACAGGATGATGACGATGGCTTATTGATCCACTCCACCAACTCTTCCACATGTTGTGGCTGAATAGCACGGGCAGCACCAGAAATAAAGGACGGGCGTGCCCCGCCTGCAGAGGATGCACTATGTCGACTGTGACCCCCACTTTCCACAATGGACACAGAGGCTGCTTGCCTTCTTTTTGTGGCCTGTGAGTGTCGGCCTCTCCTTGTCGGCCTTTCTGACATGATGTTGATACAGATCAATATAGGGTATACGCAACTGACTAATAGATAACAATGACCTGATATGATGTAATTGATAGCCCTATAGATGAGCTGTGGTGGTTACAGATATACGCAAGTGACCGATTATCAATACTCTCACTGATATCTGATGTAATCTATAATCCTATAGTTGGATGATCTGTGATCCCTATAGAAAGATCCACAGCTGAGCAAAGGTTACTGTGGCTGATATCTGAAGTGGTCTCTATTCCTAGCGCTCTGTGATCCCTATAAAAAGATCCACAACTGAGCAAACATTACTGTGGCTAATATCTGACGTGATCTCTATTCCTAGAGCTCTGTGATCCCTATAGAAAGATCCACAACTGAGGGGCATGGCCAGCGCGGGACGGTGATGGACGCTTGATCTCCCGCTCCGCCGACAGACGACTCCATCCAGCGCCATCCCCAGTGACTCGAACAGGATCCCAGCCTGATTTTTGCCGTAGCTGACCGCGGCAATCTGCAGCTATGTCCCGCAAGGGCAAGGAAGAGAAGGGGCCAAAGAAACTAACAGCTTTCTTCCCGCAGCCGGCCCGAGGCAGGGAAGCAGCAGGTACACTACACAGACCTGCTGGAGGACGCTGCCTCTGCTGACATCCAGCAACCAGGTACCCTCTCCCCCTTCGCCTCTGCACCTTCCAGCCCCTCCTGCACAAGCACGGCTAAATCTAAAATGAGGCTGGACAGCGCTGACAAGGCCTCAAAGACTGGGAACTCTAGTAACCCCCTGCTGCCCATTTCCCTGGGGACATCTCCATTCGTGGCCTTCCCCACTGTAGGCCAGCCTATCATGGACACAGCTCTTAAGGACATGATGTATGCCTTCCATACCTCTCTCCAAGCAGACATTGTGACACTTGCTAACAAATTCTCGGCAGAAGTCCACTCCCTAGGGGACAGGGTTCACACAGTAGAATCCTCCATCTCAGAGATTGTAACCACTGTTAATGATTTGGTAGAGGCACATGAAGAAAATATGGATGAGCGACACTGGATCAAAGCAAAAATCGCAGATCTGGAGGACCGCTCCAGAAGAAATAATCTTAAAATCTGTGGCATACCTGAAACTGTGCTGCCTGCTGAGCTACACAAATTCGCCACTGATGTTTTCTCAGCTATACTACCTGGAGCGTCTCCCCTGGAGCTGACTATTGACCGCATTCACAGGCTTCCAAAGACCCCTTTTCTCCCTTAGCATGTACCACGCGACACATTGCTGCGTGTGCACTTCTACCAAACTAAAGAATCCATTTTGACAAAAGCTAGATCCCTTGGCAATCTCCCTGACCCCTATTCCGCTGTGCAAATTTTTGCGGACCTCTCTAAGCACACCCTGGACATGCGCAGGCAACTTTCCACCATTACCAAAGCACTGCGCAACCATAACCTGCCGTACAAGTGGAAACACCCTTCCAAGATTTTAGTGGAGAGGAATGGAGAATCGTACACAGTTACCACGCTTAATAGGGGCATATCCCTGTTGCATTCTCGGGGCATCATCCCTGATCCGGTCCCCCCCCCCCCGGAGCGAAAAAATCCCCAAGCAGAGTTCCCCCACAATGGCACTCCGTGCCTCAACGCACCGCAAGTGACACTTGAAAGTCTGGGTCCACGCATTCTCTCTTTATACCCCTTCTTCATGGGGTCCTGTTCTGACTCCAGCTCGTCATCCTATGGCGTTAAGTCAGTTTGGCTACTGAGCTGTTTTCATCCCCAATTGGAGACGGCTACTCCAACCCATGGTTTCCACCCGCTTTTATGTACCCTTGTTGTCTTGTATTGTTTCGTGTTGTTTTCTTTATCCCCCTTCTGCAGGTGTAACAGACTTTGATCTACCAAGCGACACTATGTCTCCTTCCAGGAACTACTGGAACTTCCTCCGGCTCACCAGATCCACCAGCACCCTCTATAGCCACACTAGCGACTGCATCGATTTACATCAGCTCATCACTCATTCTTCTGGCTTCAATAAGATCACCTACGGTCCCGTGAGTAACTACTCATCGCAAACACTTACACTCACTCATGACAGTTAAAATCTTGTCTTTAAACGCCAACGGCCTCAACCACCCAGCCAAGCGCACTTCGTTGTGGCGCACTGCCGTCAAGACCAAAGCTGATATTATTTGTGCCCAAGAGACTCACTTTTTAGACAAACATGCACCCACTTGCTCTCACAGAGAATACCCTACCGTATTCACGGCTTCATGTTCTAAGAAAAGGTAAGGTGTCCTCTTGGCTATCCACAAGGATCTGGACTTTAATCTGGTGACATCAGTAACAGACACAAACGGCAGATACCTAATCATAGTATGTTCCCTTGATGGCTTTACAGTGACTTTGGTCTCTTTATATGCCCCCAACATTCATCAAATTCGCTTCCTGAACTGAATTATGAACAAAATCCGCTCAGTCCAAAAGGGTCCCCTGGTGCTATGTGGTGACTTCAACCTACCTCCAGATAGAACAGTGGACCCTTCAACTACCACCACCAGATGCCATCAATCTTTGCAAGGTTTCATACACAGGAATGACCTTTATGACATTTGGAGGTGCCATCACCCCTCCGACCGAGAATTCTCCCACCACTCTGTGGTGCATAATACCTATTCACGTATTGATGTTATTTTATCTGATTTGTCGATTCTCCAGAGAGCAGTGGACTCAGAGATAGCCCCAATTACGTGGTCCGACCACGCCCCAGTGAGCGTAGTGCTCTCGCTGGCTTCTAAAACCTCTTCCCAAAAACCTTGGAGAGCGAAAGCTGAAATTCTTAAAATACCATATCTGAATTTTTCAAGGATAACAAGGGGTCGGTATCTGAGTCCGCAACTCTCTGGAATGCCCATAAGGCATTTAGCAGAGGGGTACTTATCCAACTGCAGCATAGTACAAATAAGAAGCGCTCCCAAATTATAGACAAAATCACCCGAGAATCCCCTCCCTGGAAGCCCAGAACCAAACTAACCCCTCCGCAGACCTCAAAACCAAGCTGTTATCACTCAGACGGGAGCTTAGATCACACCCCCTTGACACTTACGAACTAAATCTCCAGAAGATTAAGGCCACGTACTACGCCACTAACAACAAGGCAGGCAAACTATTAGCCACCAGGCTTAAAGGCCAACGTATTAGAAACAAAATCAAGTCCATCATTCACCCCCACACAAACGAACAGCTACATGACCCTAGAGATATGGCCAACGCCTTTAGTTGCTACTATGAATCTCTGTATAACCTGAAAGATTCCCAGACCACGTCGCCCACCCCTGACCGCATTACAGAGTTCCTGGACAGCATTACCCTCCCTTCCCTCACCCCCGCACAATCTGCACAACTTAATGCCCCCTTCACAGTAGAAGAGGTTTGCACAGCCATAGCATCCTTACCGACTGGGAAATCCCCTGGCCCGGGCAGCTTGGTTAACGACTATTATAAATCATTAAAAGAAATGCTAACACCCCACCTATGCACATTATTCAACGATGCCGCATCCTCTTCCTCATTCCCAACGGAAATGCTCGAGGCTACCATCAGAACTCTCCCCAAACCGGGCAAAGAACCAAATTCTCCACAAAACTTCCGTCCCATCTCCTTACTTAATTCAGACATAAAAATCTACGCCAAGATAGTAGGTAACAGACTGATGCCAATTCTACCACAGCTTATCCACAAAGACCAATCGGGATTCACCTTAGGAAGACAATCTGCAGACGCAATCAGACGTCTCATTGATGTTATACATAATGCAAATGCCACTAGAACGCCTTCTCTACTCCTCTCACTGGACGCAGAGAAGGCGTTCGATAGAGTTCATTGGGGGTATCTCCAGGAGGTGCTCCGTAGATTTGGCATACACGGCAGAATGCATGCAGCTATACTAGCTAGGGATGATCGAACGGTTCGGGTCGACCATCGGTTCGGCCCGAACATTGGGTGTTCGAGGTTCGGCCGAATTTAGAACTTTTTGCCCAAAAAGTTCGGAATTCGGCAACCAGAACCGCCCAAAATGCAATGCTTCAGGAAATGGGCTTTAAAAGCCCGTGATTGGACCAGAACCATTAGCAAAAGCCAATTGAGGGGGCAGGAGAATGCTAGGAATGTGATTGGAGTGACTAGAGGGTCCCTAGACCAATAATTAGTGGATATGCCCCCCAGTATATAAGATCGCCCCCGCCATATTCCTAGCATTGTTATACTGGACATGAAAGAGAGTGGAAGCAGTTCTGTTAATTTTACTTTAAAAGTGTCATTTAGCTATTTTTAGTGTGAGGAAAGGGATATCTAGTGTAGTTAGAGTGCTCCTTTACACTTTAGTTAGCTTCAAAAATTTAGTTTCTGTAGGGAAAGTGTTAAGTGTAAGGGGACCGTAGTTTAGTGTAGGGTTAACTGGCAGTGACTGCTATGGCAGGGTGACAAAACCCTTCCATAGCAGGGTGACCGCTATAGAGAAATGATCATTTCTCTGAATTGCTTCGGCACACCCATATGGCTTCTCACCAGCCAAGCATTTTTTATGCTGCAGGGGCTGCCACTGCCAGTGCTTTTTTGAGGACATGTTTGATGTCAGACATGACATCTGAACATGTGTATAGGGGGTATATATATACACATATATGTCTGAATATATACCCCTAGACATATATAGGTGTGATAGTAGCAGAAATAAATGCTTGCGCTAATGAAATCATTTACAGCAATATATTTCTGCTACTATCACACCTATATATGTCTAGGGGTATATATTCAGACATATATGTGTATATATACCCCCTATACACATGTTCAGATGTTTTGCCTGCCTCAAAAGAACCCCAAAAAATGCCAAAAAAACGCTAGCGTCAAAAAAAAAATGCCCAGGTGTGTTTTTGCTGGCATTTTTTGGGGGGTTTTGGAGGCAGGCAAAACATCTGAACTTGTGTATAGTGGTGTATATACACACATCCATATATTTATATACACACCTAGACATATATAGGTGTGATAGTAGCAGAAATATATGCTTGCGCTAATGAAATCATTTACAGTAATAGATTTCTGCTACTATCACACCTATATATGTCTAGGTGTGTATATAAATATATGTATGTGTGTATATATACCACTATACACAAGTTCAGATGTTTTGCCTGCCTCAAAAGAACCCAAAAAAATGCCAAAAAAACGCTAGCGTCAAAAAAAAAAATGCCCAGGTGTGTTTTTGCTGGCATTTTTTGGGGGGTTTTGGAGGCAGGCAAAACATCTGAACTTGTTTGGGTTCTGACTGCAAAGAACCCAAAAAAATGCCTGCTTTGAAACCGGCAAGGTGTGAAAACCGAGGAGAGAAGCTAACCCCCTGAGCTGAAAGTTTTCTAATACATACAATCCTTTTTTTCTGGTTCTGGACATACTACAGAGCTGAAACTTCACAGGTACACCTTTTAGACCCACCAGACACAAAATCACACAAAAAAAGTTCTTAAAAATTGTCATTTTTGATAAAAAAGCCAATTATTGACAAAATTTAAAAAAAAAAAAATCATTTTTTGATTATTACTTTGGATTTAGTATCTGGGGGGTCTAAAAAGTGTACAAGTGAAGTTTCAGCTCTGTAGCATGTCCAGAACCATTAAAAAAAAAGATTGTTTGTATTAGAAAACTTTCAGCTCAAGGGGTTGGCTTTGCTGCTGTAACGCCTTGCCGGTTTAATAGAAGGCATTTTTTTGGGTTCTTTGCAGTCAGGAAAAACATCTGAACTTGTGTATAGTGGTACTGTGCACGCGTTCTGATGTTTTGCCTGCCTCCAAAAACCCCCAAAAAATGCCAGCAAAAACACACCTGGGCATTTTTTTTCTTGACGCTAGCGTTTTTTTTTGGCATTTTTTGGGGTTCTTTTGAGGCAGGCAAAACATCTGAACTTGTGTATAGTGGTGTATATGCACACATCCATATATTTATATACACACCTAGACATATATAGGTGTGATAGTAGCAGAAATATATTACTGTAAATGATTTCATTAGCGCAAGCATATATTTCTGCTACTATCACACCTATATATGTCTAGGTGTGTATATAAATATATGGATGTGTGTATATACACCACTATACACAAGTTCAGATGTTTTGCCTGCCTCAAAAGAACCCCAAAAAATGCCAAAAAAACGCTAGCGTCAAAAAAAAAATGCCCAGGTGTGTTTTTGCTGGCATTTTTGGGGGGTTTTTGGAGGCAGGCAAAACATCAGAACTTGTGCACAGTACCACTATACACAAGTTCAGATGTTTTTCCTGACTGCAAAGAACCCCAAAAAATGCCTTCTATTAAACCGGCAAGGTGTTACAGCAGCGAAGCCAACCCCCTGAGCTGAAAGTTTTCTAATACAAACGATCTTTTTTTTATGGTTCTGGACATGCTACAGAGCTGAAACTTCACATGTACACTTTTTAGACCCCCCAGATACTAAATCCAAAGTAAAAATCAAAAAATCATTTTTTTTTTTAATTTTTTCAATAATTGGCTTTTTTTTTATCAAAAATGACAATTTTTACGAACTTTTTTTGTGTGATTTTGTGTCTGGGGGGTCTAAAAGGTGTACCTGTGAAGTTTCAGCTCTGTAGCATGTCCAGAACCAAAAAAAAAAAAGGATTGTATGTATTAGAAAACTTTCAGCTCAGGGGGTTAGCTTCTCTCCTCGGTTTTCACACCTTGCCAGTTTCAAAGCAGGCATTTTTTTGGGTTCTTTGCAGCCAGGAAAAACATCTGAACTTGTGTATAGTGGTACTGTGCACAAGTTCAGATGTTTTGCCTGCCTCCAAAACCCCCCAAAAAATGCCAGCAAAAACACACCTGGGCATTTTTTTTTTTTGACGCTAGCGTTTTTTTGGCATTTTTTTGGGTTCTTTTGAGGCAGGCAAAACATCTGAACTTGTGTATAGTGGTATATATACACACATACATATATTTATATACACACCTAGACATATATAGGTGTGATAGTAGCAGAAATCTATTACTGTAAATGATTTCATTAGCGCAAGCATATATTTCTGCTACTATCACACCTATATATGTCTAGGTGTGTATATAAATATATGGATGTGTGTATATACACCACTATACACAAGTTCAGATGTTTTGCCTGCCTCCAAAACCCCCCAAAAAATGCCAGCAAAAACACACCTGGGCATTTTTTTTTTGACGCTAGCGTTTTTTTGGCATTTTTTGGGGTTCTTTTGAGGCAGGCAAAACATCTGAACATGTGTATAGGGGGTATATATACACATATATGTCTGAATATATACCCCTAGACATATATAGGTGTGATAGTAGCAGAAATATATTGCTGTAAATGATTTCATTAGCGCAAGCATTTATTTCTGCTACTATCACACCTATATATGTCTAGGGGTATATATTCAGACATATATGTGTATATATACCCCCTATACACATGTTCAGATGTCATGTCTGACATCAAACATGTCCTCAAAAAAGCACTGGCAGTGGCAGCCCCTGCAGCATAAAAAATGCTTGGCTGGTGAGAAGCCATATGGGTGTGCCGAAGAAATTCAGAGAAATGATAATTTCTCTATAGCGGTCACCCTGCTATGGAAGGGTTTTGTCACCCTGCCATAGCAGTCACTGCCAGTTAACCCTACACTACACTACGGTCCCCTTACACTTAACACTTTCCCTACAGAAACTAAATTTTTGAAGTTAACTTAAGTGTAAAGGAGCACTCTAACTACACTAGATATCCCTTTCCTCACACTAATAAATAAAAATCAAAAAATCTCTCTTTTTTTTTAATTTTTCAATAATTGGCTTTTTTATCAAAAATTACAATTTTTAAGAACTTTTTTTATGTGATTTTGTGTCTGGGGGGTCTAAAAGGTGTACCTGTGAAGTTTCAGCTCTGTAGCATGTCCAGAACCAGAAAAAAAGATCATATAGGTGTTAAAGGAGGGTCCCACATCCCTGTTCTACTGAAAAATTATCTTTTTTTTTTTCATGGTTCTGGACATGCCACAGAGCTGAAACTTCACATGTACACTTTTTAGACCCCCCAGATACTAAATCCAAAGTCAAAATAAAAAAAAATCTCTCTTTTTTTTTTCAATAATTGGCTTTTTTATCAAAAATGACAATTTTTGAGAACTTTTTTTTGTGTGATTAATAGTTAATGGGGCATGACCCAGAACCCTAGGCACTTTTTAGGGACATTTATTGGGTTTTAGGGCTTAAAAATTGTGTTTTTTGATTACCGAAGTTCGGGTCCCATTGATTTCAATGGGGTTCTGAAATCCGAACCAAACTTTTTGGAAATTCGGGTGTTCTGGTCGAACCGAACTTTTCAAAAGTTCGATCATCCCTAAACTAGCGCTTTATTCCCATCCTTCAGCCCGAGTACTTGTGGACACCTCACTTTCCACACCTTTCCACATCACAAACAGGACGCGGCAGGTGTGCCCACTCTCTCCCCTTGTCTTTAACCTAGCCATAGAACCTCTTGCCCAAAAAATTTGTACGGACCCCTATATAACAGGCATCAACGTCGGATCTCAGGAGAACCGCATCAGCCTATTTGCTGATGATGTTATCCTGATGGTATTAAACCCCGCAACCTCACTTCCATGAATTAAAAATATCCTTACAGCGTTCGGGGAGGTTTCACTATATAAGGGGAATGAGGCTAAATCCCACATATTAGATTTAGGAATAGACGGGACAACCAGGAACCTTCTTACTCGATCACTCCCATACAAATGGGCGGATGCTGGTATTACCTACCTAGGTATTACACTTACCAAGTCCACGTCACTACTATTTCAGGCTAACTTCTCTCCCTTTAAGTTCCAGTTGTCCAAGGAACTTCAATCTTTGGCCAAATTTAAACTTATGTGGTCGGGGCGTCTGGCAGCTTTTAAGATGTGCACATTGCCCAAACTACCCTATCTATTCAGGTCACTACCCATCCCCATCCCCATCCCTAAGTCATTCCTGCAACCATTACAGACAATGGTTTCTCTTTATCTATGGCAAGGCAAACAAGCTCGGTGTGCAAGGGGGATCTTGCTGAAAACCAGGGAAGCAGGAGGTGCCTCCATGCCCAACCTGGAAGAATACTATATAGCCTCCCTCATCTCCCAACTACACACTTGGTTCCAACCAGCCCCGTACAACCTCTGGGGGGTGCTGGAAAGAGACCTGACCCCTCATAAAGACCTCTCCACATGGCTATGCAGTAGGAAAGTGGGGGACAAACTACCAGAATACATATCTCCGACCATCAGAGCATTGGTTTTGGCTTGGTTGCACTTGATACACTCTAGGTGGAAAACCACTCCGCTTACCACAATCTCCCTCCCTTTGATTAGCATCATTCAAGTGGTCCCAGATATGAATCTCAGTCAGTGGATACACCACAGATCCACAACATTAGATGTCCAATATAGTCACGGTGTCCTTAAACCCTTCTCACAGCTATCGTCGGAGTTTCAAATTCCCACAACGGAATGGTACCGTTACATCCAAATTAAGTCCTACCTGAAACAGAACCCTCATCTCAGAGCCTCCATCCCGAAGAATATTTGGGAATACCTCACTTCCCCTTTTCCAAAAGCAAAAGGCATCTCTACTATCTATCCCATTCTCAGTGAGAAAAATGTCTTTACCAAATCTCCCCCCCCCCCCTGATTAAATGGGAACAAGATATAGGGATTGCATTCTCTCCTCGCCAGTGGTCCCTAGCCCTAACCTCGGGTTGTAAAGCCTCCAAAGGGGTTCTATCAGAGAACTGCACCTAAAAGTTTCCTTGAGATGGTATCTTACCCCATCCATAATAGCAAAATTTGATGGCAATACCCCCCCCCCAACATGTTGGCGAGAATGCCGCCACATATTGTGGGATTGCCCGCCAATACAAGCCCTATGGTCAGAGGTGTTCCAATTGCTCTCCACAATTGTTCAAATACCCCTAGATCCGTCTCCAGAGTTAGGTCTATTGAATCTGACAATAGAAAAAATAACGCAACAACTCCATGAAATAGTGCTAAATGTCCTTCTGGCAACTAGATTAAGTATAACTAGGAAATGGAAGAGCGTCCAACCCCCTTCGCTTCAAGACGTTATTCACACTACTCAATTACACTTCACATACGAGCTAATT
Source organism: Pelophylax lessonae (assembly GCF_965119305.1). Lineage (NCBI taxonomy): Eukaryota > Metazoa > Chordata > Amphibia > Anura > Ranidae > Pelophylax > Pelophylax lessonae. The sequence goes on along the minus strand of NC_138777.1, from coordinate 80,914,520 downwards.
ATGTCCCCCAGAAGCGAGCTTTATCATAAGGAAAGAAATAAATGGTCCCTATTGTATCATTGGTTCAGTTCAAACTTCACTGTATAATCTAATCTGCCATTTACTATATGGTCCCTAGATGGCGCACTTGAACATTTATGTTGTTACTAGCTGATATGAGTGGTGAGGATATGGGTCTCATGCATTATGCTTTACACCTTCCTGTATTGTAGATGTTATGTGCTGTATGAGCTAAATTGATCTGGTTGAATACTGATAATAGATTCTTTCAACGCAATACCTGTTACACATGTTATGCAATCCTGCTTATTGTTTTCCCCTGTTGTATGACAAAAAATGCAATAAAAACTATTTGAAACGAAAGATCCACAACTGAGCAATGGTTACTGTGGCTGATATTTGAAGTGATCTCTATTCCTAGAGGTCTGTGATCCCTATAGAAAGATCCACAACTGAGCAATGGTTACTGTGGCTGATATCTGAAGTGATCTCTATTCCTAGAGGTCTGTGATCCCTATAGAAAAATCCACAACTGAGCAATGGTTACTGTGGCTGATATCTGAAGTGATCTCTATTCCTAGAGCTATGTGATCCCTATAGAAAGATCCACAACTGACCAATGGTTACTGTGGTTGATATCCGAAGTGATCTCTATTCCTAGAGGTATGTGATCCCTATAGAAAGATCAACAACTGAGAAATGGTTACTGTGGCTGATATATTAAGTGATCTCTATTCCTAGAGGTATGTGATCCCTATAGAAAGATCCACAACTGAGCAATGGTTACTGTGGCTGATATTTGAAGTGATCTCTATTCCTAGAGGTCTGTGATCCCTATAGAAAGATCCACAACTGAGCAATGGTTACTGTGGCTGATATCTGAAGTGATCTCTATTCCTAGAGGTCTGTGATCCCTATAGAAAAATCCACAACTGAGCAATGGTTACTGTGGCTGATATCTGAAGTGATCTCTATTCCTAGAGCTATGTGATCCCTATAGAAAGATCCACAACTGAGCAATGGTTACTGTGGTTGATATCTGAAGTGATCTCTATTCCTAGAGGTATGTGATCCCTATAGAAATATCAACAACTGAGAAATGGTTTCTGTGGCTGATTTCTGAAGTGATCTATATTCCTAGAGGTCTGTGATCCCTATAGAAAGATCCACAACTGAGCAATGGTTACTGTGGCTGATATCTGAAGTGATCTCTATTCCTAGAGCTATGTGATCCCTATAGAAAGATCCACAACTGAGCAATGGTTACTGTGGTTGATATCTGAAGTGATCTCCATTCCTATAGGTATGTGATCCCTATATAAAGATCCACAACTGAGCAATGGTTACTGTGGCTGATATCTGAAGTGATCTGTTGCAGAAACTGACTGATGAACAATACTGTGACTGGTATCTGATGTAAAGAAAGACAGCTCTCCCTACCTCACACAGGAACCTTGGCCCTCCCTACACTGCTACTCACTCACTGGCGCTATACTGTCTGATATGATGTAAAGAAATCAATCTCTCCCTACCTCAGACAGGAACCTGTCCCTCCCTACTCTGCAAGGAATGTCACTGCCTGAATCGTGTGCCTGTCCCTGTCACATCGCCCGCACAATGACACTACATGCGGTGGCTGCGCGAGCAGCCTTTATGTAGTGTGGGGCGTGTACTTGGCCCCTGAGCCATGATTGGCTAAAGGCAGCCTGCCTTTAGTCCAATCATAGCAGAGATCATTTGATTGGCCAAAGCATGAGGTCAAGGTGCATGCTTTGGCCAATCACATAACGCGCGGCGCGCATGCAGTGCATTATGGGAAACTCTAATTTCCCACGAAGAAGCACATTTGTTCGTTATTCGATGAACGATCGAATTAGCGATGTTCGAGTTAAACTTACCTTCGACACAAACTCGAAGCTCATCCCTAGTGGTGGCAGGGGGGAGGGGGGTTACCTAAGCATGATAAAAAGCAAAAGTGGACTCGTTTTTTAGTAAGCATAGCTCACCACAGCTAGTAAAATCGAAAGATTTTATTATTCAAAGTTGCTGACCTTGTCCATTATATCTTGGAGACAATTTCATATATAAAATATTAAAATCTCCTTATATAAGTACATACAAAAAAAAAAAACTGTGAAAAATAGTAAATAGCTACATGGCCTGTGGTGATAATATCTTGGTTGTAATTACCCCCAAAAGATGCAGTTAACATGAGGTTTCCTTTTCTCAACATGTTCGTGGGAATGTTCTCTTCTCTTGCTATCCACATATAACGGTCTATGCGTATGACTTGAACCCAAGCCAGCGTTATATGTGCATATGCTTTATGCAAAATCAAATTATTTAAAAGATTTGACTTGTGCCAACATGTTAATATAAATGTGTTTCTGCATTTATAGAGCTGTGCAACTCATTAGACAAGCAGGAATAAGAGTATACAAAGAAGAATAGTAGCGCAGAAACAATATAGAAATGTCTCATTGAATAAACTGTAGATATCCCCCAAATAACTCAGTCCCCAAACCATTCAGTGAATAGTCCCACAAGCTTATTAACAAAGCGGTACAATGAACATCAGTCCCATTCACCACCAGATCACCGATGACACTAAGGGTCTAAGCGTTCCTCATATACTCATGTAGGCACACTCTACTAGATCCCCAATGTCCCGTGTAGTCTGGTAAGGTCACCTCTATTCCACCACCAAGTGCAGGGGGAAAGTAAGGAATGGCCACTCACCGGATCCCAATGCTCATCTATTCTCATAAATGAGCACACCTCGCATGTATATAAGCAAATCCACACGTTGTCACACGTTGTCACAGGATAAGCAGGCGCCAGCAAGGGATGGTTCGTGGTCCAACTCAGTAACCCTCTTCCACTATTCCTCCCATGTATGTGGAAAATAAGAAATACCTCCACTAGTGCAATACGTCTGATAGTAACTTTATTAGAGTAAAAACATCATACATTGCACTCACTTTTAGTAGAATATCGGTAAGCTCATCTCTCACAAACGGCAAATGCGGTGGGCATCCACTGCTACTCAGATGTGGCTCCACGCCAAATCGGGTAGTCCCGGAAGTCCTCCACAGCCACGATTGGGTGCGTTGTCTGGCCAATCAACTGTACTCTAAAAGAATAATGCAATTAATCTAACTTGAATTAGTAACACTATCAGAGTGCACTCTGTCACCTATAGGGGGCCCCCTTTACTTGGGATGTCACAAGTTTCCTGGTTGAGCAAGGCCTTGCTAGTCTTCACCGGCAACAAGATCCTTAGTCACCGAAAAGAGATTATTTGTAATCCACAGTTAAGGCAACTATTTGTAATCCAAGGTAAAGGCAGAAGTTAAATGTAATCCAATAGGAAGAAGTATCAGCCTCTAAACTCAGTCAAGTTATGATGTAGATTGAATAGATTGAGAATGTGGAATAAGGCCTACATGATTTGCCACACACTATTCAGTACTGCAGTGTCCTGAGGCAAAAATTTGATGTCAATATAGTTTGTTATTCAGACTAAACTGGGTCACAGACCTTTCCTCACTCAATCTGATAAACCACTGAGGCTATTCCAACTTGGATGTCTCTCACCCGATCCAATGGGAAATGCTTCCACGGGTCCTCCGCACTAGGACTCGACACTCCACAGAACACTTTCAGACTCTCCCCAGAGTCCTCAGCCTCAGTCTGCCTTCACACCCTGTGACACAAGCTTTTTTCTCCAGCGTCTCTCCATTAGGCCTCCGGCCTACTCTCCTCTGCTCACCACAGCAGCTCTTCCCCGTTCCTCACAGCACGCGGTCTTCGAGGCAAGAGAGCGAACCAGCCATCCCGCCCCCTATTTATCGACACTCCCATCCGTCCTTGCGAAACCCAGTGCTCCCTGGGAGAATGGTCCAATCAGTCAAGTCCTCCATAGCATCCACTTCCTTGAAGACTATATCTCCCACAATCCATTGGGCCAACTTTCCAGAAGCCTCAGTCTTAAAGATATAGAACAACATCTAACAGGCTGAGCTGAATCTTTTATCTGGGCTACATAGTGGATCAGTGGCCCTTTATTTACTTTATTTTGGATAAATAGCCAACCAGCAGCTGATCAGCCAGGTGTGTAGTGTACCCAGTATTAGATGGCAGGGTACACAGAGACACTGTACCCAGCCAAACCCTTCCCCTTGTAACTGGGGAAGTAGAGAGATCAGTATTTATGAATGGGTTCAGAATAAATGGATTGGCCGCTGTAGCTGTTGATCCAATCATTCTGGTATAGTGCCACAAGAATCTTTTTTTACCCCTTTCTTGCCCCCCTCTTCTCCTACACCTACTATCTGCAATACAGTCCCCAGTGACCTGTATTTTTTAGCTTTGTTATCCAGCACATCTGAACATTAACCACTTCCATACAGGGCAGTTACACCCCCTTCCTACCCAGACCAATTTTCAGCTTCTCACACTTTGAATGATAATTACTCAGTCATGCAACGCTGTACCCAATCAAATTTTTTTATCTTTTTTTTTCACACAAATAGAGCTTTCTTTTGGTAGTATTTAATCACCGCTGGGTTTTTTATTTTTTTTGTGATATAAGTGATAAAACCGAAAATTTTGAAAAAAAAAAAAACATTTTGTTCTAGTTTCTATTATACAATTTTTCAAATAAGTATTTTTTTTTTCATAAATTTGGGACAATATTTATATTGCTACATATCTTTGGTAAAAATAACCCAAATTAGTGGATATTATTTAGTCTGTGTGAAAGTTATAGAGTCTACAAGCTATGGTGCCAATCATTGAAAATTGATCACACCTAATCACACCTGATGTACTGACGGCCTATCTCAGTTCTTGAGGCCCTGAAATGTTAGGACAGTACAAATACCCCCCAAATGACCCCTTTTTGGAAAGTAGACATTCCATGGTATTTAGTGAGTGGCATGGTGAGTTTTTTGAAGTTGTAATTTTTTCCCACAATTCTTGGAAAAATGAAGAAATATATTGGAAATGGAATTACCCACAAAATGACCCCATTTTGGAAAGCAAACGCCTCAACGTATATTCTATGAGGCATAATGAGTCATTTTTTTCCACAAGTTTTTGGAAAAAGTGGAAAGAAACTGAAAACGTATTTTTTTTTTTACGCAAAGTTGGCAATTTATAAGATACTTCTAACACATAGCATGTGCATAGCAAAAATTACACCCCAAAATACATTCTGCTACTCCTCTTGAGTATGGCGATACCACATATGTGGGGCTTTGTCACAGCATTGCCACATACAGAGACCCAACATGCAAGGAGCACCATCAGGTGTTCTAGGAGCATAAATTACACATAATTTCATTACAACCAATCACACTTTGAAGGCCCTGGATCACCAGGACAATCCAATTACCCACAAAATGACCCAATTTGAAAAGCAAACACTCTGACACATAATCTAGGAGGCATGGACTGCAGATAGGTACTCAGGTACTCTGATGGGCTGCAGACAGTTACTCAGGTAGACTGATCGGCTTCAGAAAGGTACTCGGGTACTCTAATGGGCTTCAGAGAGGTACTTGGGTACTCTGATGGGCTAAAGACAGGTATTCGGGTAATCTGATGGGCTGCAGATCGGTACTCGAGCACTCTGGGCTGAAGACAGGTACTCGGGTACTCTAATGGGCTGCAGAGAGGTACTCGGGTACTATGATGGGCTGCAGATTGGTACTCGGGTACTCTGATGGGCTACAGAGAGGTACTCGGGTACTATGATGGGCTGCAGAGAGGTATTCGGGTACTCTGATGGGCTGGAGACAGGTACTTGAGTACTTTGTCATATGACGTCCGCCCAGATGGAGAGAGTGTTCCTGCTGGTGTCATTTCCCTGTATGCCGGTAGGGAAGTAGTTAAACCCTCATCTCTGTAATGTATCTGTATGTGACCAGTACCTGTATGTAACTTCATGCAATAGCCATTAGGGATCATATACGCGGGAAACGATTGCGTGCTGATTGGACACAGGGGATGCCGATCAGTGGGTCTGGCGGACCCGATGTCCTCAGGCCACCCGCGGTCATTCCCGGGAGAGGCAGAAGGGTGGTCTGACAGGGGAAAAGATGGAGATCTTGTGTTCCTGCTAAACAGGAACACTGATCTCTGTCTTCCCCCAGTCAGAGCAACCACCACACAATTAGCAAGCACCCCCTAGGGACACACATAACCCCTTGATCACCCCTGATGTTAACCCCTTCCCTGTCAAGGTCATTAGTACAGTAACAGTGCATATTTTTAGCACTGATCAATGTAGTAATGTCACTGGCCCTTAAAAGTGTCAGTTAGTTGCCTGATTTGTCCACCTCAATGTCGCAGCCCTGCTAAAAATCACTGATCGCCGCCATTACTATTAAAAAAAATAAATAAATAGAAAATGCCGTAAAAATATCCTCATTTGTAGACGCGATAACTTTTGCACAAGCCAATCAATGTAACCTTATTGGGATTTTTTTTTTAACAAAAATATGTAGCAGAATACATATTGACCTAAACTGCTGAAGAAATTAGATTTTTTATATTTTTCTGTTGGATATGTTTTTAAGCAGAAAGGAAAACATATTGTTTTTTTTTTTTTTTCAGAATTGTCGCTATACTTTTTTTGTTATAGTGCAAAAGATAAAAACCGAAGAGGTGATCAAATACCACCAAAAGAAACCTCTATTTGTGGGGAAAAAAAGGACATCAATTTTATTTGGGTTCAACATCGCATGACCGTGCAATTGTCAGTTAAAGTAGAGCAGGGCCGTATCATAAAAAAATGGCCTGGTCATTAACCACTTGCTGACTGCCAACAGTAATATTACTGTGGCAGTGCGGCTCCCCTGGGTCCAGCAACATAGACAAGACACAGCGGGAGTCGGGCCGGAGGAGGAGAGGTGGCGATTGCCGCCTCCCTTCCCCGATCGTCAGGGAAACTGTGAGAAGACCCGCCTGCCTATGTAAACAAAGCAGGCTGCTCTTCTGAGTGACAGCAGGAAGAGATCAGCAGATTCAGCATAGCTGAACCTGCGATCTTTGTGTCTGTCACAGAACCCCCCCCCCCCACACACACACATGTCAGTAAGCATGAGGCATACTTTCAACCCATTGATAACCCATAGGGTTAACCCCTTCCCTTCCAGTGTCATTATTACAGTAACAGTGCATATTTTTTGCACTGATTACTGTAGTAATGTCACTTTTCCCCCCAAAAGTGTCATAAATGTCAGTTAAGGGTCCGATCTGTCCGCCGCAATGTCGCAGTCCCGCAAAAAATCTGAGATCGTTACTAGTAAAAAAAAAAAATCTATATAAATCTTTCCCGTAGTTAGTAAACGTGATAACTTTTGCGCAAACCAATCAAAATATGCTTATTGTGATTTTTTTACCAAAAATATGTAACAGAAAACAAATTGGCCTAAAATGTTGATCTTTAAATTATTTTTTTGGGGAATATCATATAGCAGAATGTGAAAAACATTGTTTTTTTTTTCAAAATTGTTGCATTTTTTTGTTAATAGCGCAAAAATTTAAAATCACACAGGTGATCAAATACCACCAAAAGAAAGCTCTATTTGTGGGGAAAAAAGGACATACATCTTGTTAACGTTGCAAGACTGCGCAGTGCCGAATCGCAAAATAGGGCCTGTCAGAAGGGGGCAAATCCTTCCGGGGCTGAAGTGGTTAAGGAGGTAAAACCTTCTGGGGCTGAAGAGGGTAATGTATCAAGTCAGTGGTGTCACTAGGTGGGTGCGGGGGGTGCGGACTGCACCCGGGTGACACCCGACAGAGGGGTGACACCATCTGTGGGCAGCAGCACCGCACCTCTATACTGATTTGCGTCTCTCGCCAGGGCGGAATTCACACGTGCTGGGGGAGGCGGAGCAGGAGTGCAGAAGGCTGGAGGAAGCTGAGGACTCCATGTGTGCTGGGGAGGCGGGAGGCGGAGATCCAATCAGAGCAGAGTGCCTCTGGAAACTGGAAATCTTGTGGAAACCAACGTGTTGTCTCTGAATCAAACAGCAGGGCGGACTGAAGCCGCCTCCCCCTCCTAGCAGTTTACATCTACACAGGAGGAGGGACACCGCTGTGCGTGTTCCGCAATAATCTGAGGTATGTAAATTGTAAAGTAGATGGACAGAGCAGGGAGACAGTGACCAGGAAGGGGGGCAAGTTAAAAAGGTAGGGGAGGGATTGAGGAGGTTTAAGATGACATATACTGGGGGGCACTATGGGAGGGGAGAGGAAAGTCCTATACTAGAAATGGTGGCTGGATTTGAAATCCAACCATCCAAAAGGGCACAAGCCCTCTCCCCTCCCATAGTGCCCCCCTCCCCAAGCACATATCCAGACCCTCATCTCCCTACTAGCACAAGTGGAGAGATGGGTCTATACTGATGAAAGGGGGTCTGCACTGAGGGGAGAGGGGTCTGTACTGATGGAAGGGGGGTCTATACTGATGGAGAGGGGTCTATACTGATGGAGGGGGGTCTGTACTGAGGTGAGGGGGGTCTGTACTGATGGAGAGGGATCTGTACTGATGGAAGGGGGGTCTATACTGAGGATGGGGTCTATACTGATGGAGAGGGGTCTATACTGGTGGAGGGGGGTCTATACTGATGGAGGGGGGTCTGTAATGAGGTGAAGGGGGTCTGTACTGATGGAGGAGGGTGTTTACTGATGGAAGGGGGGGTCTATACTGATGGAAGGGGGGTCTATACTGAGGGCGGGGTCTATACTGATGGAGAGGGGTCTATACTGATGGAAGGGGGGTCTATACTGAGGGCGGGGTCTATACTGATGGAGAGGGGTCTATACTGATGGAGGAGGGTGTTTACTGATGGAAGGGGGGGTCTATACTGATGGAAGGGGGGTCTATACTGATGGAAGGGGGGTCTATACTGAGGGGAGGGGGGTCTGTACTGATGGAGGGGGGTCTATACTGATGGAGGGGGGTCTATACTGAGGGGAGGGGGTCTGTGCTGATGGAGAGGGGTCTGTACTGATGGAGGAGGGTGTTTACTGATGGAAGGGGGGTCTATACTGATGAAGAGGGGTCTGTACTGAGGGAAGGGGGGTCTGTACTGATGGAGAGGGGTCTGTACTGATGGAAGGGGGGTCTATACTGAGGGCGGGGTCTATACTGATGGAGAGGGGTCTGTACTGATGGAAGGGGGGTCTATACTGATGAAGGGGGGTCTATACTGAGGGCGGGGTCTATACTGATGGAGAGGGGTCTGTACTGATGGCAGGGGGGTCTATACTGAGAGCGGGGTCTATACTGATGGAGAGGGGTCTGTACTGATGGAAGGGGGGTCTATACTGAGGGCGGGGTCTATACTGATGGAGAGGGGTCTGTACTGATGGAAGGGGGGTCTATACTGAGGGCAGGGTCTATACTGATGGAGAGGGGTCTGTACTGATGGAAGGGGGGGTCTATACTGAGGGCAGGGTCTATACTGATGGAGAGGGGTCTGTACTGATGGAAGGGGGGTCTATACTGATGGAGAGGGATCTGTACTGATGGAAGGGGGGTCTATACTGAGGGCGGGGTCTATACTGATGGAGAGGGATCTGTACTGATGGAGGAGGGTGTTTACTGATGGAAGGGGGGTCTATACTGATGGAAGGGTGGTACTATACTAAGGGGGGGTCTGCACTGATTAAGGGGGTTCTATACTGTGGGAGGGGTTCTGTACTTAGTGGGGGGGGTCTGTTCTGAGGGGGGACTATAGTTGGTGAAGGGGGGGGGGTGACACCATGTTTTTTCTGCACCGGGTGACACCAACCCTAGTGAAGCCACTGTATCAAGTGCACCATTTTCAAGCTCTGTGCTTAACCCCCTTAGTTACATTATGTTTTCTTATTATATATTATTATTATATTCAAAAAGATTGTGGCATCACTTTTGGATGTCTACTGTCAAAAAATAATACATTTTCAAGGGTTTTTACACTATTCTGCCATTTTTTTCTCCTCTTTTTCAGCATGTTTATTTAAGCAGAAAGTAAGGGAAATATTAAAAAAAAAAAACGTTTGGTCTTTTCTTCCTTTTAAAGTAAAAAAAAAAAAAAAAAAAACTTGGGTATTAAATACCAGCAAAATAAAGCCCTTTCTATCTTAAAGAGATGATAAAAATTAACTTGGGTACAGTGTTGCATGACCAAGTAATTAGCAGTCAAACTATCACAGTACTAATAAACGGAAAAATGACCTGGTAATGAAGGGGTATTACAGGCTGGTACTCAAGTGAGTAATGCTTAAAGTGACCTTGTCACAGTTTTTAAATCCTGAAAGCAACAGCTTTCTGCAAAGCAAAAAGTAAAGCCTTGATTATTCCGCTGCTTGCTCCTCCAAACTCCTCAGAGTTGAAAAAGATAATTTTACTGAAAAATTATCAGCATCCATTACACTTCCATGTGTGTGTGTTAAATGCCTGGTTCCATGCTGCACTCTCCAGTTTTCAGCCCCTGTGTCACTACTGTGTCCAACAGTGTTCCTGGCATTTACTAATAGGGTCAGGGTCACTTTAAAATGCTGGGAGAGCCACCTGCTGGTTAGAAATGATATTATAAAATATTCACCTACAATATTTCACATTTACCTATATTTTTCTCCAGACTATGACAAATAGGAAAATATTTTATATATGTATTATTCAGAGAAATGGACAGATGGATCCTGCTTGCCAACTAGAAATCAATTGTTTTCCCAGCCCATTTATGAACGTCTAGCCACTTCACAGCCTAAATTAGTTTTTTTGTAGAGAATACGATATTTTGGCATTAGGAGACATATTTTTAAAGCAGTAAATGTGAAATTTGCCTAAGATCCACTGCGGGTGAAGCAATCACTGTAATTTAAACCACATGGACCAGTAAGATCCTGCAGTGAATGTTCAGTGATGGTCACATTCACTGCTTTTTATATATATATATATATATATATATATATATATATATATACCTTTATTTGTTCTTTCACACTTTTCGTGATATGTACCACCCTCTAAAAAGTGATCTGTGGTGGATTGCTTTTCAGATAGTGGTAAGGCAATGGCCACAGACTTTCAGGAGGTGCTACTGCTTCCTCCTGATGCCTGTGTTTTTTGCAGTTTTGGTGTGGCCACATTAATCGGAATGGGCAAATTTGGTAGATGTTGCCACATGTCAAACTCCTCAGCCCAAGTTAGAAATGCCATTGCCCTGAAGCATATTATATTGGCAACAGCATGTGTACAGCCCTGTCACAGACTCTGGGAACCTAGGACCTGGATACGGATTTAAGGGCCTCTGTGCCCAAACCAGCAATGACTTCTTCAACCCCACCGCCGCCCTCCCCCCCCCCCCCTCCTAGACTATAGATATAATCATTCACCTATTGTTTCTCTCTATCTGCTAATCTTTGTAGATGTGACTAGAATTGTGTCTACTTTACCTTGTTACCAAACTGTTGTGGGATGTTTATACTGTATGTTTATGTTAATTAAATTATTGTTTATGTTTATGGAAGCTGTTCATTTAATGTACTGAAGATTTTATTTTTTACAGTTTGCTTTGTTTAGGTTAATGTGGTCACCCTCTTATCTGATTTTGTGTGGTATATATTCTGTGTTCATTTACAATAAAGTCAGTGTGTCTTGTGTTTTTTTCAAACTAACTAACTGTGTAACTATGTAACTATATGTGAGTTTTACTTGCAAAAGTTTTTTATTTTGTAAGACATATGTAGATTAATAACATACAATCTCAGGAAATATTGCATAAGAAAGGTATACAATGTGTCATATACAGAGCCCTCTCAGGAAGGGACTTTGTAATGATAACAATGGCAACAATGCAATACGAGATAGGCATGGTTACTAAAACAGTATTACTAAAACGTCTGAGGATCAGAACAGAATCCCAGCCCGCAAGCAAAGCACAGAAAAATATAACCGTGGACCTCCATGTAAGTTACAAATGCCCTCTGTAAACCAGGAAGGGGAACCCCCCCCCCTGAATCTTATGAACTGGGGTTGCATATAATCACCCTCTGAAGATATAGGTCCTGAGAGAGGTAGATACCCTATAAGCCACAAGAAAGGAGGAAGTATGGAATATCCAAAAGGAAGAAAAGGAAAGGAAAAGAAGGAAAGAACACAAGAAGAGAAAGGGGATAGGAGAAAGGATGGAGATGCTGGAGTGGATGCAAGAAGGGATCGGGTGGAGAAAATACAAAACACAGACAATTAGGATGAGGGAGGTGAGATGTACAGACGCCAGGGTTCCCATACTGCTTCAAATTCCGCTTGCTTGTCACGGAAGATGCTGACCATCTTCTCCTGGGTCATGATCCAAGAGATTTTGCGTTTGGTCGCCCCCATTGAGACCGAGGGGGACTTCCAAGCCCGAGCCAAGGTAAGCTTCCCCCCCAACAACATGAAATGCATGAGCTTCAAACTGGTTCTGGGCCCTTTTACACCAGAGCCAAGAAGCAGTGCTACTTCCGGGGTCCTGGGAGCCGGAAGCCCGGTAACTTTGCGGATCAGACTAAACAATTTATTCCAAAAACTACGGATACGCGGGCATTCCCACCAAATATGGAGCAAGGAACCCTGATGTCCGCACTCGCGAAAGCAAAGAGGATCAGTCCCCGGGTATATTCTGGCTAGACGGGTGGGAACAAGGTACCAACGCGTAATAATCTTAACATTAGCTTCAACTAGAGATATATTCAAGATACCTTTAAAAGCCCTCCGGAAAATGGAGTTCCAGGTGTCCGGTTCCCACGATAGCTCCAGATCCCTTTCCCAGGAAAGGGCGTAACCGGGCTTGTCAGGTGAGTCGATCAAAGCCCTGTAAATCAACGAAATACCTCCCCTCTGGACTTGAGCTTGTGCACACCAGCATTCATATGAAGTGGCCCGGGGTTCAACATCTGAACCTGCGACCATAGATGATAGGAAATGTCTAATCTGGTGCAACCTAAATTTTTCTGAGGAAGGCATATCAAGCTTACTCGTACAGTGTGCGACTGACAAGGGGCCCTGAGGTGAGAGGAAGTGTCCTATCCTGAATAGTCCCTTGTTGGTCCACCATCGAAAAGCCCTTATGTTTAGTCCCGGAACAAAGTCCGGATTGTTAAAAATATGTGTCAGGGGTTTGTGAGCCGAGATAAGTGTAGGATGTGTATATAGTCTATCGCACAGCGCTAATGAGTGAGAGAGGGAAGGTGCCAATACAGGAGGTCTCCTACTTGGAGGAGCCCAAACCAAGTAATCTATGGTGTGATTAGGGACCGATTGTCGTTCCATATCAACCCAATCCGGTCTGCCCCCCATAGCATATACCACCGAGAATTGTGCCAGTTGGGCTGCCTGGTAGTATCTCCAAAGCAGGGGGACCCCTAGGCCCCCCTGTAAGCGGCTTCTGAAGAGGACCCTCCGCGGGAGTCGGGGACCTCTGGTGCCCCAAATAAACTGAACCATCTTGGATTGAAGACTCTGCAATTTCCCTTTAGTTACCTGTATCGGGAGTGATCTAAAAAGGTACAATATCCTGGGGAGAAGGTTCATTTTAACAGAATGAACTCTTCCCAACCAGGAAATGTTCCCTCTGGCCCAAAGTTCCATATCGGTAGACAATTTAGCGAACAGAGGCGGGTAGTTGGCTTGGTACAAAGAGGAGATGGAGGCGGTCAAATTGACCCCCAGGTACGGGATAGAGGTGGTGGCCCAGGAGAACGGAAAATTTTCCCGGAGGGTCTGCAACATTGATTGCGGGAGACTGACGTTCAAGGCTATTGACTTAGAGAGATTTACCTGGAGGCCTGAGATTTTCCCAAACTCATCCAACAGTCGGAGAAGATTGGGACTAGTAATGAGCGGTCTCGAGAGGAAAAGAAGAAGGTCATCAGCGAACAATGCGCACTTGTGTTCTCTACCCCCGCACGAAATCCCTTTAATATCAGGATGGCTTCTGATTGCTATAGCCAGCGTTTCGATGGCCACCGCAAAAATGAGGGGGGACAGTGGACAGCCCTGTCTGGTCCCCCTGTGTATCGGAAACGCGTCCGAATAGTGGCCCTGCAGTTTCACGTGCGCAATAGGAGAAGAGTAGAGGGCTCTTAAGGTGTTTAGGAAAGAGGGGCCAAAACCCCACCTGCTCAAGACATCAAACACATACGGCCATTCAACCGTGTCAAAGGCCTTCTGGAGGTCCAAGGAAAGGAGGAAACCCTGTTGGGGTCTCCCTCCATCCCAGGGGGCCCCCAGAAGAGAAATGATGTCCACAGCCCTTCGGATCTGGTCAGGTCCATGCCTCCCCGGCATGAACCCCACCTGATCTTTGTGAATATAGCGGCCTATAAAATCCGCCAACCTATTGGCCAATATTTTCGTCATAATTTTTAAATCGTTATTAATCAGTGAGATTGGTCTATAATTTTTAACGTCAGAAGTATCCTTGCCCAGCTTCGGGATAACCGAAATGTATGCGGTATTGGCCGAAGCCTCTAATTGCTGTCCCTGCCTAAGGGAATTAAAAAAACGCGCCAAATGCGGGGCAAGCACTGGACCAAATGCTTTATAATAACCCGAGGAAAACCCATCAGGCCCGGGGGCCGAACCTTTTTTCAAATGCTTAATTACCTCTAAGATTTCTAGCTCCGAGATGGGGGATTCCATGGATTTCATATGAGCCTCGGAAATACTAGGTAATGCCAGGCCATCCAGGAAGGCCGTCCTGCCCTGGATGGTCGCTCCCTCACTAGGAGTGTACAACTGAGAGTAGAATTTGTAAAAAGCGGTCATAATTTTTTGTGGGTTCTGAGTCATGGATCCATCCGAAGTCTTAATTTTGGGAAAAGCATAGGATCTGGGCCTGGGGGAAAGTTTAGCAGCTAGCCGGGGTCCTATTTGGTCGGTTTGGTAATAGAACTGTGCAGAGGACCAACGTAAACTTTTCTCTGCCCGGGTGGTAAGAGCCATGTTCAGGGCCAGACGACCCGCTTCCAAACACTGTCGCGACGCTAGAGTTGGTTTTTTCTTATGTGCCCTAGACACTTCCCGGAATTCCTTCTCCAGTTTAGCTATATCAATTTGATTTTCCCGCTTAAGTTTCGCCGCCAGCTGGATAAGCTTACCCCGCATGACAGCCTTATGAGCAGCCCACACGGTTTCTGGTGAGACCCCGCTTTGAGCGTTCAAATGAAAGTATTCAGTAATGTCTTTTTCCAGCATATTGCAGAGAGAGGGATTACTAAGCAAAGATTCGTTCAGATGCCACCTGCGCACCCCATCCCGTGATCTAGGGGACAGGAGGTCCAAGATGACCATGGAGTGATCCGAAAGAGGGGATTCCCTAATATTCGCTTTAACGGCCAGAGGGACCTCAGCCGATGACAAGAAAATGTGGTCAATCCTGGCAAATGTGCCATGAGGGGCAGAGAAATGTGTGTATTCCCTGGAGGAAGGGTTGAGTTCCCGCCATATGTCTATCAGACCCAGTGAGTTAAGTTGCTTAGCGATGGTGAGACCACGTTTGGGTGGCCCCAAGACCCTAGGGCGCCTAGGGCTGGACTTGTCCAACATCTTATCAAAAGACGTGTTGGAGTCACCCCCAACTATCAAGGTACCCGTTAAATACGGTTCAAGCTTCGCCCACATTCTGGTGAAAAACCTAGCCTGTCCCTGATTGGGGGCATAGTAGGACACAAACGTGTAGGAAATCCCCTCCATTGTCCCTGACACCAGAATGTATCTCCCTTCCGGGTCTCTAACTTCTGATGTGGGGGAGAAGCCCAAGTGTTTAGAAAAGAAAACGCCAACCCCTTTTGTCTTATTTGCTGCGTTAGCCAGGAAGAACTGTGGAAATTTGGAGTGTATGAATTTAGGCAAATAAGTATCAGGGAAGTGGGTTTCCTGGAGCAGGAGCACTTCAAATTTTTGGGAGTGTGCATGTTGAAAATATTTCCGTCTCTTAACTGGGGAATTCATCCCCTGAACATTGTGCGATGCAATTTTTAGAGGAGCCAGAGATGGTTTACTAACCGCCATAAATCCAGAGAGGAGCTATAACGCCAATGAAGGACCCACCTGAAGTTCCGAGGAGTTCGGGAAGTCGGAGGAATCGGAGCACCATCACAGCAGTCCACCCACCGTCTGAAGAGGAGACAGAGTCCACTCCAGCATCTGAAGAGAAAGCAGACAGATAAGAGAGAGAAAGGCAAAGAAGAAGAGAAAGAGACGGGGAAGAGGAAGACCAACCCAGAGGCCCCTGAGGCATGTAAGCCAGGGGAGCACCCTCCCCCCCCAGGTCCGGGCCAGGCCCGCCTAGGCCCAGACCATGAGACAAGCAAAAGTTACCTGTCCGCGAAAGTTGCAGACAGACGTCTGACGCCGCCCAGGGCATATTACACTGGACGGGGTCAGAGGGAGGCGCAAAGCTCGCGCCCCAGACCTACCCGGCCCCAACCCAAATGCTATGATAACGAACATAAACTTAAATACAACATTGTGGTGAGAACCAGGGCCAACCATCCGACCCAAACCCCCCACCCTCCAAACATGTATGTCATTCCGGATGATGAATCAAGGAGTGATGAATCCCTCTACTTCCTCTGGGAGGTGGTGTAAGGACCCGGGCAGAGGCTATACCAACCCAACGGGCGTCAGCCAACAAAACCATGCGACCCCTAGGTCGTCCACCAACCCCCCAAAGCAAAAATGTGACTCCCACCGCAAGGATGAGGTATGGGGGATATCGAGCAAGAAAAGAGCCGTACAGCAAGATTTCAATGTACGGCCAACCTGTAAAAAAAAAAAAAAAATAGCAACAGATAGCAAGAATTTAACCAACTTAACACACCCGGCCTGATCCCAGGCCTGAAATTAACCGGGAACAGAGTTCAAAAAAGAGTCCAAGGAGTCCCCTATCTGAGAAAAAAAAAATGAAAACATTTCTCAGAGAGAGGAGGTGGAAGAAAAATTTGGAACACAAAAAAAAGGGGCTGGAAAGCAGTTCAGGTGACATGCGAGTCCTTGGATCGCTTAGATTGCTTCTTCACCCACGCCTGGGCAATGGGGCTGGCCGGAGAAGGCCTTTTGGATGGGCCAGCTGGAGCCGGGGATGCAGAACGTGAAAGTTCTAGGGAGATGATGCCCAATTGTAGAAGGAGTTTTTCGCCTTCCTGAAAGCTAGAGAAACCAAGTGTCTTACTCTTGTAGGCGAAAGAAAGACGAAATGGGAACGACCACCGGTACTTGATTGCCTTTTGGGTTAAAGCATGTAGAAGCGGTTTAAGAGAACGCCTTTTCTGGATCGTCAGGGGCGATAAGTCTGCGAATATTTGGACCGGGTGTCCTTGAATTTCCAGGCGATCAGAGGACCTGGCCAGTCGCATGACTTCTTCCTTCACTTTATAAAAGTGTGGCTTTACCACAATGTCCCTGGGGAGATTATCCTTCCGGGGTGCTTGAAGGGCCCTGTGTGCCCTGTCTAACTCCAGCCTATGTGCTGGGATGTTGGGAATCAGGGAGGCAATAAATCCTTGGACAGCATCATGGACATCCTGAACTGCTTCAGGCAATCCTCTAATGCGAAAGTTGTAACGCTGTGAGCGATTTTCAAGGTCATCAATTTTGGGAATGGCGGTTTCCAGGCGATCTGTTAGATCCTGAATGCGGTCAGTGTTTTGGTTCGTCCTGGAGACTGTTTGGTCCATCTTGGACTCCATGATTTCAATTCTGGAACCCAGGTTTTGTAGGTCTGCTTGAATGGTGTGTGTGATTTGGCTTGCTGTCTGCGCTAAGCCATCAGACAGCATCTTAGAGAAGGCCCACATCATAGCATGAAAGTCCAAAGAGTGAGCAGGGGGAGTAAGCTCAGAGAGGTTGGATACTGAGGGACTGCACTGTAGGTCTCGGACTGGGGTGTGGAGTAAATCCCCTAGGGTGTGCCTGATGAGCGACTCTGTGGAGGTAGGGGATGGGACCGCGATGATGCTGGTACTCACTGCGCCTTCCGGGAGTGCATGGGGGGTTGGGAGACCCCCTCCGTCGCTGTCCTCCATCCCCTCCGTCCCGGGATCTTGATCCTCCGGCGCGGGCGGCGCCATCTTGTGTAGGCCTGGAGCCTCCGCTCCGAAGCCCGGGTTGCGGGAGAGATCCCTGCAGACCGTCCCCGAGGCCATAGAACTGATCCTTGGTGTGCCCCGAGTTGGATGGTGGGGTCCTGTGTCGGCTGCGCTGCTCAATGTGGCTGTATGGGGCCGGATGGTCTGGGGCGAGACGGAGCCTCGGAGCTAAGCGGCCATCTCCGCTGCTCCGCGCATGCGCACTGAGAAGATATCACTTATATGTTTCATCGACTGTAATTCATTAATTTGGAATGCAATTTAGAGGCATAGATAAGTCTGTGAGGACGTTATGATCTCTCAGGGTGAAGCTTGTCAGAATTTCTGCTTGCTCAGAAATGATATTGAATGAGATCAGGAAGGCAAATTGTAAAGGTGGATTGAGGAGAGAGGGATCCACTGTTTAGAATAGATTGTAGCTGAGGCAGAAAGCAGGATAGGCTGGGCTTGAGCAAGTGAATGATGGCAAAAAGTGAAGAATTCAGTGCCTACCCAGTCCACCGTGATATATGGATCGTCCCTTTAGGAAAAGTCCTGGATGCAGTGTCTGCTAGGCCTCAAACCTGTCTGCCTCCCTGCAGCGTGTATTTCGGACCAAAAAGCAGGATGAAGGTTCCAGGGAGGATCAGATTAGCTGTGGGTACACCGACTCTCCACCCAGGTGATCCTGGGAGCCGGATGGCTGCAGATTGGGGAGTAAGGTAGGCGATGCTCCTCTCTTGCCGATCCTGCTCAAACCCCTTTTTTGTAATCAACCCCGCAAAATATAGGCATCGGCCGATACCTATGCTCCCATAGGGCAGCTGGGGTGAGTGATGGGGCTCAGGATGATGTCCGGCAGCAAGATTATGGTGGATTGCCTCTTAGGCCTAACTAGGCCGCGATTGTAAATCTGCTCCCGGTGGCTCGATTTTGAAAATAATTGGATGATCGTGTCCCCCAGGGTTCTGAGAGGCTGGATGGGGCAAAGATGCGCTGCTCAGGTCCGTATTTAGAGAGGATTGCCGCGGATTAGCTATGCGATCGGCGGCGCTCCTCTCCAGTCCGCTTCCAGCCTACTCTCGCTATATGTGAGTTTTAGATTGCAACTAAGTTAGTGTCATCTAGTCCTTGGGCCTACATATGCCCTAGCCTCTGGGGACTGGGGATGCTTTAACCACTTCCATACAGGGCCAATTCTGGCATTCCTCTCCTACATGTAAAAAATCATATTTTTTTTTGCATTTAAACTACTCAGAACCCCCAAACATTGTATATTTTTTTAGCAGAGACCCTAGGGAAAGAAATGGCGGTCAATGCAATTTTTCATATCACACGGTATTTGCGCAGTCATTTTTCAAACGCGATTGTTTAAAAAAAAAAAACACTTTCACAAGCTCAAAAAAAAAAATCAAAACACTAAAGTTAGCCAATTTTTTTTGTTTAATTTGAAAGTAAATCGATACCTAACATGTCACACTTTAAAATTGCGCACACTTGTGCAATGGCACCAAACGTCAGTACTTAAAAATCTCCATAGGGTATGATTTAAAAATGTTTACAGGTTACCAGTTTAGAGTTACAGAGGAGGTCTTGCACTAGAATTATTGCTCTTGCTCTAACGATCACAGTGATAATTCACATATGTGGTTTGAACATCGTTTACATTTGCAGACGCGGCCTACGTATGTGTTCGCTTCTGCCTATGAGCCTAAGGGGACGGGGGAATTTAATTATTTTTTATTATTGTTTATTTTATTTACATTGTTTTATTTTAACACTTTTCCTTTATTTTTATCACTTTTATTCATATTACAAGGAATGTAAACATCCCTTGAAATAGGAATAGGGCATGACAGGTCCTCTTTACAGCGATATCTGGGGTCTATAAGTCCCAAGATCTCTCCTCTAGGCTGGAAAGCCTGAGATAAAAAAAATACGATCTCAGCTTTCCTGCCCAAAAAAAACCGGCAGTTTTTACATCTGCCAGCACCGGAAGTGATGTCATAATTAGGGTTGAGCGGACACCTAGATGTCCGTGTTCGACGGGTTCGGCCGAACTTTAAAAAAAAGTCCGGGTCCGTGTCCCGGACTTTTACCGAACTTTTCCCGGACACCGAACCCCATTGAAGTCAATGGGGACCCGAACTTTAAGGCACTAAAATGGCTCTAAAACACCAAAGGAAAGGGCTAGAGTGCTGCAAATGGCAGCAAAACGTAATTAAGAGCATGGCAAGTGCTCTGCAAACAAATGTGGATAGGGAAATAACTTAAAACAACAAAAAAAAACAGAAAAATAAAACAATGTTCTTCTTCATCTCTGAAGGACGAGGCCCATATGGAGTAGGAGGGAGGTTGAGGTGGTGGTGGATGTGGCGGTGACATAGGCGTGCGCACAGGGTGTGCTGGGTGTGCCTGGGCACACCCTAATCACCTAGGGCACATAGCATTGCCAGTGAGGAGATGGGAAAGATCTCCCTGGGACCTGCTCTGCTCTATTTCTCCTTGCCTACAGGTACATGGCCCCGATACATTACTCTCCCTGCTGGCAAACACATGCATGTGTATTTCAACTTTGGGGTGCACACCTTAATGCAATAGGCTGCGCACACCTATGGGCGGTGTAGGTGGAAGCGGCGGTGGAGGAGGACCAGGGCCGGATTAACAGCATCATGGGCTTGGTGCTGAGGATTTTGAAGGGCCTTAGGGCCGTGCCTTGCCATGCACCCAGAGGAGGAAGGGTGCAGCCATGCATGCCTAATTCAACATGGGATGCTGTCTCTGAAGCCCATAAACACATCCATGCATCGCCAACTGTCCCTCCTTGTCCGGCCTTCACGCTGTGTGGGGAGGTTCTGAGGGTGCTGCCTGGGGAAGCGAGCATAGAAGCCAGACTTCTGTGTTTACAAGTGACAGAAGAGCGGTAACAGTGAATATGGCCAACCCGGGGCCTATATAAAAGGTAGGGGCCTGGAGCTGCAGCTCCAATAGCCCCTACATTAATCTGGCCCTGAGGAGGAGGACGAGGTAGCCAACACTGCTTCTTTTCACAAATTTTAAATGAGGGTACACCCCAAAAGAGTGAGAAAGAGCAAAAATGGAACAATGGGTGGGTAAGGTCGGTATCCATTGCTATTCTGCATAAGGTACGGAAAAGTCCCGTGGGATCCATGCCTGGTTCATTTTAATGAACGTGAGCTTGTCCACATTGTCTCTGGACAGGCGGCTGCGCTTGTCTGTTATAACGCCCCCAGCCGTGCTAAATACCCGTTCAGATAATACACTGGCTGCAGGGCACGCCAGCACCTCCAAGGCGTAAAGGGCAAGCTCAGGCCATGTGCCCAATTTGGAGACCCAGAAGTTGAAGGGGGCAGACCCGTCATTCACTACATGTAGGCGTGTGCACACATACTGCTCCACCATGTTGGTAAAATGCTGCCTCCTGCTAAGACGTTCCATCTGAGCTGCTGGTGCTGCTGTTTGTTGTGGCGTGCTGACAAAGCTTTTCCACATTTCGGCCATGCTAACCCTGCCTTCTGAGGTGCTGGCGGTGCCCTGGTTGCGTTGGCGACCTCCTCCTCCTCTGCCTTGTGCTTCCACTGTGGCCCCGCTGTCAGATGGGAATGCCAGCAGCATGGCGTCTACCAGCGTGCGCTTGTACTCGCGCATCTTGCGATCGCGCTCCAGTGAGTGAATTAAGGACGGTACGTTGTCCTTGTAACGGGGATCCAGCAGCGTGGCCACCCAGTAATCAGCACAAGTTAGAATGTGGGCAACTCGGCGGTCGTTGTGGAGACACTGCAGCATGTAATCGCTCATGTGTGCCAGGCTGCCCAGAGGCAACGAAAGGCTGTCCTCTGTGGGAGGTGTATGGTCCGTGTCCTCTGTATCCCCCCAGCCACGCACCAGTGATGGCCATGAGCTGGCCTGGGTGCCACCCTGCTGTGAACATGGTTCCATCTCCTCCTCCAGCTCCTCCTCCTCCTCATCCTCCTCATCCTCCAGAACTGTGCCCCTGCTGGACAATTGCGTCCCTGGCGTTTGCGTGTGCAGGAACCCACCCTCGGAGCCCCTTGCGAATGACTGCCCTGAAAGCCTTGGAAATGTTACCTCTTCATCCTCCTCCTCCTCCTCATCCTGTGCCACATCCTCTTCCATCATCGCCCGAATTGTTTTTTCAAGGAGGCATAGAAGTGGGATAGTTAAGCTGAGAACGGCGTCATTGCCACTGGCCATGTTGGTGGAGTACTCAAAACAGCGCAACAAGGCACACAGGTCTCGCATGGAGGCCCAGTTATTGGTTATGAAGTGGTGCTGTTCCGCAGAGCGACTCACGCGTGCGTGCTGCAGCTGAAACTCCACTATGGCCTGCTGCTGCTCGCACAGTCTTTCCAGCATGTGCAAGGTGGAGTTCCACCTTGTGGGCACGTCACATATGAGGCGGTGAGCG
Source organism: Pelophylax lessonae (assembly GCF_965119305.1). Taxonomy (NCBI): domain Eukaryota; kingdom Metazoa; phylum Chordata; class Amphibia; order Anura; family Ranidae; genus Pelophylax; species Pelophylax lessonae. The sequence continues at coordinate 80,891,956 of NC_138777.1, read as the reverse complement.
GGAAGGCCGAAGTTACGCTGCAGCGCTGCCAGGCGAGCAGCAGCAGGGTGAGAACGCCGAAAGTGCGCACAAACGGCCCGCACTTTCTGCAGCAGCTCTGACATATCGGGGTAGTTTTTAAGGAACCTCTGCACCACCAAATTCAGCACATGCGCCAGGCAAGGGATGTGCGTCAAACCGGCTAGGCCCAGAGCTGCTATGAGATTTCGCCCGTTATCGCACACCACCAGGCCGGGCTTGAGGCTCGCTGGCAGCAACCACTCATTTGTCTGCTGTTCCATGCTCCTCCACAACTCCTGCGCGGTGTGTGGTTTGTCCCCCAAACAGGCAAGTTGTAAAACTGCCTGCTGTCGTTTACCCCTGGCCGTGCTGAAGTTGGTGGTGAAGGTGTTACGCTGTCCGGATGAGGAGGCGGTAGAGGATGAGGAAGCGGAGTAGGAGGAGTTAGGAACAGGAGGCAAACTGAAGCGCCCTGCAATCCTCGGTGGTGGAAGGACATGCGCCAAATTGCTATCCGCCTCAGGCCCATCCGCCACTGCATTTACCCAGTGTGCCGTTAGGGAGATATAACGCCCCTGACCGTGCTTACTGGTCCACGTATCCGTAGTTAAGTGGACCTTGGCACAGATGGCGTTGCGCAGTGCACACCTGATTTTTTCCCCCACTTGGTTGTGCAGGGAAGGGATGGCTTGCCTGGAAAAGTAGTGGCGGCTGGGCACGACGTACTGTGGGACAGCCACCGACATAAGGTTTTTAAAACTGTGCGTCTCCACCAGACGGAATGACAGCATTTCAAAGGCCAATAATTTTGAAATGCTGGCATTCAGGGCCAGGGATCGCGGGTGGGTAGGGGGGTACTTCCTCTTCCTCTCAAGTGTTTGGGAGATGGAAAGCTGAACGCTTCCACGGGACATTGTGGAGATGGTTGTTGGTGACCCAGGTGGTGGTGTTGCTGACAGATCGTCTGTTTGCGGGGTGGCAGGTGCCGGTATCACTACAGATGTGGCTTGAGCGGCCGAGACTGCAGCAGAAGAGGAAGCAGGATGAGCCAGAGACGTTTCTTGGTTTTGAAGGTGTGTACTCCACTGCAGCTCGTGCTTTGCACTTAGATGCCTGATCATGCAGGTTGTGCTCAGGTTGAGAAGGTTCATGCCTCGCTTCAAGCTCTGATTGCACAGGGTGCAAACCACTCGTGTCCTGTCATCAGCACATTTTCTAAAGAACTTCCACGCTAGAGAACTCCTTTGAGCTGACTTTGGTGCGCTCGTTCCCTTGCTGCGTTGGGCAGTAGCGGGCGTAGTGTCTAGGGCACGGCCGCTCCGCTTCTGCACCCTGCTCCCTCTTCTGCTGTGCTGGTGGCTCTGTGCGACCACCGCCTCTTCCTCCAAACTACTCAGTTCACCTGCATGACGTTCATTCCATGTGGGGTCGAGGACCTCATCGTCCTCCACATCATCTTCCACCCAGTCTTCACCCCTGCCCTCCTTGTCGGTCTCCACAATGCTGAACGCCGCAGCAGTTGGCACCTGCGTTTCGTCATCATCGGAGACGTGCTGCGATGATCCTTGCATGTACTCATCTTGAGAAATAAGTGGTTGGGCATCGCTGCACTCAATCTCTTCCACTTCTGGGGCAGGGCTAGGTGGATGGCCCTGGGAAACCCTGCTGACAGAGTCCTCAAAAAGAATAAGAGACTGCTGTATGGCTTGGGGCTCAGACTGCTGGCCTGATTTGCAAGGGGGTGAGGTGAAAGACGGTTGGACATTGGCTGCAGGTGCCAACTCTGACCTTTCTGCAGTAGACTGGGTGGGAGACAATGTGAAGGAACTGGAGGCACTGTCAGCAGCAAACCAATCTACTATCGCCTCAACTTGTTCTGGCCTCATCACTTCTAGGGGCGTTTGATGCCCTACCAAATACTGATGCAGGTTCTGTCGCCTACTCACACTTGAGGAAGGTGTTTCACTTGTGCGTGTAGCTGGCACAGATCGACCATGTCCTCTCCTTGCAACAGGAGCTCTACCAGCAGCACCACGACCCAGGCCACGGCCCTTATTTGACGGTCTCCTCATATTTCTGTAATTTAAGATCTTGCCCTAGAAAGGTTTTTATTGAATAGCGGAATAGAAAATATGATCCAAAAAAAGTGTATGTATCTCGCACGTACACAACCACACTAGGCCCCAATTACTATTGTTTGTACCCCTAAAAGGCTAGATGAGGAGTAGGGGGGGTATGGAACAGGCAGCACCCTCAAACCTTCAGAAGTATGAGATGAACCCCAACAACTTGGAAAGGTGGATCTCTCTCACACGTACCGACACAGACTATCCCGCAATTCAATTGATCCTCAAAGGTTTTTATTGAATAGCGGAATAGGAAATATGATCAAAAAAAGTGTATGTATCTCGCACGTACACAACCACACTAGGCCCCAATTACTATTGTTTGTACCCCTAAAAGGCTAGATGAGGAGTAGGGGGGGTATGGAACAGGCAGCACCCTCAAACCTTCAGAAGTATGAGATGAACCCCAACAACTTGGAAAGGTGGATCTCTCTCACACGTACCGACACAGACTATCCCGCAATTCAATTGATCCTCAAAGGTTTTTATTGAATAGCGGAATAGGAAATATGATCAAAAAAAGTGTATGTATCTCGCACGTACACAACCACACTAGGCCCCAATTACTATTGTTTGTACCCCTAAAAGGCTAGATGAGGAGTAGGGGGGGTATGGAACAGGCAGCACCCTCAAACCTTCAGAAGTATGAGATGAACCCCAACAACTTGGAAAGGTGGATCTCTCTCACACGTACCGACACAGACTATCCCGCAATTCAATTGATCCTCAAAGGTTTTTATTGAATAGCGGAATAGGAAATATGATCAAAAAAAGTGTATGTATCTCGCACGTACACAACCACACTAGGCCCCAATTACTATTGTTTGTACCCCTAAAAGGCTAGATGAGGAGTAGGGGGGGTATGGAACAGGCAGCACCCTCAAACCTTCAGAAGTATGAGATGAACCCCAACAACTTGGAAAGGTGGATCTCTCTCACACGTACCGACACAGACTATCCCGCAATTCAATTGATCCTCAAAGGTTTTTATTGAATAGCGGAATAGGAAATATGATCAAAAAAAGTGTATGTATCTCGCACGTACACAACCACACTAGGCCCCAATTACTATTGTTTGTACCCCTAAAAGGCTAGATGAGGAGTAGGGGGGGTATGGAACAGGCAGCACCCTCAAACCTTCAGAAGTATGAGATGAACCCCAACAACTTGGAAAGGTGGATCTCTCTCACACGTACCGACACAGACTATCCCGCAATTCAATTGATCCTCAAAGGTTTTTATTGAATAGCGGAATAGGAAATATGATCAAAAAAAGTGTATGTATCTCGCACGTACACAACCACACTAGGCCCCAATTACTATTGTTTGTACCCCTAAAAGGCTAGATGAGGAGTAGGGGGGGTATGGAACAGGCAGCACCCTCAAACCTTCAGAAGTATGAGATGAACCCCAACAACTTGGAAAGGTGGATCTCTCTCACACGTACCAACACAGACTATCCCCCAATTTAACTGATCCCCAAAGGTTTTTGATTAAATAGCGGAATAGAAAATATGATCCCAAAAAAGTGTATGTATATCACACGTACACAACCACACTAGGCCCCAATTACTATTGTTTGTACCCCTAAAAGGCTAGGAGTAGGGGGAGTATGGAACAGGCAGCACCCTCAAACCTTCAGAAGTATGAGATGAACCCCAACAACTTGGAAAGGTGGATCTCTCTCACACGTACCAACACAGACTATCCCCCAATTTAACTGATCCCCAAAGGTTTTTGATTAAATAGCGGAATAGAAAATATGATCCCAAAAAAGTGTATGTATATCACACGTACACAACCACACTAGGCCCCAATTACTATTGTTTGTACCCCTAAAAGGCTAGGAGTAGGGGGAGTATGGAACAGGCAGCACCCTCAAACCTTCAGAAGTATGAGATGAACCTCAACAACTTGGAAAGGTGGATCTCTCTCACACGTACCAACACAGACTATCCCCCAATTTAACTGATCCCCAAAGGTTTTTGATTAAATAGCGGAATAGAAAATATGATCCCAAAAAAGTGTATGTATATCACACGTACACAACCACACTAGGCCCCAATTACTATTGTTTGTACCCCTAAAAGGCTAGGAGTAGGGGGAGTATGGAACAGGCAGCACCCTCAAACCTTCAGAAGTATGAGATGAACCCCAACAACTTGGAAAGGTGGATCTCTCTCACACGTACCAACACAGACTATCCCCCAATTTAACTGATCCCCAAAGGTTTTTGATTAAATAGCGGAATAGAAAATATGATCCCAAAAAAGTGTATGTATATCACACGTACACAACCACACTAGGCCCCAATTACTATTGTTTGTACCCCTAAAAGGCTAGGAGTAGGGGGAGTATGGAACAGGCAGCACCCTCAAACCTTCAGAAGTATGAGATGAACCTCAACAACTTGGAAAGGTGGATCTCTCTCACACGTACCAACACAGACTATCCCCCAATTTAACTGATCCCCAAAGGTTTTTGATTAAATAGCGGAATAGAAAATATGATCCCAAAAAAGTGTATGTATATCACACGTACACAACCACACTAGGCCCCAATTACTATTGTTTGTACCCCTAAAAGGCTAGGAGTAGGGGGAGTATGGAACAGGCAGCACCCTCAAACCTTCAGAAGTATGAGATGAACCCCAACAACTTGGAAAGGTGGATCTCTCTCACACGTACCAACACAGACTATCCCCCAATTTAACTGATCCCCAAAGGTTTTTGATTAAATAGCGGAATAGAAAATATGATCCCAAAAAAGTGTATGTATATCACACGTACACAACCACACTAGGCCCCAATTACTATTGTTTGTACCCCTAAAAGGCTAGGAGTAGGGGGAGTATGGAACAGGCAGCACCCTCAAACCTTCAGAAGTATGAGATGAACCCCAACAACTTGGAAAGGTGGATCTCTCTCACACGTACCAACACAGACTATCCCCCAATTTAACTGATCCCCAAAGGTTTTTGATTAAATAGCGGAATAGAAAATATGATCCCAAAAAAGTGTATGTATATCACACGTACACAACCACACTAGGCCCCAATTACTATTGTTTGTACCCCTAAAAGGCTAGGAGTAGGGGGAGTATGGAACAGGCAGCACCCTCAAACCTTCAGAAGTATGAGATGAACCTCAACAACTTGGAAAGGTGGATCTCTCTCACACGTACCAACACAGACTATCCCCCAATTTAACTGATCCCCAAAGGTTTTTGATTAAATAGCGGAATAGAAAATATGATCCCAAAAAAGTGTATGTATATCACACGTACACAACCACACTAGGCCCCAATTACTATTGTTTGTACCCCTAAAAGGCTAGGAGTAGGGGGAGTATGGAACAGGCAGCACCCTCAAACCTTCAGAAGTATGAGATGAACCCCAACAACTTGGAAAGGTGGATCTCTCTCACACGTACCAACACAGACTATCCCCCAATTTAACTGATCCCCAAAGGTTTTTGATTAAATAGCGGAATAGAAAATATGATCCCAAAAAAGTGTATGTATATCACACGTACACAACCACACTAGGCCCCAATTACTATTGTTTGTACCCCTAAAAGGCTAGGAGTAGGGGGAGTATGGAACAGGCAGCACCCTCAAACCTTCAGAAGTATGAGATGAACCTCAACAACTTGGAAAGGTGGATCTCTCTCACACGTACCAACACAGACTATCCCCCAATTTAACTGATCCCCAAAGGTTTTTGATTAAATAGCGGAATAGAAAATATGATCCCAAAAAAGTGTATGTATATCACACGTACACAACCACACTAGGCCCCAATTACTATTGTTTGTACCCCTAAAAGGCTAGGAGTAGGGGGAGTATGGAACAGGCAGCACCCTCAAACCTTCAGAAGTATGAGATGAACCCCAACAACTTGGAAAGGTGGATCTCTCTCACACGTACCAACACAGACTATCCCCCAATTTAACTGATCCCCAAAGGTTTTTGATTAAATAGCGGAATAGAAAATATGATCCCAAAAAAGTGTATGTATATCACACGTACACAACCACACTAGGCCCCAATTACTATTGTTTGTACCCCTAAAAGGCTAGGAGTAGGGGGAGTATGGAACAGGCAGCACCCTCAAACCTTCAGAAGTATGAGATGAACCCCAACAACTTGGAAAGGTGGATCTCTCTCACACGTACCAACACAGACTATCCCCCAATTTAACTGATCCCCAAAGGTTTTTGATTAAATAGCGGAATAGAAAATATGATCCCAAAAAAGTGTATGTATATCACACGTACACAACCACACTAGGCCCCAATTACTATTGTTTGTACCCCTAAAAGGCTAGATGAGGAGTAGGGGGAGTATGGAACAGGCAGCACCCTCAAACCTTCAGTATGAGATTGTGTTCACTGTACCCCACAAAGATTGAGTTCACTGCACCCCACAATGATTGTGTTCACTGCACCCCACAAAGATTGTGTTCACTGCACCTCACAAAGATTGTGTTCACTGTACCCCCCAAAGATTGTGTTCACTGCACCCCACAAAGATTCTGTTCACTGTACCCCACAAAGATTGTGTTCACTGCACCCCAAAAAGATTGTGTTCACTGCACCCCAAAAAGGATGTTGTTCACTGCACCCCAAAAAGGATGTTGTTCACTCCACCCCAAAAAGATTGTGTTCACTGCACCCCACAAAGATTGTGTTCACTGCACCCCAAAAAGATTGTGTTCACTGCACCCCAAAAATGATTTTGTTCACTGCACCCCAAAAAGGATTTTGTTCACTGCACCCCAAAAAGGATGTTGTTCACTCCACCCCAAAAAGATTGTGTTCACTGCACCCCAAAAAGATTGTGTTCACTGCACCCCACAAAGGATTTTGTTCACTGCACCCCAAAAAGATTGTGTTCACTGCACCCCAAAAAGGATGTTGTTCACTGCACCCCAAAAAGGATTTTGTTCACTGCACCCCAAAAAGATTGTGTTCACTGCACCCCACAAAGGATTTTGTTCACTGCACCCCACAAAGATTGTGTTCACTGCACACCAAAAAGGATTGTGTTCACTGCACCCCAAAAAGATTTTGTTCACTGCACCCCAAAAAGATTGTGTTCACTGCAGCCCAAAAAGATTGTGTTCACTGCAGCCCAAAAAGATTGTGTTCACTGCAGCCCAAAAAGATTGTGTTCACTGCAGCCCAAAAAGATTGTGTTCACTGCAGCCCAAAAAGATTGTGTTCACTGCAGCTCACACACAGAAAAATGGATGTGGATCACTGACACCTGCCTATCTCCAATCCCACACCACACAGCAATATCGATTGTAGTTTGTAGAACACAGTTTCCCTAAAATTCAGCAGACTCTGTCCCTAACAGGATTGAGAAGAGATCGTAGATCAGGATTGAGTGCAGACCCCACCCCCCACACAGCAATATCGATTGTAGTTTGTAGAAGACACTGACCCTATATAATTCAGCAGACTCTATCCCTAAAATGCCTACAACTCGCCCTGCCTAAACACTCCGACCTGTCCCTCAATTCTATCCGGACACAAATGGTTTTTTCCTGCCTATCTTTCCCTAATCAGCAGCCAGCACGTTGATGTGTGCTCTGTCCCTGAATCTAAGCAGCATAATGACGCCGCTGCGGCTGCCTCGAACTTATAAAGACTTGGTCACATGCTTCAGACGGCCAATCACAGCTACTGAGACATTTGCAGGCATGGCTGGGATGGCTTAAGGCACACCAGTTAAACGATTGTTGATTGGCTGTTGAAAGCCCGCCATGAAAAGAGCGCCAAAGCATGCAAAACCCGGAAATAAAACGACCGAACACGGATTTTTACCCGAACATACAGTAAAGTGTCCGTGTCCGTGTTCGGGTACAAAAAATCCAATTATTCGGTACGAACACGAATAATACAGTCCGTGTTCGCTCAACACTAGTCATAATGCCACGCCTGGCCTTCGAAGGGCATCACCATCTGGTCCTCTGTCAACTTTATGGTAAATGGGCACCACTGGCCGCTTTATTCTCCGGCTTGCCGGAGGACGGCGGTAGGACATTACCCTGAACAGCAGTTATGATTGTTTTTACATTCCAGGGAATCGCCGGCAGAAAAAAAGATAACTGAATGATGTCTGCAGCTGATATTCAGATATCTCTACTTAAAGTCCAGGATGTTATTTGACATCCAGCGGTATGGAAGTGGTAAAACATTTTTATTATTATTTATTTTTTATTATTTATTATGTTTTATATATTTTTTATTTTTACATTGTCCTTGTTTTATTTTATTTTTTTATCACTTGTATTGCTATCACAAGAAACGTAAACATTCCTAATACATTGATAACATTGATAACAATAAATTACAGGTCCTCTTTATGGAGACCTCTGAGATTTGATCTCATGTTTTCAGAAAAAAAAGGGCTCTGTTTACATTTGCCCTAACCAGAAGTGACAAAATGCTTGTTGCTTTCTGTCTCTTAGACCATAGAGATGACCAGGGACGTCCCAGTTCTGGGCTATCTGATTGTGCAGGAGAGCCCAGTGAGGCATCAGCGGGTGGTGGGAAGGACGGGGTCGACCCTTCCCACCACTTGTAAAAGAGATTTAGCAGCTAATTAGCCACTAGGATTGCTTTTAAAATGTAGGGCATCGTGACTGGGAAAAACTATATCAGAAAATGTCTGACAGCTGCAGCCATAGCCCCGGTATAACGGCTTGAACACAATAACGAACATGTATGGGATTGTGCATCAAGTGGTTAATATTTTACTTTAAGCATTACTAAATTCACTGCTCTCCGCCAAAATAAAAGGTTTAAAATGTTTTTGCTTTGGTACATGCTCTCCAGGGCAGCGCCCAGCACCTCATGTCATTTGTTTGACATTCCTTTGCCTATTAGCTCAGAGATCGATCAGAACTGTTTTTTTGGCTACAACTGACTTCCATGGGGTTAAGATTTGGCACCCAAACTTTACTAATGTTCACCGAACTCTACTCAAACCAAACCCAGGTACATTCAGCTCATAACATTTGGAAAAAAAGGCGTTCACACAATTTACTTGTTTTTAGTTACAAATGTAGTTGAAAAAGCTAGGTGTAAAAAATGAAAGGGAGGCCCAGAGTAAAAATAAGAATGCAAAAAGATGCAGGCCCGGCATGACAGGGGTTAAAGGGGCTTGGGCCTAGGTGGGGGGAATTTTAGATGTTTGAAAGTAATCAAGCAGCAAAGTTTATTTGATTAGGTCAAGGTCAGGGAAGGCTGGAGGTGTGGGGGGTTTGTCTGGTCGTTGGTTTGGTGGTCTTTGGTAGTCTGAGGTCAGCCAAGTAGGGGGAAACTGAATTGCCAGCCTGCGGCCTCTGATTCCTGTCATGGGCGATTTGGAAAGTTTACTTTCCCAGCTGTGAGCTGCAGCTGCTGTGAAGGGATCTGACTGGCAGCAATCCAAGGTCAGTGGGTTGATCTTGGGAATCGGACAGGAGGGTTCTGTTCCTGAGCCCCCTAATTCCTCATGTGCTCTGATGTCTCGGCCTCTGGATGGCCTCAGCTCCAAAGTGACTCTTTGGAAACCCCTCAGAGAGTACCTCGAGGGACCCTCTGGGCCCTACACCAAAGTCAAGGCTGCAGAGCGGCCCAGGAGGAATCCTCATCCAAGGCATGACCCACGGGACACGCCACCAGCATGTCCATCCCCCAGATGTGGAGTGAGACCTGTTTACCGGACCCTGTGGTAGCTCCGTGGCTCAGCGAGGGAACGTGGTGTCGGCAGGAGCTGGCCTGTCCTAGTGCCTGTCTTGAGTGCAAAGCTGCAGAGGCATGCAGGCGGTGAACGTGAGGTGGCCTCTTCTAAACGTTGTAGGATTTTGTTCAGCATGTGGTGGAGCGCTTTCCGCTGGCAGTGGCAAAAACAGAGGGTCCATCTATGATGCTGAGTTTTCTGGGCATAACTGACGGATTTAAAGCTGGTAGTGGTTTCAGCTCGGGGGAGGGGGGGTGGCAAGTTGTCATTGCATCAGCTGCAGTCACTGCTTGGTAAGCTCAACTTTGCTTGTCGGATCATCCCTATGGGCAGAACTTTTAATCACCGGTTGGCAGCCACCATGGCTGGGGTTTAGATACCTGGCCATCACATTCTCTTATCCAAGAACATAAGGAGAACTTATGTGCTTGAGAGACCTTTCTGGACTCCTAAAACAGCAGGTCAGTGTGTATGTCCAAAGCCATGTTCAGCCTTGATCTGGAGCTTTTCATGGATGACGTGGGATCTGCTAGCTATGGTGTGTATTTTTGTGGTCAGTGGAGTGTGAGTCCTTGGCCAGTGGAATGGAAGGAGGCTGATTTGACTAGGAATATAGTGCTTTCGAATTGTTCCCTATTGTGCTTGTGGTTGAACTGTGGGGGGTCTCAATTTTGCAATAGGAAGGTTCATTTCAACTGTGATAAAATGGGCATCATGATGGCGATTAATAGTGTGTCTGCATCTGCCTCCAGTAGTGTATTTACTAAGGCATTGGGTGTTGACTTGCTTGCATTACAATTAGTTTGTGTATGTGGTCCATGTTCCAGGTTGTACTAACTCCCTGGATGATGCTCTTTTTGGTTTCAGTGGGACAAGTTTTGCTTGTTGACTCCAGGCATGTCGCAACTGGGAGTTCTTTGTTCGCACTGGCTGTGGAGGATTGCCTTGGAGTGACAGCTGTGCTGATTGAGTGGTAGGTGAGTGAGGCTACCTGGCCTGTATATTTTAAGGTGTGGAAGGAGTGGGTTGGTTTGGTCAATGGATTCAGGGGTGTTGGTCCTGAACGTGATGACCAGTTTTTGGTGTTGTATTTTATAGGGTGTAATGTGAAGAAGGGAGTGTCTGTGTCAACATTTAATCATAAATTGGTGGGGTTGCAGGGATTTTACCAAGGATTTCTTGGTTTCATAAGTGGTTTAGGGGCCCTCGGCCTGTGAATGGCTTGTAAAGCCAGTGTCTTTTGAAACGTTAGGTTCCTTGTTACAGGTGCTTCCTAGTGTTTATTTGTCATCTTATGTTGATATGTTCTTCTTCAGTTTGCACATGTGCGCTGTTGTGTCAGTTCAGTTGTTTTTTGGATTCGGTAATCCAAGATGGGGACTGTATATGTAGGTTTATAACTTAGGTTTGTTTTATATATATATATATATATATATATATACACAAAAAGAAAAAAAAATATATATATATACAGTATCTCACAAAAGTGAGTACACCCCTCACATTTTTATTAATATTTTATTATATCTTTTCATGTGACAACACTAAAGAAATTACACTTTGCTACAATGTAAACTAGTGAGTGTACAGCTTTTTATAACAGTGTAAATTTACTGTCCCTTCAAAATATCTCAACACACAGCCAATAATGTCTAAACCGCTGGCAACAAAAGTGAGTATACCCCTAAGTGAAAATGTTCAAATTGGGCCCACACTGTCAAAATTTTGTGTGGCCACCATTATTTCCCAGCACTGCCTTAACCCTCTTGGGCATGGAGTTCACCAGAGCTTCACAGGTTGCCAGTGGAGTCCTCTTCCACTCCTCCATTACAGAGCTGGTGGATGTTAGAGACCTTGCGTTCCTTCACCTTCCATTTGAAGATGCCCCACAGATCCACCACCTTTACCTTCAGCTTCTTTAGCAAGGCAGTGGTCATCTTGGAGGTGTGTTTGGGGTCGTTATCATGTTGGAATACTGCCCTGCAGCCCAGTCTCTGAAGGGAGGGGATCATACTCTGCTTGAGTATGTCACAGTACATGTTGGCATTCATGGATCCCTCAATGAACTGTAGCTTGAATATAGGCAAGACATACTTGTCTTTTTACTCCTCACCTGGTTGCGGCCACACACACTTGACACCATCTGAACCAAATAAGTTTATCTTGGTCTCATCAAACCACAGGACATGGTTCCAGTAATCCACGTCTTCAGCAAACTGTTTGCAAGCTTTCTTGTAGATCATCTTTAGAAGAGGCTTCCTTCTGGGACAACAGCCCTGCAGACCAATTTGATGCAGTGTGCGGCGTATGGTCTGAGCACTGGACAGGCTGACTCCCCACCTCTTCAACCTCTGCAGCAATGATGGCAGCACTCATACGTCTATTTCCCAAAGACAACCTCTGGAGAGCACGTCCACTCAACTTCTTTGGTCGACTATGGCAAGGCTTGTTCTGAGTGGAACCTGTCCTGTTAAAACACTGTATGGTCTTGGCCACTGTGCTGCAGCTCAGTTTCAGGGTCTTGGCAATCTTCTTACAGCCTATTCCATCTTTATGTAGAGCAACAATTCTTTTTTTCAGATCCTCAGAGAGTTCTTTGTCATGAGATGTCATGTTGAACTTCCAGGGACCAGTATGAGAGAGTGAAAGCGATAACACCAAATTTAACACACCTGCTCCCCATTCACACCTGAGACCTTGTAACACTAACGAGTCACATGACACTGGGGAGGAAAAATGTCTAATTGGGCTCAATTTGGATGTTTTCACTTAGGGGTGTACCCGCTTTTGTTGCCAGCGGTTTATACATTAATGGCTCTGTGTTAAGTTATTTTGAGGGGACAGCAAATTTACACTGTTATACAAGCTGTACACTCACTACTTTACATTGTAGCATTTCTTCAGTGTTGTCGCATAAAAAGATATAATAAAATATTTTTAAAAATGTGAGGGGTGTACTCATGTTTGTGAGATACTTTGGGAGGGGGGGGGGGGTTCCTACATTTTCTAATAAATTGAGTTTTTATGAGAAGAGAGTGTTTATGTTTTTTAATTTTTTTTTTTCAGGGCATTAACTTGTATCATTTTTTATATTGTTTGCAGTAATGCTTTTATATCTTTTTCCACATGATGGCGCTCTAACTGGGCCCATCGTAGTGGCTGGGACATTTGTTTACTTACTTTGTCCTAAACATGCTATTAGCAATTTATGTGTTTGCCATAGGGGCGCTTGGCACATGCATAATTGTAATCAGTGCGTTGCCATAATTGGCTCCTCTTTCACAAAGGGGTTAACATGGCATAACAGCTTGCTTGATTGAACTGCGATCCTCCCTATGTTGCTGGGTATAAATAGACATCAGTGGCAGTGTGTGTTCAATGCCCCTGATCACATCACATATGACGAAACACGTAAGATGGAGACGAAACACATGCCACTGTACATGTGTGATTGAGCCATGGCCATCTTTGTTTTGGGAAAAACGGACTACACATGGATTTTAATGGCTTGTACATCACGTGGACTCTGTTAATGCATTTTTTTTAATTCAATACTGCCATATATACAGTTTTATGCTATGGATGGTGTCTTCTGTTTCTTTATATAAAATTCTTGCCTGTGGAGCTATACTAGACTGTGAGCTGTGGGACATATTGAAACAACCTGTCAGAACCCCCAGGACAGCTGTGAGGCTGTATGTGGATTGTCATATGCGCTTGAGACCTTTCTTTGGAAGGGTCATTAATATCTGGTAAGTTACGGTGGTGGTCTTTTGTGGTGATTCCTATGCTAAAAAATGTGGATGTTCCTGTTTTTTCTATATCATGGAATCAAAGGTCATCTGTCTATTCAGTCATATCAAATTCAAATGAAATTGTGGGCTGAATTCAGTGAAATAATTCTTCAAGGGGCTACATTATGTCTGAAAAGGGTGACATTGTGAGTGGTGATGGTGTGTTAAGGTGCCATTTAAATTAAAGAGAGCCACAATGGTCCAATGTATGCATGCTGCCATGTAGTGTTGCTGTTTAGCATTCAGCATGACACATTGGTATAAATGAGCTCTTAGAGCTTTTGCATTAGATCTTTCCCCTTAAAAATGAATAAACAAAAATGAATGATAACATTTAAATACAAGGTTTCAACTAATTGGGTTACAAGTTGGGTAATGTGTGGAAGGGCCTGCATAATGACGTGATTTAATAGGGATTATACAGTTTGAGAAAACCAGTTTATAATATTATTAATAAATTATATGCTTGATATTTCCTAATATGTGATTTGTGTGTATTTTTATGTTATAATGACACAATTAAGGAAATTGATACAGGGATTGCTTTTTAACTCTGAAGTTTATTACCATCTATTATATTTAAAAAATACAAGGAAGATGACATTCACAAAATCCTTCAGCCCAATGACTATGTTCTAGATACTTGACACATATGTACTTTTGCTTGTGTGCTACTCTGCTGCTTCAGCTTAACATTTCCAAAAAGTTGTGAAGGATACAAGCTCTACTACCCTATTTTGGCAGATTGCAAAAGACATTTCCTTTAGAACCAATAGTATGGGTCACAAGTTAAATATTTTGTGAAGGTCATTATAGCACATTTCAAAGAAAGTAACATATCATTCCAAGCTTTAGTCAGTCTGTTTAGTGCTAGTCCTTGGTAGTACATTTGGAAGGATTATACATTCGGTGTGCACAGTGCCCCAGCACAGCCGCATCTCACTACATCAATGTAGGTATAACTCTGGTGAGATCCATCTGTACACAATAGATCTACTGTCTTTTTTTGCACTTCCATTTCTGTACAGCAGGAACATTGATGACTTATTGCTTTACGTTCCATGGAGTAGCTGAAAAACAAGAAAAGATACGTAAGAATAAGATTATATAATCTGACACAACTGTGCATATTCAAAGCTGAATATTCCATGGCTAGAAGATAATCAGTTACAACTCGAATACTTCAACTGAGTATTGTGTTTGGGCTAAAAATTAGCTTCAAGCTCTGAGCTTATTGCATAAAACGAAATAAATATATATCTAAACAAATGTATGGTAGTGTAATAAGGATCAGCCTAAATTGTAGTTGTAAATCTATGCTGCTTCCTAATGTGGTCAATTAAAAACTAAATTAAAAGCAATCATCACATTCATATTTTATTAAAAGGTGGGATGTGCACCTACAAACTGCTTATTGCTCATTGCCAGTAATTGGCACTCTGAAGAAGAGTTCTCTTGCAATGGGTCCCTGCTTCTCTCTGCGTTACAGAACTGGGTTGGATCTGCACCTGAGGAGTACACACCACCATCACATCGCCAGATGGACCACACTGCTTCAAAGCCCTAGTGACATTCATACCACTGACTACTGACCTGGAGTAGTGGTCTTGGAGGCAACCTCAGGGTTTATAGACATTTATCACCCGTCTAAGTAAAAGTGTGATGATTGCTTTTATTTGTATAATGCTGTTTTCAGAGCAGTTAATTTACATTTAAATGCACGTGTCTTGTAGCAAACTGTATGTTGTAAAGCTAAGATGTTTAAAAGATACCCAGAATTTTATTATGACAATGATTGTTGTGTATTTATTAGACAGTTACCCCACCTCGTTTTTTAATGAAGTCAAATCCATTTGTTTTTTTATGATACCATTGTAAGTCAGAAAGGTTCATTTGAAGAAGCACTGTGTGTAAATGACTCCCTATAAGAATAGTTTTCCCTATCAAACCTAACCTGTTAGATCTACCAAGTTATGTGGGGTACACACTACAGGTTTTTTTTGTTCAACCCAGCCGGCTGAACAAAAAAAAAAAAAAAAAACGTACAGATTGCCATACTAACAAATAAGCAATGTTAGTGCAACAATCTCCTTCTCTGAGCTATTGTATTCTAACAGCGGGACTGCCCTCCCCCCACACCAGAACACACTCATCAGCGCTGGCAGGCATTGACTGCGAGCGCTAATCTGATGTTGGTTTTCCAGCATGCCCGTTCCACAGAAGCTGGTTTTTATGTAGAGCTGCACCAAATTTTGCACGCTTCAGTTTTAGTAAATAACCACCATCCTTATTAGATGTATGATTTAAAGGTATCAAATTCTATATCAGTGGTGTGCCTAGCAAATTTGGCTCCTTCAACAAATTGTGAGTGTGGTCAAACTGCATCACCAGTGAGAGGGACTTACGCCTAGTACACACCACTGGCAGCTCAGGTCACAGATACTGTACTAACAATCCAATGTTAGTACAGTGATCTCCCCTGCTGTGGTATTGTGTTCTGACAGGGGGACGCTCCCCCCCATGCTCCCCCCACCTCCCGTCAGAACACCCTGGTCAGTGCTCTCAGTCATTCGCTGAGAGCACTGATCAGGAGCTGGTCGGCAGACCTTTTTTGGTTATGAGCCTTAAACAGAGGCTTTTGTCGGACTGGCTGCCATACACACGGGCCAAATGTCTGACAGGTTCTATTGAACCGTGTGTGAACCAGGCTTCAAAGGGGCATATGCTTTAATGATTCATCCACCCCTCCCCGTCCAGAGATTCTCCACCCCCCCCCCCCATTTGAGTCCAGGGATTCTCCACACCCCCCTCCTAGTCCAGGGATTATTCACACCACCTTTCTTAGTTCAGGGATTCTCTATACCGCCCCCTCTCCTAGTCTAGTCCAGGCTTGTTGACACACACTCCCCTCTCCAAGTCCAGGAATTATCCCCCACACCCAGTCTAGTCTAAGGATTCTCCACACACCCACCCACTCCTAGTCCAGAGATTCTCGACCCCCCTCTCCTTCCTAGTTCAGGGATTCCCCCCCACACTCCTAGTCCACAGATTCTTCGCGCCCCCCATCTCTTTCCCAGTCCAGGGATTATCTACACCCCCTTTCCTAGACCAGGGATCACACCTCCCCTTTCCTGTCCAAGGATCCCCCCTCCCCAGTCAACGGATTCTCCACACACTCCCTCTCCTAGTTCAGAGATTCTCCACCCCCTTCTCCTAGTTCAGGGATTCTTCACCCCCTCCTCCTAGTCCAGGGATTCTGCACCCCCACCCACTCCTCCTAGTCAAGAGATTCTTCACCCCACCCCCTTCCCTTAGTCCAGGGTTTCTCCACACCACCCTTTCTTTCCACGTCCAGGGATTCTCCACCTCCTCCTAGACCAGGGATTCTCCACACACCCCTTTCCTAGTTCCGTGATTCTCCACACCCCTCTCCTAGTCTAAGGACCCTTCACACCTCCCCCTTCCCCTAGTTAAAGGTTTCTCCACACCACCCCATCTCTCCCAGTCCAGGGTTCCCCCCCCCCATTTTTCCATGGATTCTTCACACAACCCCGCCCCCCCCCCCAATTTCCATGTCCAGGACTTGCATGCAGGCTCTCCCTTTAAAGACTAATGTGTAGAGCTAGAAACCATCCCTGCCTCTGTTGGACAAGGTGACAGAGCCCTGCAGCACAATGAAGTTATTGCTGTTGCTCAATTATAATCTAGGCTACACATCTGGCTAAGAGACCATTCACTTTGACAAGAGATATTGAATCTGGGACATGTTATAAGTACATAAATGTTCTCATAATTTTATATTTATTTAAACTAACTTGCTACTCTGTATCTTCTGACTCTGAAACTATCAATATACTGTTGAAGGTACTGTATTTTGATATTTAACATAAAAAAAAACTGTTTGACATATTATTGACTTACATTGATGATCCCATGCATGGTCCACCGCAGTATGTGAGTTCTACAGAGAGTGAGCAGTTTCCATTTGTTAGGACTGTCTCGTTCTTACGAGCACTGCAATCTTCTACAGTTGTGATGTTTACCACTTAAAAAAAAAAAAAACATAAAAATCAAGTCAGGCCAAAATGGAAGTATATGCCATGTCATCTATTTTGCCATTGCACTGTTTTCTGCCCAAAGATGAATTTGTTCACTAGCAAAAACCAACTTTCAGGGTTATAGCAGAATTTTCAAAAGCCTAGATATATGCAGTGTGTTAGTTGCTTCCACGCCTGCATAAAGCCCAGTACACACGATCAGATTATCGAACGATCTGTCATCTGTTTTTTGTGGCATGCTAGTCTGATGTGGAAAGTGAAGAGGTTATTTTCATATGAATTATCCCGTACGACAGAATTCTACTTCAGAAGTGATGTCATGTGTTAGATTGCTTTGTATGTGTTCTTTCGTCTCTGAGCATGCCTAGTCTTGCTCTTAAGATTTTTTTCCGTCGAAATCTGTACTAATGAGACGAAAATCGGACGTTGTATTACAGACGACAAAAATGTTATAGCCTTGTTATTTTGTTAGCCGAAAAGTCGGAGTTGGCTGTCGAAAGCACCATACTAACAATCCGAAAATTGGCAGATCGGTCGTCGGACGAATTTTCCCTACAGATTTTCTAATCGTGTGTACGGGCCTTTAGCCTGCCTCTTTTGTGCAGGTTTCTGTCCTTTCAGACCACAAACATTTATTTCAAGCATATATTATAAAGCAACTATTGCTTCCAGGAAAGATGAGGATATTGGACTTTCATAGGTATGTACCCTATAGAGGTGTGAATGGGACAGGATGTGCAACCAGAGTGTGCCTTTTATGACATGCTTAACCACTTTACGTCCGCTCACAGTAATACTACTGCGGCAGAGTGGCTCTTATCGTCTGACGACGTAGTATTAACGTCGTCAGACACTCCCCCTTCTGGGCGGCGCTTGCGCGCCGCCGGAGGCTCGCTCCCGCTGTTTTCATTCACAGCGGGAGTCGGGCCAGGGGAGGAGCAGTGGCGATCGCCGCTGCTCTGCCCCGATCGCCGGGGATCTAGTGTGGAGATCCGCCCACCTGTGCAAACACAAGCGGACGGATCTCCATAGTGACAGGGAGTGACAGATCGGTCTGTTCAGCATAGCTGGACATCCGATCTGTCCATGACTCACTCAGTCACCTCCCCCCCTACACGTCAGTAAGCACCAGGCATACATTAACCCCTCCCGCTCCAATAAAATTAACCCCTTCCCTGCCAGTGTCATTTTTACAGTAACAGTGCATATATATAGCACTGATTACTGCAGTAATGTCACTGGTACCCCCAAAAGTGTCAAAAATGTCAGTCAAGGGTCCGATCTGTCCGCCGCAATGTCGCAGTCCCACAAAAAAAATCGCAGATCGCCGCCATTACGCGTTAAAAAAAAAAAACACCAAAAATGACAGAAATCTTTCCCTTTGTTAGTAAACGCAATAACTTTTGCGCAAACCAATCAAAATACGCTTATTGCGATTTTTTTTACCAAACATAGGTAGCAGAAAACAAATTGGCCAAAAATTTTTTAAAAAATTGGTTTTTACATCTTTTTTGGGGGGAATTTCATATAAAAAAATGTTAAAAATATTGTTATTTTTTCAAAATAAACGCTATTTTTGTTTATAGCGCAAAAAGTAAAAATCGCACAGGTGATCAAATACCACCAAAAGAAAGCTCTGTTTGTGGGAAAAAAAGGACGTAAATTTCGTTTGGGTACGGCGTTGCACGACCGCGCAATTGTCAGTTGAAGTTGCACAGCGCCGAATCGCAAAAAGTGGCCTGGACGGAAGACAGCAAAATCCTCCGGTGGTAAAGTGGTTAAAGTATGCTTTAACGTGTAACTTATATGTTCAGAGAAGGAAGAGCAATCTCTTGAATGGATGACAAAAAAACAGGATCAGGGTTTTTTTACCCATTCCAAAAATGAAATATAATTTCAGCTTTAAACATACTTTAAAGTATACCCAAAGCCATTTCCATTTTGGAAAACAGTAGAGAATAGTTAAAATGTATATGATTTGTGAGGTTTTTTTTCTTTCTACATAGACACATCAGGAAGTAAGGCAATCTCTCAAACGTGAAGCAAATCTTCTCTTAGAAAGTTGTCACCTAAACAATTGTCCCAAACAGATGATTTCCGCTGTATTCCTCTTTTGAAAAAGAATTTCCCTCATTTTCAGTCCCAGTGGCAATGATCACCAGGACCAATAGAGAGTGAATTATCCCAGAAGATAAAAAAGGTTTTACCTATAGATATACTTTAGACCAGAACTAAATGCAAAACTTGTTTTCACTTAGGATTGAGTAAGGGAGGGTAATAACTCCTGCCAGTTTTCTTTGCAATGTGTGTCCGATTGGAGAGATTTCTCTTCACTTCTCATCCCATAACCAAAACAGGAAGTAAGAGAAAATCTCTTGAATGTGAGAGAATCTCTGGTTGTCACTTGGTTTACCAGAACAAATGGCCCCATTGGAGAATTATTGCTGTTCTGGTGACAACCCAAAATCTGGAGTTTTCTTTAATCTTTCCCTCAGTGATAACAGTAAACAGGAAAAATAGAGAAGGTGAATGTCCCTTACACAGACAGCTGTTCTAATTCCTTCTCCACTCTATCCAAATTTGAAAAACAAGTTTTGCCTTTAGATATACTTTGCGTACAAACATACGTTTTTATAGTGGAAAAACATATTTGTGATAATAAAAAAAAAAACAATTAATTATATACTGTAAAATATACGGTGTACTGCATATTACATTTGATACAGTATATATGTAGTAAAGTGCAACCATAAGGATTTGTGATCACAAAAGGCTGCACAACTGGCCTAGGAGTCAAATTATGAATTTTGGTCTTGGTAAATAAGCTGTTATGGGGGATTGTTATTCTTGTTAACCAGATTTACCGTGTTGTGAGCTTAAAATGCAATTTGATTTATTGCTTTTATCAACGGTATGTATACACCTACAGGCAATAATACTATTTTTGCACCACTTTTAATAAACAGTTCTGTTAATATCCTTACCCTTCTTAGGAGTACAAGTCTGACAGCATCCCTCTGCATCGTATGTAACAGTTCCCTGCAAGACACAGTGTATATGTTTGTTACTCATTGTTCACTGTTTTCACATAGTTTCAAAAATTTTGAGGGACTGTGCCTCTATTTGAAAGCGGATTCCTCTGTCTGTTTTTCCTCAATTGTTTCTTTTTTTTTGGCTTGATGTCTAGATTGCTTAAAAATATATTATTTAAATACAAAAATCTTATACTATATCAAACTTTTTATTCATCCTCTAAATTAAGGCTTTTTTATTTATTTTGGAAACACACTATAAAGGAAAAGTGACAGGCAACACTAAGCAGGAGAGCACAGCATGGTCAGTTCTCTAGGTATGCTGGGAACTCAGCGTGCTCTCCTCCAATGATCAGACTTCTCCATACATCCCCCCGCCCACACTGCACAGCCATTCACTGCTGCTTCTCTTCCCCCAGCTCTTATGGAGCTGAGAACAGAGGGAATGTGATCATTTAAATAAAAAAAAAAAAAAAGGGTATTTATAATTTTTTTTTTATATATCTATACAAAAATGTCTTGCCTTTCGTTTCTATTTTAATAGGTTGTTCTACAAGGTGATCGTTTACAATCACTTTAATATACCTCTATTTCTTCTTGAGGTGGCTTGACACCATACCACAGTAATTGGCAAGTCAAATTGTTTGAAAGAGGGAGGCCTTCTTGTAGATAGTGACCCTTTATCTGATACTCCTATATTTTAGGGACAGGCTAAAAAAAGATTAGCACTACTGGCGTATCTTTCTACCTTTTACTCTCCTACAGAATTAAAATGCTTTCCATCCTATACATATACAGATACACTCGTTTTCTTTTTTTTATTGTCATGATTTACTTTGTCTCTCTTATTGCCAGTTGTTGGTGCATGACCATGTGCACCCCCATTTCTTTTTTCAGTAAATTTACTTGCCAGTTTAAAAAGGTTGTAAACCCCCGGGATTTTAGACGCCCCCTGCAACATCCAAAACGCATGGATGTCAAAGAAATTGTTCTAAAGTCACCATTATCACAAGTGTCACACCTTTACTTTCCTTCACCTAATCACTGTTGGGTCTCTTACACAACAAAGCACAATATAATTGTATAAAGTTGCAAATAAACATTTTATGGAAAATCTGGAAAATTGCATAATCGCATACATTGCTTTTTTCTTAAACTTGCCTCAAAGTCCCACCCCCTACTGGCCTAAGGAACCAAATATCTATGGATTATAAACCAGGGATGTTGGCACACTAAAACCAAGCGATATATACTATATATCAAAACCAAGAGTATACTAGAGTCCAAAACCAAAAAACCCCCAAGCCTCATTATAGGCTTACCTGTAGGTAGAAGTGGTGTAACAAAGTTTACAACCACTTTAAGAGAGTTTGTACACTATAGTAGGCAATTTGTTTAGTAGTATTCTGCTGCCAAGTAGTTTTACATAGCAAGATGTATTACCAACAATGTCTCACGCTTTTGGAAACTTAGATTTAGAAAAATAAAAAATGTAAAGGTTTGTGTTCCTTTGAAGCAGCTTCTTTACAATAATGTATTAGACAATGACTTATCAAGCTGATACAGTTACCACATGCATAGGTCTAAAAAAAGGAATCTATCTGGCATGTGAAGTGGAAACAACATTTGGCTGAACTTTAGTGAAGCTGAATGACCTGCACAAGGCCTTGTTCCGATGCACACATACATAAACTTGTGACAGGTTAGCATTTCTACAGTGTCTAAAGGATGTTCGTATTTTAGCGAATGTATACAATATCTTTATATACTTACTCCAGCCAAAACATTTTTAGTTTTAGATAGGTGGGGAGTGTGAAATTCCTATGTGATTTTACTGCAGTCTATAGACCCTTTGGGCTCTTTCCTTTCTCTTCCTCCAGTTATAGACGTTTTAAACCTCCTACTCTACCAAAACATGTGTCTGTATCACCATTGGATGGATTATTTGTATTTCACATCCTAGTAACTACACAGGAAGAGAGGGGAAAACCTTCACTTTGGGGTTCAGTAAGGAAAAAAGGTGGTTGACATTTTAACCCTTCTCTGATCCAAATGGACAGAATAAAGAAATTACAAAAAAGTTTTTTACTTAAGGTTTAAAGTTTTTTTGTTTTAAATAAATTAACTCTGTAGTTATAGTCAAAAGTACTAAACACTCTGTAGATATTGTTGTAAGGGACCTAAATGTGCTTGCTGATACTCTCAAGTACCAAGACCTAAATGCAAATCTTGACAAGCTACAGTGTTAGGGAGCTTGAGTCCACCTTATCCCACTTCTGTGCCTCATTATCGGCCCATGACCATAATGACTAGCCTCACTAACCAAGAGTGAGTCACAGGAGGCAGGGTGGGGCTGAGCTTCCTACAGGAGTTGGAAAACAATAGCATGATAGCACATCTCAGATTTTTGTTCTCCTTAGGTACTCTGCAATGTATATAAGATGAAATGAAGATACTTTAAAGCTGTTCTAAGAAAAAAAAAATGAAAATAGGTAGTAGATACTGTACCGGTTCACAAGTGCTTAGGTCTAATTTCTGACAGACTTTCTGTATTTTAGTCAGGACTGGGACTCCATTTTCTTCATTGCATTCATAGTAGATACAGCTGTTGTTTGGCACATGAAATATTTTTCCAATCTGTGAAAGGAATACAAATTTAAAATGGTTAGTTTTTTTCCCTAATATTTTCGTGAGATTGCTATTTTTCGTTTTTTCTTTGCCTGTGGCATTTACATATTAAATTGTGTGTACTTTTGTTACAATCAGCTTAACTAGAATAATGTTTCAAATATGGGAAGTTTCAGGTTAAATTTAAAGGGAACTTTTGCCAGCTATGCTTCTGTAATGTAGATATAGGCTATCTACCTACAAATTAAAGTTACTTAGGTGATTAGTTATGTTCCATAGGTAATTTTTTAAATGATTTGGTATATGGTGAGAGGTCCTAATAGGGTTTTTTTTTTTTATTTAGACATTAACATAGTTAAGCAAGTAGTGGTGACATTTCTACAAGCTAAATACGTACTGGAATGTTGACAGTAGTTGTGCCAGTTGAGTCAGTGGTTGAGGTGATACTTGATTCATTAGTTGATCCACTTGATGACCCACTTGTAGAACCACTTGTTGATCCACTGGTTGATCCACTTGATGAACCGCTACTTGATCCACTTGATGAACCACTACTTGATCCACTTGATGAACCACTACTTGATCCACTTGATGAACCACTGGTTGATCCATTTGATGAATCACTAGGTGATCCATTGCTTGAACCACTTGATGAACCACTAGTTGATCCACTTGATGAACCACTAGATGTACCACTTGTTGAATTATTTGTTGTGCCACTCGTTGAGCTACTGGATGTGCCACTGGTTGAGCCACTAGATGTTCCATTTGTTGAACCACTAGAGCCAGATGTTCCACTTGTTGAGTCACCAGATGTGCCACTTGTTGATCCACTAGATGTTCCATTTGTTGAACCACTAGAGCCAGATGTTCCACTTGTTGAGCCACCAGATGTGCCACTAGTTGATCCACTAGATGTGGAATTTTTTGAGCCACTGGAAGTACCACTTGTTGATCCACTAGATGTGCCACTTCCTGAGCCACTGGATGTGCCACTTCCTGAGCCACTGGATGTGCCACTTGTTGAGCCACTAGATGTGCCACTTCCTGAGCCACTAGATGTGCCACTTCCTGAGCCACTGGATGTGCCACTTGTTGAGCCACTAGATGTTCCACCTGAGCTAGTTGTGCTAGTAGTTATTGTCATAGTACACTGCAAAGGTACACATTTTCCACAGCACTCTCCAGCTTTTTGTTTATACATATACCCCTAAAAAGAAAACACAGTTTAATGATGATAGAACAGTTTATGTGTAATATAATTGGCACAATGACCTTAATACAATTTGTTATTATTTTATTTATCAGTCTCGTGTAAAATAATATGGATGAGAAAAATTGTGAAGTACAGTGCTCATTTATGCAAGTTAATGCTTGTGGCTCACCAAAGAAGAAAGCTGGTCAAAACATTTTTCTTTTTAGTGGGGGCAAAGAGATTTAATTTTTGTCTGTACCTCTGTTAGAGAGTGTAAACCATGTTCCTGCCCTTTACTGGGATAGAAAAGGATAGAAAATCCAGAATTTCTTAGTTGCCATTAAAACAGAAGGTAAGTAGAAGTCTCCAACTTAGGACGTCTGTTCCAGTGACAGCTGAAAAAAGGTAGGCCCTATATCTAGTTTGTCCTGGACATAAATGACCACTGAAAGATGTAGGCAAAGGACTGTGATTTGACCCCTTCTTTCAGTGGATAGTTGGTCTCAGTAAAGTGTGTGCTTTAAAAAATTCAATGGTATTATACCACTCCTAAAACTCTCTACATATTTTCCAGTATATTAGTATGAAGCATGTGATACACATTGCAGATACAAAACATGTGCATGCATTGATCTGGGAAGTATGATAGAGAGGTTCCAGGTATGGCCTGTAAACATTAGTGTCCTTTTAAAATGAGTGAAATCACAAAACATAATAGAGAGTGCACAGGCCTAGTACATTATCCTCAACAATAATATTTAATTTATAAAAAGAAGTAAGTATTATACTAAAAAAACAAGAAATTCAGTAGGCTGATGTGTTTCGAGGACAAGCCTCTTCCTCAGCTGTTGGCTCTGAAGAAAATACAGCAAATCCTCAAAATGTGTCAGCCTGCTGAACTTCTGGTATTCGATCCGTTATGAGATATGCAGTATTATGGACCTAAAGCTGTTGTTTTTAACCTCTTCCCGTCCCCGCTATAGCCAAAAGACGGCTACAGCGTGGACCTTAATTGCCGGGAGGGCGTTCATGTACATCCTCCTGTGCATGAGCTCCCTGCGCGCTCCCTGCACCACATACCAGTGCCACCTACCAGTGCCAACCAGTGCCACCTATCACTGCTAATCAGTGCCCCATCATGAGTGCTGCCCATCAGTGCCACCTATCAGTGCCCATCAGTGCCACCTACCAGTGCCCTTCAGTGCCGCCCATCAGTGCCCATTTGTTCCACTCACCAGTGCCCACCAGTGTCACCTTATCAGTTCGGCTTTATCAGTGCCGCCTTATTAGTGCCCATCAGTGCTGCCTTATCAGTGCCCATCAGTGCTGCCTATCAGTGCCCATCAGTGCAGCCTATCAGTGCCCATCAGTGCAGCCTACCAATGCCTATCAGTGCACATCAGTGCCGCCTCATCAGCGCACATCAATAAAGGAGAAAAATTACCTGTTTTCAAAATTTTATAACAAACTATATATTTATATTTTTTGTTTGTTCAGCAAAAAACCCCAGTAGTGAGTAAATACCACCAAAAGAAAGCTCTATTTGTTTAAAAAAAATGATAAAAATGTAATTTGGGTACAGTGTTGAATGACCGCGCAATTTACATTCAAAGTGCAACAGCGCTGAAAGATGAGAATTGGCCTGGGCAGGAGGGGGGGTTTAAGTGCCCAGTAGGCAAGTACGGTAGTTAAATGAAAAGCTCTGACGCATTAGTCAATTTGTGAGTATCATACCTTCCTTTTTTATAAATGAAAGAATATTGATGAGAACAATGCACTAGGCCTGTGTGCCCTCTGTTTTGTTTTGTGATTTCAGTGACTTTAGACTTCCCCAGCCTTATGAGGGCCACCACCATTTTGGGCTCATTTTCATACGGAGGTAATTTTGTGTTTGTCTTTTAAAATTTGTGTATTTAAACTGCTTAGCTTTGACAGAAAAGCATGTACTTAGTCTCCAAATGAAGTCTAAAATGACAGCGTCTTTCCACATATTTACTAATAAGAAAATTCAAGAAAGTTCCACGAAGTAACAGTTAATCTAGTACATTATGAAGATACTTACAGCTTGGCAAGTTGTCTGGCACTTTATTGGTTGGCATTCAATTGCATAAAACTCAGAGTTGCGGTCCATGCTGTAGGAACATTTACATGTTTGGCAGGAGCCCTGTGGTTGGGGAATTTCTGATCCACGCTAAACAACAAAAAACATTGATTAAGGAATTGTTTTCTGTATAGGCAAGCATACCAGTTACTTCATTACTATTACTTGATATCACTGTGTTGGCAAAGCCATAATTAGGGCTGGGATTAGTAGACAATAAAAACCTGTTGAATGTGTTTTAGTGTATATTTAACTTACTGAAATATTATGTTTAGGACTAAAGCCTAGTACACACTATGTCGGAGCCGCTGTACTAAAGATCCAAAGTCAGTACAGCAGCCTCCCCCACTGAGCTGTTGTGTTCTGACAGAGGAACAACCATCACACCAGAATACTCTGATCAGCACTCTCCGCCATTGGCTGAGAGCGCTGATCAGGAGTCGGTCAGCTGCTGGTTTTCCAGCATGCTCTAGTGACAGAAGCTGGCCAAACGGTCAGCTTCTGTCAGACAGAGTGCCATACACATGGGCCGAATGCCGGCTCGGTTTTTATTGAACTCCAGACATTTGACCCATGTGTATGGGGCTTAGAAAATAACATTTTCGAAATATTTATCCAGTTTTTAAGTCAGTCAGATAAATAACGATCAGATTATCATACGATTGCTTCCAAAGCGGTATTTTTCATCCGATTTTAAGATCGTGTGTACGGGCCATTAGACAGCTGACATTGTGCTTATTGGAAGGTTAACTTTCTCTCTTGTTCTTATGATTATAATTTCCCATCACGTTCAGTCTCGGTGACTAAAGTTCACCGGAACAAAAAAAAAGGAGATGAATCTTTCCAGTGGGGACACAAGCAGCAATCTTTCCACTTTATAAAAAAAAAAAAAACTATGGACTGTACATACAGTTAGTATTCCTTGAAAGCACCTGTCTGCATGGGTGAACAGACATATTTTGACATATCAAAGCTAAAATATGTTGCAATGCAGGAATAACCTACACCTATGAAGCTGATCATCATAACCTGATCTGTATGTATCATGCTGTCATAGCACACTAACTATTTAGTATGTCTGTATTAGAATTAAGTGCATTTTTGAGCTTGGCCTCAAGAGGGAGACATAAAAAAATTTAACTTGTCATGATACTGTAATTATAATAGGAAGTTTACCAAATTTTTGGGATTTATTTTTCAGTTGTCATGCAGCATTAAAGTGGTTCTAAAGTGTTAAGGTTTTTCACCCTAATGCATTCTATGCATTAAGGTGAAAAGCCTTCTGTGCTGCAAAATCTCCCCTTCCCCGTGTTCCCCTTATAGTTACCTGAGCCCAATCCAGCCATGTGAACGAGAGCAGCGGCTTTTCCCACTGTCTCCTTTCTCCCTGGGCAGACTGATAGCAGCAGGAGCCATTGGCTTCTGCTTTTGTCAATCAAATGCTGTGCCGTGCGAGCTGGGGGCAGGGCCAAGCTGTCCGCTCTGTGTCAATGGACACAGACAGGGTAGCTTAGGAGCGAGCATGCACAGGTGCCCCCATGGAAGGTAGCTTTCCATGGGGGCACTGGGCGACGGGAGGAGCCTGGAGCACCGGTGTGGGACCCCAGAAGAAGAGAATCGGGGCTGCTGTGTGCAATACCACTGCACAGAGCAGGTAAGTATAACATGTTTGTTATTTTTAAAAAAGAAAGCTTTAATGTTGCTTTAAAAGAAGTATATACACTGCCTATGATATATTTTAGTGTAACTTTATATTTATTACTGTATCTTTGCTTTTATTCAGACTGAAAACTGTATAACACATTTAATGACGATGTGATGGGCTTTCACTGTTCTTCTCCTCCCCCTCCACTCCCTGTTAACCCCCCACCCCCCATCTCTTCCCTTTTTTTTCTCTTCTCTTTCTTTCTCCTTCCCCTCCTCTCTATCTCTTTTTTCTTTTTCCTCATCTCCCGTTGTTGTGTCTCTGTCTCGCCGTCCCTACCCCAGCGTCCTACCCTTATGCCTCTCCCTCACCTCCTGTAGTATTGTAGTACCATGCTAATAGGAACCGCCAGTTAACCATCTGCCCTTATCTTTGTACCAGTCCTCCCCAGCTTACTTATCGGCATAACCCCCCCTCCCCGATCATTGTGTCCCTAGGTTGGTCCTCTTTCAACCTCCTCGGGGGCATGCTCGGGGGTCTTGGGCACAGTGTGCTCCCTCTAGGGGTGCCTGACCCCCTGATCATGTGCCTGGGGACCCCCCTAATTTCAATTGCAGGGTCCACCTTTCGACCGTGATCCGGCCAAGGGGTTCTGAGGTATCATTTTTCTATGGGGAGTACTAACACCTTCAGTTCTGACACTTATTGGTACTTGAGCGCTGCTCACCATGCACAAGTTGCCCTATCCCTGGACCCTGGGGCTTTTTTTTTTTTTTTGCTGTTCGCTTTTGTGTTCCCCCCAATTGAACATCACTTGTTTACTAGTCATGAGTTACATATCACTCGGTACTTGTTAGTGTCCTAACTAACTAATGTTGTTTGTTGAAACTTGATCTTGAGTTTTTATGCACTCTTTGTAACCTTACCTGTATGTTTATAAAAGTTTTCAATAAAATGTTTATTAAAAAAAAAAAAAACACATTTAATGACATGTACTGATATAATTATAAAACACTATAGTATCTTATAAACAGGAGAATAAAGACTACTATCTTACCTGGTAGACAACATTTTGGACCACGCACACAGTTTCAGGAACTGTTGTAAGAAAAAGAAAATACACATCAAATAGCTTTTTTGTTTTCTGATTTTCAGTCAGTTGTTTTTGCACAGGAAATACCTGAGAGAGCTAATAGATTATAAATTTGAATTGCAGTGAAAGGGAAATTAATGTTAGGGGGTTCTCAGATCATCACATTACCAGACAGCTATATGGCAAAGCCTCACTGGGTCCAAGCGCTGGCTCTGCCTCACCATGCTCTGTAGGAGACTGAGACACAAAGGGGATGATTTACTAAAACTGGAGAGTGCAAATCGAATGCAGCTCTGCATAGCAGCCAAGGAGCTTCTAACTTCAGCATGTTTAATTAAAGCAGAGTTCCACCCATTTTAATAAATTAGATGTACGTAATCACCTTTAAAAATGCTTTTACCAATGTAAATTTTTTTTTTTGCAAGGAAATACCTTTTTTCTTCTTTATTCATTCGCACTTCCGGGTCCGCACTTTGGTGTAATAATGCGAGATTTCGTCACTAGGCGATTCGCAAGGTATGCTGGGATACATGACGCCGCTATCCTAAGAGTCATTGTGAATCACCGAGTGATGTAATCGACTATAGGCGGCCGGACCCGGAAGTGCGGATGAATAAGGAAGAAATAAAGGAATTTCCTTGCAAAAAAAAAAAAAAATAGTTTACATTGGTAAAAGCATTTTTAAAGGGGATTATGTACATCTAAACTTATTAAAATGGGTAGAACTCCGCTTTAAGCTTTGACAGAAAAAACCTGCAAGCTGATTGGTTTCTATGCAGAGCTACACCAGATTTTGCACTCTCCAGTTTTAGTAAATCAACCCCATAGTTCATCCATCGGTGATCACAATGGATACAGTGTTACTATGGTAACACTGTATTGCTCTGCTCACAGTGTGTGAAAAAAAAATGTACAAAATAAATAAATAAAAAAAGCAATAAAAAAGAAATAGAAGAAAAAAGTAAGTACATTTTTTTTGTTGCATACTGTCACCAGTCAGTGTCCCTGGTCATCGCCATACCAGTTATTTGATGACACATTCATTTTCCAAAGAATTGTGACAAAAAATTACAACTTCAAAAAACTCATCATGCCTCTTAGTAAACACCGTGGACTGTCTAATTTTCAGAAAAGGGGTAATTTGGGGGGAATATTTGTACTGTCTGGGCATTTTCAGTCCTCAAAAAAATGATATAGAATATCTGGATTGAACGATTTTTAGATATATACCATAGTTTGTGGACTCTATAACTTTCCTACAAGCTAAATAATATACACTGATTTGGAGTATGTTCACCAAAGAAATGTAGCAGAATACAGCTTGGCCTAAATTATTGATTAAAGATTTTTTTTTTTTTTGCAAAATTTTATTATAGAAACAAAGAAAAACGCTTTTTTATTTTCGAAATGTTCAGTCTTTTTTAGTTTAGTCAGCAAAAAAAAAACCCAGTGGTGATTAAATACCACCAAAAAAAGCTCTATTTGTGTGGAAAAAAAGATAAACATTTCATATGGATACAGTTTTGCATGGCCGTGCAATTGTCATTCAAACTGTGACAGCTGAAAATTGGTCTGGGCAGGAAGTGGGTGAAAGTGCCCAGTAATGAAGTGGTTAATGTAGGATGACCTATAAATTATCTATTTAATGTAAGGTAACTTATATATAATGTATTGGACTTACCACATGTAATATTGGGGCAGCATGCATCTGGTGGAATAAAAGTAGCCACTTTGTAGCCTACAGCACATATTGGCATCTGGCATTCACACACTCCACATGCTGTAAAATGACACAAAACATTCATTGTCACAATAAAGTTTGATTTAAAGTTTATCTAAAGCTCACATTTTATCTTTTAGTTGTGGAGAAAGAGAAGGGAAGGGTTATAACCCATATGACCCATTTTTCTGTATGTGTCCCATTTGATAGACTTCCCTTCGCTTATGGTCCTTCACATACAACAATTAAAGGGAATCTCTCCAAAGTGAGGTGATATCCCCTTCCTAGACAGTTGTCGCCCTAAATTTTTTTTTTTTTTTTCCCATTGGAAAAAGTCCCCTCTCTGCCTGTTCCATTTATAACATCAACATTGTGGGGTCTAATTACATTTTTTCCAGTGTCATTGGTCATTAGGAAGGATAGAGAGTGAATCTCCCCACCAGGGACATGGAGGCAGCAATTAAAAAACAGAAATGGACTAAGGACCTGTGTTGACAGACTTATTTTCCTTTAGAGGTTTGCATTACCATACATGTCTATGAGAATGCAAATAACGATGAATAGCTCTCAGAATTATCTAAAACTGATGTCAAAATGATGCCTTCAACCCATACTTATAGCTCATCAACAGCTGCTGCTTTACTATCATTATACCATATATACTGCACCAAACACTCAGTAGGCATTTGATAGTCAATAAAGCCGGTGTTATTAAAAGCACATAATATAAGGGCCATCCAATTAATACTGTACAAAGTTCAGTTGGTTTCAAAGTATAAGCACATTAATTTCAACTGTGTATGAACATTTTCCAAAGTTGAACAATTAAAATAAAGGCTAAGTTTAGACGTGTGTTTAATATGTCACTTTTCAATGCATTTGACAAGCAGTAAAAAAAAAGTTGACCCCTCCTGGTCAAAAGCTTTAACCCGGTAAATGCCACACCAATGGGCTGCAACTGTATGCATTGCACTTGGTTGAGGGGCATTTGCGGAATTGACCCCATTGAAGCTGAACCATTCAAGGCGGTACTACCTGCCAAACCCAACTTCTGTCCAGGGCCTTTGCAGCGTAAAGTGAAGTTCTGCTGACTTCCATCATCCCACTATGTGCAAGCAAGAATGTTTTTTTTTATGTTTTTTGGAAGTGACTGGGTATTCTTTGCAAAGTGAAGCTTCACCACATTCACTAAGCTCTGGAGAAAATTTCCTTGCAGGGTGCAAATGCAATTTCCAAGTAAACAGTGTATATGCCTTTAGTAAACCCACTCCAAAGTGTTCACCAAATAAGAGGAATGCTGTATACAGACTAATCATAACAATTGTTTTGCTTGTCATAGCTCTATATAGGAGTTATGTATGTTGTGTGTTTTATTTTTCATTGTAGTGTATGTTGTATTGTGCTGTACTGCATGTTGAATGTAGTTGTATGATAGGTATTGCAGCAGCTAGACACTAGAATATTTTGTTGTATTATTTCAATTTACATGAAAACATTTGCGTTTGATATTAGTATTAATCGCACCATCTGGAATTTTAATAGAGAAACCCTACTTTCCTAAAGACTATTGCGCATATTTTTTAAATATTCTTTGGATTGAATTTGATTGGATTGGATTTGTTCACTGTTCTTTATTAATTTTTCTAATTGTAATTAGTGAATCATTTGTGGTCAATGAGAATTTTGCTTGTTATAGCCCCTATAATTAAGGATGTTGTTTGTAAGTCGTATGTTTGTAACCTGGGGACCACCTGTGCATATATATATATATATATATATATATATATATATAGGCATTGTCAGTAACTGCTTACATTTACTGGAAATATGGAAACTAGAGACATATATTGCAAATGCATTGAATGAACACAGCTTCACTGTATTTTATTTTCTAAATAATTATTGCCAAATTCAGTAAGTCAATTCTATTGAGTAAACTTACTTGTTGTACTGGAAACAGATGTAGACGTTGGTGGAGATGTAGTGGATCCAGTTGTTGAAGGTGTCTTAGTAGTGATTTCAGTTGTTGATGATGATGTAGGTAATGTAGATGGAGTTGTTGATGGTGGAGTTGAGATGGTTGCAGTTGTTGTTGGTACAGTTGTAGATGGAGTAGTCAGAGTGGTTTCAGTTATTGTGCTTGATGAGGTAGTGGATGTAGTGGTGGATGTTGTTGTTGTTGTTGTGGGACTAACAGTTATAGGAGTTGTACAAGGCCCTACACTTCTCTCAATTGCACATTTATCACTGCAAATGGCAGAGTATTGGCAGCCATTAGCATCTGCTGTGTTGTAGATTATTTCACCTGAAATATAGAGTTAAAGCCAAGCTGAAGTGTATAACAAAGCAATATCCTTGAAACATTTCATAAGTAGATATGTTTTTTGTTTTCACTTTCCTAATTGTATATTTTGCTTATTGAGATATATATATATATATATATATATATATATATATTTTTTTTTTTTTGTTAGTGCAGGGTTTCTTGTAAACCAAGAACAGCCTGTAAGAGAATGAGATCTATACTTACCTTTTCGGTCAGCCTGTGTCTTCATATGATGAGGCTTTGCAGATCCCCAGCCGCTATGAGCAATGAACACTTCCAGGTGTTCCTACCTGCTCCCACTGCCGCATCATATGGTTCTTCCCAAAGGCTTGTACATCCTTTAAATAGATAGAGAGGAACTTCTAAGTGCAGTAACACCAGTATTTATTAAACTAATGTGGTTAAAAACACTCACAGAAAGGTAGTGTAAAACAAATTCATCATCCCACACTGACGTGGTGGTAGGTCTCCTGTGGCTCTCCTGGATCCTCACCAACAGACCAGTAGCAGATGGAAAGACATATGCCAGAAGCAAGATGGCTAACCAACTTTCAGGACCAGCTGGGAGCACATGCACTGGAAGTGACATCAGAAGGTGTTGGTTACATGTTTCGGAGCATGTGCAGAAGCTGCTGGTTGGCTAGTGAGGATCCAGGAGAGCAGTGACAGGAGACCTACTGCCACTACGCGTTGGGATGATGAGCTTGTTTTACACTACTTCTGTGAGTGTTTTTAACCGTATTTGTTTAATAAATACTGGTGTTACTACACTTAGAAGCACCTCTCTTTCTATTGATATTTCTCTAGAGTTTGCTTCTACCTCTTTGATTGCAGCTCAAGTTCCCTTTCTGCATCCTCCAGTTGTTCTTAGTCCCTTTGGATGGTAGCCCAGAAAACCAGGAAATTCAGAGCTTCCATTCATACAGAAGCGCACTATATACCTCCACCTTTGTCGTACATCCTTTAGTGACATATAAGCTGACGAACAAAAAAAACAGTGCTGCAGGAGGAGTAGGGATACATACCCCTGGAACTTTCAGGTACCTGCAGTAGCTAGGGATCAGCAAAGCACTGGAGTTGGAAGGCACGCCAGAATGGTAAGTATAGATGTTCTCTTTCACAGGCTAGTCTTAGTTAATAAGTGAACCTGTGGTGACAGGATCACTTTAAAGTAAACACGAGTAATGCTAGATACAATGAAATATTAATGATTATAATAATATTCATAATTAATTATTTTTGTGAATATTTCTCAACACGTTGTTTGTGTTTGTGTTACTGTGATTTCAGTTCACATACACTTTTTGTTTTAAACCTCCTGAAAATGAATGATGCAGTACAATCATGTGTGGGACTCACAGAAAACGATTGTGAGTAATGCAGTACAATCCTGTGTGGGGCACACAGGAAACTATTGGGAGTAATGCAGTACAATCCTGTGTGGGGCACACAGAAAACTATTGGGAGTAATGCAGTACAATCCTATGTGGGACTCACAGAAAACGATTGTGAGTAATGCAGTACAATCCTGTGTGGGGCACACAGGAAACTAATGCGAGTAATGCAGTACAATCCTGTGTGGGGCACACAGGAAACTATTGGGAGTAATGCAGTACAATCCTATGTGGGACTCACAGAAATCGATTGTGAGTAATGCAGTACAATCCTGTGTGGGGCACATAGGAAACTAATGCGAGTAATGCAGTACAATCCTATGTGGGACTCACAGAAAACGATTGTGAGTAATGCAGTACAATCCTGTGTGGGGCACACAGGAAACTATTGGGAGTAATGCAGTACAATACTGTGTGGGACACACAGGAAACTATTGCGAGTAATGCAGTACAATCCTGTGTGGGACACATAGGAAACTATTGGGAGTAATGCAGTACAATCCTGTGTGGGACACACAGAACACTATTGCGAGTAATGCAGTACAATCCTGTGTGGGACACACAGGAAACTATTGGGAGTAATGCAGTACAATCCTGTGTGGGACACACAGGAAACAATTGCGAGTAATGCAGTACAATCCTGTGTGGGACACACAGAACACTATTGCGAGTAATGCAGTACAATCCTGCGTGGGACACACAGGAAACTATTGGGAGTAATGCAGTACAATCCTGTGTGGGACACACAGGAAACTATTGGGAGTAATGCAGTACAATCCTGTGTGGGACACACAGGAAACGATTGGGAGTAATGCAGTACAATCCTGTGTGGGACACACAGGAAACTATTGTGATTAATGCAGTACAATCTTGTGTGGGACACACTGGAAACTATTGCGAGCAATGCAGTAAAGCATCTATCACTGTAGTGTGCTGTTGCTTTTCCTCCCCACAGCTTTTATGCAGCTGAGAACAGAGGGTATGAGATCACTTATAAAATAGGGGAAAAAGGTATTAATAATGTTTTTTATATCTATACACAAATGTTTTGCCTTTCATTTCCATTTTAAACTGAATGTTTTTTTTTAAAAGGTGATATCGTTTTCAATCGCTTTGACGAACTAGCAATACAATGGTAGTTAAAAAATGTAACATTAGCCCCTCTTAATCCTTTAACAATTGAGCATGACTTACCTGGTGAAAAGAGGTTATCATTTACTTTACAGAAACAGGCAGTAGTGGTTACTGTTGAATACAAAGTAGAAATTGTAGATGTTGTTGGTGATATGGTGGTTTCTGAAGTGTGAGGACTTGTAAATGTTGTTGATGAAACATGTGTAGATAGAGGGGTGCTACTTGTAGTTGGTGATGTTGAATAAGTTATTATTGTTGATGTGGGAGTTGGAGATGTGGTAGTTCCAGATGTTGAAGTCACAGTTATAGTGGATGAGGAGGTGACAGTAGCTGAATAAGTGGAAGACGTTGTTGATGAAGTTGTTACAGTGCTGATGGGCGTTGTCTCTGTAGAGATACTACTAGTAGTAGTAGATGTTGTTTCAGTAAGTGTTACAGTGGAGGGTGTTTCAGTATATGGGGTGGCTGTGCTGTGAGGGGTTTCAGTAACTGTTTTGGTTGTTGGAGTGCTAGAAGTGGTTGAGACAGTTGTTGTAGGGGTTGCTGTTTCAGTAACAGTTACTGTAGTAGAAGGTGGAGTTGTAGGAGTTGAAACAGTAGTGGTAGATGTTGTTTCAGAAAGTGTTACAGTGGGGGGTGTTTCACTATGTGGGGTGGTTGAGCTGGAAGTGGTTTCAGTAACTGTTTTGGTTGTTGGAGTGTTAGAAGTGGTTGAGACAGTTGCTGTAGTGGAAGATGGAGTTGTCGGAGTTGAAATAGTAGTGGTAGATGATGTTTCAGTAAGTGTTACAGTGGAGGGTGTTTTAGTATATGGGGTGGCTGTGCTGGAAGTGGTTTCAGTAACTGTTTTGGTTGTTGGACTGCTAGAAGTGGTTGAGACAGTTGTTGTAGGAGTTGATGTTTCAGTAACAGTTACTGTGGTAGAAGGTGGAGTAGGAGTAGTTGAAACAGTAGTGGTGGATGTTGTTTCAGTAAGTGTTACAGTGGGAGGTGTTTCAGTATATGGGGTGGCTGTGCTGGAAGTGGTTTCAGTAACTGTTTTGGTTGTTGGAGTGCTAGAAGTGGTTGAGACAGTTGTTGTAGGGGTTGCTGTTTCAGTAACAGTTACTGTAGTAGAAGGTGGAGTTGTAGGAGTTGAAACAGTAGTGGTAGATGTTGTTTCAGAAAGTGTTACAGTGGGGGGTGTTTCACTATGTGGGGTGGTTGAGCTGGAAGTGGTTTCAGTAACTGTTTTGGTTGTTGGAGTGTTAGAAGTGGTTGAGACAGTTGCTGTAGTGGAAGATGGAGTTGTCGGAGTTGAAATAGTAGTGGTAGATGATGTTTCAGTAAGTGTTACAGTGGAGGGTGTTTTAGTATATGGGGTGGCTGTGCTGGAAGTGGTTTCAGTAACTGTTTTGGTTGTTGGACTGCTAGAAGTGGTTGAGACAGTTGTTGTAGGAGTTGATGTTTCAGTAACAGTTACTGTAGTAGAAGGTGGAGTAGGAGTAGTTGAAACAGTAGTGGTGGATGTTGTTTCAGTAAGTGTTACAGTGGGAGGTGTTTCAGTATATGGGGTGGCTGTGCTGGAAGTGGTTTCAGTAACTGTTTTGGTTGTTGGAGTGCTAGAAGTAGTTGAGACAGTTGTTGTAGGGGTTGGTGTTACAGTAACAGTCACTGTAGTGGAAGGTGGAGTAGGAGTAGTAGTTGATAAAGTAGTGGTAGATGTTGTTTCAGTAAGTGTTACAGTGGGGGGTGTTTTACTATATGGGGTGGCTGTGCTGGAAGTGGTTTCAGTAACTGTTTTGGTTGTTGGAGTGCTAGAAGTGGTTGAAACAGTTGTTGTGGGAGTTGGTGTTTCAGTAACAGTCACTGTAGTGGAAGATGGAGTTGTAGGAGTTGAAACAGTAGTGGTAGATGTTGTTTCAGAAAGTGTTACAGTGGGGGGTGTTTCAGTATGTGGGGTGGTTGATCTGGAAGTGGTTTCAGTGACTGTTTGGGTTGTTGGAGTGGTAGAAGTGGTTGAGACAGTTGTTGTGGGAGTTGGTGTTTCAGTAACAGTCACTGTAGTGGAAGATTGAGTTGTAGGAGTTGGAACAGTAGAGGTAGATGTTGTTTCAGAAAGTGTTACAGTGGGGGGTGTTTCACTATGTGGGGTGGTTGAGCTGGAAGTGGTTTCAGTAACTGTTTTGGTTGTTGGAGTGGTAGAAGTGGTTGAGACAGTTGTTGTAGGAGTTGGTGTTTCAGTAACAGTTACTGTAGTAGAAGATGGAGGAGTAGTAGTTGAAACAGTAGTGGTAGATGTTGTTTCAGTAAGCGTTACAGTGGAGGGTGTTTCACTATATGGGGTGGTTGTGCTGGAAGTGGTTTCAGTAACTGTTTTGGTTGTTGGAGTAGTAGAAGTGGTTGAGATAGTTGTGGTAGGAGTTGGTGTTTCAGTAACAGTCACTGTAGTGGAAGATGTAGTTGTAGGAGTTGAAACAGTAGTGGTAGATGTTGTTTCAGAAAGTGTTACAGTGGGGGGTGTTTCACTATGTGGGGTAGTTGAGCTGGAAGTGGTTTCAGTGACTGTTTTGGTTGTTGGAGTGGTAGAAGTGGTTGAGACAATTGTTGTGGGAGTTGGTGTTTCAGTAACAGTCACTGTAGTGGAAGATGGAGTTGTAGGAGTTGAAACAGTAGTGGTAGATGTTGTTTCAGAAAGTGTTACAGTGGGGGGTGTTTCACTATGTGGGGTGGTTGAGCTGGAAGTGGTTTCAGTGACTGTTTTGGTTGTTGGAGTGGTAGAAGTGGTTGAGACAGTTGTTGTAGGAGTTGGTGTTTCAGTAACAGTCACTGTAGTGGAAGATGGAGTTGTAGGAGTTGAAACAGTAGTGGTAGATGTTGTTTCAGAAAGTGTTACAGTGGGGGGTGTTTCACTATGTGGGGTTGTTGAGCTGGAAGTGGTTTCAGTAACTGTTTTGGTTGTTGGAGTAGTAGAAGTGGTTGAGATAGTAGTGGTAGGAGTTGGTGTTTCAGTAACAGTCACTGTAGTGGAAG
Organism: Pelophylax lessonae; assembly: GCF_965119305.1. Lineage (NCBI taxonomy): Eukaryota > Metazoa > Chordata > Amphibia > Anura > Ranidae > Pelophylax > Pelophylax lessonae. The sequence continues at coordinate 80,852,964 of NC_138777.1, read as the reverse complement.
ATGGAGTTGTAGGAGTTGAAACAGTAGTGGTAGATGTTGTTTCAGAAAGTGTTACAGTGGGGGGTGTTTCACTATGTGGGGTGGTTGAGCTGGAAGTGGTTTCAGTGACTGTTTTGGTTGTTGGAGTGGTAGAAGTGGTTGAGACAGTTGTTGTAGGAGTTGGTGTTTCAGTAACAGTTACTGTAGTAGAAGATGGAGGAGTAGTAGTTGAAACAGTAGTGGTAGATGTTGTTTCAGTTAGTGTTACAGTGGAGGGTGTTTCACTATATGGGGTGGTTGTGCTGGAAGTGGTTTCAGTAACTGTTTTGGTTGTTGGAGTGGTAGAAGTGGTTGAGACAGTTGTTGTAGGAGTTGGTGTTTCAGTAACAGTCACTGTAGTGGAAGATGGGGTTGTAGGAGTTGAAACAGTAGTGGTAGATGTTGTTTCAGTAAGTGTTACAGTGGAGGGTGTTTCACTATATGGGGTGGTTGTGCTGGAAGTGGTTTCAGTGACTGTTTTGGTTGTTGGAGTGGTAGAAGTGGTTGAGATAGTTGTAGTAGGAGTTAGTGTTTCAGTAACAGTCACTGTAGTGGAAGATGGAGTTGTAGGAGTTGAAACAGTAGTGGTAGATGTTGTTTCAGAAAGTGTTACAGTGGGGGGTGTTTCACTATGTGGGGTGGTTGAGCTGGAAGTGGTTTCAGTGACTGTTTTGGTTGTTGGAGTGGTAGAAGTGGTTGAGATAGTTGTAGTAGGAGTTAGTGTTTCAGTAACAGTCACTGTAGTGGAAGATGGAGTTGTAGGAGTTGAAACAGTAGTGGTAGATGTTGTTTCAGAAAGTGTTACAGTGGGGGGTGTTTCACTATGTGGGGTGGTTGAGCTGGAAGTGGTTTCAGTAACTGTTTTGGTTGTTGGAGTGGTAGAAGTGGTTGAGACAGTTGTTGTAGGAGTTGGTGTTTCAGTAACAGTTACTGTAGTAGAAGATGTAGGAGTAGTAGTTGAAACAGTAGTGGTAGATGTTGTTTCAGTAGGTGTTACAGTGGAGGGTGTTTCACTATATGGGGTGGTTGTGCTGGGAGTGGTTTCAGTAACTGTTTTGGTTGTTGGAGTAGTAGAAGTGGTTGAGATAGTTGTGGTAGGAGTTGGTGTTTCAGTAACAGTCACTGTAGTGGAAGATGGAGTTGTAGGAGTTGAAACAGTAGTGGTAGATGTTGTTTCAGAAAGTGTTACAGTGGGGGGTGTTTCACTATGTGGGGTGGTTGAGCTGGAAGTGGTTTCAGTGACTGTTTTGGTTGTTGGAGTGGTAGAAGTGGTTGAGACAGTTGTTGTAGGAGTTAGTGTTTCAGTAACAGTTACTGTAGTAGAAGATGGAGGAGTAGTAGTTGAAACAGTAGTGGTAGATGTTGTTTCAGTAAGTGTTACAGTGGAGGGTGTTTCACTGTATGGGGTGGTTGTGCTGGAAGTGGTTTCAGTGACTGTTTTGGTTGTTGGAGTGGTAGAAGTGGTTGAGATAGTTGTGGTAGGAGTTAGTGTTTCAGTAACAGTCACTGTAGTGGAAGATGGAGTTGTAGGAGTTGAAACAGTAGTGGTAGATGTTGTTTCAGAAATTGTTACAGTGGGGGGTGTTTCACTATGTGGTGTGGTTGAGCTGGAAGTGGTTTCAGTGACTGTTTTGGTTGTTGGAGTGGTAGAAGTGGTTGAGACAGTTGTTGTGGGAGTTGGTGTTTCAGTAACAGTCACTGTAGTGGAAGATGGAGTTGTAGGAGTTGAAACAGTAGTGGTAGATGTTGTTTCAGTAAGTGTTACAGTGGAGGGTGTTTCACTATATGGGGTGATTGTGCTGGAAGTGGTTTCAGTAACTGTTTTGGTTGTTGGAGTGGTAGAAGTGGTTGAGACAGTTGTTGTAGGAGTTGGTGTTTCAGTAACAGTTACTGTAGTAGAAGATGGAGGAGTAGCAGTTGAAACAGTAGTGGTAGATGTTGTTTCAGTAAGTGTTACAGTGGAGGGTGTTTCACTATATGGGGTGGTTGTGCTGGAAGTGGTTTCAGTAACTGTTTTGGTTGTTGGAGTGGTAGAAGTGGTTGAGACAGTTGTTGTAGGAGTTGGTGTTTCAGTAACAGTTACTGTAGTAGAAGATGGAGGAGTAGTAGTTGAAACAGTAGTGGTAGATGTTGTTTCAGTAAGTGTTACAGTGGAGGGTGTTTCACTATATGGGGTGGTTGTGCTGGAAGTGGTTTCAGTAACTGTTTTGGTTGTTGGAGTGGTAGAAGTGGATGAGACAGTTGTTGTGGGAGTTGGTGTTTCAGTAACAGTCACTGTAGTGGAAGATGGAGTTGTAGGAGTTAAAATAGTAGTTGTAGATGTTGTTTCAGAAAGTGTTACAGTGGGGGGTGTTTCACTATGTGGTGTGGTTGAGCTGGAAGTGGTTTCAGTGACTGTTTTGGTTGTTGGAGTGGTAGAAGTGGTTGAGACAGTTGTTGTAGGAGTTGGTGTTTCAGTAACAGTTACTGTAGTAGAAGATGGAGGAGTAGTAGTTGAAACAGTAGTGGTAGATGTTGTTTCAGTAAGTGTTACAGTGGAGGGTGTTTCACTATATGGGGTGGTTGTGCTGGAAGTGGTTTCAGTAACTGTTTTGGTTGTTGGAGTGGTAGAAGTGGTTGAGACAGTTGTTGTGGGAGTTGGTGTTTCAGTAACAGTCACTGTAGTGGAAGATGGAGTTGTAGGAGTTGAAACAGTAGTGGTAGATGTTGTTTCAGAAAGTGTTACAGTGGAGGGTGTTTCACTATATGGAGTGATTGTGCTGGAAGTGGTTTCAGTAACTGTTTTGGTTGTTGGAGTGGTAGAAGTGGTTGAGATAGTTGTGGGAGGAGTTAGTGTTTCAGTAACAGTCACTGTAGTGGAAGATGGAGTTGTAGGAGTTGAAACAGTAGTTGTAGATGTTGTTTCAGAAAGTGTTACAGTGGGGGGTGTTTCACTATGTGGTGTGGTTGAGCTGGAAGTGGTTTCAGTGACTGTTTTGGTTGTTGGAGTGGTAGAAGTGGTTGAGACAGTTGTTGTAGGAGTTGGTGTTTCAGTAACAGTTACTGTAGTAGAAGATGGAGGAGTAGTAGTTGAAACAGTAGTGGTAGATGTTGTTTCAGTAAGTGTTACAGTGGAGGGTGTTTCACTATGTGGGGTGGTTGAGCTGGAAGTTGTTTCAGTAACTGTTTTGGTTGTTGGAGTGGTAGAAGTGGTTGAGACAGTTGTTGTAGGAGTTGGTGTTTCAGTAACAGTTACTGTAGTAGAAGATGGAGGAGTAGTAGTAGAAACAGTAGAGGTAGATGTTGTTTCAGTAGGTGTTACAGTGGAGGGTGTTTCACTATATGGGGTGGTTGTGCTGGAACTGGTTTCAGTAACTGTTTTGGTTGTTGGAGTAGTAGAAGTGGTTGAGATAGTTGTGGTAGGAGTTGGTGTTTCAGTAACAGTCAATGTAGTGGAAGATGGAGTTGTAGGAGTTGAAACAGTAGAGGTAGATGTTGTTTCAGTAGATGTTACAGTGGAGGGTGTTTCACTATATGGGGTGGTTGTGCTGGAAGTGGTTTCAGTAACTGTTTTGGTTGTTGGAGTGGTAGAAGTGGTTGAGATAGTTGTGGTAGGAGTTAGTGTTTCAGTAACAGTCACTGTAGTGGAAGATGGAGTTGTAGGAGTTGAAATAGTAGTTGTAGATGTTGTTTCAGAAAGTGTTACAGTGGGGGGTGTTTCACTATGTGGTGTGGTTGAGCTGGAAGTGGTTTCAGTGACTGTTTTGGTTGTTGGAGTGGTAGAACTGGTTGAGACAGTTGTTGTAGGAGTTGGTGTTTCAGTAACAGTTACTGTAGTAGAAGATGGAGGAGTAGTAGTTGAAACAGTAGTGGTAGATGTTGTTTCAGTAAGTGTTACAGTGGAGGGTGTTTCACTATATGGGGTGGTTGTGCTGGAAGTGGTTTCAGTAACTGTTTTGGTTGTTGGAGTGGTAGAAGTGGTTGAGACAGTTGTTGTGGGAGTTGGTGTTTCAGTAACAGTCACTGTAGTGGAAGATGGAGTTGTAGGAGTTGAAACAGTAGTGGTAGATGTTTTTTCAGAAAGTGTTACAGTGGAGGGTGTTTCACTATATGGGGTGATTGTGCTGGAAGTGGTTTCAGTAACTGTTTTGGTTGTTGGAGTGGTAGAAGTGGTTGAGATAGTTGTGGTAGGAGTTAGTGTTTCAGTAACAGTCACTGTAGTGGAAGATGGAGTTGTAGGAGTTGAAACAGTAGTTGTAGATGTTGTTTCAGAAAGTGTTACAGTGGGGGGTGTTTCACTATGTGGTGTGGTTGAGCTGGAAGTGGTTTCAGTGACTGTTTTGGTTGTTGGAGTGGTAGAAGTGGTTGAGACAGTTGTTGTAGGAGTTGGTGTTTCAGTAACAGTTACTGTAGTAGAAGATGGAGGAGTAGTAGTTGAAACAGCAGTGGTAGATGTTGTTTCAGTAAGTGTTACAGTGGAGGGTGTTTCACTATGTGGGGTGGTTGAGCTGGAAGTGGTTTCAGTAACTGTTTTGGTTGTTGGAGTGGTAGACGTGGTTGAGACAGTTGTTGTAGGAGTTGGTGTTTCAGTAACAGTTACTGTAGTAGAAGATGGAGGAGTAGTAGTTGAAACAGTAGAGGTAGATGTTGTTTCAGTAGGTGTTACAGTCGAGGGTGTTTCACTATATGGGGTGGTTGTGCTGGAAGTGGTTTCAGTAACTGTTTTGGTTGTTGGAGTGGTAGAAGTGGTTGAGATAGTTGTGGTAGGAGTTAGTGTTTCAGTAACAGTCACTGTAGTGGAAGATGGAGTTGTAGGAGTTGAAACAGTAGTGGTAGATGTTGTTTCAGAAAGTGTTACAGTGGGGGGTGTTACACTATGTGGGGTGGTTGAGCTGGAAGTGGTTTCAGTGACTGTTTTGGTTGTTGGAGTGGTAGAAGTGGTTGAGACAGTTGTTGTAGGAGTTGGTGTTTCAGTAACAGTTACTGTAGTAGAAGATGGAGGAGTAGTAGTTGAAACAGTAGAGGTAGATGTTGTTTCAGTAGGTGTTACAGTGGAGGGTGTTTCACTATGTGGGGTGGTTGAGCTGGAAGTGGTTTCAGTAACTGTTTTGGTTGTTGGAGTGGTAGAAGTGGTTGAGACAGTTGTTGTAGGAGTTGGTGTTTCAGTAACAGTTACTGTAGTAGAAGATGGAGGAGTAGTAGTTGAAACAGTAGAGGTAGATGTTGTTTCAGTAGGTGTTACAGTGGAGGGTGTTTCACTATATGGGGTGGTTGTGCTGGAAGTGGTTTCAGTAACTGTTTTGGTTGTTGGAGTAGTAGAAGTGGTTGAGATAGTTGTGGTAGGAGTTGGTGTTTCAGTAACAGTCACTGTAGTGGAAGATGGAGTTGTAGGAGTTGAAACAGTAGAGGTAGATGTTGTTTCAGTAGGTGTTACAGTCGAGGGTGTTTCACTATATGGGGTGGTTGTGCTGGAAGTGGTTTCAGTAACTGTTTTGGTTGTTGGAGTGGTAGAAGTGGTTGAGATAGTTGTGGTAGGAGTTAGTGTTTCAGTAACAGTCACTGTAGTGGAAGATGGAGTTGTAGGAGTTGAAACAGTAGTGGTAGATGTTGTTTCAGAAAGTGTTACAGTGGGGGGTGTTACACTATGTGGGGTGGTTGAGCTGGAAGTGGTTTCAGTGACTGTTTTGGTTGTTGGAGTGGTAGAAGTGGTTGAGACAGTTGTTGTAGGAGTTGGTGTTTCAGTAACAGTTACTGTAGTAGAAGATGGAGGAGTAGTAGTTGAAACAGTAGAGGTAGATGTTGTTTCAGTAGGTGTTACAGTGGAGGGTGTTTCACTATATGGGGTGGTTGTGCTGGAAGTGGTTTCAGTAACTGTTTTGGTTGTTGGAGTAGTAGAAGTGGTTGAGATAGTTGTGGTAGGAGTTGGTGTTTCAGTAACAGTCACTGTAGTGGAAGATGGAGTTGTAGGAGTTGAAACAGTAGAGGTAGATGTTGTTTCAGTAGGTGTTACAGTCGAGAGTGTTTCACTATATGGGGTGGTTGTGCTGGAAGTGGTTTCAGTAACTGTTTTGGTTGTTGGAGTGGTAGAAGTGGTTGAGATAGTTGTGGTAGGAGTTAGTGTTTCAGTAACAGTCACTGTAGTGGAAGATGGAGTTGTAGGAGTTGAAACAGTAGTGGTAGATGTTGTTTCAGAAAGTGTTACAGTGGGGGGTGTTACACTATGTGGGGTGGTTGAGCTGGAAGTGGTTTCAGTGACTGTTTTGGTTGTTGGAGTGGTAGAAGTGGTTGAGACAGTTGTTGTAGGAGTTAGTGTTTCAGTAACAGTTACTGTAGTAGAAGAGGGAGGAGTAGTAGTTGAAACAGTAGTGGTAGATGTTGTTTCAGTAAGTGTTACAGTGGAGGGTGTTTCACTATATGGGGTGGTTGTGCTGGAACTGGTTTCAGTAACTGTTTTGGTTGTTGGAGTGGTAGAAGTGGTTGAGACAGTTGTTGTGGGAGTTGGTGTTTCAGTAACAGTCACTGTAGTGGAAGATGGAGTTGTAGGAGTTGAAACAGTAGTGGTAGATGTTGTTTCGGAAAGTGTTACAGTTTGAGGTGTTTTAGTATATGGGGTGGTTGTTCCGGAAGTGGTTTCAGTAACCGTTTTGGTTGTTGGAGTGGTAGAAGTCACTGTAGTGGAAGATGGAGGAGTACCAGTTGAAACTGTACTGGTAGATGCTGTTTTAGTATTTGTTAAAATGTAGAGTGTGGGAGTTTGTGGGGTGTATGTGATGAAAGAGGTTTCAGTAACTGTTTTGGTTGTTGGAGTGGTAGAAGTGGTTGAGACCGTGGATGTAGAAGTTGGTGTTTCAGTAATAGTCACTGTAGTGGAAGATGGAGTTGGAGTAGTTGAAATTGTAGAGGTAGATGTTTTTTCAGTAAGTGTTACAGTGAGAGGGGTTTCAGTATATGGGGTGGTGGTTCTGGAAGTGGTTTCAGTAACTGTTTTGGTTGTTGGAGTGGTAGAAGTGGATGAGACAGGTGTTTTAGGAGATGTTGTTTCAGTAACAGTCACTGGAGTGGAAGATGGAGTAGTGGTAGTTGAAACACTAGTGGTAGATGTTGTTTCAGTAAGTGTGACAGTGGGGGGTGTTTCAGTATATGTGGTGGTTGTCCCTGAAGTGGTTTCAGTAACTGTTTTGGTTGTTGGAGTGATAGATGTTGTAGGAGGTGTTTCAGTAATAGTCACTGGAGTGGAAGGTGGAGTAGTAGTTGTTGAGGCAGTACTGGTAGTAGGAGTAGCTGTTGAAGTTTCTGTAGTTGTTTGCTGAGTTGAAGAAGTGGTTTGTTCGGTTGTGTGTCCACATTGTTTAGGACAACATTCGAACTGTATTCGGTAATTGTAACACAGCTGCTCTGGGCCTGTTTGGTCTCTGTTATTACAAATCAGTCCATTTTGGAGATCGCACTGGTAAATCTGCTTCTGAACTGTAATATTTGATGCTCCATATAGTATTGCTTCACATTGAATATTTGTTACAGTTTCATCTGCTGTGCAAACTGCATATCCCCTTGATTTAATTTCAGCCAAACTTTCTCTGTCTCCATCATAGAAATCCGAAGTAGGTGCATGCAAATCAAACCATTTTGTGTACCGACAATCCATTTCTGTGCAAATGTGTGGCGTAGTCGTAGGTATTTCAGTTGAGGATGATGGACTAGTTGTTGGAGTTAATGATGTGGTTGAGCCACATGATGGAAGAGGCTCACAGCATTCAATGCTTATTTCATAGTTATAGCAGATTGGTGGATTGTAAGCATTGTAACAGATCAATCCAATATCTTTGCTGCATGTTACATTTTGCTGCAATTCAGTAAGTGGGGTCTCGGGAAAAGCCCTTGCTCTGCATCTGACATTGCGAGGAGACTCACAGATATTATATCCTGCATTTCTGATATTTTTAAAGGTTTCAAAGTCCCCGGTGTCACTATTTCCACTTCGAAAGATTGGATAAGAGACGTCATACCATTGTGACCAAGTACATGTTGCACACACTGAAAATTAAGTAAAAATAATGTGTTAAATACTAGTACAACACATCTGCATACATATTTTTTGAGATTTCATTGGTTATTTATATAGTTCTGTACAAAAAAAAAAAAAAAAAAATATATATATATATATATATATATATATATATATATATATATATATATATATACAAAAAGACCTTCAGATTCCCAAATACACAAAAACATTCTTTCTTTTTACAATAGACCGCCAAACGAAAGTGAAGGCATTTCATTTTTATACCAAATTAATAATTTCAATCTCTCTTGAACATCCTCCATGAAAGTATGGGAATCTGAACTTTCACAAGTTTTTCAAACATCTCATTGACATAAATCAACAAAGTTACTTCTTACATCTATAAAATGTGTCACTCACTGGGAGACCTCTATTAATAGCATACACCGGTGGTATTATACCCCAGTTAGATTATCCAAATTCTTTTCTTCTGCCTCATCTAATTGCTGGAGAGACTGTGGCAATCCTGGCTCATTATTGCATATCTGGGGATTGCAATATTAAAACAGCGCTACCAGGTAGATAGATATAAATGTAACGGACATAAGGTGCATCTGTGCTGAAAACTTAAATATTCATAAATTCATACAAATGTATAAGGTGCACTATAATCCTCTACCATATCAATATGAAAGTGCTCTTGTGCAAAAATTATATACTCATAAGTTATTATAAATATATAATAATAATGTGCCATATATATAATTAAAATCCAAGTAAATGTACAATATGTAGAAAATGACAAAATGTGCAAAAAAAATTAATTAAAAATAAGGTGCAGTCCAAAAGTAGTGAATAGTCCACTTAAAGTGCTGATAATTGTGCTCCACACAAAAAAGTGCTCAGTGCTTGCAACAGGCCCTCTTGGGGATCCACTCACCAGATTTAAGAAAATCAAAAACCTTAAGAGTAACAAGCAGACACCTACGGATCAGCCTCTGGCTGTTGCATATCTGGCTGTTGGAAGAATCACCGCCCAAGGTTGGTGTCCACCTGTGTCACTTCCACTGCATGCTAGCAGGTGCTGGGCCTGTTGGTCACAGGCTTCACAGTAGAAAAAAATAATCTGGCTGGCCGCACATCAGATTAAAAATCACCTTTATTTGGAAACATACAAGAAAGACTTTTCTCACTACAATCAAGGGAACATATCACTCCAGCTAACACATTTCACGCCAACATCAGCACTTAGTCATAGCTGGTGTCCGTGCCCTAAAGTGTGACCATTCCGGAAATACGTTCCTTTTCTCTCTTCGATATTAACCCCTTCACGACTTTGCTATAGCCGAATGATGGCTACAGCGTGGCCGCACTTTGCATGGACGCCGCCATATGACATCATCCCATGCTTGCGATGCATGCGCACCCCCTGCGGCGTGCATCAGCAGTGATCTGTGATTGCTGCGTCCTTCGGATGCAGCTGATCACAGATCGGGGTAAAGAGCCAATCATGGCGGCTCTTTAACACATCATCAGCTGTGTCAAATCACAGCTGATCACAATGTAAACAGGATTTACTGGTTATCGGCAATCTTCCCTTCACACTGACAGCGCGTGAAGAGAGCTGAAAACCGGCAAATCCACACAGGGGACATCTGCCAATTTGACAATCTGACAATCAGGGCACTTATCATCAGTTCCGCCCCGACAGTACTCACCAGTGCTGTAAAACTCTGCCCACCAGTGCTGTCAATCTGTGTCCACCAGTGTTCCCAATCAGTGCCAATAAATGCCCATCAGTGATGCCTGTCAGTGCCAATCAATGTCACCTATCAGTCCCTGCTTATTAGTGCCGCCTATCAGTGCCACCTATCAGTGCCACCCATTAATGCAACCTGCCAGTGCCCATCAGTGCCGCCTATCAGTGCCCACCAATGCAGCATATCAGTGCAGTCTCATAAGTGGCTCCTCCTCAGCGCCCATCGGTGTCACCTCATCAGTGCCCATCAGTGCTGCCTTATCAGTACCCATCAGTGCCGCCTATCAGTGCTCATCAGTGCAGCCTATCAATGCCCATCAGTGCAGTAAATCAGTGCAGCCTCATCAATGCACATTAGTGTAGGAGAAAAATACTAATTTACAAAATTTATACCAGAAACTAAGAAAAAACTTTAACATTTTTGGTCTTTTTTTGTTTGTTTAGCAAAAATTAAAAAAACCCATTGGTGATTAAATACCACCAAAAGAAAGATCTATTTGTCCCAAATAAAAATGATAATAATTTAGTTTGGGTACAATGCTGCATGACCGTGCAATTGTCATTCAAAGTGCGACATCGCTGAAAGCTGAAAATTGGCCTGAGCAGGAAGGGGGTAAAAGTGCCCAGTAGGCAAGTGGTTAATACCACCATAGACTCTAACTTAGCCATGGATCTACTCCTCTTAATGTGGTTGTAAACCCTTATATATATACCAAGTGAAGTGACTGGCCTCAGATGACACACAGAGATGAAACATCTCCTCCTACATAAGTTGTACCTGTTTATCTGCAGTATTTTCTTCTCTACATCCATTCAAAGTCCAGAGTATATAAAGCTTGTCTAAGCGTTCATAAAAAAGGGGAAGGAGACCATATGTTACAGTCTAAAGAGCTCAGTGAAGAGAGCTCTGACAGCTGATTGGAGGGAAGGGACACGCCCACTTTTACACAGCACACAGGAACAGAGCTGAGGCTGTCAATCAACTGGAGCTCCCTCCCCTATCACCTGAAATGTATGTCTGCAACACCTGGCTTTTACCTCTCATACATAGTATTTAATCACTTCCCGCAAACCGACAAACCTGTACATCGGCTTGCAGAATTGGTTGTGCCAGGATGATGGGTACAGCTGCAGGCATCAACCCGGTACCGTTATTTAGAGTCAGCGGTCGGTTTTCAGAAGATAACAGCCGGTGTGGCTCAGCAGCCGCTCGGCCATTATACCAGCGAGCAGGAAGGGACACCCTCCCTCCCGCCGCCTTCCGCGGCTCTGCCCTGGTTTCCTGTCTCAAGGGGAGACCCGAGCAACCAGCCCTCAAGTCCCCCCGCTGGTTGGAGTCCCACATGAAGCCGGATTCGGCTTAGATCGGGTCTCCGATCATGTAACTCGGAAGCGATGTCACAACGTTACTTCTGGTTAACTCAGCTGCCAATGGCGCTGATTTAAAAAAAAGTCAGTATTCAAAAATGCAAATTTCACCATTTTGAATACACTGAAGTGCAGTGGAGGGTCGGGGGTCTTTTAGACCCCCGATCCCTCTATAAAGAGTACCTGTCACTGCCTATTACTGTCACAATGGATGTTTACATTGCTTGTGACAGCAATAAAAGGATTCAGATTAGTTTTTTTTAAACAGTGTTAGTAAAAATAAAAAATGTAATTAAATAAATAGGAAAAAAAAAATTAAAACGCCCCGTCCATGTGAGCTCGCGCACGAAAAAAAAAAACGCATATGTAAATCGTGCCCGCAAATGAAAACAGTCACACATGTGAGGTATCACCGTGATTGCCAGAGCGAGAGAAATAATTCTAGAAAAAAGACCTTCGCTATATCTCTAAACTGGTAGCCGTTTAAAATGTTTAAAATGTTGCCTATGGGGATTTTTAAGTACCGTAGTTTGTCACCATTCCACGAGTGTGCGCAATTTTAAACCGTAACATGTTGGGTATCTATTTACTCAGGGTGACATCATCTTTTACAATATACAAAAAAAATTGGACTAACTTTACTGCTTATTTTTTTTTTTAAATGCAGTGAAATGTATTTTTTTCCAAAAAATTGCGTTTGAAAGGCCGCTGCGCAAATACCATATGACAAAAAATATTGCAACGTCCGCCATTTTATTCTCCAAAGTCTTTGCTAAAAAATATAGATAATGTTTGGGGGTTCTAAGTACATTTCTAGCAAAAAATACTGATTTTAACTTGTAAACAACATGTGTCAGAAATAGGCTTGGTCCTCAAGTGGTTTTTGTGTTTTGCTAAAACTAGCGTACCAATAAGTATCAAGAAGAGGCTTTGTAATATTGATATTACCTTACCTAGCTGTATAGCTCATTTTGAAATGATCTATTGTATACCCTTATACTGTGTTAACACATTATTTGAATATGGCCTACCTTTTTATTTGATATTTTTTAACATCTTCCCATTTCTTTCACTCTTTTGTCATTACTCTCATTGAGAGCTATGTACATTCAGACCTATGTTAAATGTTGTTCTATATTATGTATACTCTCCCTACTGCACGATTTATGTAGATTTCTTCTCTGCAATTCCAATTTAAATAAAAACTTACAGTAAAAAAAATAAATAAAAAAATGGCCAAACATATAGGCTCAATTCACAAAACTAACACACCATGCAAAGAATACTTATTTATAAAAAGGTGGCTTTTATTGTTAGCAGAGTCCAATGAGATTTGAAATTTACAGTCTCATGGCTAAAATAAAGCTACTGGTTCATGTGTTTCCTATTTATGAATTGAGCCTAATTTGTCATAATGTTGTTTAATGGCCTTAAAACCTGTAATTTTTATCATCATTTAAAAAAAGGTCAATAATTTATAATGAATGGAAAAATATTCTAAATATTTAGACATGCACATTGTATACTTAATTCTCTCTAAGTACCTAAAGTGTGTCTTTTTTTACATGCCCTGGAGCAAGGTATTCAATGGTTGAACATGGCTTCACAGAGTAGCCATATTATCTCTCCACTCTGTATACAGAGAGATATGGGTGTCTAGCTATGTGTAATAAAAAAAAAACGTACCTGTTGTGGTTGTGACTATTGTAGATGGGGTGGTTGAAGTGACTGGAGAAGTGGTAGAGAAGTGAAATGTTGTACTAGGAGCTGTAGTGCTGCAAGGTTCGATTATTCTTACTAAAGTTGTGTTGTAACAAATAGCTGTTATACATCCTCCGATACCATCCGTTGTATTGTAGACTGTTTCATTATTCTTGAACACACGACCTGCATATTCACAGCAATCTGTTGAAAAAGCAAAATTGTTAGTTGAAGTTTAAGTTAACTGGAAAACTCCAGTCATGGTAAAAATTTTAAATTTATGACCAACGGGCCAATTTACATAGGAGAACATTTTTTTTTTTAACTTGCTGTGCTCCACCAAACTCCAGAGGATAGCAGAGCACGTGTAAATGTGTATAACAGTGAAGTGATGAGTATACCCGTGCGCTTTGGCTATATGTTATGTACACTAACTGTAAATGATATTGTCATAACCATACAATAAGAAGATTAAATGAAATAAGAAAATTACATAAATAATAAGTGTGGTTGAAGTTGCTGCTAACGTGTAAGGTCAAAGGACCTCCTGAGATGACAATAAAGGAATTTAAACTTAACGCTCCTTCCACATACTAATCTCATGTGCTAAATAGTATATACTACTGTATATATAAAGTCCCAGTGCAATAATGATAAGTAAACTTGTAATCAATAATAAGTAAAAAAAAGTCCATCAGTGCAAACAAAGTGCCAGTGTTGCTAATTCTTTCTCAGCTTCTGAAGACGCCCAGTGGGAGAGGGGCGAAACACGTTAAGTAAGGACAAGACAGTTGAAATGCACGGCGACGCGTCAATCCTTGATTATATACATGCTCTAATGTTTTCTACTGTTGTAAGTGCATTTTCTTTTACATTTTCAATAAATAAAACAGTATTACACTATGAATATCTCTCTCTTCAGTGGATTGCATACTTCCACTATGCTCAGAACCTTGTAATCGAAGGAGAAGAAAGGAGCTAGATTCATCCACTGGTTAAAGACAAATACCATGCTGTTTTAAATCCTACTGTTGGTGAGTGGGGACTCAGGAGGGGAGCATGGAGTGGCACCTGAATCTTTACAGAAAATAATTACCAACACTGGCACTTTGTTTGCCCTAATGGAGTTTTTTACTTATTTATGATTGCAGTTTTTACTTATTTTTGATTGCACTGGCACTTTTTTTTATATATATACTATTTAGAACATGTGATTAATATGTGGAAGCAGAGCTAAGTTTAAATTAATTTGTATAACAAACCACTGCTTTTCAGATGCCCCCCAAAGTGTATATTATATCCATCTACATGCACTTGGCCTTCTTTTTAAGGTTGCAAGTTGCTGTGGACACTGTGGATTTTAATAGTGCTAAAGGACTAACAGACTAAAAATCTATTTTTTGATCTTTATCAATAAAAACGATTCAAAAATATAATTTGTTATTAGGTTTTTAATTGTTTCATTTTATTGTTGTGACTAAGAGCCGGTTCACATTAGAGCGATCCGACTTGCCGGGGCGACCTCACAAGTCGCGGTGTGAGCAGCAAAGAGTTGTTGTTTACTGGCACACTAATACTCCCTAATTTACATATCAAAAGTGGTAATAAAAAACTCCAAAGTGAGCTGAATTATAGATATTAGACCCTCCCCCAAATACTGTAGGCCACAGCCAGTTTTATTCCAGGTCAAAAGACATAGTCAAGCTATTGTTTTACCTGTTAAGTTGAAACATTTGATGCCTTCACTTGTGCAGTTGCTGTTTAACAGGAAACATAAGAAGAAAACGTAAATATTGCATAACAGGTTGTGAAGAAGAAGTAAAAACATCTATTGTTAGTCAAAACTGTAGAAAATGTTCGGCAGTTATACCAAAATCATTTTTTTACTGCTTAAGACCCAAATCGAGCCTGTCTTTTAAGGTCTCTAGTGCACAGACTGTACAAATTTTCTATTGTAAAGTAGTTGCTATAGGGGCACCCGAGCAGGCTCGCACCTGAGCCCCTGCTCCGTGTGTTCATCCATACACACCGAGCGTGGCATGGCTCCACCCCCACTCTCTCCTTATTGGCTTACTGGCTGTCATTTCCAGTAGTGGAGCCAATGGTTACTGCTGCTGTCTCAGCCAATGAGGTTGGAGAGACCTGGGAGAGCCGAGGCTCTCATGCACATTGCTGGATGTAAATGGGGCTTGGGTAGGTTTTAAGGAGGGCTGGGGGGGCTGCTGCACACAGATGGTTATTTACCTTCATGCATAGAATTTATGAAGGTAAAAAACCTTATATACAAACCACTTTAAGGTAGCCTTGGACAGGTTTGTTGAACATTACTTGCAATTATCAGGGCCTCTGAAAGGTAATAAAGACCACCCTGGCTGTTAGAAGCATTCATCATACACTGAGATTTTCCAGCTTGTAGGATGATAGATGCTGATGCTTTCTTCTTCACTGACAAAGAGGGAAGCAGAGTATTTTGATGTGTTCACTGCAGTAGCACATTGGCAGTGTATCACTGGGGGTCTTGCCACTCTAGCAAGATGTGGTCATGGCTGTTATATTTTTACAACCAATGGATGCAAAATCACAGCTTTGCCATCAAAACTATCAATGTAGAGAGCAAAAAACTGACCAAAATATACCCCTGGTCATGATGGAGTAAGACATTTTTATAGAAAAATGAAGAAAATCAACATTAAGAAGTCTATTTATAAAAAAAAAAAAAAAAAAATAGTTTGGCAAATGTGACAATCATCCTGACCATATTGTTTGATTTCATATGATTGTCAGCTCCCTCTAGTGGTCATAATCAGGTATTTTTTTCTTAGGAATCTTAGGAATCTTAGGAAATCACTGTATTAAGCTAAATACATTCAGGATTTGTCAGGGTGGGCAAATTCTTGTTACATTCGTCCAACAATAGAATCTAAGTGTCATGTTCTCTGGAAAGTGGCATTGTCCCATGATTGCCCACCCTCTCAGCAATTATACTCATCATTCCTTACTACCTTCCCATTCAGAAGTAAGGATCCTCGGTATGGTTGAGCATTTGACTGCCCAATATGACAATATTAGGGTCTGAGAATGCAGTCAACAGGCCCCAACACTTTGATGTGGCGAGGGGCAGTGATATGATCCACCCAAGCAAGCTCCAACACTGAACTTTATGTTGGGTCGACTTTTTCAGCAAGGTGGTGGTGAGTATTCTTTCTTTGAGGAGTGGGCTATCAGGAAACAATATCACATTAAGGATGTCTTTTTAATTTTTTAAAATGATATAGTTTTTTTTTAAATGAGTTTTTAATGAGTTTATTTTTTATTTTATTTTTTTACTTTCCTTACAATGAGGAAGGAATTGTGGAGGTCCAGGTCTTGATGCCCTGTTGAAAGCAGAGCTTAAAAGACCAGAAATGGGAACACTCAATAATATTTTTGAGACTGAGATTTTTTTTTTCTGGTTCAAACCTATTAAGCTCTGACATGCTTTGGAGTGGTCATACAAAAGTTAGAAGATTCAAATTGCTCTATGTTCATTTAACAGTTTGATGCACTAGGAGCTCAGTTAAGCCCACTTCTGTTCCCACAAACCATTTTAAAGTTCTGTTGAGGTTTGAAACAAATAGAACCTTTGTCAGGTGTTTAACATTGACTGTATTCCATTTTGGAAGATTTACAAACTGATCCCAGTTTCATTGTGTCACACACTGGCACAAAGGGTGTAATCAGATTAGCATGTAAGGAGAAATATTGGGGACACAGGCTGCAATTACAACCCAGCAGTTTGAATACTTATCTACTCAATCCAACCCTTTAAAAATAGTTATGGCAAGAGCTATGCTTTAAAAAAAATGTTTTTATCATTACATGGCTATGTCACATGGCAATGCTTAACTTAACAAGGCAAAACAGAATTTTAAATAGATTCACTGGAGATATGAGAATAGATTTAGGTGCACTACATCCCAAATTTGGTAAATATTTTTCTAGAGAAGCACATGATGGGATTTTTTAGGTGCTCATGAACAAGAAATTAAACATTCTATCTAAAAATAGCTTTTTTATTTCATGCATTCAAGATTAAAAGACAAATGTTATGAAAACCAATATGACAAATTCATACGGTCATTGTGGAAAGGTTCCCGCTCAACATTGTCAAAGGTTTCCCCGCACCCCCCGGTGTATGCCTGCAAGCAGTAATATGCAAAGGAGATGGTCCTAAAAGCATCACGGATATATATGGTCTGAATTGCTAGTTTGAGGCAGTTTAAAGGCATCGCAGATGTATATGGTCTGAATTGCTGGTTTGAATAACACAGGTCATCCTAAACGTGGAATTGCCAAATTAATTTCCTGCTTTTGTCTATTAAGGGCCAATCTATATTGAGGCAAGCCTTTTTAATGACATTGCTGACTTTGGAAGCTTAATGTCCCATTCAGCAAAAAGATGATTATGGGATCCTAATGGGCCTTATACCAGCGGGATCAGCCTCTTAGATATGGTTCCACTAGGGGGCATACCCCATCTATGACCCACTGATACTCTGCGGGCTTGTTCACTCATGAAAAAAGAGGGGGGGGGGGGACCAGAACTCTAAGACTGTCACAAGGGGACACACAGGTAATGGTAGAAAAATTAGATTATTGAAAAAAAAAAGATTTATTGAAAAAAGACCCCCCCCCCCCCCCCAGTTTTTTACATTAGAGTTTGTTCACTCATGGTTTTGCCATTGAATATTTAAAACCCTATACACATCTGGGTGATACTATGTACAAGGGTCTCTAAGTCTCCTGAAGAAGCCACAGTTTTGGTGAAACATGTTGAGCAGAAACCTTTGTACAATGACCGTATGAATTTGTCATGTTGGTTTTAATAAAATGTATCTTTTAATCTTGAATACATGAAATAAAAAGTTATTTTTAGATACAATTTTTATTTTCTTGTTCACGAGCAACTAAAATATCCCACCATGTGCTTCCCTAGAAAAAAAAGGCCAAACAGAAATTTCCATGTTAAATTTCTGAAACTTTTTGTGTCTTTAGGGCCCAAATCATATATTTCCAAGACCCATAAACAAATTTTCTTCAAATTAGTACATTATTGGCTGATATATTTGTAGGCTCAGGCTGGCTAAGGGATCACAATCTCAGCAAGAAACTTTTGTTAATAATATTCCTGAATAGAGTGGATGTTTACTGGCAAATTAGGGCTGGCCATACTCTATACAATTTTCTTATTCAATTTCCTTTAGATTTACCTTCAACTATGTAGTGCAAGGGTCTTGCATACAAATTTAAAGTGTTTAGGTTTGACCTTATATTATATGGTTTTGGTAAATCTTAAATAAAATTGTACAAGAAAATTGTTTAAGGTATCACCAGTCTTACACCTAATTTCCATTGAAACCTGTATGTAAGTAGATTTGTATTTTGACTGTTTTTATGGCAAATTTACCTAAATTTGAAGCTTAGGGTTATCATTCAATTTTTGAGAGGGAATGCCTAAATTTTATCTTCTGATAATGTGCTGGCTAGTAGAATGGGACACACAGTTTGCTGTACTAAAGTTTACATATTCTGATGTGGATAGTGTAATTTTTAGAGAGGGGTCTTACCAGACTGAACAAGTGTTGTTTCTCTTATTTGGCACTTGGTATCCTAAGGGGTATCTGTGGCCATAGTCATCATAACACACATTACATGCAGGGACACACTTCTTTGTCTCTTCATCATAGTATGGTTTGTCCTCGGGGCAGTTGGGATAGCAACCTGTTTGAACACATCAAAATCACAGTCAGTTCTAATCCTGTCAACGCTGAGCCTTTTATTTACAGAGCACAATACATCAATACATCTCACTGTATCCAAAATGAAGGACCTTTTTTGTGTTGGAGTAATACATGGCAAAGCATGTTTTCGCCATTTGTGCAATATGATGTCATTCATGCTGAATGGCACCCCGATGCACCTTGCCAATGGACACGCATTGCAGTTTAAGGCAATGACCCAACCTATGGTATGGTGCCCTGCACTGCCAGAAATGTTGCTTGAACCTTTTCGTATGTTGGGAAGCCTATTCAAATGAATAGGCTGCTTTAACGCAAATCATGTTAACACACTGCAACGGTGTAAATGCGCAGATAAAAACATACGTTTATCTGCAGTTGAACCTTAATTATTGTATGGCACGTTAGAATTAGTAATAATTCAAATAAAATATATTCTAAACTATACTTGACTTTATTTGTCCCTGGTTTTCTGGCATCTATCTGGCTCTTCTATAGTTTTTTCAGTCCACAAGGGGCCATTGAAAATTTATATTTCAAATAATATCTTCCATTACTTCTCGTTATCAGTAGAGATGAGCTCGGGAGTGTTAAGTTCCTTGTCTGTTCCCACCTGATCGAGCCCATCAGGAATTTTTTACTGTACTGGGCCAATCATAGTCAGCCGAGGCATTCCCCACCATGCAGCCACATGTATGCATGTGACAGTGGGGCAAGCCCCAGCCGATTATGATTGGCCCGTTGGTAGCTTCCTGGTGGGCTTGCTCAGGTGGCTTTGCACTAGGATCCAAACACACCTGAGCTCAAGTGGAAATACTCTCCTTAATGTTTTATAATCCTTTTAGCAAGAAGACAATTTTAATGTACCAGGCAGCTCTGACAGGCACAGCTCCAATACTTCTAGATTGGGTTGGAGCTTGTCAGGTCCCTCTCTTTCCTCATATTCCTATTGGCCCATCATTAGAATGGGCTTCCTCAGTGGCCTATAAAAATGTGCAGGAGTCAGGAAGGGTGGGCAAGCTTCAGCATGATCAGTCAAAGCTTTGCTTGTAAAAAATGTACTAATCATTGGGAATTATACCAAAAAATTTTACATTTTTGGTACTTGACCCCCACTAAACTGTCCAAATTTTACCCCCTAACTCCAGTATTATGTTGGAGAGATTGTGGTGAACAAGGGACGTTACTCCGTATAGTCTGGGAATGTAAATCGATTAGAGCTTTTTGAAACAAAGTATTCTCTATGATCTCTGAAGTTGTTGAAAAAAACATAAGTCGAAGCCCTGAGATGGCTATCTTGCATCTAAATATTCATGAGATTCCCTTTAAGTACAGAGTAGTGATTTTACATTTTTTATTAGCGGCAAAACTCTCAATCACAAGAAGATGGAAATCTCAGGAGGTACTTTCTCCATCTGATATTGTTATATTACTTAATCAGCAATGTGAGATGGAAAAAATTATGGCTACTATAAGGGGGGAAAAAAAAATATTTGGAATCCATGGTTAAATAATTTAAGATGTACAGTAACAATGGATTAGACATGGTATGTGTATTAATGTAAGGATTGTTCAGCAGGAATGAATTTATTGATTATGTGGTAAAATGCGATTGGGCTATGGGGAAAAGGTCTCTTTTTTTTCTATTATAAGATTGACGTCTAGTGACGATAGAATGAAGATAATGGGCATATACATATAGAAATCCCCTTGGTTGGTGATTGAACTGAATTGGAAGGAAGGCTCCCCCTTTCCTATTCCTTTGCATTTTCTTCCCCCCCTCCCCATGTGGGTTTTTTTTTTTTTTCTCTACAAGCTATACTGCTATGATCGATAAGATTATTGCAACATTTCTTATGATATTTTTGTTTTTCTTCTTTGTCTATGTTATTATTGTTTTGTGGAAAATTATAATAAAAGAGATATTGAAATATAAAAAATGGCATGAGATTTGGCAGGAGGTACAGAAAAATGCTGCAGATATTGTATGTGCAGGTAACTCTAGGGGGGTCTATTTATATTTTAAAAAACCACTGGACAAATGTCCCAATATTTTGTCTATTAGATGTATTTCCTATGATCATCAGCTGTAAACCAGTGGCTATAATGTGGTATAATGTGGCCATGACGCAGGAAAATACTGCATCATGGCCACTAGATGGAGATGACAATCATAGGAAATAAGGTTACTAGACAAAACACAGCGAAACTTGAGCAAATGCTTGCAACATTCATCCAACATATGAATTTTAAATAGACTCCTTAGTGTCTGTACTTCATACTTATTATTATTTTTTTATGACAGAGTTTCTTTTAGAAACTTTAATGCTTATTAATAAAAATTGCTTAAACATTTAAAAGAAAGTAATGTTGTGACAATTATTAGTGACGTCTTTCCTTACCTTCTAAACCTGGCAGATTCCGGTAACAAGTTCCATCAGGGTTCCTACAAGTCTTCATGCACTGTGATCCACATGGTTTGTAGTGCCATTCACATTCCCCTTCTGGGTTGTAGAAATCGCAAAACAGTGCTGTATTCAGATGGACCAAAGAAATATATTAAAACAGGAGCTAAACAATAATTTCTCCCAAAATGTGTAATTCTCAATTCAACTACATCTACAATGATTAGTGCATACGTAGGGGAATTAAATAATAATATAGTGAATGTAAGTGCCCAGTGGCATCCGTTGTTGCACTGCATTACTTACATTTTAAAAAGCACCCCATTGTACCTCTACAATAAACCTGCACTGCAAGGCACACTGTGTCCCATGTACTACTTGTTTTTTGTGTATTTTGAATGGGCTACCTAATGAAGCATGATGCAATGTGTCTCAATGCACAAAAGTGCATGCATTGCAGCGCACTGCATTGTTGTGTGCGCTGCTGGTATTAGAGTCTAGTCACATGTTGTCTGTAGTAAAACCCATGAGTTTTAGTGCACAAAAATGCATTTCAAGTAGAAATCAAATTCTTTCTTATGTGGCTGGCTCATATCTATCCTCCTATGTTTATGTGTTTTGAAAGGGAACAATAGGGGCCCAGTCACACTTACACATGCTTGTGTTACCACAAATACTGCTGCAACATATTGGTGTTGCATAGGTGTATTAAGTGTTCTGTTATAGACATTTTTTAAGTGCAAATAAAGGCAAAACTTTTTTTTTTTTTTTTTTGAATAGAGTAAGGAAGGATCACATTGGGCCTTCGATTCCTGTCCCATAGATAAAACAGGAACTACGTTTAAAAATTCCTCCTATGTGAGGGAATTCCGGGGTGTCACCAATGTCACAAGAACTCGTTTCCTCATTAAGATTTCACCTCTATTAGCATTCTGATGTCAACCCAAACCTTGGGATTTTCTTTTACTTTCACTTTCGGTGATCATGGTAAACAGGACAAATTGTGAGGGTGAGTCTCCCTAACAGGGCACAGATGCTAATAAAATATTACCGGTATTCTAATCCCTCTCCTTTTTTTTTTTAATCAAGTCCATTGAATAGGAATGTATGTAATTAGTGTTTAGCTGCTCTTACTATGAATTATTTGGCCAGATGTTGCCTTTCCTAGATATGGTTAAATCTGGTAAAACTGGTTCTTTTCCTCTTGAAACTAAGTTACTCGGGCAGCTCTTACACATGAGAGCACTAATCTCTCCTATATCTATA
The DNA here is from genome assembly GCF_965119305.1 of Pelophylax lessonae. Classification (NCBI taxonomy): domain Eukaryota; kingdom Metazoa; phylum Chordata; class Amphibia; order Anura; family Ranidae; genus Pelophylax; species Pelophylax lessonae. The sequence goes on along the minus strand of NC_138777.1, from coordinate 80,830,683 downwards.
GTCAAAATGTAAAATTATATATTCCTTTCCACACTGAATTTCAATTATGTCTAGCTTACACCTATTAATCTGAATGATCCTTGTTTGTAAACCTAGGTTGTGGAGATCACCACACAATTACTTCTTTGAACTCTGTGACATACACTATATTGTCAAAAGTATTGGGACGCCTGCCTTTACACACACATAAACTTTAATGGCATCCCAGTTTTAATCTGTAGGGTTCAATATTGAGTTGGCCCACCCTTTGCAGCTATAACAGCTTCAACTCCTCTGAGAAGGCTGTCCACAAGGTTTAGGAGTGTGTCTATGGGAATGTTTGATCATTCTTCCAGAAGCAAATTTGTGAGGGCAGACACTGATGTTGGACAAGAAGGTCTTGCTCACAGTCTCCACTCAAATTCATCCCAAAGGTTGAGGTTATGAGTCTGTGCAGGCCAGTCAAGTTCCTCTACCTCAAAATCATTTGGTTGAGGGGGGGTTATGGTTGGGGGCTGTTTTTCATGGGTTGGGCTTGGACCCTTAGTTCCAGTGAAGGGAACTCTTAAGGCATCAGCATACCAAGACATTTTGGACAATTTCATGCTCCCAACTTTGTGGGAACAGTTTTGGGGATTATTGGGGACCATTCGTGTTCCAAAATGACTTCCCACCTGTGCACAAAGCAAGATTTATAAAGACATAGATAAGCAAATTTGGGGTGAAGGAACTTGACTGGCCTGCACAGAGTCCTGACTTCAACCCGATAGAACACCTTTGGGATGAATTAGAGCTGCAACTGCGAGCCAGGCCTTCTCGTCAACTTCAGTGCCTGACCTCACAAAATGCGCTTCTGGAAGAATGGTCAAACATTCCCAAAGATACACTCCTAAACATTGTGGACAGCCTTCGCAGAAGAGTTGAAGCTGTTATAGCTGCAAAGTGTAGGGCAACTCAATATTGAACCCAGGGGCTAAGACTGGGATGCCATTAAAGTTCATACATGAGTAAAGGCAGGCGTCTCAATACCTTTGACAATATAGTGTATATTTACTATGCCCTGTGGGTAGGCACTGCTGTGTCACACAGTTCACAGAGCCGGTTTTTTGTCAAATAGTGCAGATTGCCAGATAATGCCTCCGACGGTCTGCGCATGTGCAATACGTAGCGTCACCCAAGCTGATCAGCTGGCGTGACGTCACCACTGCGCAAGTGCAGATCGTCAGAGACATTATCCAACAAAGCTTGATCTGTGGTAATCGACAGAACACCAGCATCTTCAATTGGGGGCATACGGTGTCTATCAGCATCCCGTTGTCACTGGTACACCTGTGTGACAGCCTGTAGCGTGGGAGGGGAGAAGCGGCGGCGTTTCTGCATTTGATAACTCAAGGAGAAGTGTGACAGGAAATGGACAGAGGAGAAGACATACAGAGGAGAAGAAATACACAGCACTGACATCTAACTGGGGAGTCCAATAGTGCTGCACAGGAAGTGTGTGGGACCAGAGCGGAGTGAGAGATCCTTATCAATGCACCGGTGTTCTGTTGAATAGTGCAGATCGTGCTTTGCTGATTGTCAGATAATACCACCAACAAACTGCATATGCACAGTGTTGACGTCACACCAGCTGATTGGCAGATCAGCTGGAGTGACGTTACGTACTGCGCATGCGCAGATCATCTGAGGCATTATCCGACAATGTGCACTATTCAACAGAACACCTGCCTTCTGAACTGCAGATGTACTGAGAGGAGTTTCAGGAGGAGGAGTCAGTACAGGAATTACTGCTTGCAGGCAGCAATGTACCATGGGATATGTAATCTTTACACACTGAAAGCAAGCAACACAGGAGAAGCTGCAAAGCATGCAGGGAATTCAGGAAGTTGTGGAAAGACATGATCAGCAGACAGGCAGAACTCACATCATTTTTAAAGTAAGCCTATGTTGGATTGTTAAAATTACCTATTGCTTGTATTACTATTGCAATTCTGATGTTATGAAATTAAAGCCCATGCTGTTACCTTAGATTTTCTTACATTTTCTCAAATGATACCTTTTACCAGATAGTATAAAGGCACAGGAAACGGCCCTGCAATGCAATGTTGTCCATAAAACATTATTACACTGGGTAAGCCTACTAGTTCTTTTTTTCCTTACTACTTTCTGCTTTATGTTGGGTTTTAAGATTACCAAATTCAGACATTTAGAGGATGGATGGAAGGTTTAGTGTAGAACAAAACTTTTTAGGAAATTTTACTTTTTGTATCTCTCTGTGGTTATGCAAATGTTTAGTTTTGCAATGGAATAAATTGATGTAAAAAAATAAAAAAATCATGTTCATCCTTTTCCAACAAAGGCTGAATGAATTACTCACGGCACAAGTCGGGATTTCTCCAGTTGATACAGGTTCCGGCCTCACTACACGCTTGAGCATATGAAGCCACAGCAGTACAGAAGCACTCGCAATCACCACCAGTGTCACAAGCACAAGCATCCCTGACACAAGCGTCATAGTATTTCAGTGGATCAACCTGAAAATAAAAGCCAATGTAATGGTGAGTTTAAAAATTTACATTTCCACACCATCATAGCATTATCTGAATTTTAACTATAATAGCTGTTGTAGTGCTTTGCTTTGAACACGCAACAATAATGCACTTATATTGATTTTATACATGGAATCATACCAGAGGATGGCAAGCTGAGAACACGCGACTGGTGATGATGCTACATTGTCTCTGTGCCCAAGATTTTCTGTAAGGGTTTAGGGAGCAGGGATCCTTGAGGCTTGCAGCATCTGGGCAGCTTGGTGAGAGCTTCCAGCTGTTGCCAAATTCTACCACATCTCCTACTACAGACAGACTTCTGGTGGTAAAGTCATTATTTGCGTTTCCATCATAGTTGCCACACAATCCACACACTCTGCCCTAAACAAAGCAAAAGAAAATCACTAGTATACACTTAAATGCAGAGATCTATATCAAAAGATATGGCATTGCAAGGCTTGCTAATCCTTTTCAAAATTACAAAAGCGTACCTGGAAGCGTGGATCTAGCTTGATAAATACAGTGGTTTTCATATCCCACTCCAAAACTAATCCATTTAGAGCCTCAATCACCGTGTAGATGCCCATCTGGTGCACTTTGTATGGTACATATACTCCAGAATTAAGTTCGACAACCTCAAATTTCCCATCGCTCAGTATAAGCTCGTAATTCTAGGTAAAAAAAAAATATTTTATTTATTGACAGTAAAACCCTACAAACTTTAGTTTCAAAGAAAAAAAAGTTTACTTTGTATTTTGAGAATAACACTTACACCGAGGAAGACTTTTATGGACTTGGAGCAGGTTGTGCCTGTAGATCCACATGGAATGTTCTCAGTGATAACACGGAAAGTTCCATTGGATGCATCGCTAGTGCAATAATCCTGACATCCGAAGGGGCAAATAGAACAAGTTAGCACATCCATACAAGAAGGGTTAGTTACAATCTGAAGAGTTCATGAAAATATGTAGATGAAAAGTCTATGACAGGGGTCTCCAAACTTTCTAAACAAAGGGCCAGTTTTATTGTCCTTCAGACTTTCGGGAGGGCCAGGCTGCGGCCAGCAGTAGTGTAAATTTTCCTGGCCGCAGTGGGCATAAACATATAAGCACGTTTAGTTTTAAAGGGAGGAATAGTGCTCCATCATTGGTATCATTGGGAGGAACAGCGCCCCATCATTGATATCATTGGGAGGGATAGTGCCCCATCTTTGGTATCATTGGAAGGAATAGTGCCCCGTCCTTGGTATCATTGGGAGGAATAGTGCCCCGTCGTTGGTATTATAGGGAGGAATAGTGCCGCATTGTTGGTATCATTGGGAGAAATGGTACCCCATTATTGAAGTCAGTAGGAAAAATGGTGCCCCATTGTTGATATTAGTTGGCAGAATAGTGTATTATATCAGTGAGAATAAAACTGCCCCAAGGGCCTTATAAAGGCAAGCAAAGGGCTGCTTTTGGCCCCAGGGCCTCAGTTTGGAGACCACTGGTCTATGAAAATAATAAAAAAAAGACAGAAATATAAATATTTACCTGAACAAGGGTATATTCACAGTCCCCACTAAAAGTGTATCTCTTGGTGTCATATGTAATGTAGTTGCCATCACCATATACTGCACAGGTTCCCATGCACAACTCACTGGTACACTCCCAGTTTCTGTTCACGCAAGTACTAAAATGAAGAAGGAAATACATGATAAAGGTAAATGAACACAGAATTCATAGTTTACTTTCACTGGCTATGTTATTTTCTGTAAACACTATCCAAATAAGGCTGCAAGCAATGAATCATAACTCATCACAATTACATAAAAAACATGTGCTGTGCTACAATAAATAAGTCAATTAAAATCATGTAAATATCAAAATAATTCAAAGTGCACAGTGCTCATAATAAGAGTGGCACAATCCATAATAATTTAGCAGAAAAATCCATCTAAAATTTTCTTAATTCATTACTGTTCATATAACGTGATAAAGATACTGTGGGGAATTCATAAAGAGTATCTAGGATACTCTTTAGTATTCCATTGTGCCTCCACACAGCAAATGTCATTGTGGGGGCAACAGATTCAAGTACCTGTTGTAAAGGAGGTGCACAGATACTGGGGTGTCCCATACAAGGGCTGTTCCCTCCTGGTGCTGCAGTTGTCACACTTACAGTGCAGAGGTGGGGAGTTCTGTTTCTTGGTGAATGGATCCTGATGAAGATTCACAGACACTAGTTTTCTATAAGGTGCCCTCCCCTTGTGACTGGCAGCTGACAGTGGGCAGATCTTAGCGAATAGACAGCTTGCTTTTAGCTGTAGAATCTACCCACTTCCTGCTGTCAATAACAAGGAGAGAGAGGACCTAATGCTAAACTAGTGTCTCAGCCTCCTTTAGGTTCCACCCCTTGCAATCACTGGTTGCAAGGAGGCTGAAAGGTGTGAAGCTGACAGCATTCTTAAAGAATAAGTTCATCTTTCTGAACGTGTTACATGCTACACTTATATTTAGAATGTAAAATGTTCAGCAAACTCTCCCTGCACCCACGATACCCTCCTTCCCCATGACAGTGGGCAGGTGAATCCTCTCTGCTGCCAAATTTCAAAATCAGCGCCGCCTACACAGCCATGACATCAATTCACAGCAATCTGTGAATAATTAACCTACAAACACCATCAGGCACTGCAGCAGCCAGCTTGTAGTTCTCAATGAACTGTGAGAGTGCTGGCAAGAGGTATACAGAGGTATGGGCAGAAAGGTGTAACAAGTTTCTGCAGGAACTTGACATTGCACCTGCAATCTGCTAAAGGCAATGCTCTGCAGGCTCCTGTGAATTAAATAATAAATTCAATTTTTTTACCTGCAAAAACATGTGCATTTATTATTTTTTGTAAAACGTAAACTGCGTTCAGGCACAGGCACTTCGACTGTCTCTGTACACCAACTTACTGTTGGCTTTAAGTACCTCCAGTTTTGCTATCTATGAGCTGGAGGTAATTATTTTTGAATTTTGTGCATTCATTTTGCCACTCTGTAAAAGTGGTATTAATAATTAGTGTTGAGCGAACACGGACTGTATTATTCGTGTTCGTACCGAATAATTGGATTTTTTGTACCCGAACACGGACACGGACACTTTACTGTATGTTCGGGTAAAAATCCGTGTTCGGTCGTTTTATTTCCGGGTTTTGCATGCTTTGGCGCTCTTTTCATGGCGGGCTTTCAACAGCCAATCAACAATCGTTTAACTGGTGTGCCTTAAGCCATCCCAGCCATGCCTGCAAATGTCTCAGTAGCTGTGATTGGCCGTCTGAAGCATGTGACCAAGTCTTTATAAGTTCGAGGCAGCCGCAGCGGCGTCATTATGCTGCTTAGATTCAGGGACAGAGCACACATCAACGTGCTGGCTGCTGATTAGGGAAAGATAGGCAGGAAAAAACCATTTGTGTCCGGATAGAATTGAGGGACAGGTCGGAGTGTTTAGGCAGGGCGAGTTGTAGGCATTTTAGGGATAGAGTCTGCTGAATTATATAGGGTCAGTGTCTTCTACAAACTACAATCGATATTGCTGTGTGGGGGGTGGGGTCTGCACTCAATCCTGATCTACGATCTCTTCTCAATCCTGTTAGGGACAGAGTCTGCTGAATTTTAGGGAAACTGTGTTCTACAAACTACAATCGATATTGCTGTGTGGTGTGGGATTGGAGATAGGCAGGTGTCAGTGATCCACATCCATTTTTCTGTGTGTGAGCTGCAGTGAACACAATCTTTTTGGGCTGCAGTGAACACAATCTTTTTGGGCTGCAGTGAACACAATCTTTTTGGGCTGCAGTGAACACAATCTTTTTGGGCTGCAGTGAACACAATCTTTTTGGGCTGCAGTGAACACAATCTTTTTGGGGTGCAGTGAACAAAATCTTTTTGGGGTGCAGTGAACACAATCCTTTTTGGTGTGCAGTGAACACAATCTTTGTGGGGTGCAGTGAACAAAATCCTTTGTGGGGTGCAGTGAACACAATCTTTTTGGGGTGCAGTGAACAAAATCCTTTTTGGGGTGCAGTGAACAACATCCTTTTTGGGGTGCAGTGAACACAATCTTTTTGGGGTGCAGTGAACAAAATCCTTTGTGGGGTGCAGTGAACACAATCTTTTTGGGGTGCAGTGAACACAATCTTTTTGGGGTGGAGTGAACAACATCCTTTTTGGGGTGCAGTGAACAAAATCCTTTTTGGGGTGCAGTGAACAAAATCATTTTTGGGGTGCAGTGAACACAATCTTTTTGGGGTGCAGTGAACACAATCTTTGTGGGGTGCAGTGAACACAATCTTTTTGGGGTGGAGTGAACAACATCCTTTTTGGGGTGCAGTGAACAACATCCTTTTTGGGGTGCAGTGAACACAATCTTTTTGGGGTGCAGTGAACACAATCTTTGTGGGGTACAGTGAACAGAATCTTTGTGGGGTGCAGTGAACACAATCTTTGGGGGGTACAGTGAACACAATCTTTGTGAGGTGCAGTGAACACAATCTTTGTGGGGTGCAGTGAACACAATCATTGTGGGGTGCAGTGAACTCAATCTTTGTGGGGTACAGTGAACACAATCTCATACTGAAGGTTTGAGGGTGCTGCCTGTTCCATACTCCCCCTACTCCTCATCTAGCCTTTTAGGGGTACAAACAATAGTAATTGGGGCCTAGTGTGGTTGTGTACGTGTGATATACATACACTTTTTTGGGATCATATTTTCTATTCCGCTATTTAATCAAAAACCTTTGGGGATCAGTTAAATTGGGGGATAGTCTGTGTTGGTACGTGTGAGAGAGATCCACCTTTCCAAGTTGTTGGGGTTCATCTCATACTTCTGAAGGTTTGAGGGTGCTGCCTGTTCCATACTCCCCCTACTCCTAGCCTTTTAGGGGTACAAACAATAGTAATTGGGGCCTAGTGTGGTTGTGTACGTGTGATATACATACACTTTTTTGGGATCATATTTTCTATTCCGCTATTTAATCAAAAACCTTTGGGGATCAGTTAAATTGGGGGATAGTCTGTGTTGGTACGTGTGAGAGAGATCCACCTTTCCAAGTTGTTGGGGTTCATCTCATACTTCTGAAGGTTTGAGGGTGCTGCCTGTTCCATACCCCCCCTACTCCTAGCCTTTTAGGGGTACAAACAATAGTAATTGGGGCCTAGTGTGGTTGTGTACGTGTGATATACATACACTTTTTTGGGATCATATTTTCTATTCCGCTATTTAATCAAAAACCTTTGGGGATCAGTTAAATTGGGGGATAGTCTGTGTTGGTACGTGTGAGAGAGATCCACCTTTCCAAGTTGTTGGGGTTCATCTCATACTTCTGAAGGTTTGAGGGTGCTGCCTGTTCCATACTCCCCCTACTCCTAGCCTTTTAGGGGTACAAACAATAGTAATTGGGGCCTAGTGTGGTTGTGTACGTGTGATATACATACACTTTTTTGGGATCATATTTTCTATTCCGCTATTTAATCAAAAACCTTTGGGGATCAGTTAAATTGGGGGATAGTCTGTGTTGGTACGTGTGAGAGAGATCCACCTTTCCAAGTTGTTGGGGTTCATCTCATACTTCTGAAGGTTTGAGGGTGCTGCCTGTTCCATACTCCCCCTACTCCTAGCCTTTTAGGGGTACAAACAATAGTAATTGGGGCCTAGTGTGGTTGTGTACGTGTGATATACATACACTTTTTTGGGATCATATTTTCTATTCCGCTATTTAATCAAAAACCTTTGGGGATCAGTTAAATTGGGGGATAGTCTGTGTTGGTACGTGTGAGAGAGATCCACCTTTCCAAGTTGTTGGGGTTCATCTCATACTTCTGAAGGTTTGAGGGTGCTGCCTGTTCCATACCCCCCCTACTCCTAGCCTTTTAGGGGTACAAACAATAGTAATTGGGGCCTAGTGTGGTTGTGTACGTGTGATATACATACACTTTTTTGGGATCATATTTTCTATTCCGCTATTTAATCAAAAACCTTTGGGGATCAGTTAAATTGGGGGATAGTCTGTGTTGGTACGTGTGAGAGAGATCCACCTTTCCAAGTTGTTGGGGTTCATCTCATACTTCTGAAGGTTTGAGGGTGCTGCCTGTTCCATACTCCCCCTACTCCTAGCCTTTTAGGGGTACAAACAATAGTAATTGGGGCCTAGTGTGGTTGTGTACGTGTGATATACATACACTTTTTTGGGATCATATTTTCTATTCCGCTATTTAATCAAAAACCTTTGGGGATCAGTTAAATTGGGGGATAGTCTGTGTTGGTACGTGTGAGAGAGATCCACCTTTCCAAGTTGTTGGGGTTCATCTCATACTTCTGAAGGTTTGAGGGTGCTGCCTGTTCCATACCCCCCCTACTCCTAGCCTTTTAGGGGTACAAACAATAGTAATTGGGGCCTAGTGTGGTTGTGTACGTGTGATATACATACACTTTTTTGGGATCATATTTTCTATTCCGCTATTTAATCAAAAACCTTTGGGGATCAGTTAAATTGGGGGATAGTCTGTGTTGGTACGTGTGAGAGAGATCCACCTTTCCAAGTTGTTGGGGTTCATCTCATACTTCTGAAGGTTTGAGGGTGCTGCCTGTTCCATACTCCCCCTACTCCTAGCCTTTTAGGGGTACAAACAATAGTAATTGGGGCCTAGTGTGGTTGTGTACGTGTGATATACATACACTTTTTTGGGATCATATTTTCTATTCCGCTATTTAATCAAAAACCTTTGGGGATCAGTTAAATTGGGGGATAGTCTGTGTTGGTACGTGTGAGAGAGATCCACCTTTCCAAGTTGTTGGGGTTCATCTCATACTTCTGAAGGTTTGAGGGTGCTGCCTGTTCCATACTCCCCCTACTCCTAGCCTTTTAGGGGTACAAACAATAGTAATTGGGGCCTAGTGTGGTTGTGTACGTGTGATATACATACACTTTTTTGGGATCATATTTTCTATTCCGCTATTTAATCAAAAACCTTTGGGGATCAGTTAAATTGGGGGATAGTCTGTGTTGGTACGTGTGAGAGAGATCCACCTTTCCAAGTTGTTGGGGTTCATCTCATACTTCTGAAGGTTTGAGGGTGCTGCCTGTTCCATACTCCCCCTACTCCTAGCCTTTTAGGGGTACAAACAATAGTAATTGGGGCCTAGTGTGGTTGTGTACGTGCGAGATACATACACTTTTTTTGATCATATTTCCTATTCCGCTATTCAATAAAAACCTTTGAGGATCAATTGAATTGCGGGATAGTCTGTGTCGGTACGTGTGAGAGAGATCCACCTTTCCAAGTTGTTGGGGTTCATCTCATACTTCTGAAGGTTTGAGGGTGCTGCCTGTTCCATACCCCCCCTACTCCTAGCCTTTTAGGGGTACAAACAATAGTAATTGGGGCCTAGTGTGGTTGTGTACGTGTGATATACATACACTTTTTTGGGATCATATTTTCTATTCCGCTATTTAATCAAAAACCTTTGGGGATCAGTTAAATTGGGGGATAGTCTGTGTTGGTACGTGTGAGAGAGATCCACCTTTCCAAGTTGTTGGGGTTCATCTCATACTTCTGAAGGTTTGAGGGTGCTGCCTGTTCCATACTCCCCCTACTCCTAGCCTTTTAGGGGTACAAACAATAGTAATTGGGGCCTAGTGTGGTTGTGTACGTGTGATATACATACACTTTTTTGGGATCATATTTTCTATTCCGCTATTTAATCAAAAACCTTTGGGGATCAGTTAAATTGGGGGATAGTCTGTGTTGGTACGTGTGAGAGAGATCCACCTTTCCAAGTTGTTGGGGTTCATCTCATACTTCTGAAGGTTTGAGGGTGCTGCCTGTTCCATACCCCCCCTACTCCTAGCCTTTTAGGGGTACAAACAATAGTAATTGGGGCCTAGTGTGGTTGTGTACGTGTGATATACATACACTTTTTTGGGATCATATTTTCTATTCCGCTATTTAATCAAAAACCTTTGGGGATCAGTTAAATTGGGGGATAGTCTGTGTTGGTACGTGTGAGAGAGATCCACCTTTCCAAGTTGTTGGGGTTCATCTCATACTTCTGAAGGTTTGAGGGTGCTGCCTGTTCCATACTCCCCCTACTCCTAGCCTTTTAGGGGTACAAACAATAGTAATTGGGGCCTAGTGTGGTTGTGTACGTGTGATATACATACACTTTTTTGGGATCATATTTTCTATTCCGCTATTTAATCAAAAACCTTTGGGGATCAGTTAAATTGGGGGATAGTCTGTGTTGGTACGTGTGAGAGAGATCCACCTTTCCAAGTTGTTGGGGTTCATCTCATACTTCTGAAGGTTTGAGGGTGCTGCCTGTTCCATACTCCCCCTACTCCTAGCCTTTTAGGGGTACAAACAATAGTAATTGGGGCCTAGTGTGGTTGTGTACGTGTGATATACATACACTTTTTTGGGATCATATTTTCTATTCCGCTATTTAATCAAAAACCTTTGGGGATCAGTTAAATTGGGGGATAGTCTGTGTTGGTACGTGTGAGAGAGATCCACCTTTCCAAGTTGTTGGGGTTCATCTCATACTTCTGAAGGTTTGAGGGTGCTGCCTGTTCCATACTCCCCCTACTCCTAGCCTTTTAGGGGTACAAACAATAGTAATTGGGGCCTAGTGTGGTTGTGTACGTGCGAGATACATACACTTTTTTTGATCATATTTCCTATTCCGCTATTCAATAAAAACCTTTGAGGATCAATTGAATTGCGGGATAGTCTGTGTCGGTACGTGTGAGAGAGATCCACCTTTCCAAGTTGTTGGGGTTCATCTCATACTTCTGAAGGTTTGAGGGTGCTGCCTGTTCCATACCCCCCCTACTCCTCATCTAGCCTTTTAGGGGTACAAACAATAGTAATTGGGGCCTAGTGTGGTTGTGTACGTGCGAGATACATACACTTTTTTTGATCATATTTCCTATTCCGCTATTCAATAAAAACCTTTGAGGATCAATTGAATTGCGGGATAGTCTGTGTCGGTACGTGTGAGAGAGATCCACCTTTCCAAGTTGTTGGGGTTCATCTCATACTTCTGAAGGTTTGAGGGTGCTGCCTGTTCCATACCCCCCCTACTCCTCATCTAGCCTTTTAGGGGTACAAACAATAGTAATTGGGGCCTAGTGTGGTTGTGTACGTGCGAGATACATACACTTTTTTTGATCATATTTCCTATTCCGCTATTCAATAAAAACCTTTGAGGATCAATTGAATTGCGGGATAGTCTGTGTCGGTACGTGTGAGAGAGATCCACCTTTCCAAGTTTTTGGGGTTCATCTCATACTTCTGAAGATTTGAGGGTGCTGCATGTTCCATACTCCTCTTCCTCATCCTCCCTTTAGGGTAGGAAAAAATTTAATCGGGCCTAGTCTGTGTTTGTACGTGTGAGATACACAGTTTTTTATCCTATTCCGCTATTCAATACACACCCTTTTGGTGTAAAAAACATTAAATTGCGGCATAGTTTGCATATTTGACATTTGCATATATTGTGCCTTGTTGCGCTGTTTTGAGTACTCCACCAACATGGCCAGTGGCAATGACGCCGTTCTCAGCTTAACTATCCCACTTCTATGCCTCCTTGAAAAAACAATTCGGGCGATGATGGAAGAGGATGTGGCACAGGATGAGGAGGAGGAGGAGGATGAAGAGGTAACATTTCCAAGGCTTTCAGGGCAGTCATTCGCAAGGGGCTCCGAGGGTGGGTTCCTGCACACGCAAACGCCAGGGACGCAATTGTCCAGCAGGGGCACAGTTCTGGAGGATGAGGAGGATGAGGAGGAGGAGGAGGAGCTGGAGGAGGAGATGGAACCATGTTCACAGCAGGGTGGCACCCAGGCCAGCTCATGGCCATCACTGGTGCGTGGCTGGGGGGATACAGAGGACACGGACCATACACCTCCCACAGAGGACAGCCTTTCGTTGCCTCTGGGCAGCCTGGCACACATGAGCGATTACATGCTGCAGTGTCTCCACAACGACCGCCGAGTTGCCCACATTCTAACTTGTGCTGATTACTGGGTGGCCACGCTGCTGGATCCCCGTTACAAGGACAACGTACCGTCCTTAATTCACTCACTGGAGCGCGATCGCAAGATGCGCGAGTACAAGCGCACGCTGGTAGACGCCATGCTGCTGGCATTCCCATCTGACAGCGGGGCCACAGTGGAAGCACAAGGCAGAGGAGGAGGAGGAGGAGGTCGCCAACGCAACCAGGGCACCGCCAGCACCTCAGAAGGCAGGGTTAGCATGGCCGAAATGTGGAAAAGCTTTGTCAGCACGCCACAACAAACAGCAGCACCAGCAGCTCAGATGGAACGTCTTAGCAGGAGGCAGCATTTTACCAACATGGTGGAGCAGTATGTGTGCACACGCCTACATGTAGTGAATGACGGGTCTGCCCCCTTCAACTTCTGGGTCTCCAAATTGGGCACATGGCCTGAGCTTGCCCTTTACGCCTTGGAGGTGCTGGCGTGCCCTGCAGCCAGTGTATTATCTGAACGGGTATTTAGCACGGCTGGGGGCGTTATAACAGACAAGCGCAGCCGCCTGTCCAGAGACAATGTGGACAAGCTCACGTTCATTAAAATGAACCAGGCATGGATCCCACGGGACTTTTCCGTACCTTGTGCAGAATAGCAATGGATACCGACCTTACCCACCCATTGTTCCATTTTTGCTCTTTCTCACTCTTTTGGGGTGTACCCTCATTTAAAATTTGTGAAAAGAAGCAGTGTTGGCTACCTCGTCCTCCTCCTCAGGGCCAGATTAATGTAGGGGCTATTGGAGCTGCAGCTCCAGGCCCCTACCTTTTATATAGGCCCCCGGGTTGGCCATATTCACTGTTACCGCTCTTCTGTCACTTGTAAACACAGAAGTCTAGCTTCTATGCTCACTTCCCCAGGCAGCACCCTCAGAACCTCCCCACACAGCGCGAAGGCCGGACAAGGAGGGACAGTTGGCGATGCATGGATGTGTTTATGGGCTTCAGAGACAGCATCCCATGTTGAATTAGGCATGCATGGCTGCACCCTTCCTCCTCTGGGTGCATGGCAAGGCACGGCCCTAAGGCCCTTCAAAATCCTCAGCACCAAGCCCATGATGCTGTTAATCCGGCCCTGGTCCTCCTCCACCGCCGCTTCCACCTACACCGCCCATAGGTGTGCGCAGCCTATTGCATTAAGGTGTGCACCCCAAAGTTGAAATACACATGCATGTGTTTGCCAGCAGGGAGAGTAATGTATCGGGGCCATGTACCTGTAGGCAAGGAGAAATAGAGCAGAGCAGGTCCCAGGGAGATCTTTCCCATCTCCTCACTGGCAATGCTATGTGCCCTAGGTGATTAGGGTGTGCCCAGGCACACCCAGCACACCCTGTGCGCACGCCTATGTCACCGCCACATCCACCACCACCTCAACCTCCCTCCTACTCCATATGGGCCTCGTCCTTCAGAGATGAAGAAGAACATTGTTTTATTTTTCTGTTTTTTTTTGTTGTTTTAAGTTATTTCCCTATCCACATTTGTTTGCAGAGCACTTGCCATGCTCTTAATTACGTTTTGCTGCCATTTGCAGCACTCTAGCCCTTTCCTTTGGTGTTTTAGAGCCATTTTAGTGCCTTAAAGTTCGGGTCCCCATTGACTTCAATGGGGTTCGGTGTCCGGGAAAAGTTCGGTAAAAGTCCGGGACACGGACCCGGACTTTTTTTTAAAGTTCGGCCGAACCCGTCGAACACGGACATCTAGGTGTCCGCTCAACCCTATTAATAATACTTACATTAATCTGCTGCACATGTCAGTAAAGTTAGCAAGACTAGTAGAAGGCATTTCTGACACAGGCCAAAGTGGCAGAAAAGTATTGGTGGGAGTTGGCTTGGACAAATTCTGGCCTGGTCAATATGTGAGTAGTGTATGTGTGTGTGTGTGTTATATATATATATATATATATATATATATATATAATACCCTACATAAACCGGCCAAAAAGAGTAAAAGAGTGGGGATTTATTGAATTCCACCAAATGAGTGCAGCCACATCCCAGTTGTCCTAGAGGAGTAATGCAGATGGTTTTGCTGCAGAGACTTGTTCAAAATTCTTAGAATTAAATTCACAGAGAGTGCCGGTAAAAGGTTTGCTAGGCTTTTTCTCTTAACTTCATGCTCATTAGTTTTCATGGCGGCAAAAGGTATACCAGGCTTATTCTCTTAACTTTATGCTCATTAGTTTTTATAGTTTCATTGTTGCTTTAAAAAATATAGGGCATGTGAAAAACCTTGATGTTTTCCTCAACTGCCAATCCTATACTTATCTTTACTTTGTCCTGAGTAACACTTCTGTCTTTTTTTTCTTCTTTAAAAATAATTCCCTATATATTTTAAGAGAAAAGATTTTAACTGGTTACCAGGTGTTGCACTGCACTTTAATTTTAGCGCTTGGAGGGAAAGCTTCATTGTTGTGGATACATGGACACTGCTGTTCTTGAACACATCCACCTTGACCATCAGCTATAAGTCCGTTGGGGCAAATGCATCCAGAGATACACTGAGTGCTGTACTATAAGAGACATAATAAAACATATTTAGGATATTCAGTTGAAAGATTGATCACACAGCTCACCCAAATAGTGCCCCATTTACTTTCTTGACCCTTTTTGTATACATAGGGAGAACAAGTCTTTGCAAGTATCTGCACTATAGATCTTCTAATTCAAAAGTAGAAAAAAAAAACCTCTTTGAATGAATTATTATAAGTAATCGAAAATAATACAGTTGACATTATACATACAGAAGATGCTTGGGACCCTTATTAATCTTTTCTTGGTTTGACCTGGCCTGTCCTGGCTTGAGAAAGGACCAGTTGTGGTTAGAAGTATTAATGTATAATGGAGTAAACTGGATTTTATTTTATTTTATTCTAATGACATATTCTGTATGCAATGTTTTTTCTCCTTTCAAACTGGCACTGTTATGAAGGTTACTTTCAGCTGACCTATTGTATTTAGGATATGTGAATATTTTTGCTTACCAGCCATTACATGTTGGGTGCAGGGCTGTAAAGGGATTAGAAAGCAGCCCGCATACATAGGATGCCCACATACACACTAAAATATACAAATGTTGTCAGCTTTTCCATTCATTTTTGGCAAGGCATTCATGGACACACAGTATCCTGTCTTGAATGTAGTTATATTCTCTAATTACATGTTATATTCTGTATTGCTAAAGGAGAATATTTTTCCCCAACCAAGATTCTCGTTGTAATGACAAGGTGTCTCACAAAGCTGGTTAGTTAAACTGATCACTGGCAAAAGGTTTTTTTTAGCACATTACAGGGATTCTAGGGTTCCACTGTTACAGCACTGATATGACACTAGGTAATACTCTTTTTTTTTGCCAGCTTTGCTTGCAAGCATCATTCAATTTGCAAGTAACAGAAAATCTTAAACCAAACCTCAGGCAAACAAAATGCACAGATGAGATACATGTATGCAAGCTGTTTTAACTGTCAGTTGATTTGTCATTTTGTCCAGCCATAGTCAGTCCTGAGTTTTTACACAGCTCTACCATATAGTATATAGCCAGGTTGTAACCTCACTTTTCTTTGCTGCAGTCAAGCAATACAACTTAAAAAGACCCTTTCAGCAACTTGCAAAACCTGAAAACTGCAGGTAAAAGCACCGCAAGTATTTTACTTGCGGTGCTTTTTCTTTCATAAACTTATATTTCTATTTACTTGCAATGTACCTCCAAACTTGCTAGAAAATCTGACTACTCCTGCAAGATTTAGTTCCCCAGTAAAGACCCTTGCATGTCATGGCCTTCACTGGCAATGCCTAAGTACTCTTTGCTGGCCCACGATTCTACCCCTCTTTTTAGCTCCCTATATCATATTTAAAGGATAGGTTCACCATTAAAATAAATAAATAAATAATAAATGCATATGTTTTGCAGGAAAAAAAAATGTATTTATTATTTTCTTTCTTAGGAGCCTCAGATCTCAGCAGATCTTAGATGCAATGCTAGGCTCCTGCAGACTCTCATTACAGCCTTGTTAAATTGTGACACTGAGTGAGGGAAGAGGTTCCCCTGTCTGGTATCACAATGAGGGATGGGGGGAGGTGGGGCTTCTGCTGTTTTAGTAACATGTTACACCCTGAATATGGGTGTGACATGTTACTTAAGGTGAATTTAACCTTTAATTTAGCTACCCAGGAGGGAGCGCAGGGGAATATTATATTGAAAGAAAGCTCTGACTCTGCAGGGCTACTGACATCACATCCAAGATGGTAGTGTCCAGCAGCAGTCTCCAAGTTTTTGGATGTCTATACAAGGGAGGTCATGGAGGTCAATACATGGACATAGCATGCATAAAGAACATTACATGCGCACATAGGGGATGATTTACTCATACCTCCCAACTTTTTGAGATAGGAACGAAGGATACTTTTTAGCAAAAGTTTTAAGGCATAGGACACACCCCCTGCCACTCCCCCTTAAATGTGAATTATACAGAAAAAAGGACCCTACTAACAAATGCTAGAAGTGCTAGACTGGGACTAGTTTGGTGTCTTATTTCTATTAGTCACCAAGCAGGAGGGTCTGCTATTTACTGTGGTTTCCATTTTTTAGAATTGAAGGTAAAAAATCCTGAATTCCATACAAGTAAAACAATTAAACTATTATGTTGAGTGTAAATTAGATTTAATAAAATTTTGATCACTCCTGAAAAGAAACTAGAAGGCTGCAATTTCTAACCTCTTTCTAAATGCTGTCGGATTGGTATACTGATCCACTGGTTTCATAATACATATATAAATAGCTACATATGTGTTTACTAATGTTGTGGTAACTTACACACTGCATGTCAAAGGTTTGACAGCTCTTCTGACACTCAGCTCCTTTAGTTCCCGCAGTCTTATTTTTGCAGTCAAAATACACCATGGGGGCAGAACAGACTAAAAACAGAACAAGATCCAAATTAAGATCAACATTTGTTTTGATATTTTAGAATGAAAAATTACAAAGTTGTACATAGGTAACATCTAGGCATGCTTCCTAGTTCTTAGTTGAAGTTGTCTAAATTTAAAAAAAAATAAAATGTATTGACATTTTAGTACCAACTGGTTAATTGACTTTGTATATTTGTTTGCTTATTAAAAGATCTTATATATTCCATACTTGTTTAAAGGGACAGTAAACATAAAACCAATATTTCTTTTTTTTTTTTTTACAGATGCCTGTAGTTCACCAAAATATTATTTTATTTCTTATGTCTGAGAAGCTTTCCAGGGGTGAGAGCTCTTCACCTGCCCAGGCAATTACAGGGCATCTCAATACATCTAAATACTACATACTACTTCTGTTGCCAGTCAGTTCTACTTCCCAACATTATTTATCTTTCCCCTGTCATTGCAATGTCATATTGATATTCTATTATTTCCCATAATTAGTAATAATTTAATTTAAGATGGTCCAGCTTAGCACAATGATCAATGCACTAGAGTCTTTTAGAAAGTGTGTGCCTAACCAGCTGTGATGTATTTCATAATGGCTGATTGGTAAGGACTAATCATTAACTAAATCATATAATCTCACTGAATCATATACAAAACATTAAAGTGTGTACAAAAGAGGATTGTGAAGATACCTGGTACTTGAGTAACTCCAATGCAGTCCAGTTTTCCTGAAGAGCAGGTGCTATAACATGAAGAAGAAGGATTTGAATTTGACAGTCTATAAATCCTCCTCTAAAAAAAAGCAATTTCTCTTAATTTGGTATAAAAATAAATTGGCCCAAATCCACCCTCTTCCCTTTAGACAGATATGCAGCCCTAGGCAACCAGTACTACCTCTCTGCAATGGGTTCAGCAATTTAAATACCTAGACATTTATGTCTCCCATGATCTTCAATCCTTCCTTGACCTTAACATCACCTCTCATTACTTAACTTAAGTCGAAATGTAAGGTTTGGTCTGTTCTCCCCCTTTCTCTGGTAGAAATAGTACATTTAATTAAAATACTTTTTCTATCTCATTTTACCTACGTGTTTAGACAGTCCCAAATCAAAATGCCCTTATGTGTATTTTACACTGTAGACTCCATTCTCACATTCTTTACGTGGGCCAGCAAATCATCTCACTTAGCTATAGCTAAACTATTCTCCATAGATGAAGCCTGTCTAGCTCTGCCTAAGCTGTATTTCTACACATTGGCTTCACTTTTAGGTATTCTAAATTGATAACTCGTATTCACTAATGGAAACCCTGCCCTGTATTTGGGGCGGCTACAGTTGGCTCCCCACAACTTCTCAAACCTTTAATACACAGGGGACCTCCCCCATCTTTCCACTATCCTCAATCCCCTGATTTGGAAACAAGCTGGTGTACAAACTCCAACAAAGCTCATTAGAATCTTTTCTGAAGGCCTCAATCCTTGATAAGCCTCTTTTCTCAAATAATGCTTTCCTCATATCTCATTACAGGGCTGAGACATCTCTATTGTTTCAGAAATAGAAAATTGATTCCTACCCTCAATGAAGAGGAGTGGGAAGATGTGGTAGTGCAGTATATTTAACTGATGGTAATTGCTAGGGATACATTTATCCAATTTACATTTTTACATAGGATATATTATACCCCTCAGAGGTTGCAATGCATCAATCCCACTCTCTATTCCCTTTGCAACAAAGGTTTGAAATGTCACTGGCACCCTCTATCATATGGTTTGAACCTGTCCCTTGGTTTATGGTTTACTCCTCTAGATCTCTCCTCTCTCCCTCCCAACACAACCCCCCCCCCCCTCCCTCCCTCCTCCAGTCTTTTTTCTCCTTCCCCCGTTAAGACCGTTCCATTGAGATGGTATACATTAACAGCTTACTACCTGATTTTTGCCACTGATTTGTGTGTGTGACTTTCTGTAAGGTTCATTCAAGGTACACATCTGTGATTGTACTACACCGATGTATGATTCTTAATCTGTGGTATTATTTTTGACAGCTACTGCTATTTTGTAATTTTAAACTTTAAATAAAAATTGTAATTGTTATAATTAGTAAAGTATTTCACAACTTCTCCCCTTTTGGTTGTTCTATCACAGTTGATGGGTCATGTGAGTAATATTTAAAGCTTATGTTAAAGTGACCCTTTACTTTTGCCATGTGGGACAAAGTAACACAGCCATTTACCTTCCCTTCCACTCCAACAGCATTTCACTTGTCCTTGCTCCTGCACCACTCCATTTGGTTGCCAGAACCAGGGAAGGTAGAAACTCCTATCAAATATGTTTGTGTTTACACAGGACTATAGATTATTTTCCTACCCCCTGATGACAGCTCTGGGCCAATCACATTGTACCATGGCTGTCACATGGGAGTCAAATGCTAACTCGTTCCCAAAAGTAATTCACTACCAGCATCTAAATGGAGCTCCAAGGGAACAAAGAAAGGTGAGTATATGCTACTGGGACGGAGGGTTTTAAGTTATCCTTCTACTTTGTCTGGGATGGGCAAATTAAAGGTTTGCTTTAAAGCAGAACCATTCAACCATTATCTCTTGCCGAACACAGATTTTACCCTTTCACAGCTTTCATATGTACTGTGGCTGTGGTTAGTTGTCAGAAGTATGCAAATGACTTGTTGATCTAGAGGTTTATAAAAACCTAAACAATAAACAATAATTAATAACCCTTAGCTGAAAAAAAAATCAGCAGGTAATGATGCATATTGTTTTTTTAGTCTTAATGGTTTAGGTCAATAAGGGACTTTGATGAGGACTCTGATGCAGGGGGGGATCATGATGGGGACTCTAATGTAAGTAGGACTTTGATGTAAGGTAGAATTTAATGTGGATTCATATGTAAGGAGGTTATGATGAGGATGTAAGCTGGAACAATGATGGCCTTAAGTTTATTTAAAACATTCAATTCAATGAACAAAGATTAATGATTTTTTTTTTTTTTTTTGGCCCCAAAAAATTTGTAAACTATACAATGATGCCCTTGTACTAAAAAGTTTGGGGACCCCTGCTTTAGATATCTCTGTCAAGTACCATATTTCTACAGACATTCTTCAGAAGAGCATTTTATTTATGTGTGGTTTGCATAGTGCTCTGATAAGCACAACTGCGTAGACAGCTTATGTTTAGGCTTACTGTAACATAATTATTTTCTTCTTGTTATGCATAGCGTGAAAAATGTTAGCCCATACTGGTATCATTTGCTTTTTAGATATTTAACACCTTTTGAATTTTCTTAAAGGCAACATGCTATTATTTGCCACACCTCAGAAGTACTCACCAAATACCACCATTATCATTAACCACTTCTCCTGGTGGCACTGCGCTTCCCTTGTAGTAGCAAGGACAGGCTGATGGGAGGACACATCTACCCTTGTCATCCAGGTAGGTTCCATTTTGGCAGATGCAGCCATCAACAGGGACAAATGAGATGTCACAAGTAATGTCAGGGCTGCTGAGGGAACGGCAAGTGGGTTGGCAGGTACTGACTGAGTAGCTGTAGGTCAGTGTGGCAGGGCAGTTTGTAGTGTATGTGGCTAAAATTAAAAGGAGAAAATTGAATTAGGATATTTAGAGGCACACATATTCATGTTTCAGAAGCTTTTAAAAAGCTTTTTTGTAATAGAAATAAGCATGACAGGACCTCTTTAATGTGAGATATTGGGTCAAAAAGACCTCAGATCTCACATCTACACTAAAAAATGATGATGATAATGATGAAAAAAAAATGGGCTCTTTAAAACCATTGCTAGGAAGAGACATATTGCATCGCTCCGGTCCTCCAAGGTCATAGAGTCGAGTGAGGGCCATCCCGCCCTCACTCGACTTCCTGCATAAGGGGACAGCGGGCCAGGTCATTTTCCCCGCTACGGACGGGTCCGGTAAGTGGGCAAAATGACCGGGAAGTGGCAGGAGGGGGGAGGGCACCTCTCCCGCTGCCGATAAGGGTGATTCTGTGGCGAATCCGCCGCTGGGACCACCCTTATGTTAAATCGGACCACACACCATTTAAAAAAATACCGGGGTTATGGCAGCTATCTGCTGCCATAACCCCAGTATTTAACGTCAATGGTCGATGTAAATACACGGTGGAAGGTCCGTAAGTGGTTAAATGTGCTAATATGCATTGTTTGCTAGCACACTATGACAGACTTACCTGTCAAACAAAACCCTCCAGCGCTGCGCAGTCACCACTGCCACTGGTCCCAGGTATTTCAATCTTTACTTGGGCTTCCTTCCATATTCAGTCTCTCCAGCAGCTTGAATGGTTGAGCGACAATGGCATAAATCCAGTCCATGCACATCACCACGGTACAGAGTGGTTGCCAAAAAGTGTTCTGAGCTGTGCATGTGTGGCTCAGATTACATTACCGCTGACAGCCAGGCAGAGGCAGAGACCACTAGGGTTTCCTCTGTTATAAAAACCCTGCCTGTCAGTGTTTATTCCAAAATTGACTCTTTATCTGGGTACAACAAAATGCAAAATGGCGCAATTCAAAACAAATGAAAAGTCTCTTCATCTGTATTGCCTGAACTGGCATGGCCTAATCAGACACTGACTGTCTACAAATGCATCTTTTCCTGTGAAGGGGGTCCAGCTTTGACCGGTTGTGCTAACCTCCGTACTATATAAGTATGGAGGCTGTAGCTGGCCCCCAGGACATTCATCAGGCTCTAAGCCACTGTCTGGGTTGGCTTGTAGATGATTCAATTCTGCCTTGGTTCATATGCCTTAGACCAGTGATGGCGAACCTTGGCACCCCAGATGTTTTGGAACTACATTTCCCATGATGCTCAACTACACTGCAGAGTGCATGAGTATCATGGGAAATGTAGTTCAAAAACATCTGGGGTGCCAAGGTTTACCATCACTGCCTTAGACTATACATACTGTTACTGGTTTATCCAACACTGAGCAAGGTGTCAGTAAATACTGATGATTACATCTACCCAAATATTTTAATTTGGAACAATATAAAATTAATTGCACTGAGAAGAGGAGCTGATAATGCTGTGGTTCTTGGTCCAGAAAATACAATCTTTGTGACTGGAGCTGATTGGCTAGTAAAAACTATTAAAATACTTACTGCAGACGTTTTGTCTCCATCCTACGAGAATGACCCCTTTCATAGAGCAGGCATGTACATAGGAGGACAATGCGGCACACAAGCACTCCTCACTCTTTGCACAGTTACAGGAATCAAACATGCAGTTCTGTAGAGAACAGGAAACTGGTTAGCACTCAGGCTGTGATTCAAAATGTGTTTACTTCATTTTTATTTATTTTTTTCAAAAGTATGTGTGCTGCTCCCATATAAGCCTTCCATGTTTAAGTCCATTTTCCTTTCTTTTTTTTTTTTTTTAGGGTAACTTAACTGTTGTTCAATAAATGATCAAGCTGCAAATAGAATCACTCATTCCAGTGTTTTGTCTCTAGCATCCGCTCTATAGGCTATTCCCATTATTCCTAGGCATGTGTGTGTGACCGATGCTGGCTGAAACTCAGAACTGCTGACAAATGAAACTCGCCCTTTGACAACCTACAAAATGCTTTGTGCAGAACAGGGTGAGAAAGTTAGATATGTTCAGTCTATTCTCTACTTACTCTTGGTAACCCCAAGATTGAATCCTACACATTCCTTTACTCAGAAATGGGGGAACGACCTGGCAGTTGTGTTTTTTTCCTGATCATATTTACAAGGTGATTTACTACCCCCACAAATTCTCTATAAACAACACATATCAGAAAGCAGGTTACAAAGTACTGGTACAGGGTCCCCTATGTTCTACACAGCAAGTATCCATTGGTCACTATAGATATTGGTAAAGTGATTCTACACATTTTGACAAAGCTCCAATCATACTGGAGCTCAAAAAAGTCAATTTTCAAGACATTTTGTAGAATACACCATCTCTGACCCAGCCTTCTTTCTTCCCCATTACAACAAATTATACAACAACTGTGTAACTATCCACACCATCAACACATCCAGAACATGTATTCTTGTTCTCTGACATCTACAGGATCCCCCAATTTTGGCACCATGGTTTGCCAAAATACAAGATACTGTATACACCTAATGGAAACCATACTTCCACCATCAAATGCACAGAGGAAACTTTATATTGCCACTGGCATTATTGGCATAAGTTTATATTCTCTGAAGAATACCTCTCCTATTTAATCAGACCCCAGAATCAGTACTCCACTTTAACTTAAACTAAGAGGTGTGGACCCTCATTCCTATTTCTTACTCTCTTTACCCGTCCCTTTTTTTTTTCATGCTTGTCTCTGTCTAACCCCTTACTATGTCCCTGGTTTTGCACTTTCCCCCATTACAAATCTATTGAAAAACTAAATATACCCCCAAGCAATGCATCATTACATGCATATACCAGTAAATATTTTATTAGAAGACATCACAATACTCTTTTCTTCGTGACATGGATATTCTTCTATGGTTATATGGTGTTAATGAGAAGAAATTGCTACACCTGTGCTAATTTCAGAAATCTGTATAGGGGACTCATTTTACCATGCCACCCAGCAAACAGTTTGATTTTTGTTTGTTCCTACTTTGTTTTTCTCCAGTTGTTAACTGCTAGCAGTGGGGAAAACCCAAGTACCACACTCAGAAAAATGGTTGGGTGGTCATTTCTAGCCATCAGTGTGATGGAAACATAAAAGACCATGCACTCCACTGACTCTGCATAAGTTTATGTCTACCCCTAGGAAGGATTCACCAATATCATGGACAACTGCAAATTCAGAATAGGTCCAACATTTTTTTTTTATTATGACATATTTATATACAGTATATTATGGGTATATGTCAGGGGTCTCCAAACTTTCTAAATAAATGGTCAGTTTACTGTCCTTTAGACTTAAGAGGGGCTGGACTGTGGCCATTGGGAGTAGAAAAGATCCCGGCATGCATGGGAAAATATAATGCCCCATCTTTGATTTCAGTGTGAGTAATTGGGCCCCATCATTGGTGTCTTAAAGAGAAATTGTGCCCCATTCTTGGTGTCATTGGGAGGAGCAGTGCCCCATAATTTGTATCATTGGGCCCCATTGTTGGTGTCATTTGGAGAAATTGTGCCCCATTGTTGGTGTCATTGGGAGGAATTGTGCACCATCATTGGTGTCATTGGGAGGAATTGTGTCCATTCATTGGTATCAGTGGGGGGAATTATGCCCCATTGTTGGTATCAGTGGATAAAACAGTGCCCCGAGGGCTAGATAAAAGAAACAAAGGGCCTAATCTGGCCCCCACGCCCCATTTCAGAGACCACTGGCATTTGTGTATAAGGTATATTGTGGTAAACTAATGAGATGTGTACACATGAAACAGAATACACAATTACCTGCATGTAAACATTTGGATCAACTGTTGAATGGCATTTTGCAAACACTCCTTGTGTATCAGTTAACAAAGAGCACCAATGTTTGGCATATTGTTCTAGGGAAAGACAATAGGATAATAGATTATGATGCTTAATGTGTAATTTTTTGCATTGCAGATCGTTACAGAAATAAAAGAGGACATGAATGTGTAAGTACAATATTTAAATTTGCATTCTGGTTTAGCAGGGATACATTTTAGCCAACAGCCATCAGTAATTTTATAAGGTGAACTGAGGTTCCAAACAAACCATACAATGTCCTAAACAATGGTAATACTAATGACTAGTTAAGTGTTTCTGCTTACTAAAATACAATAAATTGTTATATTTGATATGAAAAGTATGACAATGTAGTGTACATAGAAAACATGAAAATAATCTTCACAATAAGTACAACCAAATATGCACATGAGTGGTTTACCATTATCAATGCTCAGGGAACAAGGATCCTCAAAGCTGTTTGTAACAGTGGGGCAATCGGCTTGTGTCATCCAGGTGTTGGCAAATGAGGAACCAGTTCCTTCAATCACTCCACTCAGAACTTTAAAGTCATCAACTTGTATATTGTTGAAGTTTCCACAAAGACCTATGAGCAAAAATTTAATACATTTAGTTTAGTGGTGTTATCAATATATGGTGCATCATTTTGGACATGGCAGACTTAATTCTAGCAAAAAGGGAATAGTGCAACAATTCATTAGGAATAGTATACCAATGCCATGCTAGAGTCATGCTCTATTTTACAAAAGAGACCTTTAAAAAATTATCAGTGAATAAAATAAACTTTATGTGCTCACTTGCGAAATGCAGATAAAGTATGTACTAATTAATTTTAAATACAAGTACTGATCCTGCTCTAGAACCATGTCTAGTGGATCATTTAACCCATCATTTCATTAAAAAAACAGAATCACAAGTCACTTTTCATGCTTTCCTGTATTAAATCTGCTTAGGCACTTTGATACCAATAATAATATTTTTAGTTAAAATAACTGTGGAAGAATTATTACAATATATACACAAAGTAAGATTAATTAATATCATGTTGAAGTGGCCATATTTAATGTTAGACACTAGAGTTCTTTATAGGTATGAAATGAATACACATACTACCTATTATATGAAATGAAGAGACACAGAGATGGTTAGTTACTAACAAGCTGCAAGCTTGTGCTCTTCAGATGCCATCTTTATTCATCATATATGAATATTTACCTAAAAATACTGGATATGGCATACTTATAACTAAGTTTTCTACTGAGTTTATTGATTTATATTTTTTATTTGAAAGTACAATAATATATGTAAAATAAAAAAAAAATCCTTACCGCAGACTTCATTTTTAAAAGATGGATCCAGGTTGATGTATACCTGCATGGTGGGTACCAGTTGGATTTCCAGCTGTAGACCAAAATTGGTCTGTACAATAATGTAAAAGTTTGAAGGCTGGAAGATGGTGGCACTGGCTGTGGATCAAAAATGAAAATCATTATGGTTGGTACCTGGATTCAAGGCACAACACACTTTTTATCAAATACCTATTTGTTTTGTATAAATTATATAAACTCCACTATGATTTAAATGGTCATTATACATACATGCTAAATGTTAATACATTTGTTAATGGAATTTTAAAATCATGATTGCATAGTTTCAGCATAGAGTTGACTTCCTATCAATATTATCAATATTTTCTAAGCTAACAACATTTGAAGATATCTAAATTATTCAAGAGTACTTCATCAAAAGACTTAAAAAGTAGGCCACTTTCACACATGCGGACTGAACTGATTTCAACAGTTCAGTCATGTTTTTGCAAAGTAAAAACGGGTGAAGTTTACATTCGTTTTTTATCAGTTTCTCATCAGTTTCTCTTATATCCACTACCAATGCAAAAACTGATGCAACTAATACATTTTTTTTTAACGGAAGAAAAATAGGGCTTTGATCCGTTCCAAAAAAACGGATGTTGCCAGATGTAAACCGATGTAAATGAATGATCATCCGTTTACATATGTTTTTCCGTAGAGATGCATTGATGTCCGTTTTTCATCCATCAATGGATGGATGAAAAACGGACATACATTCCGTATGTGTGAAAGAGGCCTAATTTCACTATTAACAGCTCTTACTGGAATTTTCAGTAATGTGAAAAATGTAATAATATTTTTTTTTTTCAATTTTGTTTGCCAATATCAACTTTAAATACCTGATGAAATGGGCAACTGGGTGTAGAGTGAATTTACATATACACTTCCACAGGCCTTTACATAGATGAACTATAGAAAAAAAAGGAAAGTGCAGTTAAAAACCTGTATATGTTCACTCCCAATATTGTGGTTGATATATATATATATGTATATATATATATATATATATATATATATATTCACATTTTTTTTTATGTATATCACAAGGTTTTTTGAACTTACATCCATCCCTTGATTCAAACTGAGGCTCACACTCTTCAGACAGGTCTCTGTGTTCGTCAGACCACATTGAAAAAGCTCTCCCAACACAGTGAAGGTGTTGTTGTAGCAAGTCTTGAAGAAAACAGATTCATTATAAGAGTGCCACATTAAAGTATGGTTAGCCATACGAATCTCTGAGTGTGCCATGTATCATAAGTATTGATATTGGGCAGTTAGAAAAGGGAAAGTTCTATTTACCTTTGAAAATACATAGCTGCAGTCTCCATGGAAGGTGTAGCGAGTCATATCATAGGTTGTAATGTGTGATCCCCCTTCAATTGCACAAGATCCAGCACATACTCTGTCATTACAGCTCCACTTTCCTCCATTACAGGTGCTGGAAAGAAAGGGTGTCATCCAAATATATATTATAAGAAAGTGTTTGTGGACCGGAATAATAAATACTAAATATACTATATATAAATAAATATATATATATATATATATATATATATGTATATATATATATATATATATATATATATATATATATATATATATATCAAAATGCACATTTGATGCCTTAACCATCAGTTAAAAAAGGTGATGTGTACTGAAATATGTCACTGAGGAATACAACAAAGTGGGCCAGTTTTGCTGTTGGACACATCTCAAATGAGTCCCTATGTACATTTATTATATTTTTGTGCAAACCAGATTATATTTTTTATTTTAATGTGTTTTATTAACATTTTAGCATGGTGACTGTAGATTGCTGCAGACATGGTGCAGTATTTGATCTCTTTCTGCCTCCTGATAGGCATGGCTATAGAGAAGTAGGCTTTAACTACTTGCCGTCGCAGGACTGCTTTTTTACGTCGGCAGTGTGGCTCTCCCAGGCAAAATCACGTTTATAGGCGTCATCTGCCTGGGAGGCCACTAGGGGGCGAGTGCGCGCCACCGTAGGCGCTCTCCTGCCCCCGATCATCAGCAGGGGAAGCCAGTGCGGGTACCAGGCGTCTCCGATGGCCGCCTGACACCGGCGATCTCCCCCTCCCCGCTGACAGAGAAGGACGAACGGCTGATGTAAACACAGCCATCTATCATTCTCCCTGACATGATCACAGAGACCATGCGATCCTGCTATATAGGATTGCATGTCTCTATGATCATTTCAAAAGCCCAACCCCCCCACAGTTAGAATCACTCCCCTAGGCTTACATTTAAACCCTTGACCACCCTCAGGGTTAACCCCTTCCCTGCCAGTCGCATTATTACAGTAACAGTGCATATTTTTAGCACTGATTACTGTAGTAATGTCACTGGTACCCCCAAAAGTGTCAAAAATGTCAGTTAGGGGTCCAATCTGTCCACCACAATGTCGCAGTAACGCAAAAAATCGCAGATCGCCGCCATTACTAGTAAAAAAACAATAACAATTACATAAATCTTTCCCGTAGTTAGTAAATGTAACAACTTTTGCGCAAACCAATCAAAATACGCCTTTTGCAAGTTTTTTTACCAAAAATATGTTGCAGAAAACAAATTGGCGTAAAATGTTAAAAATTTTGAGATTTCATTTTTTTTTTTTGGGAAATGTTATATAGCAGAGTGAAAAATATTGTTTTTTTTTTTTTTTCAAAATTGTCACTTTTTTTTGTTTATAGCGCAAAAAATAAAAATTGCACAGGTGATCAAATACCAACAAAAGAAAGCT
Source organism: Pelophylax lessonae (assembly GCF_965119305.1). Lineage (NCBI taxonomy): Eukaryota > Metazoa > Chordata > Amphibia > Anura > Ranidae > Pelophylax > Pelophylax lessonae. The sequence goes on along the minus strand of NC_138777.1, from coordinate 80,801,582 downwards.
CTATTTGTGGGGAAAAAAGGACGTCAATTTCGTTTGGGTACAGCGTTTCACGACTGCGCAATAGTCCATTAAAGTAACGCAGTGCCGAATCGCTAAATAGGGCTTGGTCATTAAGCAGCAAAATCTTCCGGTCTAAAAGTGGTTAAATGGGCACAGACATACAAAAAGAAAAGATCTGGTAAATGGGAAAACACATTATTTCAAGTTCAGGGAGATGTACAGCAGTATCTATCACAGCTTGGTTACTAATGTGTGCAGGGCAAGCAACACTTCTAATTTAGGACATGTAATATTGGCAATATGCTCAACATCAAACTATCATCATAGTTATACTTTATGCCACATGTAACTTACCAAGAATAACACTGAGATGAATAGCCAGTCCCAGGAGAATAGACTTTTCCATTGTAAGTACAAGAACACTGCTGGACAGGGATACAGCCAGAATTGTTGATGTCATCAAATACAGTCCCTGAAAGGAGAAATCATTTTTATTGTATCAACCTGAATTTTACAGCTCCATCAGACATCAGATAAATTACTGGATGGTTAAAGTAGTTCTAAAGATTAAACATTTTTTACCGCTCATTGCATTCACAGCATGAAGGCAAAAAAAGAAAACTGATTACATGGATTTAGTTCTGCTTTAACTGCAGATGTGACTGTTTTATGGAGATACTGGGACTTTTTGTGTAAGGCTGGGTTCACATATATGTGAATTGGATGCTTTTTACTTGCATCCAATTTGCATAACATGTAAATGTGATCAGCTTTCAATGAAGCCATTTCACACATGTCCGGGTCGCCCGCGGTGTGGTTTTGAAAAGGGTCCTGTGCATTTTTGGGTCCGGTTCAGGTGCGAATTCAGGCAGAAACGCACCGCACCCAGAACTGCAAACTGCAGCCGGATATCTGTGAACCCAGCCTAAGAGATTAAAGGCACTGTGGATCCTGTGCAGTTGTGAAGGGGAACATTTTAGATGTGATATGCAGCAGTGGTCAAACATTTTGAGAATCCCACAAATAATAATTCACAAAATCTGCTGCTTCAGTGTTTTTAGATGTTTTTAGCAGAAATTACTATGGTACAGAAGTATAATTGCAAGCATTTCATAGGCCTCAAAGGCTTTTATTGACAATTACATTGTGTATGCAAAGAGTCAATATTTTCAGCGTTGTCCCTTCTTTTTCAAGACCTCTGCAATTTGCCCAAGCATGCTGTCAATCAGATTCTGGGCCACATGCTGACTGATGGCAGCCCATTCTTTCATAATCAATGCTTGGAGTTTGTCAGAGTTTGTGGCATTTTTTGATCCCCCTGCCTTTTAAAGACTGACCACAAGTTCTCAATGGGATTAAGGTCTGGGGAGTTTCCTGGCAATGGACCCAAAATTTTGATGTTTTGTTCCCCAAGCCACATAGTTATAATGTTTGCCTTATGGCAGGGTACTCCATCATCCTGGAAAAGGCATTGTCCGTCACTAAACTGTTCTTGGATGGCTTGGAGAAGTTGTTAACGGAGGATTTTTGTGTACCATTCTTTATTCATGGTTGTGTTCTTATGCAAAATTGTGAGTGATCCCACTCCCTTGGCTGAGAAGCAACCCCACATATGAATGGTCTCAGGATGCTTTACTGTTGGCATGACACAGGACTGATGGTAGTGCTCACCACACCTTTTCTTCTCCGGACAAGATTTTTTTTTTGGATGCTCCAAACAATTGGAAAGGTGATTCATCGGACAAAATAACTTAAAAGAGTAGCTAGGTAAAATAATAAGTGCACATTTTTTTATCCTGAAAAAAGGTGTGCATTTATTTATTTATTTTAATTGAAGATGAACTTAGTCTTTAAGTGTATTATTATACCCTCCATGAAAAAATAGAGAGAATGTATGTAGCAGAATGCTTTACAGTTTCCTGCCCCCTTTTTGTGCAGTCCTAACAACATAATGTGGCTTTAGCAACAAGGGGGGAGGGAGGGGGGGGATAAAGCGCACACAAAGATTGGAAAAAATAAAGAACTAATAGAAAGAAAAAAATATATATATATATGCATATTAGAAAAGAAAAAAAATGACAAACAATAAATAAGAATAAAAATAAATATGAAATTAAAATAAAAAGAAATAAGGACATGAAAACAAAACTAAAAATCAGTAATATATAAAAATATATCAAAAATATAATATATATAAAATGGCAGTTGTATGAAATATAATATGAAAAATGACATGATATAAAAATATGGAAAATATATTTTAAATATTTTGACAGATATGTAATAATAATAATAATAATAATAAATGAGGGAGAACAATAACCAAAATGACAACTGAATGAATCAGTATTACATGACACTATGAGTGTCCAAATCCTCATTCAGGCCTTGGGGAGACAAAGTATTAAGCTTATATATCCAAAAAGTCTCTCTTTTGCACAGCAGAGAGAACCTTTCACTATCTGTCAGAGACCCCTTGGTTATATATTCAATGGCTAGAATGGTTAAATCCCTGATATTCTTGCCATGATGGGTGGCAAAATGACGGGGAACACTGTGTAAATCTGTGTAAATCTTTCCTGTCTTGATGAGCCAAAGGTGTTCTCCCACCCGAGTATGAAGGTGCCGGATGGTGCAACCCAAACAGGAACCTACTCCAGCACAGGATCCTTCACCGGCATCTGAGATATGAGACCTCTACCCGCACACATGTGGCTTCATCATCTCCTCTTGTCCCACTCAGCCGATTGGTCACCCCAGGAGTCCTTGGATTTTCCTGTCATACATACAGCTACCTCCCCCAGGTACTTTATCTGCTGGCCCAGTGTTTGGTGTGCACAGTTGGTTCATACTTTGCGTGGTATGCTCAATAAACTGTGATTGTATCATTTTTTAAGAAACTGGTGTTTTCATTTGCTCTGGTACAGCGCTTTATCCCCCATTGTTGTTTGCTTGTATCAATCTCACTGGTTTTGAGTTTGGGGCAGCAGCGACCTGTCAGCAACACTACACTTTTTCTCAGTGGCACAGCTCCTTTTTTTTTGTTTTGTTTTCTTTCAGGAACCTCCCTCCTGTGCGGTGCTCAGGGGACATATGCATTATGCTGTGCTTGAGGGATGCAAGCACATTAAGTGCAATGTTCAGGCACATGCTCAGTACAGGCAGTGGTTGGTGCTTTGTTTGGACACATGTGTAGTATGGGCAGCGTCAAGGAATCATGGGACATGTAGTCCTGGAGTACTCAGGGCACGTTCTCCCTGAAGTTCAAGGAAGCTCTAAAGATAAGAATGTAGGTCACTGAACAAAGAACTGCTAAAAAGTAAGTCTGGTGCACAATGACCAGAAATCTGAGCCACTACCTGGGAGGAGCTTATTTTAAATAGCAATATTACAGTGAGGGTTTAATGCTATGTTAACAATTCTTGTGATAAGCCGGTTTACAAATAGAGTTGAGAATCTGCACTTACAAAATTATAAGAATATTTACTTCAATTTCACAATCATATGAAAATTCATGTTCATTTTAACTATCCAACTAACTGCAGATGCTTTTCACATTATTAAATATTTGATGTGAAGATTCCCCAAATTTTTTTAAAAAAATCCGCAACAATATCTCCATGGGAAATACACAGTCAACTCATTTAGAGGGTTAATTTAATAAAGTTCTCTGTGCAAAGGGAATGTCCACAGATTATATTAAACTAGGTTACATTGTGCACAGTTTAATCATCCAATGATACGCTACCAGAAAACCCTGTTTTATTTTTTATGCTTTTTTTCCTACGCACGTTAGTGGAAAATCAAAGTGAACAGAGTTTCTTTTAAGTTAGCTACATGAAGATCCACACTGGCACGTTTACTTGTGTTTTTCTGCCCGAAAACTCCTCTCCTAAACACGCTGGTGGTGAGATTTTTTTTTCAGCCTGTAAACATTGCTCTTTACGCTTGTAAACATCTATGTGTGCATGGACGTATAGGCTATCATAGAGGTGCTTTTACAGACTGAAAAAAAACATCAAACACCTGTAAAAGGGACATTTTTTGAACCCTCTGTGTCTGAGCACTTATAGATAAAATGTATATATTTTATTTTATTTTAGATATATTGTACTGTATTATATTGTGTTGTTTGCTTACCTGCAGGGCAAATGCATCCATCGACACAGTGGCTGTTACAGACTAATGAACTTTCTGGGTTAGTACATGTGTTGGGGCACGGGCTTCCACATTCCATGTACTCCAAATTCATATTACATTTCAATGCTGCAAAGAAAAGGAATAGCTAGTTACTCTTAGGTCTTATTATTGATTCTACTTTAATTGATGATGATCAGTGATATTTTTTGCATATTTGTTTGTAAGAAAGTTATCCCTGCTGATAATTTTTAATTATATCCAGTATTTCAGCTCTGGAATTTCGTGATACTTACGGCAAATTTCGTTGGTTCTCCAGTTCTGTGGAGATCCTCCAGCATGGGCACATTGTCTGGAGTATTCTGCAAAGGTGTTACACAAACAGAAGCCCAGGGCATCTTTTCCACATCTACACAGATCCTGGACACATGCATCAATGTACTCAGCTGGATCCAGCAGGGTGTTACATTGTGAGAAGGCTGTGCCCTTCAACACCGTTTCACATATCCTTTGCTGTTGAGAGAGGAATGATAAGGGCATGACCCAAGGAAGTCCTCAAGAACGTGTGCTGTTTTTTTTCAATGGGGATGATTATTACTGTCACTGTGTATTATTATTTTTTTGGATGGATGTTTTACAGTAGGCAGGTGATAAGAAAAAGCTATGTCCTTCTGCTCGCAATGATGGTTTTTTTTTAAAGTTTATTAGGAAAAGAAGTGTTATAAAAAGTAGAAGCAAAAATAGAGTAAATAGCATGCAGGAAGACCCCCTACAAATGGTACTCGCTAGTATAGAGAGCAGCAAGGCTGCAGTGTTCCAGTTTGTAACCCTTTCAAGACTATACGTTTATTGAACTGTAAACTCAACCCAGTAGATTACTTCTGGCGCTAGCGCAAGTACAAGCTTTTTGCACAGACCCCCTAGAAATTGCAGCAGATCCAAGGATCTGATCTCTTGACAAAAATCATAGGCTTTTATGCTCCAATCCTGGGGGATTGCCATGTGGGATCCTCCCAAACATAAAAATGATACATATTAAATCATTCCCTTAAGTATGTGCACCGGCAACATATTACAAGTGACACTAGCTTTTGCTATTTAGGAATTTTTTATCAGCTAGACCAACCTGGAGATTCCCAAATGCCTCCTGTAGAACAAAAGGATTGAAGCAGACCTTCACCCCGTCTTAAAAAACTAGCAACAACAATTCAGTGTTTACAGTGGGGAAATTAATTATTTGATCTCCTGCAGATTTTGTAAGTTTGCCCACTTACAAAGAAATGAAGGGTCTATCATTTTTATCATAGGCGTATTTTAAATGATAGAGACAGAATATCAACCAAAAATCCAGAAAAAACATGATACAGATGGTATAAACTGAGTTGCAGATCAGTGAGTTAAATGAGTTTTTGATTCCCAAGCAAAACAGTACTAGGTGGAGAAACCCTTGTTGGCAAGCACAGAGATAAGATGTTTCTTGTAGTTAGTGACCAGGTTTGCACACATCTCAGGAGAGAATTTGGTCCATTTTTCTTTACAGATCTACTCTAAATCCCTAGGGTTTCATAGCTGTCGCGTGGCAACTCGAAGTTTCCGCTCCCTCCATAAATCTTCTGTAGTATTAAAGTCTGGAGACTGGCCTGACCACTCCATGACCTTAAAGAGGAACTGCAGTCTCCTAACATAAGTTGTAATAAAAACATCTTTGCCATTCTGAAAGTTTCCTTTCACCACTTTGCATATTATTTCATATGTATTGTGATTCTCTACTTGCCAAATATGCTGAAGAATTTTCAACCACAAAGTCTAGCTGCAGCCATTTTAACTGTGGGCAGCTGAAGCTGCTGCCTGTCCATTTCCTGGATTTCTGTGCTGCTGGCTGCCCAGAATGTACATTATAGTCTGGTGCCTGTGCAGTAAAGAAACTGTGGAGGCACATTGTTATTGATAAGTTGCCATAGGAATGGCAGCTTCTGTGGAAGTTCATGTCCTGTTAAAGCAATGTATCAACGACATGGAACACAGAAAGTGTACATACTATGCTTGTTCAAACAGAAAAGCAGCAAACATAAGTTTTTCTATTTTACCATGATGTAACTGTATTCCTTTCTTACCCAAACTGCAAACATTGAGGAGACAAGCCACAGCTGCTGCTGCTGCCGAGTCCTGTCACAGGGCCTGGTTCACACACATAAATGTGTGTCGGGGAACAGCAGAAAACTGTCTGGAGGGGGACCATGATGTAATCATAAGCACCAGGAGTCCAGAGAAAAATCTCTTTTGCAGCTGAGATAAAGAGTGTGAGATTGTGCAGACTGGCCTGGGCAGTGTAATAAGTATATAGGTGGACAGACTGCTGCCTCCCCCCTCCCAAATAATAAAGTGTGCTTCTCTTCCCTCCCTCCTCCCCCAGTAATATGTATACCATGCAGCCAGTATTGGCTCTCCTGTTACTGCCCACGCCCCTTCCCTGCCCTGCCAGTGAGAGTGAGTGAGAAAAAAAAAAGAAACAAGCACTGCTGGGATAGTTGATGTTTCTCTTCCTGGAGTCAGTGCAAATGCAGGAAAACACATCATAAGCCTCAGAATATTATCAGCAATGAAAGAGGAAGTATACAGAAAAAGGTATTTACTGACACCAAACTACAGTTTTGATTTCCTATGACAATACAGCAATGGCAGAAGGTTTAATTGAAGGAAAGATGAAAAAATGACTGAAGGTCCTCTTTAATGTGCTTCTTCTTGAGCCACTCTTGTGTTGCCTTGGAGATATGTTTTGGGTCATTGTCATGCTGAAAGACCCATCCATGACCCATCTTCAGTGTTCTGACTGAGGGAAGAAGATTCTCATCAAAGATTTTACACTACAAGGGCTCATCCATTGGCCCCTCAATGTGGTAAAGTTGGTCTGTATCTTTAGCAGAGAAACAGCCCCAAAGCATGTTTCCACCTCCATGCTTGACTGTAGTAATGGTGTTCTTAGGGTCACAGTCAGCATTTTTCTGCCTCCAACCATGGCGAGTCCCCCCTTCTCAAGGAGGCACATGTACAGTCATGCCAATGAACATCTAAATGATTCAGACAAGGATTAAGAGAAAATGCTGTGGTCAGATGAGACCAAAATTGAGCTCTTTGGCATTAACTCAACCAGCTGTGTTTGGAGGAAGAAAATGCTGACTATGACCCTAAGAAAACTATCCCTTCAGTCAAGCACGTAGGTGAAAACATGATGCTTTGCGGCTGATTCTCTACTAAAGGTACAGACTAACTTTGCCACATTGAGGGGCCAATAAACAGGGCCATGTATTGTAAATTTTTGGATGAGAACCTTCTTCCTACATCCAGAACACTGAAGATGGGTTGAGGATTGGTCTTCCAGCATGAGAATGACCCAAAACATTCCACCAAGGCAACAAAGGAGTGGCTCAAGAAAGCACATTAAGGTCATGGAGATCTCCAGACCTTAATCTTATAGAACATTTATGGCATTTGTTTTATGTGTTTTTTCTGGATTTTTGGTTGATATTCTGTCTCTATCATTTAAAACAAACCTATAATAAAAATGATAGACCCTTCATTTCTTTGTAAGTGTGCAAACTTACAAAATCTGCAGGGGATCAAATAATTATTTTCCTAACTGGCTCAATTACATTAAGTGACACACTGCTTTCATTGCCTTATTTTCATACTATAATCATCTGTCCTCATGAGTGGCCAACTTTTTCTTCCTTGTGCTCTGTGTGAGCCCACCAATGGTGTCTGCACCATATCTAATTTTCCGCCCAAGATCTCCTTTCCTCTGATCCTTTCCCCTGAGATCTTTTGGGATCTCACAGTTTACTCTCAAGATCTCCATGAAAGGCATTGGTGACGTAGCAGTTATAAGGCACTGATTATGTCATCAATGCATAAGAAGTCTAGGAAGTAGAATACATAAAGGTAATTTCACAAATAATGCATTTATTTTACTTAGGCATAAAACATAAATACAGGTCAGCACAGAGCTGCCTGAACCTGGGAATTTTAGTTCAAAAGGGGAAAGGGGCACTTTAATTGTGTCCATGTTGCACAATAGGACATTCTAAAAAAAATCTTTCTGCAAGGTCATTCTAGCAAACAATTAAGCAAACCTGCTATTATAGATATAAAACCCTTATAATATAAGCATTTAATAATGTCAATTTATCATAGGCAAAATACATATGATTATTTTTCTCTTATCAAAATCCAACAGAATCCAACCCCCGATGTTTGAGGCCAGTATATTTTGGTGCAGGAAGATTGCTTTTTGGTGCAGCACTGAAGTGAGGTGAGTATGTTAGCAAGTTTTCAAGTTTACTTAAAGTGGAAATTGAAGAGGAACTAAAAAAGTGAAGATCATGTAGCGCTACCCCCCCCACCCCCCAGGAGCCACTGCGGCTTGGATGGTTTTATCCCCCAGAATTAACTTACTGGCAGCCAGGCACACAGGATTTTTTCTCTCTCTGGCTCAATAAATAGTGTGTATATTTTAAGCTTTTTTGTTTTATTGCTGAAGAAACTTGGATAGGGTGAACGGTGGCATGGGATACCCCAGGAACACTTATTAACAAGACTATATGTCTTCTTCTCTAAACAGTCATTGTCCAAAGGGCAAGATAGGTAGCTGAAACAAAATTCAGGAAAGGCCACCACTGATCAAGCAATTACAAGGGCCTTCTGAGAACAAGAAATTAAAAAAAAACTGATCACAGTCAATGGGGCTCTGAATCCAGACCAGTACTTAAAATGCCACAGGATCATTGGCTGCCTCCTTCTGATATCCACCAGGCACTCTTCAGTGAGGGAGAAGACAAGGCTATGCCACAGGGCAGCCGGGCACTCCCTTCCAACCTCCACCAGGCATTCTTCTACCATGTCCCCAAACTAAACCCCTGTTAAGTAGCCCTCCCCCCAGCTATGCCTTAACTGGGTCATTGATGAACACACATCAGCATTCCTGTGATTTGCCCACGGGGCAGAGCTCACCACAGGTTAGGGACTCCTCCTGCAGGATTGGACACAGGCTCAACTCCAACCACATTCTGCCTTAGGCTACAGACGATTTATGGACACTCAAGCCACCCATTGGGCACACCTCCCTGGGGATTGGCTGAAACCCCATAAATATTCAGACTGTCCATCTGCTTTTCCACTCACTGTGATTCTGAATGCAGGGGGAAATAATCAAACCAGCAGTCGTGAAGCACTAAACAGTCTAAAGCAATTACCACTCCTCCACTCAGGGCCGGCGCTACCACTAGGCAAGTTAGGCAGCCGCCTAGAGCGCACTGCCGCCTAGGGCGCCCTGCCGCTGGTTTCAATTCCCCTTCTCAGTCTCTCCCTCCCTCTCCCCTGTGCTGTGCAGCAGCGAGCAGCTCTGGTCTCTCTATAATCTATCAATCACTGACAGGCGCACTGTGATCGGCAACTCGGCAAGTGTCATCACCGTGTCCTGTGAACAGTCGGTCCGCTGCTGTCTGATGTCTGTGACAGTCTGTCTCTGTCACGGAGTCTCACCCCCCTCCTCCCCCTCCTCCCTCCAGATGTAAATAGAACAGTCAGCCTCGGCTCCCGTAGGTCCGCCCTCTTCTCCTGTCCTGGTCTAAGCTGTGGAGTGATATCATCAATCACTTCACATATCAAAGGGACTGGGCGTGTCACTGCAGCCAGCATGGGGGTCTGGGAGTGGGGAGAAGAGGCGGCAGAGAGGAGAAGCATGGAGTGTGAGTCTATGCTGTTGAGGGAGCAGCAAGCCAGCAACGAACTGAACCGAGGAGGAGAAACCAAAGCAAGAAACGATTGGAAGGTGTGTGCTGGAGCCTGGCTGGAGGACTCAACTCATAGAATCATAATTTAAAATATGTTTTCTACATACTGTTACAATATCCTGGTTCAGGCTCGGTTCACACTTATGCGATGCGGGAAGGCTGAGAATGTGCAGCGTGTTCCCGCATTGCAAACGCACCCTTGGCAGTTGACACTGCCATATGCAATACGCTGGGGGTCTCAATGTAATGTTAACGACACCCCCAGTTTGATCGCATATCGCAGTGCGATCTTACAGTTTGCACAGGATCGGATCGCACAAGTGTGAACCACTGTGCAATCCGATTCTGATGCGGCTCAAAAAAAGGGTCATGTGCGTCTTTACTGCAGGTACGGTGCGAATTTAGCCATACAAAGTGTATGGCTAAACTCGCACCGCACAGCCGATCGCATATAATGAAGGAGCAGTGTGCTCTGATATTATATGCAATCGCCGCAGCCGCACTATTGTGAACCGGCACTTAAGAAGCTATCCTAAAAAGATCCTGGTTTAGAATTAGAAGCTATCCGGGGGCCAGGGGGGAGGGTGTTAAGGTGGTTACTTCTGACTGCTATTAAGTTAGACATCTGATTTCAGTAAAGCTGGCCATATACAGTACTTAAAGATTTTTTTTGTTCAACCTGCAGTCTGCAGACTGAATGCCAGTTCACATTTGCAAGATCGCATGTAATTCAGAGCTCCTTCATTACATGCGATCTCATGTGCGGATGCGAGTTCAGCCATACACTTTGTATGGCTGAATTCGCAGCACATCCACAGCAAACTCGCACAGGAGGCTTTTTTTGAGCCGCATCCAAATCGGATCGCACAGTGGTTCACACTTGTGCAATCCGATTCTGTGCGAACTTGCAGATCGCACTGCGATATGCGATCGCAACTGGGGGTGTTGTTAACTTTTAATTGATACCCCCAGCGCATCGCATATGGCAGCGTGAACTGCCAGATGTGCGGATGCGATGCAGGAACACGCTGCATATTTGCAGCATTCCCGCATCACACAAGTGTGAAACAGCACATAGTGCCAGTTCACACTATTGTGATGCAGGAATGCTGCGAATCTACTGCGTGTTCCCGCATCGCATTCACAGCACAGGCAGTTCACACTGCCATATGCGATACGCTGGGGGTATCAATTAAAAGTTAACGACACCCCCAGATCAGATCGCATATCGCAGTGCAAACTGAGAGTTCACACAGGAATCGGATCACACTGGTGTGAACCACCATGCAATCCGATTCTGCTGTTGACAAAAAAAGGGTCCTGTGCGAGTTCAATGCGATTCAGATTTGAATTCAGCCATACAATCTGCATGGCTTAATTCACACCACATAGACATCGCATGTAATTTTAGTGCCAGTTCACACTATTGCGATGACAGACATCGCATGTGATTCAGAGCACACTGCTCTGCAAATCACATGCGATGTCTGTGCAATGCAAATTCCGCCATACAGATTTTATGGCTGAATTCACATCTGAATCGCATTGAACTCGCACAGGACCCTTTTTTTGTCCACAGCAGAATCGGATTGCATGGTGGTTCAAACCAGTGCGATCTGATTCATGTGCGAACTGTCAGACTTAGATTGCACTGCAATATGCGATCTGATCTGGGGGTGTCGTTAACTTTGAATTGACACCCCCAGCGTATCGCATATGGCAGTGTGAACTGCCTGTGCTGTGAATGCGATGCGGGAACACGCAGTAGATTCGCAGTGTTCCCGCATCGCAATAGCGTGAACTGCTAAGTTATGTTTTGCATATGAGAAAATGTTTACAATTAAAATCAACTATTTTAAAATTAGCTGGTCTAGTAAAGCGTTGTATGCAAAATGGTAGCAGTCATTAAAAAGGGGAGGTATACATGTGGAGGGCAAAGGAGGTGGAGCCTGGGCGGATCCAAGGGGCGGAGCCAAGGGGGCGGCAAAATGAGGTTTCGCCTAGGGTGTCAAAAATCCTTGCACCGGCCCTGCCTCCACTGGCTACAGAGGAGCCAAAATAAATGTACCTATCATCTTAAAACACTAGCTAGGAGGGTGCTGCACCTATGTATCTCTATGAGGGAACATCTAAAAGTGTAAAATGTGCATACCGGTAAGTAGTAATTTGAGAAATTTACTTTTGTCTTCAATTTCTACAGAAAAAAGCAATGCATTTCCTTTTCCTAGGCATTCTTGTGCCACAACCTCATGCATTTCTTTATGAAATGTGAGATCATTTATGGCCCTGCTAGATTAGTGCTTGTGTTAAAGGGTGGGTTAATGCAAAGGTTAGAATTAGGACTACAAGTAGAGTGAACTGAAAGTTATGATATGGGGTCACATCAAGTGTTAGCATGATGGGGAACTTAGGGCAGGAAAATGTTCTCTGGGCCAAGAGTTCTTTTCCGGGAGCTTGGCACCAAAAAAAACAGCAGCACTAGTCCCTTTGTCCTAAAAGTTAACACACTGTTCTGTATGACCCTTGGTTTCTGCTACAATTGTGGTCCAGGTAAGTACTGTATGAAGAGTCAGCATTTATGCCTGTTTAATATGCTTTATAGTTGTAGTATAACTTACAGTGTCAGTGCAGTTGTTCAGCGGATTCACTATCACATCCAGACAAGATTCTGTTGGTCCATTAATCTTCTGCAAGTTTCCATACTGAACACCGGTCATCAGAGCATCTGCAAAACATTACCTAGCTGTAACTCTGTTGTTCTGTAGTTTACTAAGATCTTTTTTTAGAATTTAAGTGAAAACTTACTATTTGCAGTAAACTCATTGTAAATTGGAATCCCATTGAAGTCTCCACAAAGACCACAAGTCTGATTGGCAAATGATGGATCTAACTCCAGCTGTAAGTAAAAAAGATAAATGTAATATAACTTTATCACTCATGAGCCCTAGATTAAAGGTAAGCTCCCACTACAAAACACATTATAAATGGGTATAACCCACTCACAATAGGCAACACAAGGAGCCTGTGAATACATTAGAAAATAGTCCTCCAGGCTCCATTTGATTGTTGATACGTACATGTTGCAATGCCCCCTAGGGAGCTGCTGAGATTGTATTCCTCTGGGTTACCCATAGCAACAGTCCGTTAAACCTTATCACTTTAACTCTTGGCTCAGTCAATGAACAGTTCAGGGGATTTGTTTTTTTTGTGTTTTATTGTAGAGCTGGGATGGGAGAAGGGATGAGTGGGATACTCCAACTATGAACTATGCACAAAGCTTGAGGACAACTGACTGTAGTATGTGCGGCAAGGCCGCTGCTTCACCCTGCCACTGAAGTGAAGTAGAAGATATGTTTCTGAATTGCTTCCTTTTCAGGGTCCTAACTTGGCACCCCCTTTCTTACTTCCCGTGCATGCTAGCCCCTGTTCACTAACTCTCCACTGGAGTGGCAGACCCCTGGCAAGCTTCCCGGTAGTCACGGACAATGTTTTTCCCTGGGTTGCTCTGCCTTCAGCTCCACTTGTCAGTATCCTTGACCTCCTGACTCAGCATCACACACTTGGTCCACTAGGCCGACCGCCTGTGACCTTCCTTCCACATCAGACAGGAGGAGAGACAGCTATCACCCTCCTCCTGGGACCTGGCTTCCCACCCAAAGACACCCTGTCACATGTGCCACTGGCTTATATAATATATCCCAGTATGCACCACTGTTGTGCCTACCCACTGGGATAGTCATACAAGCCTGTGTGTCACTGGCTGGGTTTTCGCCACTGTCCAGCAGGCTCCCCTATTGGACACAGTGGGGATACTTCCTCAGACCAAGCGAATCACACACAGACACATGTAACTGGCCTAACTACTTATCAGGCTCTCCTGTGAAGCAGGCAGAACAAACTATACTTTTCCTAGCACCTACCTAGGAGGGTGCTACATACAACTTTGTGGTGCCTACTGTTCCAGAACAATATCTATTTATTATTTGACACATTCCTTTCAATTATAGCATAGAGAACTAAGGTTTAGAAAGCAATTTTTCATTTTTTAGGTAGATGGAAATAGTAGTGTGGTCTAACTAGTATACTATTCAAATCTTTATTATAGCAAACATGATCTAATGCTATGTGAAAAATAATAATAGAAAGGGGAATTCCAAAAAAATAAAATTTTATTTTCCAACAATATAAAAGTGACAATGCTATCATGTTGTTAGAAAAAAAAAAACATTTTTTAATTCCAATTACCAAAATAGCATCATCCTCATTCCACATGAACTGTAAGCCCAGTTTTGCAGTGACTGTGATGTATTGACCAGTCTGGCCAACCTGGACTCCAGCGTAGCTGTAGGGAAGCTCCACTCTATAAAATATATGAAGTAAACACAGCTGGATTTAACAGAGGTAGGCTCTACAAGTTTGCAATATAAATTAGGACAAATACTGGAGCTAAAATTAAATAAATAATTGTGAATTCTGTTAACATATTAGAAGATATCTTAACATGCTGGTGTTTTACAGGTAATTACAAAGATTTGTGTAATGAGCTTTTCAGCCCTAGAATTCGCGTGCCAAAGGAACTTCTATTAAGACTCAGAAAAAAAAAAAAAAAAAATGAAATAGGTTTTTCACTGGTCAGTCTTTCATTGGTTCTTCCAAAGGAAATGATGATAACACATAGTATACTGTAAGTTTGTTTTAAGGAGCCGTTCTATCTAAATGTATCAATTTTCGGTAGATGTTTAAGCTACACCATCCAGTAGTTTTGTCTGCAACAGACAAAACCCTGAGGTAAAGAGAAACAATGTTAGAAACTATAAAAGGGATATCTAGCTGGGGAGTACCCAAGACATAAAAGAAGCTAGGGGCTCACTCAGCTCACCAGGCTCTGCTTATAAAATAAAATCACTTTTGAGAAGACTGATCTTTCTGAATGTCTTTTGGCATAGATAGGCCAACCCTAGATACAACTAATTGAATTTTCCAGTTCAGTTATTCATTAAATTATTCTGGCCATGTCTGAAGCGGAGGAGGATTTCCCTGCTAGTAGCATAAATATTAGTAGCTAGTAGCTACCTTAATAATGTTTTGCTTTTCATCTTTCTGGGTTAATAGTTTTAGAACAGTATAAGAACAATAGGTTTAACTGAATGCACAAGTTAATTCAGGCTTTCTTACTATGCTACTCTTGTGTTATCTATGAAGTCTCCAAACCTCCACTACAAATTTCATATGATTATTAATCACCATAAGAAGCCAAATTTTGCATTACTTACGGTTTACTATTGAATATCACGCTCCCACTCTTCAGTTCAATGTAAAAGCCATTTAATTTTACGGTGATATGGCTAATCGTTGGAAGATTATTTACAACAGATCGCCTAATCTGGATGTTGAAATCCTCATAGTTGTTTTTGCAGTTTGAAGCAAAGAGGTAGTTGCATGTGCCAGGATAATAAAAGACATCCCCATCAAAGGTCTTGAAGTGATAATTTCCCCAAGAGCTGCAGACTTGTCCATTGTGAGCCGAAATTACACCTGCCAATGCAAAACAAGTGTGTAAGGTAGACTTCATTTATTTTCAGAATCAAGGGTCCTCCAAGTGACGTATATGTTACATATTACAACCACTGACCCTGAACCCTGGGATTATTTTGAGGAAAAAAAAAAGAGCAAAGTGGAGCAATTGTCAATAGCAGAATTTTCAATTTACTTGCCAATAATATGAAAAATTAATACTATTTTGTTGATATTGACAAAAGGTCAGTTTTTTCACTCTTTTGTCTATTTTCCTGTTATCCAGGTTTTGTATGTACTGGCTTGAGATTTCCAGTAACCAGTAATACTGCAGGAGGCACAGCAGTGGACAAAAACATGATTTAAATTACTGCATACAGTGTATTTAATGATCATTCACCACCAATGTGTGCTATTGCTTAGTGACATCGAAGAGCAATTAAATAATTTCTATCACATCCTTTTGAGTCCATACCCAGTGGCAACTCCTCTCAGCAAGGTAATAATGGACAGTCTGGGTGGTTATTATTAACTGAAAGTTATCTGGTATCCCATTAATATGTGTTTAAAAGTGATGGTGCGCTTTTCTTATATGTGAAAAATCATATATTGAACAATATATAACAAAAATGGGGAAAAAAACCCAATCGGAATCACAGTGATGGGTAGGTGTGTGTATATGAACAAACAAAATTCTCAAATAACACTCAATGTGACTAAACAAATAAAACACTGAAATAAAAGTCCATTAAATATTGTAATCCAAAATGTGAAAAATGGTGAAGAGAATCCAATTAAGAATCAAGGTGATGATGTGGTGTTCCCTCCACCGGGTGAAATGCCTCCTTACCTGGCGGAAAGAAGGTAAGTGCCTGATAATGATATTCTAATATAAATAAAGCCAGTGTTCTAATTCCACCTGCACACGTGCACGGTCACCCGGGTGATAAATATATGCAAGCCTCTTACCAGATGTAAGAGACAATCAAGCCTCTAAATATCCTGATCATGAGGATGCTTCCTTAACACCGTAGATGGATGAAATCATTCCCACTTTCTTCCCTCTGTATAAGCCAGCGTGTGTCTCCTATTCTTTTGGGGTGATAGACTCCCCGCGATGTTCCAAAGTACATAAAAGAATGGATGGGACTAATAGTGCATTACCTTTATATGCGATTTATTAATATACAGATTTGCACTTACAGTTGGGTTGAATGTTAACGAGCAGAAAATCATATGATGACAGGCTGAGGATCTCTAGGTGCATCGGGTCCGGCTGCAGCACGGACCGCCGATGACGCAATGACGGCACGCCTCCCTCCGTGCCGTCATTGCGTCATCGGCGGTCCGTGCTGCAGCCGGACCCGATGCACCTAGAGATCCTCAGCCTGTCATCATATGATTTTCTGCTCGTTAACATTCAACCCAACTGTAAGTGCAAATCTGTATATTAATAAATCGCATATAAAGGTAATGCACTATTAGTCCCATCCATTCTTTTATGTACTTTGGAACATCGCGGGGAGTCTATCACCCCAAAAGAATAGGAGACACACGCTGGCTTATACAGAGGGAAGAAAGTGGGAATGATTTCATCCATCTACGGTGTTAAGGAAGCATCCTCATGATCAGGATATTTAGAGGCTTGATTGTCTCTTACATCTGGTAAGAGGCTTGCATATATTTATCACCCGGGTGACCGTGCACGTGTGCAGGTGGAATTAGAACACTGGCTTTATTTATATTAGAATATCATTATCAGGCACTTACCTTCTTTCCGCCAGGTAAGGAGGCATTTCACCCGGTGGAGGGAACACCACATCATCACCTTGATTCTTAATTGGATTCTCTTCACCATTTTTCACATTTTGGATCACAATATTTAATGGACTTTTATTTCAGTGTTTTATTTGTTTAGTCACATTGAGTGTTATTTGAGAATTTTGTTTGTTCATATACACACACCTACCCATCACTGTGATTCCGATTGGGTTTTTTTCCCCATTTTTGTTATATATTGTTCAATATATGATTTTTCACATATAAGAAAAGCGCACCATCACTTTTAAACATATACACGTCTTATCATCTGGTTGCAGCCTTTCACCCAATCAGCGCACCCCTTTCTTTTCAACATCCCATTAATATGTATCTACTGATAGATATAAGAGTATCACTATTGCTGCAAATGTATTTTAGCAACTTAATAAATTACTTCATGTAACTATAGTATTCAGTATTGATTTATTTTAATTTTTCATATGCTTTCATTTATACTTTATGTTGCATTTACACACAGACCAAGATGTCCAGCAAGCGTGATAGGTGTTAAGACAATTATAATACTTTCAAGAGTGCTTACAAAGGTCACTTTTTATTTAAATTCTAAATTATTTCTAAATAAACTATTCCATGAAGCACATGTATCCCAGATAATCACTTAGAATTTCTGTTTGTTTATTTTCTCCACCTTGCATTTTTGTCATTACATGTTCATGATTTACCATGTTTTTGTTATTTTCCACACCTAAACAGCGTCTATTCCCATACCAATAGTTGCATACTCTTATAAACCATGTTATACATGTAACCAGTATTCTACTGTCCTGTATGAACTTACTTTTCATAACTGGAGCTTGAGTTCCAATGAAAGTCATCAATGTAGGTGTTTCTGTGGAAACAGTTGTTAAAACTTAATAAATTGATCAAGATATCCAAACTTTTTACTGATTATCATGTGGTATAGTATATATAACTATAATTTATTGTATGACATTTGTAATGTTAAATTGAACAAAATAACAATATAGATTCATAAATGTTGACAGTCAAACATTTTTATTTTATATTTGGATAACATGATGCTTGCCCAAGATGCTATGGATATCTGTTGTAATCATGGTTAAAATTTAAATTGTCAGGAATTAGTATTTAGATTTTTTCCTTGATAAATCTTTTTTTTTTTTTTTTTTGGGGGGGGGGGGGGTAAGAATGTAGATATTAATTAATTATTGAAGAGCATTTTGGGGGCAACCTTTGTAAGTACAAAATTACATCTTCCAAGAAATACACATAATACATATTTATACGTATGCAAGTGAACATTTTCTAGGAACTTAATTTTACTAGAACAAAACATATTAGTTTTGGAGTAAATTATTTGAATACATTTAAGTTCTGATAAATGATTGTCATATTCAACAAAAATGTTGCTGTCTGCAAACAAATACGAATAAAGATATGTTTAATCAAGGGCATTTTACTAGAAAAGTAAATATTAGACCTAAACTAAAGCTTCAAGACTAGCATATATGTTATCAAAGCTGCAATAATAGCCAGGTATGTACTTTAAAGTTATCCTCATGAAAGCAAAAACTGTTATTGTATTAGCATTAACAATTTGCTATTTATTTTGTTTGTGTATAACATTTTAGTTATTACGTATTTTATTACTACTACTTGTTTTACATTGAAGCTAAACGGCATCGTTTTCCAATGATGTATGCCAGTTGGGGAATATTTTAAATAGTTACCCCACTACAGCTACGTCACCAGGATTTGAACTCAGTAACACAGTAATGCTGGCCATACACGTGGCAGTTTTTAGTCATTTTCCACCACATTTCATCCACCATGAATTGGAAATACGTTTCTGCACGTAATTGTTAGAAACTAAGCAACCTACAACTTAGGAGTTTGATTGACCACTAGAGTTTGGTTGAATGTGAAGTCAAAACAATTCAATACAGTTTATTATAGTATAAAACTGAAAATACAAAGCAAAAAAAAAAAAAAAAAAACATCAAAAAAGATAGCATTTTTTTCCCATATTCTTACGGTTGATTGAAAAAAAAAAAACAATTTATGTCTTCGACTACTTTGCAATTTCCGCAAAAAATTGAATCTACAGTTTGATTGCTACGTGTATGGCCAACGTAAAGTAGAAATAAACTCAGTCAAAACAGTCAAAACTGTTTTTTTTTTTTCATTTTGTATAAAATAAGGGAGGGTTAAATTTTTTTTTTTTTTTGCCATCTGTGTCTCATTGGGGAGATCTCCCTTTACTTCCTATTCCATAGCCAAAACAGAAAATGAGAAATGCCCTCTAAAGTGAGGATTCCCTTTTTATCACCAGGGTCCTCTCTATTTCTGTACTTGTGACAACCCAAAATTTGGAATTTTCCTTTACTTCCAATCTCTGTGATATCAGTAAACAGGACACAAATTGAGAGTGAATCTCACCCACGGGGACACAGCGATAAAAACTGGATAGGTGTTCTAGTCCCTCTCTACGCTGTCTAAAACAATAAAAAGGGTTTGTCTTTCATTATATCTGGTCTACTTCCGTTTTTTGAATGTGAGTGGTTTTGGGGAGACTTAGGCTGGCCAGACATGTTCAATTTTCTTGTACAATTTTCTGTTAGATTTACCAAAAACCATATAATATGAGGTCAAAGCTAAACACCACTTTCAATTGTATCCAATTAAGCAGGCCTTTGTACTACATAGTTGAAGGTAAATTTAAAGAAAATTGTACAGAAATTTGTAAGAAAATTGTATAATGTATGGCCAGCCTTAAGAGGACATGAGGACCAGAGTCCACTCTTGTTGGCACGGGATTTATATGTAAACACAGGGGGGGATTTACTAAAACTGGAGAGCTCAAAATCTTGTGCAGCTGTGCATTGTAGCCAATCAGCTTCTAACTTCAGCTTGTTCCATTAAACTGAAAACCTGGAAACAGATTTGTTTCTATGCAGAGCTGCACCAGACTTTGCACTCTCCGGTTTTAGTAAATCAACCCCAAAAATTGTTAACAGTATTTGCAAATTAGACCCTTAGGGGTTGATTTACTAAAACTGCAGAGGGCAAAATCTGGTGCAGCTCTGCATAGAAATCAATCAGCTTCCAGGTTCTCTTTTTTTGTCCCTTAACCCTTGTAGAGTATCGCACCAAAACTGAAATTCCTATTAATTGGGGTTTCTAAAATTTGACCTAAATATTAGTGCAGACTTCTGGGAAAATCAGTAAGCCAATCACGCCAGCAGAAAATTACATTTCCTGACAAGCTGACATTTTGCATTAAATCTTACAGAAAATTACAGTGCCTGCAGATTTAAATGAAAAGGTCATTGTTAATGCCATTAAATTACAACATAGTGTAGAAATTGTATATGCTATATTTTTTAAATTTTATTTTCTATATTTTTACCACAAAAATAGAGCAACATTTTAAAGCTGAATGAAAAATATATCAGAAAACTGTATGTATGTATGTATGTATGTATGTATGTGTATATGTGGTCATCAGGTGGCAAATTCTTTTTTAAATTCCAACATTTTGCAGTAGTGCAAACTAACCATATTATTTACATTTGGCCATGTGTACTTGACCTAACAAGTTTACCATGAGATCTGCCAAACAAGTACCCATTAAGCTGGACTGTCTGGTCCTTCTAGGTATAGCCAGTTTTAAAGGCATTAAAGGTCTGGGTTTTCATAACAATTCTCAGCTTAGTTATGAGATAAAATGAAATAGGAACAACAGCACATACGGTAAGCAAAATATTATATGAGCTCAAAGTCAGCTAACTTAGGGATTTTATTTTATTCTTTTGCAGAAATTTACAAATACAAATTAGACCTACACATGAATCAAAAGGAAAGAGTTCTGTATAACCAAACCACTTTATTCATGAGTAAAAATTCTTGATTGCCATGACTCAAAAACTACTGCCGTTCCTAAGCCTCCTACCAAGATCACATGAGCATGAGCATGTCCTTAAAGCTAAACTCTGGGCTCCCCCTCCACCACCCCTCAAACTAAACAATGGCCCTTTTTGCTCACCTAAATCCACAGTCATGTGATGCTCCAGTTCCAAATGTACTGTCTTCTTTTGTTAACAAAAGGTAGGTTTCTTTTTTGGGTGTTCATGTCACTGCCTGTGTGACATAGGCAATTTCTATTGGCTGTCCAGTACCAGGGTACTTAGGACCAAAAGGGAGCCTGAAGATGATCACATCTGTGCCAAGGTCCCAACAGGGACTGGCCGGCACAGGTATATCTGCACATTTGCAGTACCCACACATGGAAATAGTACCAACGAGTTGAGTTTAAAATGCTCCAAAAGGTGTTAAAAAAAACATATTGAATAGGTTAGAAGAGGGTAGGGTGGAGGGTGGTTTGGATTATGCCCCGAGATAGGTTTTGAAGACTTTTGCTTTTGATAAGACGAGACATATCTTCTAGGCTTGCCTTGAGAAAAAAGCTCAATAAGGCACTATAATGTGGAACCTACATATTTAATAGGCTAATACAACTTCTTCCAAGTCTACAAACTATATGTGGAAATAAGATGGTACAATAATGCCCATTAGCAACATTATTTACATTAAGATGGTATATTTCACAAAAAGCTAAAAAAGAAACATTAAACAGATACAATCCCTGCAAATTTCTTTTAAATATTCACAACATAATTTAAGAATTAAATTACAAATTTACCTATTTATTACCCTTTAATGCTCATTATATCCCTTAAATTACTATTCCATGTTTAAAAAAAAAAAAAAAAAAAGATTCTTACCAGTTGCCTGCTGCACTGAATAATATGAGGACATTTGACCTATTCAAGAAGCAGAGAAGAATGAATAGTATACTAGCAAATTAGAAAAATATATGTAACATTATTCCAGATTTTAATAACGTAAGTTGGCTTGATATTTATTCATGCAGCTGAATTTATAGCACTATGGAGTTTGTGTCAGTAATGAGTCACCATACAGTGGCATCCTTATACTTATCCATTTCATGTCACTGTATTGAACAGCTTAAATAGAGAAATACAGCCATAGCATGTTAAATATTTATTTATATAGTATGATGAGTATCTTTTTTATTTACAGGTACTATGAATTCTTTACCCTAGTAACTACATTTGTACACTGGTTCTAGCATTGGTTTAATAAGTTTGTATGTAGGCATGTATTTGTTTGCCTGTTTGACTTCTCTGTCTGTCCTTAGTTGTCAACCAGTTATATACAGATATATTCATTCTATTATTTCTACCATCAGGAAATGGCACTAGTGTTCCTATGCACATTGTAACTATTTTAAAAAGTATATTATGTTTAATCCCCCCAAAACAGTATCTATCTATCTATCTATCTATCTATCTATCTATCTATCTATCTATCTATCTATCTATCTATCTATCTATCTATCTATCTATCTATCTATCTATCTATCTATCTATCTATCTATCTATCTATCTATCTATCTATCTATCTATCTATCTATCTATCTATCTATCTATCTATCTATCTATCTATCTATCTATCTATCTATCTATCTATCTATCTATCTATCTATCTATCTGTCCATGTATACACCTCATCATCTATCATCTAATTGGAGAATGATCTTCTACACAATGGAGTCCATTGTGTAGAAGACCATTCTCCAATTAGACAATAGATTGAAATTGAGTGTTTGTATCTACCGGAATGTTGGCCAAATATCAGGCAATATTGGCAACATATCACCATTTTGGTAAATGTATTTTTATTCTTAAGCATATTTCACCCAAGCAACCTAATGAGAGAAACTGAGAGTTTCTGCTAAATCAAAATCATTTTTTTTTCTTCCAATGATCCCTACCCAGTACTCACCTTGCACAGATATAGTGGTTAGGACTGTTATAAAGAAGCATATTGCTATATTCGCACCCCCCTTCTGTGTACCCATTTTAGTAAAGTTCAGTAACTAAGTACTGAACTTGTTTTCATTCAGAGGTGGTACAGCTCTTCTTCCCCTCAACTAAGCCTTTATATAGCAAAGAAACCCTGTGACCTGAGTCACCGTTACATCAGAGAGGATGTGAACTGTTTAATGGGTGGGTATTGGTGTGGACCAACCTTAGGAAGCCTCTTTCTCAGCGTCTTTGAGCACGGAGAGGTTTGACCCAGGATGTTTGCTCTTTATCAGATGGATGAAATTTACTTTCACAAGAGACGTCCTGGAGGTGACAATGGTTCATTGACATAGTGCAAGACAAGCATAACAAAAGAGATGGCTATGTTTAGCTTAACTTAAATAAAAAAAATTCAACATGAAAGGCTTGATCCAGGTTAAAGAAACATGGGTGGTAATTGAACCAGGTCTGTATGCAGGAGGCTGTAAAGTGAATATATTTAGTAGTTATTAAAGGTTTTCATAATTACTACCTACATTTGAAATAATCCGTTTAAATCTCTTTGTATAAGTGTATTTAGTTCACACCTCTGTATTATATAAAAGGGTCAGCTCACTTGTAAACAGGTAATAGATCACTGTATAAATCATTAATAGTCAACCAAATGTTTTGTTACTTGGTTTCTATTTACGTTCACAATGTTCTCATCGGACACGTTCCTGGAATGGGCTGGAAGCTATGTGGGTGCTGCAGCAACTAGCTGGGAATTGGTAATATCACAAAACAATGTACACATTCATCAGCATGTCATGGATTTCTTAGTAATGTCCAAATGCTTTTATTCAAATAGATCACATCATATCAAGAAAGTTCAATGTTTCAGGGCCACACAGGACCCCTTTGTCAGGCCTGTGATGTGCTGGGTTTATTCTTACTTTTAGTCCTAGTAATATGATGACTAAGACAAATAAAGAAAGTGAACGTTCTTAGCAAGCACACGGCAGCAATAAAAACCTGGCTGGGTGCCACAATTCCTTCCAAAACTAAGATCCCTGCAGGCATGAAATTCGGAATAGGAACCCACCTTCTTGCTGTGGTGTCAGCTCCAAGTCAATTATATAATAGGAATGCACTGAGTCTGGAGAAGGTGGCAGAAGGTCCTGTGCTCTCATCTTTTGCAACTGTAAGCCCATGTGGATAATACCTTGGTAAATCAGTGGTTGGTTGATAAAGCTGCTCAGAGATCTATATTAGTGCAGTGGCATAGCCCAGGCCATTTCAAAGGTAGATACAGGTTGATTTACTAAAAGCATATAGACTATTCACTTTGCAATGGAATTTTCGCTACAGCTTAGTAAATGAGGTGAAGCTCTGCTGACTATGATCAGCCAGTCATTTACAAACAAAGATCCTTCTTTTTTTTAATTCTTGCACTGATTTGATATTCTTTGCAAAGTGAAACTTCATAAAGTCCACTAAATTTGTAGGTGGGGTGCAGTATGGTGTGGCAGGAATAATTCACACAGTAAGGTGCAATAATAAACTTGTATTGAAGGAATGCAGCAAATTGGTTCACAACAGATGGGAAGATTGCCCAACCAAGTGCACTCATGGTTACAGCAAACGCAAACAGAGTGTGTCCCAGCCAGAGTGACAGCATCTGTAGAGAGGGGCAGAATGTGGCCTGGCCATTTCATGCCAAATTGGGAAGAGATCCAGAAGAGATGTGACCCTATGCTTTCCCTCCTCGTCAGAATCCTTTCCATACTGCTAGTACTGTACCAGACCCAGGGGGCCACGGCCTTAAATTGGCTCTTGCTGACCCAAGATGGGCAACGAAGTCACATGGGGCAACAGCATCCAACAGGATCGCTTCCCCAGTGACCTAGCAAACCATAGAAGAACCAGGTTCTTTCTGACTTCCTCTCCAGCTGCAGAGCCACTGTGGTTGAGCGCCACCTGCAGTGGAGAAAATAAACTGCATCAGCCTACAAGCTCTGGGGCAAATTTTTCTTGCAAAGTGCAACTTCCAAAGTGAACAGCCGATTTGCCTTTAGCAAATCAACCTCACTGCATTGGGGAAGGCAGTAGCTATCTGTAAGCCTTAACTGAGAGCTAATACCTCACCGTAAGGGCTCTTTCACACGGAGCGGACCGTATTGCGATCCGCTCTGGCACTTTTTTTTTTTTCACGGAGCTGATGACACTTGTGTCATCCGCTCCGTATGTCCGCATATGATATACGGACATAATGTATGTCTATGGGCATTGCGGATGTCAGCGGATGACACCACTGACATCCGTTTTTGCATCCGTTCTGTTTTTTAAACGGAACAAAAATAGGGTTCTGTTCCGTTCCAAAAAACGGAACAGAACTGAAAGGACGAAAATCAGATGTCAGCGGATGGTCAACCACTGACATCCGCAATGCCATTGACATACATTATGTCCGTATATCATCCCCAAAAAAATAGGATGATATACGGACATGCGGAACGCCCGTGTGAAAGGGCCCTTAGTGAGTTAATTGTGAGTTTGTTACTGAGAACCAGTGTATGAGAATGTTTGCATTTGGGTATTGTTTTGCCGAAGTGTTAATAAGTTCTCTGGAAGTGATTAGGCATTTCTAGACTGGATTTATATTTCCTATATTCTTAGTCTTCTAATCCCACTGCCTTCTGGCACTATCCCTACCACTTTATCAAAAACTTAACCCCCCCCCCCACCCCCCAATAAAAAAAAAATCAGTTTTGCCTTTGGTTACACTTCAAATGGCTAACCCACGCAGTGCACAGGATAATGGATTCTGGAAAGAACTACTGTATTTTCTGGCGTATAAGACTACTTTTGAACCTCAAAAAAATCCCCCAAAAATGGTGGGTCGTCTTATACGCCGAGTATAATATCTCCAAGGTAACCTAAGTATAAGTATTACCGGTAGATGAAAATTAGGGGGGTCGTCTTATACGCCCAGTCGTCTTATACGCCGGAAAATACGGGTAATATTTATTAACCTCATGAAAGATGTTCAATAATTTCTCCTCCTCTTGTAACTATAGGATATTAGACTTGAGTACTACACTATAGAGGTTGTTGAATTCTTACTACACTATAGAGGTTGTTGAATTCTTATGGACATGACGATTCTCAGAAGGACAGAGAATTAATATGTTTTGTAAAAGGACAGAGTAGGCATGCTTTTGGGAATCTAGCTTAAAGGAGTGGATTTTGTTGCAAACACAGAATATTATAAACATTTCAGAATTATATAGCAGTTGGGTCATTATAAATTTAAAAGGCAACCTGTGTAATTTTGACTGGTGCCTATTATACCACGTAATTACATTGGAATAGTGGAATGTTCCACTAGCTCTAAATTCAATTAAAAAAAAAAAGCTGCATAAAATAGGGCATAAAGTCATTCATGCTATGTGAATCCAGCTTTGGATACATTTGGAATTCGGTCCTATACACAGGGAAAGGAACCAAATTCAATGAAAGTTCAGCAGTTATGGAATGGCAACCGCTTCAGTTCTTACGCTGATTGAGCCATTGGTGAATCAGGGGTACTGTGTCACCACAGACAATTTTTATACGTCCCCACAACTCTATGAGTTCCTTCTTCAAAACAAGACAGATGCGTATGGGACCGTTAGAGCTAACCGGCGTGACATTTCCCCAACCTTTGCCAACAAAAAGCTCAAGGCAGGAGAAATAGTTGCCTGGCAGAAAGGCAAAATGATGGCACTGAGATGGCGTGACAAAAAAGATGTGTGTCTAATGAGTACCATTCACAACACCTCTACTCTCATAGTACACACAAAAGGTGGAAAAGATGTAATGAAACCACAACTGGTCATGGATTACAACAGGGGTGGCAAACTCAATTTAATCGTGGGTCGAATCAGCAATATAATTGCCCTCAAAAGGGCCGGTTGTATCTGTAAGACTAGATGTTCAGAGCATCCCCTACCCTTACATAAGACGTCACGAGCCTCCATCAGAAGTTGAGTCCTCCACCCTCCCTTACATTACAGTGCACCACTCTTAACATGTGCTGCTGCTGGGAGGAAGCTGGAGGCATTGATGGAAAGTAAAAAGCACAGGGACTGGAGGAGGGCTGGAGGGCCACATGAAATGGCCCGGAGGGCCGGATTCGGCCCGCGGGCCTTGTGTTTGACACATGTGGATTACAACAACACCATGGGAGGTGTGGACAGAGCTGACCAGGCCATTACTTTTTATCCAGCAATGCGGAAACAAAAAAAAAATATTATAAAACAAATATTTAGGCATCTTCTGGAACAGTGTTTGTGGAACGCATTTATTCTCATAAAAAAAAAAAGAGTGACAGGCCTGTGGTTCATGCGGACTTTGTTTGTAAATTGCCAAACTGATATTTCTCAGGCACCAAACACCAACGGCTGTAAATAGATCCGGACGCCGTGCTGCTAGTGTTGTGAACCACGAACGCCTGACCGTTCGTCACTTTATGGACCACATTCCACCAATGGAAAAGAAGTCTGCACCCACAAGGATGTGTGTGGTTTGCTTTACCAAACGTGATGACACTGGAAGGAAAATCCATAAAGAAACGCGGTACTATTGTCCTGACTGTGACGTTGGACTTTGTGCTATACCCTGTTTTAAAATTTTCCATAACCGGGACGTTTACTGAATATGACCACTAATATTGCATCCTTGTTTGGCCAAAAAAAATGTCAGTGTTTTTGATTATGTTATTTACTATAATTTATTGAATAAAAAGTTTTATTATTATTCTATTATTATTTGTTATTATTTTATAGCTATTTATTATATTATAATTTATGATTTTATGTTTCAAACTTTATCATACCCGAGATGTTATAAAGAAGAACGCACAGCACAGTAAAAAAAAATCATATATGAATAGTTGGTTTGGGCTGCTCATCCTTAAGAATTACATGCAAAATAATGGTACCGCTTTCAGCACCTAAAATCCGAAAGAATCATACCGCCAGGGAGGTTAATGACCAGGCCATTTTTTGCGATACGGCACTGCGTTACTTTAACTGATGATTGCGCGGACATACGACACTGTACCCAAATAAAATTGATGTCTTTTTTTCCCACAAATAGAGCTTTCTTTTGATCACCAGTGCAATTTTTTTTGTGCTACAAACAAAAAAAGAGTGACAATTCTGAAAAAAAAAAAAAAAAATCACTTTCTGCTATCTAAATAAAATAAATATATAAAACCCGCGCCCTTATAGCAGCGAACTCATACAGCTGGATGTATATAAAAAATGATGAGAAAGGAGTCGCGCTCAGTAGAACAGTCAATAAATCCCATGGAAGAAGAGCAGCAATAACTGGGAATCACATCACAGCCACATTCAGCCTTGATGGGTATACAGTTCATGAGAATGCAAGGTAAATTTCCACCCTGGTGTAAATTGCAGACAGACGCTTGTGAAGCCCTTCACCACATATAGCCTCTTACCAGAGAGAGACGGGGCATACACGGTAAGTAGTTAGAGGACTACTTCGCCTGTATCCAGCAAGTCAGCTCCGGTACGAATCCAATCATCCGGTGTTCACCAATGTAAAAGATGTGCTGACACTTTAAGGACCCGCTCTCAGAGTGTAATGTGGAAAAAGACAAAAACGGCCCATAGCGTGATACTGTCTAGGTATTTTATTAGGTAGAAAAAAGTATTGCACTCACCCAAATACAATAACATCAAGCCTCTAGCCACATCATGGGCAGTGGAACGGTGCAGGGTACTTCCGGGTTCCGGGTATGACGGAGTGACGCTCGTTCCGCTCCTCCCCGAAGCTTTTCGTCGGATGGACGTTCTCAAGGGGGCGTGAGCGAGCGTCGGTGTCATACTACATATAAGGACACCTAATGAGGCCAATAGCATACAGCTGTCAAACCGAGTGGGACAGGA
Source organism: Pelophylax lessonae (assembly GCF_965119305.1). Classification (NCBI taxonomy): domain Eukaryota; kingdom Metazoa; phylum Chordata; class Amphibia; order Anura; family Ranidae; genus Pelophylax; species Pelophylax lessonae. Next base: position 80,772,512 of record NC_138777.1, on the reverse strand, counting down.
AACACCGGAAATGACCTCAGCGCTTCAAACATGGAGCGCAAACAACTAAATATACCCGGAAGTGGTAAGTGCAGGGGCGCAAATGAACACACCGGCTGCAAAATATAAAGTTCATGCGGCTGCAAACGTAGCCGGGGAAGCAAAATTGAATGAAATCACCCCTTTAACCCAAAACACCGGAAAGACCCCCTCAATCCAAGCAACACAATGGGCTAAGGCATAAAAGTTAAAAAAAGAATAAAATTGATAAGAGGTTAAAATTACATAACTTTTAAACAACCATAAAACATGTAATAAAATGGAATTACAATCATCAAAACACTTAACTCAAATATTACAAAAATATAATAAAATAAAATAATCCAGCCATGAAACACACCCTTAAGGAGAAAAGGTAATGGATGTAAACAAAATTGGATACTCAAAGGACACTAACTATTATTCAAAAACGCATTGACGTCCCATTCGATATTTAGGCCAAATGGCCTGTATACCTTGAGACGATATATCCATTTTGTTTCAAGTCGTGACACCTCTCTCCTGATATGAAACCCTCTCCAATGGGGCTGTAATATGTCAATGATCATGAAGGAGGTGCCTCTGGGATCCTTGGCATGTTTTAGAGCAAAATGTTTAGAAAGGGAATGTTTGGGGAATCCCTTTCTTTTTTTTTTTTTGTAAATTCGTTTATTGAAACAGAGAAATAAGGCACATAACAAGCCACCAGATAAACACCGTAATCAGTAACAGCGTAAATTTAGGAAACATAGCTCTCGATTGATACAGACATCATGGAGTAACAGGATAATAACATAGTGGAACTTGGGGGCATACAGCCCCTGATATTCAAACACAAGCATTCCGACCCCCTAGAACCCAGCCCATACGGGAATATGATACTAAGTGTATAGTCAGGAGCCCAAAGGCCATCACGGGGCCAACCCCGGGCACCACCGGCATCTAACACATGGCCGGCATCAGGCGCGCGGGGTCCGCCCCCCAACAGTCTCTCAGGAGCTCCCCAGGGGCAGGGGGGGACGACACCAGTACGTCCGTCCGGGAGCAAGGTGTGGATCTCGACAGAGAAACAGGAAAATATGCCTGTAAAAGTAAGCTAGACAGAACCATAGAAAATAATAAAAAGAGAAGAAAAAAAAGAAAAAAAGGGGTATAGAAAAGACAGCAAAAAGAGAAAAAATAAGAGGAAAAAGGAGGGGAAGGGAGAGAGATAAAGGAGGGGGGGGGGGGCGGGGGACCGTGCGGCCCATCAGCACCATAACTACAGAGCATCAAAGCAGCAGATCACGGTACTCTGCCGAAAATGTAAATTCGTGCCAGTAGAACCAGCGTTTCGTAAATTTCTCTCTGGTTCCCCTCTCCGTCGCCATCAGATCTTCCATTTCATTAATGGATTTGACTTTATTAAGCCACATGGCCACGGTCGGGGGCTGGGTCTGCTTCCAAAGGGGGGGGATGCAACTTTTCGCTGCCGTGAACAATAACGGCAAGATGGATTTCCGATAAGACGCCCTCGGGAACTCGTGATGGTGGAGCAGGAATAGCGCAGGGTCCAGTGCCAGAGAATGGTCTGTGAATTTTTGGGCAATGAGGCGCACCGATGTCCAGAACGGTTGAACCCGTTCACATGACCAAAAAATATGGAGGTATGTCCCCCGCTCCCTGCCGCACCTCCAACAAGTGTCAACACTGGACGGGAACATCCGACTCAGCCGCACCGGGGTATAATGCCATCTGGTCAGGCATTTATATCCTACCTCTTGGTAGCGAGAGCAGATCGAAGTTTTGTACGTGAAAAACAGTAGGCGTTCCACCTGCTGATCAGTGAAGGACAGACCAAGATCACGCTCCCAACGTGCAACGTAGGGAGGTCGGAAGGATGCCTCAGGGGTGACCAGAGTCTTGTACATGAGGGAAATAGTGTGACGTAAAGGAGACAGAACGGAGCAAAGTTCCTCAAAGTAGGTGAGACGTCTGGCGAACTGGGACGCCGCTGGAAGAGACTGCAAAAAATGCGAGAGTTGGACCTGTTGCCAAAATGTCAGGTCGGAGAAGGCGGCGTCTGATTGAAGGTGAGACCTAGTGATCCAGGATCCCTCCCGCACAAAGTGGCGGGCCTGACCACGTCCCGCGTCTCTCAGGGACCTAAATCCCGGTTGGTCCACCCCCGGAGGAAAATCAGGGCTGTCAACCACCTGGAGAAGGGGGGACGGCAGGGTAGCTAAGAAGCCCCCATGACACAATCGCCTCCCCACTCGCAAGGTGGGGCCAATAGTGGGGTGCTCCGACAGTTCCCTCTGGACGGCTGAGGGAGTCCACAAAGAGGCCTCAGGAGGGGTCCCCACCAAGCTACGCTCCAGCCGTACCCACTGTTTCAGGGGTCCATGGCGGTACCAGTCCAAAACACGGGACAAGTGACATGCCTCATAATATGCGATAGCATCCGGTAGTGCCATGCCGCCGCTCAATTTAGGCATGCGCAGAACGCGCAGTGCCAGCCTCGGGGAGCCCCTGCGCCATAGAAACTCCCGGAACACTCGATTAACCTTCCGGAGGAAGGAGGTCGGGACGGTCACCGGCACCGCCTGGAACACATATAATAGGCGGGGCATCACGTTCATTTTTATGATATTGCATCGCCCGAACCACGAAAAACGGCCCACATGCCAGTCATCGAGATCTTTTTTAATTCGGGTCAACAAAGGAGGGAAGTTGCAGTCAAAGGCTCCGTCCAGTGAGCGTGGCAAGGAAATCCCCAGATATCGAATATGGGTCGATCCCCACTTAAAGGGGAAATCCGCCCTGAGAAGAGCAGAGAGAGCGGGTGAAATTGCCACCGCCAAGGCCTCGGATTTAGATTGATTTATTTTGTAGAACGAAAGGGATTCATAAACTCGGAACTCCCTCAGCAAATTGGGTAAAGAGGTCAAAGGTTTTGTAAGAAAGAAGAGGAGATCATCCGCGTACGCCGCTACCTTAGGGGAAAGCGTCGGGGAGACCGACACCCCAGTAACATCAGCATTGGCCCTCACCGTACGCAGGAAAGGCTCGAGGGTCAGAACAAAGATCAGCGGGGAGAGCGGGCAACCCTGCCGGGTCCCATTGGAGATTACTAGAGGGTCAGATAGGTGACCATTGACCCTCACCCTCGCAGAAGGGGCTGAGTATATAGCTCGAACCCAAGACAGGAGCCGCTCCCCCGCGCCAACGTGCTCCAGTGTGGCAAAGAGGAATTCCCAGTTCACCCGATCAAATGCCTTCTCCGCGTCGGTGGATAAAAGCAGAGTCGGGATTCGGCGGGTATTGGCAAAGTGCACCAGGTCAAGCGCTTTGGTGGTGTTGTCCCGGGCTTCCCGAGAAGCGACAAAGCCCACCTGGTCGTCGTGGATCAATTGCGGAAGCAGCGGGGTCAACCTGGAGGCCAGGATCTTAGTAAAGAGCTTCAGGTCGACGTTCAAGAGCGAGATAGGCCTGTAGCTGGCGCAGACCAATGGGTCCTTACCTTCCTTCGCGAGAACCGCGATGTGTGCCCTAAGTGAGTCCGTCGGGAACGCGGTTCCTTCACCCGTGGCGTTATATGCAGCGAGGAAATGTGGAGAGAGGATGTCATTAAAGCTCTTGTAGTAACGGACGGAATAGCCATCCGGGCCTGGAGCCTTCCCCAACTGTGTCGCCTTCAGAGCTAACAGCAGCTACCCAGGGCGCAAAGGTTCATCTAACTTCTCCGCCTCCTCTATCGGAAGGGAGGGGAGGCCCGAAGCACTAAGATAAGATCGGATTGCATCGACACGCCCAGCCCCGGAAGGGGGCGGTGAGTCCGGCGACAAGTTGTAAAGAGACGAATAATAGTGACGGAAGGCTTCAGCGATATCCATTGTAGAATGCACCCTGCGACCCCCCGGAGTCGAGAGCTCAGGTACGAAGGTGCGGGCCCTCTGCGCACGGAGCGCTCGAGCCAGCAATTTTCCACATTTGTCTCCATGCTCGTAAAAGGTCCGTCTGCACTTAGCCAGCGCCGCCTTTGCCCGGAAAAGGACTAGAGTTCGCAGTTGCTCCCTCAAAATAGTCAGCTCCTGCAGTGCAGCTTGAGCCAGAGAGCGCTTATGTGCCAGTTCCAGAGTACTGATTTTAGAGAGGAGATCACTCAATTGCTGAGTACGTTCCTTTTTGCGGCGTGACCCTATCTTGATGAGAACGCCACGCATGTAACTCTTATGCGCTTCCCACACCATTAGGGGAGGGCTCTCGGATGTGGCGTTAGTGGCGAAAAAACCCCTGAGCTCCGAGCACAGTTCCTCTACCACAGCGCTGTCATGGAGGAGACTATCATTCAGCCGCCATTGCCACTGCGGGCGGTCTGAGGAGCTTAGATCCAGGTCCAGAAGGACCGGGGCATGGTCGGAAAATGTAATAGACCCGATGGAAGCCGCGATGACGCGCGGCAGCAAGGCCTGGGGCAACAAGAAAAAGTCAATGCGGGAGTAAGAGGCATGTGGGGGGGAATAGAAGGTGTAGTCCCGCATGTCCGGATGGAGGACACGCCAAGGATCAACCAGACGGAACCCCTGGTACAGCAGCTTGAAACGCTTCAAGGCAGCGTAAGAAAGGTGAGAGGACCCCCTAGAAGTGTCCACCACCGGATCCAGAGCAAGGTTAAAATCCCCACCCATGATGATCTGACCCTCCGCAAACTCCTCCAGCCGCGAGATCAGGGATTCCATGAAAGCCACCTGACCAGTGTTCGGGAAATAAAGGTTGACCAACGTAACCGGCAGGACCCCCAGTCGCCCCTTAACAAAGAGAGCACGCCCCGCACCGTCATTCCACGAGTCCGAGAACGTCCATGGGGCACGACTATTGATCAGTACACATACCCCCTTAGATTTGGAGTCAGAAGAACAGCCGTGATACACCGTAGGGTAGCGTCGGTCTCCCAATTTAGGAAGCTTGTCCGATCTGAAATGAGTTTCTTGTAAAAAACCTACCTGCGCCCGGAGACGGTGAAGATCAGAGAGAACCACAGAACGCTTTTCGGGTGTGTTTAACCCTTTGACATTCAGGGATACAAAACGTAGCGGGTCCACCCGCGGGGAAGCCATCGTCCCTCGCCCCCAAGGCCAAAGGCGGGTCAGGAAGGAGGGAAAGAGGTAAAGGGAGGGGAAGGAGAAGGAAAAAGGAAAAGTGGGAAAGTGAGAGAGAAGAGAAGAAAGAAAAGAGAGAAAGAAACAAAAAAAAAACAAAAAAAAAACTCAAAGAGAGGTGCACTTCAGGTGCACGGAGGGAGGATCTATAGTGCCAAACGCACTAAGGAGACCAAGTCTCAAGGTACCAAGAGGCTCGACCCGTGCCGCCTAAACCGCGGGCAGAACAGGTGGGACCTCAAGGGACACCCTACTGGGGGAACGAGGAGGGCCACAGCAGATAGGAGAAGGTGACCACTACCCAGAACCCCCCCACACCGGCAAGAAAAATTAAAACATTAATAATATCAAATAGGTAGGCATAACAATGAACAAAGTGCAAAAGCTGAGGAGCAGCAAGCGAAAAGCCGTGAAGGCAAAGTGACCGCGCAACCATGGTCATGAAAGTACATACAAAAACAGTAAACACAGAAAAAAAAAAAAAAACCCCCATGCGAGAAGGATATGGCCCCCCAGTGGGGGAAGGGAGAAGGGGAGGGGAGGGAGAGAGGTGGAAAGGAGAGGAACACAGCACACCAGGAACTCCCGCCAACCCGCACATAGAACTTTGCCAAGCCCCTGCAGCGGCATGGCAGCCGACAGATTCCCGCTCCCGGGACCCAATGGGGGGGAGAAGGGCAGGGCAGGGAGAGAAGGGAAAGGGGGAAGTGGAGAGGGGGGAGTAGAGATGGGGGAGAGGGGGAAGGAGTGGGGGAGTAAGGAGGAGGGGAGTAGGGAGGGGGGGAGAGAAGGGAAGGGGGTGAAGGAAGGGGGGAGGGGGGAGAAGGGAGGGGTGGGGGAGGGGAGGTGGGGGGGTAAGGCGGGAGGGGGGGGGGAAAGACGGGAGGGGGGGGAGAAGGGAAAGGGGGGAGCGGGAGGGGGGGGAGAAGGAGGCTGCGATCTATAGCAATTGAAGCAGAGAGTATGTATCAGCTAAGCATAACAGCATAATGAAAGTGCAGAGCCACATCACATATGTAGCAGGGCCTCTAAGATCCCACTAGCAGCACATCTATCCTGAAGCAGCAGTCATCAAGTCCAGCAGGAGGGTCCCAAGGCGACATTGGGCAAGGAGTACCCCACAGAGCTTCAAGGCAGGAAGGGATAGGGACCAACCCGCGGAGTCCATGAGCACGGGGCCAGCGGGAATAACAGCAGGAGGGTCACTTGGCATCAAGCAGGACCGGGCAAGCAGGTAAAAGCAGGGAGCAGCCAGGGAGGGGGATGGACAGTTCAGAGCACCTGCGGGACAGGGCTATGGGGCAGTGCATGGAACACCTGGGAGGGGAGGGAAGGAAGCAGAGCAGAGGGGTACCACAGGGCCACAGTCAAACTCACGGTTGCGGGCAACAGTAGGCTAATCTTCTGGGGAGGCTTCTGCCGGACCGGTGGAGCCAGAGTTCAAGGACCCATGAGAGCGTTGCGATCCCCGCGATCGAGCCCGCGAGGGGCCACCGCCCGGGGGGCGAGCCGCACGATCCGGGAGCCTCGCCATCCAATCCGGTAAGTCCTGGGGAGCCAGGCCTGCGAATCGATACAAGGCCGGGAGATCCGCATGTCTACGGAGGGTGAACGAAGATCCGTTCCGTCGGACTGTCAGTTGCAGGGGGAACCCCCAGCGGTAGGTGGCGTCTTGAGAGCGGAGCCTCTCCAGGAGAGGTTTCAGCATAGCCCGGCGAGTCAGGGTACCTCTGGAGATGTCCGGGAAAACGGCGACCTGCGCCCCATCAAAGTCCACCGGGCCGTGGGACCACGCCGCCCGCAGAAGCTGCTCCTTCACCGAGTACCTGTGTAGGCGGCAGATCACGTCCCGCGGTCTGTCCGCATCCATCGAGCGGGGGCCCAGAGCCCGGTGCACCCGGTCAAAAAGAAAGTCCACTGGAGCAGTCTGGAGAAAATAGCTTGGACCGTCACTACCAGGTCCTCTCGCCCCGTCGCCTCAGGTAGGCCCCGGAGCCGCAGGTTATTACGGCGGCTCCGGTTCTCCATATCCTCCATCTGGAGCTGGTGTTCCGCCAGGGCATCAGCGTGGGAAGCCTGGGTCTTCTCCAGGAGGGCCACCCGGGATTGGAGATCCCCAAGTGCGGATTCACCCGCCGCCACTCGCCCCCGGACTTGAGTCACCTCAGCCGTTATGGCCGCAAAATCCCGGCGGTGCTGTTCTGCAACCTGGGCCACGATGTCCTCCATGTCCCGTTTTGTGGGAAGGGAGCGGAGTAGCGCCCAAATGTCTCTCTCCTCCTCCGGGGGAACCAGCAGGGAGGACTTTGACGAAGGGAGGGTGTTCTGAGACATCGCTGCGGTAGCGTGGAGTCCGGGAGAAGCAGGCAGCCGTGTAGGCGAGGCGGCGGTCCGGGCAAGGCCGCTGCTGAGGCCTACTGTCGGAGATAGCGGTCCCGGGGTCGGGGAGCTCCGGAAAAAACTGCGGATAGGAGCCGATGGCGTAGCCCGTGAAGCAGCCCTCGTCCTCCTCCGTTTGTGGGTGCTCATGACAGACTAGGAATGCCAATATAAGCCGGTTAGGGGGGCCAGGAAGCGGGAGCACCAGGAAAGCACGTCTTCACACCGCCATGACCTAGCCACCGGAATCCCTTTCTAATATTGGCCACGTGTTCATTCATCCGCACCTGAAAAGGTTGAATGGTGCGGCCAACATAGTGGAGTCCACATGAGCACGTAATTAGATACACCACATTTTTGGTGGTGCAAGTGGCAAAATGCTCAATCTGGTAGGTGTTCCCAGTGACATTAGATGAAAAGTTGGTATATTTCCTAGATTTCAACTCATTTATTTTACAGGTGGAACAACGCCTGCAAGGGTAAAAACCCTTCATCTGAAAGAAAGGGACTGGTCTTTTAGGGGGATCCACAATGTTGGGAGCAATAGATAGTCGCAACGGGGGTAAACCTCTATATGTAATAGCTGGAACCTCAGGTAGTAACGGCCCCAAGACTCTGTCGCTCCTCAGAACACTCCAGTGTTTCCTTAGGAGTTTCTTTACCAGATAATGCTGGGACGAATAGCTTGTAAAGAAAGTAAATTTAGGGGGGGCCCTAAAAGGTACAGAGGAATCCACCGGAACCAATGGTCTGGATGCCGGATCCAGAATATGCTCACGTTGCATGGACCCAATTTCCCTAGCGATGGAATCAAGTTCATCAGGGTTATACCCCTTGGAGACAAAACGTTCCTTCAAGACACCGACCTCGTCCCAATAGTCACATAGCCTGGAACAGTTCCGCCTGATGCGTCGAAACTGACTTTTCGGCACCCCTTTAAGCCATGGGCGGTGATGACAGCTGTCCAAGCTAATGTAGCCATTGCGGTCGGTGTCTTTGAAGTGTGTCGAGGTAATCAAATGACTCCCTTCAACTCTGATACGAAGATCCAAAAAATTTATCTCACACTCACTGGCCTCGTATTTGAGCTCTATGCCCCTGGTATTGGTATTCAGAGTACACATGAACCGATCCAAAGAGGGGTGATCCCCCCTCCAAAGGAGGATGATGTCGTCTATATAGCGCCTCCATAAGAGGAGCTCCGGGAACACCCCCGAATAGACGACATCATCCTCCCACTTGGCCATAAATAAGTTAGCCATAGAAGGAGCGAATTTGGCTCCCATGGCAACTCCTCTTTGTTGGAGGTAGTACTGTCCCCCATACCAAAAATAATTGTGCTTCATAGCAAAATTAAGTAAACAAAGGATAAAATCCTGCTGTCTTTTAGGTATTGGTGAATCCCTAGACAAGAAAAAATCAACCGCTTCCATACCATCAGAGTGGGAGATGATTGTGTAAAGGGAGGTGACGTCCGCTGTCACCAGCAGACATCCCTCCTCCCACACAATTTCCTTCAAGGTATTAATCACCTGTGTCGTATCCTTCAAATATGAAGGCATGCACGACACAAGTGGCTGAAGAAAATGGTCCACATACCTCCCCACTCTGGAAGTCACGGAGTCCAGGCCACTGATGATAGGCCTACCCGGAGGCCGGACTGGATCCTTGTGGATCTTCGGTAAGATGTACATAATTGGAACCCTGGGGGCCACAGGGACCAAAAAGGCTTTTTCTTTTTTGTTAAGAATCTCACTAGAAAAACCTTCCTCCACTATTTTCAAAAGAGAGGATTTATATTTACGAGTGGGATTAACCTGTAAGGGGGCGTAGGTGGTATCATCCGAGAGGATGCTCAACATTTCGGAATGGTAGGCATCCCTCCCTAGAACCACCAAACCACCCCCCTTGTCGGCAGGGCGCACAACAATGTCATGTCTACTTTTCAAAGAGTCTAGACCAGTCTTAAACCTCAAATCAAAAGACGATCTGGGGATGTGCATCCGATCTAGATCCGCACCCACTACCTCCTTGAAAACATTCAGGGAGGGAACCAAAGATCCAGGTGGGTTGAAAAGTGAGGCATTTCGCAAAGAGGTATTCTGAAAGCCATTATCATTGGAAGATGTATTGGAAATGGGGTTAACTATAAGATGTCGTTGAATATTGAGCTTCCGTACAAATTTTTGCACGTCAATGAATACCCAGTCAGTGATTCCCAGTTATTGCTGCTCTTCTTCCATGGGATTTATTGACTGTTCTACTGAGCGCGACTCCTTTCTCATAATTTTTTATATACATCCAGCTGTATGAGTTCGCTGCTATAAGGGCGCGGGTTTTATATATTTATTTTATTTTGATTGGTTCTGGATTACCCTGCTGCCTTTATTTTATCATTTTCCCATTATTGTATTGTTTGAATTGTACACACTACGAGTGCCTCCTCTCTTTCATTACTGTAAGTTCTCTTTGTTTAGGATGGATATTTTTGAATATAGAGCTGCTCATAGCATCTTGATTGATGACATCTTCACTTCCATAGACGAACCTCGCAATGATATGGATGGCATCTTCATCAGGTTGAGAAATATTCTCACCACCGAGATGCATACCAAATGGGATATTATCCTTTTGGAAAAATATGTGTCAGAGGAGATGGTGCCGAGAAGTCTAAGGTGGGAATTGGCCCCTTATAATGAAGATCCCAATACTGATGATTGGTATATCTTTTTTAATGAGGCTGGTGTTTCCCTCCTTAGATGTTTGATATCCAGGAAGAAAAAGAAGTTAGAAGGAATAGATATTGAGGTAAATGCTCTTAAGACCAAATTAGAGCCTTTTTCCAAACAAGAGAACTACAAGATTAAGTCTGAGGACTTAAAGAAATATTTAGAGAAAGAGGAAACGGATCAAAGGAATAAAAAACGTAAAAATTTTTTGCGTGATCAGGAGGACTATAAGTCCAAAAAAATCTTTAAGTGGCAATCCAAATTGGAGGTGAGTAGGGGAGGAATGGCTCCTTTGCAGATCTCGGCTCCCCTGGCCACTCCTAGTATTCGCCCTCCACCAACTCCCAGACCCCAACCTTCCGTGTCTCAAACTAGAAACTTCGAGGGGTCAAACCCTCGGGGTAGGGGTAAGACAGGACGTGGAAAATCTGGGCGGGGGAAACGGGGAGGTGGTCGTTATCCCCATGATCACCAACCACATACTCAATATCAGTCTGAACAACCATATGGGTATGGTGGCTATGGTGATAATAGATACATCACCCATTACCCTACCGAAGTACCTTCTAGGGACTATAACCAATACCCTCAGGACAGGAGGAGTACAGGATATCAGGATTCTCCCAACTGGAGGTCTAGGGGTCCTGATACACCTGAGGGTCCTTCCACTAGTGGATATAACAATTCCAATTCAAATTTTTTTCAGAGGGATCAGCCCAGGCCAAAAAGGGCAATAGATCCAAACGAGGGTCCAGAGGGGGGAGGAAACTACGACCCAAAAAGAAGGAAAATGTAGATGAGGCTGGTATCTTCAATTTAAGTGGGGCTCCTCTATCTAAAGAAGAAAAGTTGGTATTGAGCAAGGGTTTGAAATACGTTCCACCACGTTCCCTCAATAAATTTGAGGTATTCATTGACGTGCAAAAATTTGTACGGAAGCTCAATATTCAACGACATCTTATAGTTAACCCCATTTCCAATACATCTTCCAATGATAATGGCTTTCAGAATACCTCTTTGCGAAATGCCTCACTTTTCAACCCACCTGGATCTTTGGTTCCCTCCCTGAATGTTTTCAAGGAGGTAGTGGGTGCGGATCTAGATCGGATGCACATCCCCAGATCGTCTTTTGATTTGAGGTTTAAGACTGGTCTAGACTCTTTGAAAAGTAGACATGACATTGTTGTGCGCCCTGCCGACAAGGGGGGTGGTTTGGTGGTTCTAGGGAGGGATGCCTACCATTCCGAAATGTTGAGCATCCTCTCGGATGATACCACCTACGCCCCCTTACAGGTTAATCCCACTCGTAAATATAAATCCTCTCTTTTGAAAATAGTGGAGGAAGGTTTTTCTAGTGAGATTCTTAACAAAAAAGAAAAAGCCTTTTTGGTCCCTGTGGCCCCCAGGGTTCCAATTATGTACATCTTACCGAAGATCCACAAGGATCCAGTCCGGCCTCCGGGTAGGCCTATCATCAGTGGCCTGGACTCTGTGACTTCCAGAGTGGGGAGGTATGTGGACCATTTTCTTCAGCCACTTGTGTCGTGCATGCCTTCATATTTGAAGGATACGACACAGGTGATTAATACCTTGAAGGAAATTGTGTGGGAGGAGGGATGTCTGCTGGTGACAGCGGACGTCACCTCCCTTTACACAATCATCTCCCACTCTGATGGTATGGAAGCGGTTGATTTTTTCTTGTCTAGGGATTCACCAATACCTAAAAGACAGCAGGATTTTATCCTTTGTTTACTTAATTTTGCTATGAAGCACAATTATTTTTGGTACGGGGGACAGTACTACCTCCAACAAAGAGGAGTTGCCATGGGAGCCAAATTCGCTCCTTCTATGGCTAACTTATTTATGGCCAAGTGGGAGGATGATGTCGTCTATTCGGGGGTGTTCCCGGAGCTCCTCTTATGGAGGCGCTATATAGACGACATCATCCTCCTTTGGAGGGGGGATCACCCCTCTTTGGATCGGTTCATGTGTACTCTGAATACCAATACCAGGGGCATAGAGCTCAAATACGAGGCCAGTGAGTGTGAGATAAATTTTTTGGATCTTCGTATCAGAGTTGAAGGGAGTCATTTGATTACCTCGACACACTTCAAAGACACCGACCGCAATGGCTACATTAGCTTGGACAGCTGTCATCACCGCCCATGGCTTAAAGGGGTGCCGAAAAGTCAGTTTCGACGCATCAGGCGGAACTGTTCCAGGCTATGTGACTATTGGGACGAGGTCGGTGTCTTGAAGGAACGTTTTGTCTCCAAGGGGTATAACCCTGATGAACTTGATTCCATCGCTAGGGAAATTGGGTCCATGCAACGTGAGCATATTCTGGATCCGGCATTCAGACCATTGGTTCCGGTGGATTCCTCTGTACCTTTTAGGGCCCCCCCTAAATTTACTTTCTTTACAAGCTATTCGTCCCAGCATTATCTGGTAAAGAAACTCCTAAGGAAACACTGGAGTGTTCTGAGGAGCGACAGAGTCTTGGGGCCGTTACTACCTGAGGTTCCAGCTATTACATATAGAGGTTTACCCCCGTTGCGACTATCTATTGCTCCCAACATTGTGGATCCCCCTAAAAGACCAGTCCCTTTCTTTCAGATGAAGGGTTTTTACCCTTGCAGGCGTTGTTCCACCTGTAAAATAAATGAGTTGAAATCTAGGAAATATACCAACTTTTCATCTAATGTCACTGGGAACACCTACCAGATTGAGCATTTTGCCACTTGCACCACCAAAAATGTGGTGTATCTAATTACGTGCTCATGTGGACTCCACTATGTTGGCCGCACCATTCGACCTTTTCAGGTGCGGATGAATGAACACGTGGCCAATATTAGAAAGGGATTCCCCAAACATTCCCTTTCTAAACATTTTGCTCTAAAACATGCCAAGGATCCCAGAGGCACCTCCTTCATGATCATTGACGTATTACAGCCCCATTGGAGAGGGTTTCATATCAGGAGAGAGGTGTCACGACTTGAAACAAAATGGATATATCGTCTCAAGGTATACAGGCCATTTGGCCTAAATATCGAATGGGACGTCAATGCGTTTTTGAATAATAGTTAGTGTCCTTTGAGTATCCAATTTTGTTTACATCCATTACCTTTTCTCCTTAAGGGTGTGTTTCATGGCTGGATTATTTTATTTTATTATATTTTTGTAATATTTGAGTTAAGTGTTTTGATGATTGTAATTCCATTTTATTACATGTTTTATGGTTGTTTAAAAGTTATGTAATTTTAACCTCTTATCAATTTTATTCTTTTTTTAACTTTTATGCCTTAGCCCATTGTGTTGCTTGGATTGAGGGGGTCTTTCCGGTGTTTTGGGTTAAAGGGGTGATTTCATTCAATTTTGCTTCCCCGGCTACGTTTGCAGCCGCATGAACTTTATATTTTGCAGCCGGTGTGTTCATTTGCGCCCCTGCACTTACCACTTCCGGGTATATTTAGTTGTTTGCGCTCCATGTTTGAAGCGCTGAGGTCATTTCCGGTGTTTCCTGTCCCACTCGGTTTGACAGCTGTATGCTATTGGCCTCATTAGGTGTCCTTATATGTAGTATGACACCGACGCTCGCTCACGCCCCCTTGAGAACGTCCATCCGACGAAAAGCTTCGGGGAGGAGCGGAACGAGCGTCACTCCGTCATACCCGGAACCCGGAAGTACCCTGCACCGTTCCACTGCCCATGATGTGGCTAGAGGCTTGATGTTATTGTATTTGGGTGAGTGCAATACTTTTTTCTACCTAATAAAATACCTAGACAGTATCACGCTATGGGCCGTTTTTGTCTTTTTCCACATTACACTCTGAGAGCGGGTCCTTAAAGTGTCAGCACATCTTTTACATTGGTGAACACCGGATGATTGGATTCGTACCGGAGCTGACTTGCTGGATACAGGCGAAGTAGTCCTCTAACTACTTACCGTGTATGCCCCGTCTCTCTCTGGTAAGAGGCTATATGTGGTGAAGGGCTTCACAAGCGTCTGTCTGCAATTTACACCAGGGTGGAAATTTACCTTGCATTCTCATGAACTGTATACCCATCAAGGCTGAATGTGGCTGTGATGTGATTCCCAGTTATTGCTGCTCTTCTTCCATGGGATTTATTGACTGTTCTACTGAGCGCGACTCCTTTCTCATCACTTTCTGCTATCTAACATTCCCTATAAAAAAATGTAAAAATCTAATTTTTTCATCCTTTTAGGCCATTTTGTACTCTGCTACATATTTTTGGTAAAAAAAATCCCAGTAAGTTTATATTGATTGGTTTGTGCAAAAGTTATCGCGTCTACAAACTAGGGTAAAGATTTATGTCATTTTTATTTATTTTTTTTTCCTAGTAATGGCGGTGATTAGTGATTATTAGTGGGACTGCGACATTGTGGTGGACATATCGGACTTCTAACTGACATTTTTGACACTTTTGGGGGGGACCAGTGACATTACTACAGTAATCAGTGCTACAAATATGCACTGTTACTGTACTAATGACACTGGCAGGGAAGGGGTTAACACCAGGGGCGCTCAAAGGGTTAAATGTATCCCTAGGGGGTGTTTTCTAACTGTGGGAGGGGATGGGTTTTCTGCATGAATACAGAGACCTGTGTTCCTAAATAAGAGGAACACAGGATCCCTGTGTTCATAACTGACAGAACAGCTGTCTGCAGTGTTTACAACGGCAGACCGCCGTTCTGTCTCCACGAGGAGTGTTTGCGGGTACCCGGCGGCAATTGTGGCCGCCAGACCCGCCAATCGGCTTCCTCTGTATTGAATGGGCGCACGCGTGCCCCCGATAGCAGTCCTGCGAAGCAACGTACAGGTATATTGTTTCGCGGGACAGAGCTGACGTGCCGCAGTAAAAAATATTTTGATCCTGTCTTCTCTGATCCTTCCCTACTTCCACTGTCCCCAAACCATTTCCTGATATAACATAGCCTTAGGGGCAAGCTGCTCATGCTTAGTTTGAAGTGTATTGCTAGAGAGGTTTTTTCTTGGGAGAGTGCATGGGATTAGCACAGGGGCAATCAGCATTTTCCAGACAGAGGGTCAGGGGTCCTGCAGCCTCATAAGACAGTCAGTGGAGAATGAAAACTCCTCCTACAAGCTTTAACTAGACAGTGATAGAAGTCACAAGACTGCTCTAACTTCTGATGAGAAAAGATATTTAGCAATATATTTTTACTAAAATAATTATATTTCCATGTTCTGTGTACTGTGGGAGACCAGATATAGTGCATTCAGGTTCCTGGGTTTAATAACACTTTAAGAAAGAAAAACTTCTTTGAGTCTCAATGTTGAATCCCTAAGGTTCAGAATTGCTGCAGGTATAATATACCTCCGCTTCCAGGCTAAACTGCACTAATAACACTGCAACCCTACTTCTTCAGCTTTTCATCACAGCCATGGCCTGCTTCGGTGTGTACATCCAGTTTAGAGAAATCTCAATAGCAATGGCAATGCCCATAGATTTGAGTGGAGCCATAGACTGAGGATCTCCAGTCTACAGTGCCTTGCAAAAGTATTCAGCCCCCTTGAACTTTGCAACCTTTTGCCACATTTCAGGCTTCAAATATAAAGATATAAAACTTTAATTTTTTGTGAAGAATCAACAACAAGTGGGACACAATAATGAAGGGGAACAAAATGTATTGGATATTTCAAACTTTTTTAACAAATAAAAAACTGAAAAATTGGGCGTGCAAAATTATTCAGCCCCCTTAAGTTAATACTTTGTAGCGCCACCTTTTGCTGCGATTACAGCTGTAAGTCGCTTTGGGTATGTCTCTATCAGTTTTGTACAGAGCTCAGTGAGGTTGGATGGAGAGCGTTTGTGAACAGCAGTTTCCAGTTCTTTCCACAGATTCTCGATTGGATTCAGGTCTGGACTTTTACTTGGCCATTCTAACACCTGGGTATGTTTATTTGTGAACCATTCCATTGTAGATTTTGCTTTATGTTTTGGATCATTGTCTTGTTGAAAGACAAATCTCCATCCCAGTCTCAGGTCTTTTGCAGACTTCATCAGGTTTTCTTCCAGAATGGTCCTGTATTTGGCTCCATCCATCTTCCCATCAATTTTAACCATCTTCCCTGTCCCTGCTGAAGAAAAGCAGGCCCAAACCATGATGCTGCCACCACCACCATGTTTGACAGTGGGGATGGTGTGTTCAGGGTGATGAGCGGTGTTGCTTTTACGCCAAACATAACGTTTTGCATTGTTGCCAAAAAGTTTGATTTTGGTTTCATCTGACCAGAGCACCTTCTTCCACATGTTTGGCGTGTCTCCCTGGTGGCTTGTGGCAAACTTTAAACGACACTTTTTATGGATATCTTTAAGAAATGGCTTTCTTCTTGCCACTCTTCCATAAAGGCCAGATTTGTGCAGTATACGACTGATTGTTGTCCTATGGACAGAGTCTCCCACCTCAGCTGTAGATCTCTGCAGTTCATCCAGAGTGATCATGGGCCTCTTGGCTGCATCTCTGATCAGTCTTCTCCTTGTATGAGCTGAAAATTTAGAGGGACGGCCAGGTCTTCGTAGATTTGCAGTGGTCTGATACTCCTTGCATTTCAATATTATCACTTGCACAGTGCTCCTTGGGATGTTTAAAGCTTGGGAAATCTTTTTGTATCCAAATTCGGCTTTAACCACTACGTCGGCAGTCAGCCCCTCACAGGCAAAGTGACGTAGGGCTACGTCACTAGCTTGTGAGGGTCTAGGGATCGAGCGCGCGCCCCCGGAGGCGCGCTCCCACTCCCGCGTGGTCACGGACCCCCCCGCGCGTGTGACCGGCGGACCCGATGTCCGCCGGTCACTCGGCGATTGGCGGGGGAGAGGGAGAATGTCAGGCAGCTTGTGTAAACAAGCCACCTGTCATTCTCCTTGCTGTTAGGATACTGATCACTCGGATCTAGTATGTAGATCCGTTGATCAGTGTCCATACAGCTCAAGCCCCAGCCAATCACAGTAGAAAGCACGCCCCTAGGGATACACACAGCCCCTCCCTCCCAAATAAAGTTAACCCCTTCACTACCAGTGTATTTTTACAGTAACAGTGCATATATATAGCACTGATTACTGTAGAAATGTCACTGGTAACCCCAAAAGTGTCAAAAATGTCAGTCAAGGGTCCGATCTGTCCGCCCCAATGTCGCAGTACCGCAAAAAAAATCGCAGATCGCCGCCATTACACGTTAAAAAAAAAAACAACAAAAATGACAGAAATCTTTCCCTTTGTTAGTAAACGCGATAACTTTTGCGCAAACCAATCAAAATACGCTTTTTGCAATTTTTTTTACCAAACATAGGTAGCATAAAACAAATTGGCCGAAAAAGTAAAAAAATTTTGATTTTTAAATTTTTTTTTGGGGAATTTCATATAAAAAAATGTGAAAAATATTGCTATTTTTGCAAAATTGACTCTCTTTTTTTGTTTATAGCGCGTGATCAAAAAATCGCACAGGTGATCAAATACCACCAAAAGAAAGCTCTGTTTGTGGGAAAAAAAGGACGCCAAATTCGTTTAGGTACAGCGTCGCACGACCGCGCAATTGTCCGTTAAAGTCACGCAGTGCCGAATCGCAAAATACCCCCTGGTCGGAATGGGGGTAAAATCTTCCGGGGCTTAAGTGGTTAAACTTCTCCATAACAGTATCTCGGACCTGCCTGGTGTGTTCCTTGTTCTTCATGATGCTCTCTGCGCTTTAAACGGACCTCTGAGACTATCACAGTGCAGTCATTTAGGTCAACATTGGATCATTCAGAGATCCTCACTGAACTTCTGGAGAGAGTTTGCTGCACTGAAAGTAAAGGGGCTGAATATTTTGCACACCCAATTTTTCAGTTTTTTATTTGTTAACAAAGTTTGAAATATCCAATAAATTTTGTTCCACTTCATGATTGTGTCTCACTTGTTGTTGATTCCTCACAAAAAAATACAGTTTCATATCTTTATGTTTGAAGCCTGAAATGTGGCAAAAGGTCGAAAAGTTCAAGGGGGACGAATACTTTCGCAAGGCACTGTATATATACAGCTGCAGTTTAGCATAATTTTAGAAAGAGATAATCTTGCCCTTTAAGGAGGCTCCAGTTCCCAAGAGATGTGGTCTTTTCTGAGACAGATTTATAATTACATAGTTACATATAGTTAGTCAGGTTAAAAAAAAAACACAAGTCTATCTAGCTCAACCAATAAAAAATAAATAAATAAATAAATAAATAAATAAATATAATCCCATATACACAATCCTTTACCAATAGTTGATCCAGGAGAAAGCTAAAAAAACCCCAGCAAAGCATGATCCAATTTGCTACAGCAAGGGAAAAAATTCCTTCTTGATCCCCCCAGAAGCACTCAGATATTCCCTGGATCAATGTTACCTATAAATGTTAGTATCCAGTTATATTATGTACACTCAGGACATAATCCAGGCCTTTTTAAAAGCAGTCTACTGAGCTGGCCAGAACCACCTCTATTCCACATTTTCACAGCTCTTACTGTGAAGAAACCTTTCCGTATTTAGGGATGATTATTTTTTTTATAAAGGACAAAGCTGCATTCACTGACTCTCTTCATAGACTGCTAAACATATACAGTAACGTGGATTGCTACAAATTCATAATGTTTTAAAGCCATAGAGTAAAGCATCTCAGTACATATAAACAAGTCAAGTTGTATGAATTACAAGTAGGGGCCAGAAAAATGCAAATATTTTTCACTTTTCCCACAAAACCTGATGGTATATTGATAGCATGAACTACATTCTCTGCATGATATACACTACTGTGCAAAAATTTTAGGCAGGTATGAAAAAATTTTGTAAATTAAAAATGCTTTCAGAAATAGAAGTGTTAATAGTTTGTTTTTATCAATTGACAAAATGGAAAGTAAAAGAAGAGCACTTTTTTCCTTCAAAACAGCATCAATTCTTCTAGGTACACTTTCACACGTTTTTTTTAAGGAACTCAGCAGGTAGGTTGTTCCAAACACCTTGGAGAACTAACCACAGATCTTCTGCGGATGTAGGCTGCCCCAAATCCTTCTGTCTCTCTTGTAATTCCAGGAAGACTCCATGATATTGAGATCAGGGCTCTGGGGGGACCAAACTATCTCTTCTAGGGCTGTATGTTTGGGGTCGTCTTCCTGTTGCAGAATAAATTTGGGGCCCATCACACCCCTCCCTGATGGTATGATGGATAAGTATCTTCTTGTATTTCTCAGAATAGAGAACAACATTGATCCAGACCAAATCACCAACTTTTCAGAAATGCAGCCCCAAATTTGCAAGGAACCTCCATACTTCATACATACTACATACTTTACTGTTGCCTGCAGACACTCAATATTGTACCGCTCTCCAGCCCTTTAGGGAACAGGCTGCCTCCTTCTACAGCCAGATGTTCTACATTTTGACTCATCAGTCCAATCCCAATCTTAGTCCATAGGGTTCAATATTGCATTGGCCCATCCTTTGCAGCTATAACAGCTTTCACTCTTCTTGGAAGGCTGTCCACAAGGTTTAGGAGTGTGTCTATGGGCATGTTTGATCATTCTTCCAGAACTGCATTTGTGAGGTCAGGCACTGATTTTGGACAAGAAGGCCTGGCTCGCAGTCTCCGCACTAAATCATCCCAAAGATGTTCTGTTGGGTTAAGGTCAGGACTCTGTGCAGGCCAGTCAACTTCCTACACCCCAAACTCGCTCATCCAGGTGTTTATGGACCTCATTTGCACACTGGTGCGCAGTCATGTTGGAACAAGAAGGGGCCATCCCCAAACTGTTCCTACAAAGTTGGGAGAGTGAAATCTTGGTATGGTAACACCTTAAGAGTTCCCTGAAAAACAACCCCACACCAAAATCCCCCCTTCACCAAATGATTGAGCCCCGGTTCACACTTCTGCAAGTGCCGGGTTCGCATGTAATGTCGGAGCGCACTGCTCTGACATTACATGCGATCAGCTGTGCGGTGCGAGTTTAGCCATACAGTTTGTATGGCTAAATTCGCATCGCACCCGGAGCAAACACGCACAGGAGGCATTTTTGCAGCCGCATCAGGATCGGATCGCACAGCGGTTCACACTTGTGCGATCCGCTCCTGTGCGAACTGCACGATCGCACTGCGATATGCGATCAAACTGGGGGTGTCGTTAAGATTACATTGACACCCCCAGCGTATCGCATATGGCAGTGTGAACTGCCGGGGGTGCGTGTGCGATGCGGGAACAGGCTGCGAATTCGCAGCCTTCCCGCATCGCATAAATGTGAACCGAGCCTGAGCCAGAAAAATCACAAACTGTCAGTAAGTCTATGGTAAACAGATCTTGCATGGTCTATGACTAAGCTACATTAATGTAAATGAAGCATACACAGTTTGACATGACTCAGCACTTTTAGGAGCTAAGAAACATTTTACACATATATTTATTTTTGCTCTGCTGCACCATATTGTATTTTGTCAGGCTAATAACAATTTGTATACTTGCATAATTCAGTATTAGTAATTACAGTAACAAATACATCGCTAGCTCAGGCTTTAGAGTGTAAACCAGCAAGTGCTATTTTTTATAGGGAACCATGGACAGGGTAGTAAACATTTCATATAGAATTAACTCTTTATAGGTGTATGTCGCTTTGCCCTTAACAGTACAGACTAATTTTGAGACTACGTGGTGGATTTACTAAAGGCAAATAAACTGTGCACTTTGCAAGTGCAGTTTAGACCATAATGAGTGTGGTGAAGCTCTGCTGGTTTCCCCCAGACAATCATGTTCAAGGGAATTTTTTTCTTATTTTGCTGGCAGCTGAGCCTGATTGGGCATTCTTTACAAAGAGAAGCTTGGCCACATTTACTAACCACACTAACTAATATGAGCACAACTGCAGAGTACACATTTATTTTTCTTTAGTAAATCAACCCCCAAGTATAGAATAAGTGATTTTCTAACTAAAAATAAACAGTGCTTGTACTTACTCTTTGCGGAATTTAACCTACAGTCATTTTACTGTTTGCAAAAAAATAAAGAATTCATCTAGGAACTTAAAGTGGTTAGAAACGATCACCTTGTAATACAACCCATTCAGTTTAAAATAGAAATGAAATATTAACCACTTAAGCCCCGGAAGATTTTACCCCCATTCCGACCAGGGGGTATTTTGCGATTCGGCACTGCGTGACTTTAACGGACAATTGCGCGGTCGTGCGACGCTGTACCTAAACGAATTTGGCGTCCTTTTTTTCCCACAAACAGAGCTTTCTTTCTTCCTTTGGTGGTATTTGATCACCTGTGCGATTTTTTGATCATGCGCTATAAACAAAAAAAGAGCGTCAATTTTGCAAAAATAGCAATATTTTTCACATTTTTTTATATGAAATTCCCCCCCCCAAAAAATGTAAAAATCAAAATTTTTTAACATTTTCGGCCAATTTGTTTTATGCTACCTATGTTTGGTAAAAAAAAATCGCAAAAAGCGTATTTTGATTGGTTTGCGCAAAAGTTATCGCGTTTACTAACAAAGGGAAAGATTTTTGTCATTTTTGTTGTTTTTTTTTTTAACGCGTAATGGCGGCGATCTGCGATTTTTTTTGCGGTACTGCGACATTGCGGCGGACAGATCGGACCCTGTGAGGGGCTGACTGCCGACGTAGATAGTCGTGTGGCGGTCGGCAAGTGGTTAAGAAATGAAAGGCAAAATATTTTTGCATAGATATAAAAAAAAAAAAAAAAATATATATATATATATATATATATATATATATATATAGTACTTTTTCCCTTTTTTATAAAAGATGACATTTCCTCTGTTCTCATCTACATATGAGCTGGGGGAGGGGAAGCAGGAGCACACTGAGCTTGCCAGTGAATGCCTGTGCAGTGGGGGCGTCAGGACAAGTCTGATCATAGGAAGAGCATACACCGGGTTCCCAGCAAAGCTAGAGAAATGACCACCTTGTGTTCTCTAGCTTAGTGTGGTCAGTTTTTAATAGGAAAGCAAGGAGACTGGCAGGATCACCAGGGATTTCATATAAAGGAAGCAATACTAAGAGAACAGGATACTTTCTCATACAAATACATGGTACAACAGGTACACATCAGCAATATAAAGTGTTGAGGTAACAAACGCTTAATTTCACCCTGGTCTTTTCTACTTTAAATGTCTTTTTATCTGTTTGAACCTGAAGGAAGGTTTTGGTATGTGACAAATGACTGATGTGTAAGCCTAACATGGCTTCAGGTTTACTTGGATCTATGTTCAGCTTCTCTGTTTCTACCAATCAGGTGCTCCACACATCAGTCAAAAGACACATTGGGGTTAATTTACTAAAAACTACAAAATCTGGTGCAGCTGTGCATAGAAACCAATCAGTTTCAAGGTTTTATTATCAAAGTTTAATCAAACAAGTTGACATTAGAAGCTAAATTGGCTACCACGCACAGCTGCATCAGATGTTGCACTCTCCAGGTTTTCAACCCTAGTGTATGTGTGTGACCCTAATACCTACAAAGCAAACATTGATTATATTGCAGCTTACCAACTCTAAAGCTGGATACACACTATACAACTTTTGTTGTTAGATTTCCTTAGAATTTACCTTTAACTACGTAGTGCAAGGGCCTGCCTGATTGCATACAAATTGAAAGTGTTTAGGTGTGACCTCACATTATATGGTTTTGGTAAATCTAAAGGAACAAAAATCTAAAGAAAATTGTATAGGGTGTATTCAGCTTTAGATGTGATGGATGCATTTGTTTTCTTTTTTTTAGGCTTTCTTCTCCATGTGTAGAACAGGGGAGCTTATAATGATCAGCTTTTATTTATTTATGTAAAACCTTTATCCAAAAAGGAACAAAACAGTTGCTTATAAATTATTAGCTGAAGTTTGGATTTAATTTGTTTAGTGTATCTAAATCTGCTAGTACGTCAAATACTCCCCTCCCCTATGGACTGACAATGCTGCTGGTCCAAAGGTGCTTCTGTTGCTTTTCCATCCAGAGTGTAGACAGCATTAGGGTTACAGAAGGTATGTTACTGGCCAGATCACTAGGTGAAAACAAGGAAAAAAGTCTAAACATATTGCAGCCACAGGAACAGGAAATGAAGTAATTCTACAAGCAGAAGGCTTTTTTTATCTTAATGCATTTAGATAAAAAAAAACCTTCTGGGTGTAAATCCCTCTCGCTAGCTCCCCCCAGCTTATAATTACCTGAGCCCCATCTCGATCCAGCAATGTGTATGAGAGCAACGGCTCTCCCGGGTCTCTCTCTCCTCATTGGCTCACACAATAGCAGGATCCATAGGTTCCTGTTGCTGTCAATCTTAACCAGAGAGCCAATGAGGAGAGAGCGGGGGACGAGGCCAAACAGCACTCTGTGTGGGAATGGACAATGTCCATTCAAAAGAGCGTGGCTCAGGAGCCTGTCTGAGTGCCCCCATAGCAAGAGGCTTGCTATTGGGGGCACTCCGCAAGAAGAAGGAGCCAGGACCTCCAACAAGCATAACATGCTTGTTATTTGTAAAAAATTACAACCTTTATAATAATTTTGGACTGATAAACAAAACAAGTGTTGACTTTAGATATACTTTAACACAATATTCACCACATTAAAATTTATGATGGCACGTGGTTGCAGACTAGTTATAGATGCAGCATTTTAAATCTCCAATCATACGCTTGTCAACGGAAGCTCAGTTTTTACATTTCAGTGGTGAAGCTTATTTTTTTTACAGTGCCTTGAAAAAATATTCATACCCCTTAACATTTTCCACATTTTGTCATGTTAAAACCAAAAACGTAAATGTATTTTATTGGGATTTTATGTTATAGACCAACACAAAATGGCTCATAGTTGTGAAATGGAAGGAAAATGATAAATTGTTTTCAATTTTTTCACAAATAAATATCTGTAAAGTGTGGCGTGCATTTGTATTCAGCCCTCTTATTCTGATACCGATAAATAAAATCTAGTGAAACCAATTGCCTTCAGAAATCACCTAATTAGTAAATAGTTACTAGTAAACAGAGTCCACCTATGTGTAATTTATTCTCAGTATAAATACAGCTGTTCTATGAAGCCCTCAGAGGTTTGTTAGAGAACCTTAGTGAATAAACAGAATAAGAAAAAAGGCCAAGGAATAAACCAGACAGGTCAGGGATAAAGTTGTGGAGAAGTTTAAAGTAGGGTTAGGTTATCAAAAATATTCCAAGCTTTCAACATCTCACGGTGCACTGTTCAATCCATCATCCAAAAATGGAAAGAGTATGGCACAATTGAAAACCTACCAAGACATGGCCGTCCACCTAAACTGACAGGCTGGGCAAGAAGAGGATTAATCAAAGAGGCAGCCAAGAGGCCCATGGTAACTCTGGAGGAGCTGCAGAGATCCACAGCTCAGGTGGGAAAATCTGAACACAGGACAAATCTGGCCTTTATGGAAGAGTGGCAAGAAGAAAGCCATTGTTGAAAGAAAGCCAAAAAAAGTCCCATTTGTGAGAAGCCATGTGGGGGAACACAGCAACACGTGGTAGAAGATGCTTTGGTCAGGTGACACCAAAATTTAACTTTTTGGCCTAGAAGCAAAAAGCTACGTGTGGTGGAAAATTAACACTGCACAACACCCTGAACACACCATCCCCACTGTGAAACATGGTGGTGGCAGCATCGTGTTGTGGGAATGCTTTTCTTCAGCAGGGACTGGGAAGCTGGTCAGAGTTGATGGGAAGATGGATGGAGCAATAGTAGATGAGAATCTGCAAAAAACTTGAGACTGGGGCAGAGGTTCAACTTCCAGCAGGACAACAATCCTAAACATACAGCCAGAGCTACAATGAAGTGGTATAGATCACAGCATATTTATGTGTTAGAATGGCCCAGTCGGGACGTGGATAATGTCTTTGTAACCCATGGACCTAATATGGTGTAATATTTGCTGTAATGATTTCTCTGAAAACCCAAAATAAAATGATAAATACATAAAAAAAAAAAAAAAAAAAAAAAGAATGGCCCAGTCAAAGTCCAGACCTAAATCCAATTGAGAATCTGTGGCAAGACTTGGAAATTGTTGTTCACAGACACTCTCCATCCAATCTGACAGAGCTTGAGCTATTTTACAAAGAAGAATGGACAAAAATGTCACTCTCTATATGTGCAAAGCTGGTAAAGACATCCCCCAAAAAACTTGCAGCTGTAATTGCAGCGAAAGGTGGTTCTACAAAGTATTGACTCACACTTTTCACATATTTATTTGTAAGAAATGTTGAAAATCGCTTATCGTT
The DNA here is from genome assembly GCF_965119305.1 of Pelophylax lessonae. Taxonomy (NCBI): domain Eukaryota; kingdom Metazoa; phylum Chordata; class Amphibia; order Anura; family Ranidae; genus Pelophylax; species Pelophylax lessonae. Next base: position 80,746,949 of record NC_138777.1, on the reverse strand, counting down.
TTCCTTTCATGTCACAATTATGTGCCACTTTGTGTTGGTCTATCACATAAAATCTCAATAAAATACATTTGCGTTTTTGGTTGTAACATGACAAAATGTGGAAAACTTCAAGGGGTATGAATACCTTTTTAAGGCACTGAAGCTATTTGGTGCAGTCTAGCTAGTACTTAACTGTGGAGGATACACCATACAGGTATCCCTGACCACTCTACAGTATTATGTTGCTTGCAAAAAAGGGTAGCAAAGGCCAAATGTGTTCCATAACACGATGTTCAGTTTGCATATTTTACTATTAAAAAAATCACTTTGCTTAGTACATGCTATACGCTTAAAGCCCAACTCTAGTCTTTTTCTTAGGAAAGAGATAACCCTTTGCCATGGGCATCCGCAGGTAGGGGCAAGGGGGGGCAAATGCCCCCCCCCCCTGGAATCTCAACTTCCCATTTTAAGTGGTTGCCACTTTATACCATCCTGTCTGTTCTGTTTAAAAATCATGTGTCTGTTTTTTAAAAAAAATAAGCTGTTCTTTACCAGTTTTCAGAGTGCCGAGCCCCGCTCACGTGACCTGTCGGCTCTCTCCTCTCTCCGGCTGACAGCTGCCTGCAGCGGGCAGGACCAAGGATTCCTCACTGATGTCAGTTGGGAGGGGAGGAGGAGGGGAAGAGGAGGAGAGAGGTGGCGGGTCACGTGAGCGGCGAGTGGCACTCTATACTATAAGAATGGCTTATTTTTATAAAAAACAGATACAGGGCACACAGGATTATTAAACAGGCTGTAGACAGAATATGAAACTTTAAATGAAACTACAGCAGCAGGAGAGGAGGGGGGTGGGCACTGACACAGGAGCAGACAGGCAGGGGGGGGGGGAGAGAGGACAGAGGAGGACAGGAGGGCTGCGGATGATGGAGGCACGTAAACTTACCATGGTGTCAGGGCTCAGCAGCCATGGTATACCGTGGTCAGTTTACAGAGGGGAGGACATAGCCAGGCAGGATCAGCCAGGTATTTTAGGTGATAGAAGGGGCCAAATTAAACAGCAAAGCACTGTGCTGTGTAACATGCTTTAAGGGAATATACTCAAAATAAGTATAATGACTAAGCCCCTCCCCTTCATGACATTGTTGAAAAGGGGCGGAGCATGGGTGACCTTAAAATTATGCCCCCCCTGAAAAAAGTTCTGCGGACGCCCATGCCCTTTGCAACAGGTTTTTGTTTATATGACTCTGTTTTTTTACATTTTTTACATCACTTCCCTTCCCTGTTACATCATCACAAAAAATGTGAGGGTGCAAAAAGTCACAAACAGCAATAAAAACATTGTCAGAGGTTTCTCTTTCGCACTCTTCTACAATGTGTTTTTGTCATAGTCTCTGTTCTCGTTGGAAACTTGGAATGATTTCCATCTCTTGTTGTCGTGAGAGGGAGTTGGGGGAATATCTTCCCAATAGTGACACAGACAAAAACAACAATACCTGACAGAGGTTTTAACTCTTCCCTACACTATTCTAAATAATATTTAAAAGTTATATTGAAAAATATTTTAACTACTTGATTTGTTTAATAATTTCATTTTCCATTCTACCTCAGGGCAGATTACGTTTGAAGTTTATATAAATTATTTTATTTCCAATATACACCAATTTTTTTTCCATAGTTGGCTTGTCTGTCTCATTCACGCACTGTTTGCTGAAAGTCAAGGTAGTTTTTTGTTTGTTCGAACCATAAAGATGACTTTTGCAACCACAGAGATTTTCAGAGACGTGTAGTGACAGATTGCTTTTCAGTTTCCCACTAGTAACTATATGGCTGGAATCCAGCCAAGACAAATCTTATAGTTACTTTCCATTAACAATCGCCTTCTACACATGAAATGTGACACTTTTTCCATTGACCTCTGGGACCTTGTGTTTTTTGCTTTTGGTTTGTCTTAAAGTGTATCTCTAGCCAAACCATTTTTTGGTTAGAGTGTGGAAGACTTGGAGCTCTGTCAGACTTCTAGGCCCCTTTCACACTTATGCGACGCGATTTTACGGCAATTTTGACGCGACTTTGCTGCGATTTTGACGCGATTTTGAAAACAATGGCTATGGCTATATAAACGCATTAAAATCATGCCAAAGTAGTGCAGGAACTACTTTGAAGTTGGTCCGACTTCAAAACGCACAGATATGAATGGGGCTCATTGAAAATAATGGAAAACGACTTGTCATGCGATTTTGCGGTCAAAAATCGCAGGACAAGTCGCACTAGTGTGAAAGGGGCCTTAGTGCTATTTTTGTTGCTGCAGGGGAGATTCACACTCTTTGTTTTTCTTGGTTGTCATTGTCACTGTAAAAGAAACGTATGAGAAATACAATATTTTACAGTTGTCACTGGAGCAGCAGTTGACGAGAAATCTTCCAATGTTCAAGAAACAAATCTCCCCATTAGGGCACAGTAAACAAAATGTAAAAGTTTTGGTTGAAGATCCTCCTCCATTCCCCTATTTACCTGTCTCAACCCCTCATAGATCTTAACTTTAGTGATGACTAGGGCTCGCACAGCCTCCTCACAGGAAATGTCCTGGCCAAGCCTAACAGGTGCAGTAGAATGCTCATTTCTAAAATAATGTGGTCCTTCCTTAGTCACAACACTATAAATACTGTACAGTTATCCTTTAACTTTGTATTTACCATAAGTCCATTTGTTGGTCAGTGGCCAGGGAAGAACGATTAGTAGAGCTGCCTCAAATTTCAACATTGATCTCTTCTATTCACCTCTAGACATGTGTGGCTAAATTCAGAAAATTAACTTTTAAGGAAGGCCCCTTTCACACTGTGGAGTCCATCGACGGACTCCGTTTTTCGGAGTGGGGGAACGATCCACGATCCCCCGCTGAGCAGGCGGATGACAGCTGTGTCTCCGCGCTGTGTGCAGAGACACAGCTGTCAGGTCCTGCTGTTCTCTATGGGGGAATCGGATGGGAACGGACCGTCTGTCCATTCTCATTCAGTCCAATCAGATCCAATCCGCTGGATGGGTGGAAAATAGGGTTTCCATCCGTTCAGATTTGACGGATCGGATCGGATATCAGCGGACATTTCTCCGCTGACATCGGATGCCCCATAGAGATACATGAGGCATCCGTTCAGAAAAAAACAGACAAGCGGATCTGATCAGTCCGCCTGTGTGAAAGGGGCCAAAAGGGGTTGCAGAAGATTGTCTTTAGTTCAAGAAAAATGAAATCAACTCTACTTTTTCTTGTTGGTTTTGACATTTTAAAAGTAGCTGTTAATATAAAGAAAACACTTCTTATTTAAAGAGGAACTATAGTGTGCTCACATAATTTGTAATAAAACATCTTTGCCATTCTGAAGCTTCCCTCCAATCACTTTGCATATCATTTTATACAGTATCTCACAAAAGTGAGTACACCCCTCACATTTTTGTAAATATTTTATTATACCTTTTCATGTGACAACACTGAAGAAATGACACTTTGCTACAATGTAAAGTAGTGAGTGTACAGCTTTTATAACAGGGTAAATTTGCTGTCCCCTCAAAATAACTCAACACACAGCCATTAATGTATAAACCGCTGGCAACAAAAGTGAGTTCACAAGTGAAAATGTCCAAATTGGGCCCAATTAGCCATTTTTCCCTCTCGGTGACATGTGACTCGTTAGCGTTACAAGGTCTCAGGTGTTAATGGGGAGCAGGTGTGTTAAATTTGGTGTTATCGCTCTCACTCTCTCATACTGGTCACTGGTAGGGTTGAGCAAACACGGACTGTATTGTTCGGGATAGTACCGGACTTTTGGGTGTTCGGTACCCGGACACGGACTCGAACATTTTACTGTATGTTCGGGATACAGTCCGTTGTTCGGTCATTTATTTCATGTTTTGGCGTGGTTTCAACAGCTGCAAGGCAGCCAATCAACAAGCGTTTAACTAGTGTGCCCTTATAAGCCATCACAGCTATGCCTACTAATGGCATGGCTATGATTGGCCAGTGCAGCATGTGACCCAGCCTCTATATAAGCTGGAGTCACATAGTGCCGCGTGTCACTCTGCTCTAACTACTGTAGGGAGAGGTTCCTGATGCTGCTAAAGGAGAGATAGGAGATTATTGTAGGGGCAGTTTGGAGATTGCTTTCAGGGAAAGAATAGGAAGAATCTTCTTTAATCAGACAGCGATCTACATTGATTTTATTGTGTGGGGGAGCAGTGCACAATCTTTTTGCCCTGACCTGAGCCCAGTGAGGAGGGAGAAAAAAAAAACTTTTATCAGTCTTTTAGGTGGGCAGCGTGGGGCGTGTAGCGGCCATGTAATGCAAGCTCAGTGCATATGTGACTGCTTAATCTGGATTTAAAAAAAAAAAAGTTTTTTTCTTCATATGTTACTGTGACTTACAGCGTTTAGACACTGCTGTTCTAATCTGCTCTTCAAAAATCATCAATTAAAGGGAAAAATAAAAAAATTTCATTCATAACTTACTGTGAGATACACCCGTTGGATACTGTTGTTCTATTCCTCTTTTCAATAAAAACCCATTTAGGGAAAAAAAAAATTGCGGCCTAGTCTGCATATGTTATTGTGAGATACATCCGTTGGATACTGTTGTTCTATTCTGCTTTTCAATAAAAACCCATTTAGGGAAAAAAAATAAAATTTCGGCCTAGTCTGCATATGTTACTGTGAGATACACCCTTTGGATACTGTTGTTCTCTTCCCCTTTTCAAAAAAAACCCATTTAGGGAAAAAAAATTTAATTGCGGCCTAGTCTGCATATGTTACTGTGAGATACATCCATTGGATACTGTTGTTCTATTCCGCTATTCAATAAACACCCATTAAGGGGAAGATCCTAAATTAGAGAAATATGAGGAGAAGGTCAAATAAGGGACGTTGCCTGGGTCGTGGTGCTGCTGGTGGAGCACCTGTTGCAAGGAGAGGACGTGGTCAATCTGTGCCAGCTACACGCACAAGTGAAACACCTTCCTTAGTTGTGAGTAGGCAACAGAACCTGCAGCAGTATTTGGCAGGGCCTAATATGCCTCTACAAATGTTGAGGCCAGAACAAGTACAGGCGATAGTAGATTGGGTTGCTGACAGTGCCTACAGTTCCTTCACATTGTCTCCCACCCAGTCTACTGCTGAAAGGTCAGAGTTGGCACCTGCAGCCGATGTCCATTAATCTTTCACCTCACCCCCTTGCAAATCAGCCAAGCAGTCTGAGCCCAAAGTCATGCAGCAGTCTCTTCTTCTTTTTGATGACTCTGTTAGCATGGTTTCCCAGGGCCATCCACCTAGCCCTGCCCCAGAAGTAGAAGAGACTGAGTGCACCGATGCCCAACCACTTATGTCTCAAGATGAGTACATGGGAGGACCATCGCAGCATGTCTCGGGTGACCTGAGTAGTTTGGAGGAAGAGGCGGTGGTCGCACAGAGCCACCAGCACAGCAGAAGAGGGAGCAGGGTGTAAAAGCGGAGCGGCCATGCCCTAGACACTACGCCTGCTACTGTCCAATGCAGCAAGGGACCGAGCACACAAAAGCGAGCTCAAAGGAGTTCCCTAGCGTGGCAGTTCTTCAGACAATGTGCTGATGACAGGACACGAGTGGTTTGCAGGCTGTGCAATCAGAGCCTGAAGCGAGGAATAATCCTTCTCAACCTGAGCACAACCTGCATGACCAGGCATCTAAGTGCAAAGCACGAGCTGCAGTGGAGTAGACACCTCAAAAACCGAAAAAGGTCTCTGGCTCCTCCTGCTTCCTCTTCTGCTGCAGTCTCGGCCACTTCATCCACCTCTGTAGTGACAGTGGCACCTGCCCCCCCCGCAAACAGAGGATCTTCCAGCAATGCCACCACCTGGGTCACCAACAACCATCTCCACAATGTCCCATGGAAGCGTTCAGCTCCCAAACACTGGAGCGGAAGAGGAAGTACCCCCCTACCCACCCGCGATCCCTGGCCCAGAATGCCAGCATTTCCAAATTCCTGGCCTTTGAAATGCTGTCATTCCATCTGGTGGAGACACAGAATTGTAAAAGCCTTACGGCGGTGGCTGTCCCACAGTACATTGTTCCCAGCCACCACTACTTTTCCAGGCAAACCATCCCTTCCCTGCACAACCAAGTGGGTGACAAAATCAGGTGTGCACTGCGCAATGCCATCTGTGGCAAGGTCCACCTAACTACGGATACGTGGACCAGTAAGCATGGTCAGGGACGTTATATATCCCTAACAGCACACTAGGTAAAGGCAATGGTGGCTGGGCCTGAGGCGGATAGCAGTTTGGCGCATGTCCTTCCACCACCGAGGATTGATGGCACTTCAGTTTGCCTCCTGTTCCTAACTCCTCCTACTCCGCTTCCTTATCCTCTACTGCCTCCTCATCCGGTCAGCATAACACCTTCACCACCAACTTCAGCACAGCCAGGGGTAAACGACAGCAGGCAGTTTTAAAACTTGCCTGTTTGGGGGAAAAACCCCACACCACGCAGGAGTTGTGGAGGTGCATTGAACAGCAGACAAATGAGTGGTTGCTGCCAGCGAGCCTCAAGCCCGGCCTGGTGGTGTGCGATAATGGGCGAAATCTCGTAGCAGCTCTGGGCCTAGCTGGTTTGACACACATCCCTTGCCTGGCGCATGTGCTGAATTTGGTGGTGCAGAGGTTCCTTAGAAATTACCTCGATATGTCAGAGCTGCTGCAGAAAGTGCGGGCCGTCTGTGCGCACTTTCGGCGTTCTCACCCTGCTGCTGCTCGCCTGTCAGCGCTGCAGCGTAACTTCGGCCTTCCCGCTCACCGCCTCATATGTGACGTGCCCACAAGGGGGAACTCCACCTTGCATATGCTGGCCAGACTGTGCAAGCAGCAGCAGGCCATAGTGGAGTTTCAGCTGCAGCAGGCACGCGTGAGTCGCTCTGCGGAACAGCACTACTTCACCACCAATAACTGGGCCTCTATGCGAGACCTGTGTGCCTTGTTGCGCCGTTTCGAGTACTCCACCAACATGGGCTGTGCCGATAACGCTGTTCTCAGCTTAACTATCCCACTTCTATGCCTCCTTGAAAAAAACGCTTCAGGCGATGATGGAAGAGGATGTGGCACAGGAGGAGGAGGAGGAGGAAGAGGTATAATTTCCAAGGCTTTCAGGGCAGTCATTCACAAGTGGCTCAGAGGGTGGGTTCCTGCACCCACAAACGCCAGGTACATAATTGTCCAGCAGGGGCACAGTTCTGACGGATGACGAGGATGAGGCGATGGAGGAGGAGATGGAAACATGTTTACAGCAGGGTGGCACCTAGGCCAGCTCATGGCCATCACTGGTGCGTGGCTGGGGGGATACAGAGGACACAGACGATACACCTCCCACAGAGGACAGCTTTCCTTACCTCTGGGCAGCCTGGCACACATGAGCTATTACATGCTGCAGTGTCTCCGCAACGACCACCGAGTTTCCCACATTGTAACTTGTGCTGATTACTGGGTGGCCACACTGCTGGACCCCCGTTACAAGGACAACGTACCGTCCTTAATTCCCTCACTGGAGCGTGATCGAAGATGCGCGAGTACAAGCGCATGCTGGTAGACGCGCTGCTGGTTGCAGCGGGGGCACAGTGGAAGCACAAGGCCAAGGCAGAGGAGGAGGAAGAGATCGCCAACGCAGCCAGGGCACCGCCAACACATCAGAAGGCAGTTTTAGCATGGCCGAAATGTGGAAAAGCTTTGTCAGCACGCCACACCAAGCAGCAGCACCACCTGCTGATATGGAACATCTTAGCAGGAGGCAGCAGTTCACCAACATGGTGGAGCGGTATGTGTGCACATGCCTAGACGTACTGAATGACGGGTCTGCCCCCTTAAACTTCTCGGTCTCCAAATTGGGCACATGGCCTGAGCTTGCCCTTTACGCCTTGGAGGTGCTGGCCTGCCCTGCAGCCAGTGTATTATCTGAACGTTTATTTAGCACGGCTGGGGGAGTTATCACAGACAAGCGCAACCGCCTGTCCAGAGCCAATGTGGACAAGCTCACGTTCATTAAAATGAACCAGGCATGGATCCCACAGGACTTGTCCGTACCTTGTGCAGAATAGACATGTATACCCGCCTTAACCCAGCCATTGTTGTATTTTTGATCTTTCTCACTCTTTTGGGGTGTGCCCTAATTTAAAAAGAAATTTAAAGGCAGCCTTGGCTGGATGATCCAGCCTTTGCTCCATCTCAGCAAGTTATGGATCGGCTGCTTATGGGATAGGGTGACATTCCTTGAGACGGCCTAGCATGCAGTGTCTTACCATCCTTTTCTTCCCCCTCCCCCTCTTTCTCCTTTTCCCTTTAAGTTTTCTGCCACTGTTCTTTCCCTTCCCTTTTCCTTTGCACTTAGTACTGCAGGTGGGTTTTTGCCAATATATGGAGGTATGTGCTATACCGTTGGATGTGCATAATTATATTATGTCCTCCTCATGTTAGTACATGAGGAGGACATAGATCTTGTGGGAATAACGGAGACTTGGTTCGACCCCTCACATGACTGGCTGGCAAATATCCAAGGGTATTCAGTGTACCGGAAGGACAGGGTAGGAAAAAGAGGGGGAGGGGTATGTCTCTACTTCAAGAATAATGTAAGGGTGATTGAGAGGAGTGACATTACGGAAGGAATGAGTATGGAGTTAGAATCCGTATGGGTAGAACTCCATAGGGAAGGAGAAAAGGGAAAAGTAATTGTGGGGGTGTGCTATAGGCAACCTAAACAAGGGGAGGAGATAGAGCTGGAATTTTTAGCACTTTTGGGTAAAGGGGCAAAGCTAGGATCAGTCATAATATTGGGGGACTTCAATTATCCCGACATTGACTGGGGAGAGGGGACTACACACTCACATAAGGCCCGTCTATTCATGGAAACCTTACAGGATAATTACATGTCACAGCTGGTGGATTCTCCTACTAGAGAAAACGCAATCCTGGATCTATTGATCACTAATGACCCAGACATAATCTCGGAGGTAGAAGTCCAGGACTACCTGGGCTCTAGCGATCACAGGATGATCACATTTAGCGTAAATAACAATACAGCAAGGCAAGTGGGGAACATAAGAACCCTTAACTTCAGAAGGGCAAACTTTCCAAAATTGTACTCATTGATGGAAAGGGTTAACTGGGACCAAACCTTGGGATCACTGACCACAGAGGAGAAATGGGAATGCTTTAGGAACATATTAAGCAAATGCATCTTGCAGTGCATTCCTACGGGAAATAAATTTTGAAGAGATAAAGCCAAACCTGGCTGGCAAACTGTAGCATTAAAAAACTTATCAGGGGAAAAAAATTGGCCTTCAGGAAATATAAATCAGAGGGCACAGTATTGGCTTTTGACCAATACCAGGAGGCAAATAAGAAGTGTAAACACGAAATCAAGATGGCTAAAATAGACTTTGAGAGACAAATAGCGGAGGATAGTAAAAAAAAAAAAAAACAAAGAAATTCTTTAAATATATCAACAGCAAAAAAACTAGGGCAGAGCATATTGCACACATAATTAACGATGATGGATGGGAGGATGGTTACAGAGGACACTAAGAAAGCAACCGTGCTGAATGCTTTTTTCTCGTCAGTATTTACACAGGAAAAGGAGGGGTACAGTAACCATGACTGTACTGTATGGTTAGTAGTAATACACAGGATTTGCCACTATGGCTAACAGAGGGTGAAATCAGGGAAAGGCTGGATAAACTTAACACAAACAAATCACCAGGCCCGGATGGCGTACATCCGAGAGTACTCAAGGAACTCAGTAAGGTTATATCCAGACCACTGTTCCTGATCTTTGCTGACAGTATTAGGACAGGAGATGTACCAGGGGAGTGGAGGAAAGCAAACGTGATTCCGATATTCAAAAAGTGTCAGAGGCATATACCGGGAAATTATAGGCCTGTCAGCCTGACATCAGTAGTATGTAAACTTCTGGAGGGGATGATAAGAGACTATATCGTAGAGTTTGCTAAAGACAATAGCATCATCAGCAGTAACCAGCACGGGTTTACAAATGGGCGTTATTGTCAAACCAATCTCTTAACATTCTATGAGGAGTTGAGCTGTGAGCTAGATAGGGGCAGACCAGTGGATGTGGTGTACCTAGATTTCGCTAAGGCGCTTGATACAGTTCCCCATAAGCGCTTAATTTATAAAATAAGGTCTGCAGGTATCGACAGCAGGGTTTGCTCTTGGATACGGAACTGGCTAAAAGGGCGTGTCCAAAGGGTGGTAATAAACAGCGCATACTCAGACTGGTCTGAGGTAATAAGCGGGGTCCCCCAAGGCTCAGTCCTGGGACCAACCTTGTTCAATTTATTCATAAACAGCATTGAGGTCGGGATCAGTAGTTCGATATCTGTTTTTGCAGATGACACAAAATTGGGCAGGGCAATAACTGCACAGCATGAAGCAGATATCCCACAGGATGACCTGGACAAAATAACGGAGTGGGCAACGACTTGGCAAATGAGGTTTAACGTGGAGAACTGTAAGGTTTTGCACTTGGGGACTAGAAACATAAAAGCACAATACACATTAGGAGGGGAACCCTTGGGGGAATCAAAAATGGAGAAAGATCTGGGAGTCTTGGTTGATGATAGACTAGGCAACAGCATGCAATGTCAAGCGGCAGCTGCCAAGGCTAGCAGAATATTAGCCTGCATAAAGAAAGGGATGTATTCCAGAGATAAGTCTATAATCCTTCCACTTTATAAAACTCTGGTCCAACCGCATCTGGAGTATTCTGTCCAGTTCTGGTCGCCAGTCCTCAGGAGGGATGTGTTGGAGCTGGAGAGAGTCCAGAGAAGGGCAACTAAACTGATTAGGGGATTGGAGGACCTTGATTATGAAGAGCGTCTGCTATTGCTTGATTTATTCTCCTTGGAGAAGAGACGCTTGAGGGGGGACATGATAGCAATTTTTAAATATCTCAATGGGGATCTCAGCTTAGAAAAAAAGCTGTTCAGTAGAAGGGATTGCATGAGGACTCGGGGGCATACAATGCGATTAGAGGAGAAGCGTTTTAACCTCAGGCAGCGTGGGGGGTTCTTTACTGTTAGGGCTACAAGATTGTGGAATTCTCTACCACAAGAGGTGGTTTCTGCGGGTAGTATGGTGGCTTTCAAAAGACTATTAGACGTACATCTCAAGGATCAGAACATTCAGGGGTATGTGAGATGATTACAGCCACACACACCTACACAGGTTGAACTGGATGGACTGTTGTCTTTATTCAACCTCACCTACTATGTAACTATGTAATATGTGGGAACAACTGAATGTTTCTGTTCGTACCTATCTTATGCACATATGCACATACTCAGGATTGTCTACTTTGATGCACTATACACCTGAGTGCGATATTTTATAGATGACGTTTTTCTTTATTGTTGCTGTTATATCCTTATACTTTTGTATTTTTTCCGAACACTGGTTCTGTAAATGGTTTTGTCTACCGTTGATGGTATTTATACAGTGTACTGTTTATAATCAATAAATAATATATTTTTCTTGAAAAAAATAAAAATAAATAAATACATTTAAAATGAAAAACAGTGTTAGCTACTTTGTCCTCCTCCACAGCCGCTTCCACCTACACCGCCACATCCACCGCCACCTCAACCTCCTACTCCATATGGGCCTCGTCCTCCTAGATCAAGATGATTATTTTTTATTTTTCTGTTTTTTATTTTATTTTAAGTTATTTCCCTATCCACATTTGTTTGCAGAGCACTTGCCATGCTCTTAAGAAGATTTTGCTGCCATTTGCAGCCATCTATCCCTTTTTATGTTTTTTTTTAGAGCCAATTTAGTGCTCAAAAGTTCGGGTCACCATTAACTTCAATGGGGTTTGGAATCGGGGTAAAGTTCGGGTTAAGTTTGGGTCATGAACCCGGACTTTTATTTCAAGTTCGGCTGAACCCGCCGAACCCGGACATCCAGGTGTTCGCTCAACTCTAGTCACTGGAAGTTTACCATGTAACCTTTATGGCAAAGAACTCTCTGATCTGAAAAAAAGAATTATTGCTCTACATAAAGATGGCCTAGGCTATAAAAAGATTGCCAAGACCCTGAAACTGAGCTGCAGCACGGTAACCAAGACCATACAGCGGTTTAACAGGACAGGTTCCACTCAGAACAGGCCTCGCCATGGACATCCAGAGGTTGTCTTTGGGAAATAGACATATGAGTGCTGCCAGCATTGCTACAGAGGTTGAAGGGATGGGGGGTCAGCCTGTCAGTGCTCAGATCATATGCAGCACACTGCATCAAATTGGTATGCATGGCTGTCATCCAAGAAGGATGGAACTATTTGGAACGGACAAATATTGGATAATGGTGGTTTGATCTACGTGTTTTTGCAGAGAGTGCTTACCAACCAGGATTCCCTCTCTACTTTTTCTCTCACAAACTTACTACATACAGATCTACATCATAACTCAATTTATCCCCATGTGTTGACCCTACCTCGAGCCCACCTGGTCTTGTCACAGAAATTGCTGCTTGTAGGGGATCATGGGATGGTCATTCCCACCTACTCTTCTTCTCTCTCTGCTGCCAATCATCCCACTTTTGGTTTTAAGTTTAGGCTGTTCTATATGTCACTAATGACTTCCATTATAAGCAACTAGGTTATTACAAGAGGCAGGTTACCCCTATAAAAGGAATAATTAATAATTCCGAAATGCGTTGGGTTTGCTTGCCTTGTACCACATTTTGTCCATTTATCTGAGCCACCGATCATTATGGAAAGTCTATGTGTGCACCTATGCATTAGACATGTCCTTGCTATTTGAACACCCATATTTGTTGGTGGAATTATCTATGTTTTTACCACTACCTATTTAATAAAATGTATACCTTTTTATTACTTTTCTGTATCTACTCTTTTGACTTTGCATGTAGCTCGCTACAGCCCCAATTAGTGGGTAATCTGTTGTTCTCATCCCAGAAGGAAGCCTCTTCTAAAGATGATGCACAAGAAAGCCACAAACAGTTTGCTGAAGACAAGCAGACTAAGGACATGGATTACTGAAACCATGTCCTGTGGTCTGATGAGACCAAGATAAACGTATTTGGTTCAGATGGTGTCAAGCGTGTGTGGCGGCAACCAGGTGGGGAGTACAAAAACAAGTGTGTCTTGCCTACAGTCAAGCATGGTAGTGGGAGTGTCATGGTCTGAGGCTGCATGGGTGCTGCTGGCACTGGGGAGCTAGTTCATTGAGGGAACCATAAATTCCAACAGGTACTGTGACATACTGAAGCAGAGCATGATCCCCTCCCTTTGGAGACTGGGTGACAGGGCAGTATTCCAACATGATAACGACCCCAAACACACCTCCAGGACGACCACTGCCTTGCTAAAGAAGCTGAGGGTAAAGGTGATGGACTGACTATGCATGTCTTCAGACCTAAGCCCTATTGAGCATCTGTGGGGCATCCTCAAACGGAAGGTGGAGGAGCGCAAGGTCTCTAACATCCACCAGCTTTGTGATGTCGTCATGGAGGAGTGGAAGAGGACTCCAGTGGCAACCTGTGAAGCTCTGGTGAACTCCATGCCCAATAAGGTTAAGGCAGTGCTGGAAAGTAATGGTGACGACACAAAATATTGACACTTTTGGCCCAGTTTGGACATTTTCCCTTAGGGATGTACTTACTTTTGTTGCCAGCGGTTTAGACATTATTGGCTGTGTGTTTAGTTTTTTTGAGGGGACAGCTAATTTACACTGTTATACAAGCTGTACACTCACTACTTCACATTGTAGCAAAGTGTCATTTCTTCAGTGTTGTCAATATATATATATATATATATATATATATATATATATATATATATATATTGACAACACTGAGGAAATGACACATATGTGCTAACCTGTATAACTAACTCTGAATGAGAACAGCTAATAGAACAATTTGTTCATATTATTCATGTAAAAGTTCTAAGTTTATTACATAGAAGTTTGCATATTCTGCAAGAAAATATTTGCACTAGTCATACTGGAGAGGAAAAATATACAGTTTAAATAGGCTCACAGAAGCATGAAAAAAAAAAAAACTTGTGTTTCATATTTTCCATTAAAATTTTTCCACAGACACATCACACAACTTATAGTAACAAGAAAAATTGCTTATATACGTTGTAAATAATTATCAGTATAGGCAATTAAGGCCAAAGAAGAAGGAGTGATCAACAGTTGGATTCTAAGAACTAACAGATCTAGTTCCAGCACAAGGCTTCACTTTCACATAGGATTTAATAATTCTTCATTTCCATGTAATCTTTTATTGGATCTAGTTTATCTAGACTTTTAGAGCAAAATAAACTTCAGCTTACGCACTGGTCAATTTGAATGTAAGAGGGTTAATATAAAAAAGGTAATAACTGTATCTTCTTTTTTCACGACCTGGTTATTTATTATATTGTTTGGGCCAGTTAATGATGTTAATGAACTTGACTACATTATGTATTATGAAGAGAATTTGAACTTAATGGTGTCTGCAATTTAGCTTCGATCCTCACATAGAATAACTTCTCAGCAATGACTTAATAATAGGTGTTTGCAGGATCAATCTACATGAAATGCACCATGGGCCCTTGGCTATCTTCAAAACTCCCTATTCATCAAGCACAGATGCCACAAAGGGCACAGGGTCATATTTCATGCTGTCTTGTATGTAAATGTTGTCTTATAAAAAAAAATAATAATAATAATTAACCCTTTTGTCACATTGACTCACATAATTACTATCAATGGCATGAAAAGCATGACGCAACACAGCCCTTAAGGTGTCTGCCCTTTATACCTGCAGTATTTGTTTTCCCTATGACATATTCACACTTTTTTATAACACTTTTCTGAGCACTTTTGGAAGTGAGTCCTCTTATTTCATATATATATATATATATATATATATATAAATATATATATTTTTTAAAATAATGCACCGATTGGTCACTTTTCTTGCTTATCATGATAGTTTGGCCCAGGCCACCACTTTGTTCTTGTTATCTAGTAGAAATAATAGTCCAAATAAAATATTGTGCTTTGTATTCTGTAGTTTATTGATATACATAAAAAGTAATGACAAAGATAAGAAAGCAAGAACATAAAGTTTCCTCTGATATTGGTGCCCAGATTTCCTTAAAAATTTAAACAAAAGCAAAACAGTTGAGCTAACTGCTCTACAATTTTTACTTTTTTTTGTTGTTTAATGCTTAAACAGACCTTATTTACTTATTTATTCGGCATATACATATGACTAAAAAGTAAGAAGATAATTAAATATTATAATGGGACACATTCAGAATGTTTAGCATTATATTGCTGCCTTGCCCTCTCTGTCTTCTCATTGATCTTCTCATCTTCTTCTTACTCTGCCTCTGGAACTGGACTGGCTCCACTGCTGCTGATTCTCTTGTTGTTGCTGCTGTTGAAGTTCAGCAGATCCGATTGGCTCGCAGGTAGCAGCAGAACAGCCGCATCTAACCACATCTTGGTAATAGTGTTCTTTAAGTTTTCCATTGGCACACTGAAGTTGGACCATTTTTTCTACCACCTCAAGCTCTGTACAGCAGGTACACTGGTGATCCATACCTTGAGATTCCTTGGAGTAGCTGAGAAAAAACAAAAACACATTGTAAAAGTATAGTAGAATCTTTGCTTTTCAAACAACACTATAGTGCAAAAAACTACCTCTTTACAAGGAATCTTTTTATGTAAATCAACAGATTTGGGACTATAAGATGAATTTTATACCAATAACTAATTTATTAACATTACCTGCAGCCAATTGCTTGCTTTCCCTGTGGAACATAACATGGCCTACAAATAACAAGTCCATTAAGACCAGCACACTGATTTATTGCTGGTTTGTGAGAGATAACCCCATGATTGATGTACTGTTTTTGCTGTCTATTAGTGAATCAAGCTGCTCAGCTTAATTTGCCAGAAAAGAAATGAGCAAAAAAAAAAATGGACAAATACAGTCAGGTCCATAAATATTGGGACATCAACACAATTCTAATATTTTTGGCTCTATACATCACCACAATGGATTTGAAATGAAACAAACAAGATGTGCTTTAACTGCAGACCTTCAGCTTTAATTTGAGGGTATTTACATCCAAATCAGGTCAACGGTGTAGGAACAGTTTGTATATGTGCCTCACACTTTTTAAGGGACCAAAAGTAATGGGACAGATTAACAATCATAAATCAAACTTTCACTTTTTAATACTTTGCAGTCAACTACAGCCTGAAGTCTGGAAAGCATAGACATCACCAGACGCTGGGTTTCATCCCTGGTGATGCTCTGCCAGGCCTCTACTTCAACTGTCTTCAGTTCCTGCTTGTTCTTGGGGCATTTTCACTGATAGTGACAGCTCTTTGGATCTCATATTGAGAGTTGACAGCAACAGATTCCAAATGCAAATAGCACACTTTAAATGAACTCTGGACCTTTTATCTGCTCCTTGTAAATGGGAAAATGAGGGAATAACACACACCTGGCCATGGAACAGCTGAGCAGCCAATTGTCCCATTACTTTTGGTCCCTTAAAAAGTGGGAGGCACATATACAAACTGTTGTAATTTCACCTTTCACCTGAATTGGATGAAAATACCCTCAAATTAAAGCTTAAAGTCTGCAGTTAAAGCACGTCTTGTTTGTTTCATTTCAAATCCATTGTGGTGGTGTATAGAGCCAAAAAGATTAGAATTGTGTTGATGTCCCAATATTTATGGACCTGACTGTATGTCACACCAGGAGCTAGCATTAAAACCTAAAACCTAAGAACATTTATTTTATTAATTCTGAGCTTATCAAGATGATATTAAAGAACTACACATAAAGCAGAAGGCTCTGTTCTATCAATGCAGGTAGCCTATATTATTGCAATGTACATTTTAATACATTTTACATTTTAATAAAGCATTTGATGTTGTATAACAAGAGCTATGAATCCCTTTCCCCAGAAAAAGATGCCAACTATATGGCCAGAATCCACTCTCCACTGAGAGCCGAAGCCAGCCCCTCCTGCTCCCTCCACAGTTCAGAGCTCCAGTGAGTGCTGGAGGGCAGAGCAGAGAGCCAGTGACTGACCGGGCCGGCGGGGGACAGATACACCATCAGGTCGATGCTGCATCCACCTAGGTAAGTATAAATATTTGCTTTCTTTTTAGTCTATACTTCTCTTTTAACACTGTCAGTGGGCTTTAAGGTCAAGGTAGAACTTGTTTAATCAATATTACTCTTGTGTTAATTCAGGAACATATTGTTGAGTAATATATGCAGGGTTAATTATTCAAGTCACAACAGGGAATTTTTATGAATTAATGAATGCTTTAACATGCTTTTTTACAGTCAATAGGCCCTGAGTTGAGACTATTTGTTGTGTGTGTTCATGTATGGAGCTATAGACCTGATAAGTTATAACTGCCCAACACATTTTGTAAAGGCCTCATTTCATAATTCTTTTTTTTCCATTAACAAGTCACATGACTTACATTGATGTTCCCATACAAGGTCCTCCGCAGTGGGTAAGCTCCACTTCAGCTTCACAATCACCTTCTTTCATGACTATCACGTTCTTGCGAGCACTACAATCCTCAACAATTGGCTTCTCTACAACCACAACCTCTTTAACTGGAAGAATTTGTTTGGAAAGATATTTGATACAAAAGTTATTAATATTTTGGTATAATAAACTTTTATTTATATATGTAAATATTCTTCTTCTTCTATTTCAAAATAATTTTTAGTGTACATATTCCCAAAAACGCAAAACATTATTCACTGGTTGTTATAGAATACTGTCTAATAGCCAAGGTTCATTGTATTCATTTGTATTTTAAAATAGTCTCTCTATTTTACGATTTAGATAAATTCGCACAACATGTTTTTTACTAACATGAATGGGAATAGAATTATCTTCTATTCTGAATCTCTCTTCTGGAAATCCCTTTGTAGAACAATAATTGCCCCCTCCCCTTCTTCCCTATTGAACCAATCCCCATTTCCCTAATGTAACCAATAACAGAACACATGCATTATAGCATCACCTGCAGGGTTACATGTTCTCTCACATTCCAGTCATTAATTCAACTAGGATATTATTTTTAAGAGGCCAGATTTATATACACCAGCAAAATATACCTATTCCAGGAATGGTAAGGTTGGGGATATGACAAACAAGAAATGTATTAGCGGGCAGTATATGCTGGGTATGACAGATGGTGGTATATGCAGGAGAGAAGTGCAGAGGTTATGACAGAAGGCAGTATGCACAGAAAGAGATTGCAGCAAGAGAAGATTGCAGAGGGTATTACAGGAGGGAAATATATGCAGCAGAAGAGGGTATGACATAGTGCATATTGCATAGTGTGCAGTATGTGCAGGAATGTGGTGTAGAGGGTATGACAATGGGCAGTGTGTGCAGAGGAGTAGTACAGAGGGTATTGAAACAGGCAGTATGTATAGAAGAAAAGAATGGAGGCTATGACAGGGTGTAGAACAGTTCATGTTTTGCTTCTCAAATGATGGTTACTGATCTTTTCTTTAGCAACAAAATACCTAAAACATATGGTCATAGCCATACAGGTGAATGAAGCACATCACATAAACAAGGTTACTAAAGGGTTAAGTCTTCTAAGCTGGGGGTAGGTTTAGCACGTCTGAGACAGCTGATTACTGAGAGGTTAATGCACATAGACTGCAGACTGGTCACTAAGGCGTTAATGTACATACACTGCAAATGGTGCACTGTTGGGTTCATGCGCACATCCTGCTGGTTTAAAACTGCAAGACAGCTATGTGTACTGGAGGGACATCTTACTGCTGCATGGATACTGGGGAATGATGTATGTGCTGGGGGCACGGTACAGGGGAAAGACCAAAGGCTGTCCTAACACACATAAACACAAATCTGGACTACATACAAACCGCGGTTACTAAAAAGTAATTATACAACTTCTAAAGTGGAAGGGGGGGGCGGGGGCAGATTGCTTCTAATTTGAGCTTAACTCTGAGTGTTGATCATGCAGATTGTGTACCTGGACACTGTGCAATGTGTTTAAGAAGGACTTGGATTGTGTACCTGGGCAGTGTGCAACGTGTTTAAGGACATGGACAGTGCTCAATATGATATTTTTGTGCTGGAAGTGTGTGGCTGCAGAGTGAGGAAAGAAGCTGAAGATTGTGTGTTCTGGAGGAAAGATACAGGGGAAAGACTAACTAATAAGTGTGTGTGCTGGAGTAGGGATTACCCTGGGGAAAGCCGAATGTGTGTACTGAAGGGGGGATCTTACTGGGATAAGGCCAATCAGTATACTAGAGGTGTGATGTCACCGGGAAAGGACAAGGAAGAGGTACAGGCAATATAAAATTAGAACTGACATGATAAACAAAAAGGATTAAAATAGGAATTTTTTGCATACCTGTTTTAGGTGTACAAGTCTGACAGCATCCATCCTTATCATATTCAACTGTGCCCTATAGAAAATACATGATTGCTCATTAAAACATATGTACAATAAACAGCCTTATTCAATAAAGAGTGCTTATTAATGCTTATATGCAGTAATCAATAACCTACAATCAGAATTTACTCAGCTCTGATCAGACCAGGACCAAGCTGAATTCTGATGGGTTGCTACGAATTACTGGTCAAAAGTATTATTACTAAATAGTACATTTATTAAAGCGGTAATAAACCGGAAAAAAGGGCCCCTGCAGTTTCGCATTCTAGCACATTATGACCAACTTACCTTAAAAAAAATCCCCCCAGCAGCGCTCTGTCACCGCTGACAGGGTATCCATCATCACATGGTGTTCTTTCAAGGTTCAAGGGCTCCAGCCGTTTGAATGGCTAAGCTGCAATGACATCACGTCTGCGGATGACCGCGGGGGTCACAGCCATGGGACACCTCTCTCAATGGATAGCATGCATCCATTGAGAGGATAGTGCGCATGCTCCCGTGATGTCACCGGCTAATACTAAAGTATATATCTTACTGTACCTACAGATAAGCCTTATTATAAAAAAAAAGTAATCTTTGCTTTACAGTTTTTTTTTAATACATTTAAAAATCACATCATACATACTTCTGTGGAAGAGTCATAGGGCAATATAGTCATATAGTATTTAGGGCTTGTGTACATGGGCCACTGCAAAGCATCTGTGAAGCAGGTGCATTTTAAGATGATACAGATACGTAGCCACCAGTTGGTGCCTGCTTTTAGAAGTATGTGATGTAGCACCACATTATCCAGAACTCAACATTAAAAAATATTTGCAAATGCAGCTTCTGACATCTCTGTTTTAAAGTAGTAAAAGAATAAGCAGGTCCTGTAAACTTTAGAGTTTTGCAAAGGCACAGTTGCGAACTTACTTAGTAAATAACCCCATTCAACCTGGAACATGTATAGAAGAATAGTATGGAGGGTATGACAGGGTCCAGAACAGTTAATTTTTTCTTTCACAAATAATGGTTAGTGATCTTTCCATAATTAGCAATAATACGCCTAAAAAAACACGCCCATAGCCATACAGGTGAATGAAGCAAGCAGATCATGCACACAAGGTTACTGAAGGGTTAATCCTTTCAAGCTGGGGGTAGGTTTATTGGGTCTGGGATAGCTCTAAATGTTCTTCAAGAATGTATGCATCTTTTCCCTCCATCCACAGATGGAAACATTATATACAGCTTTGTTATACTGTGTAATTCATCTCTGTGTACAATATTTGTTGTCAATCAAGAAATGTACGGTCCTCTTTTGCATCAGCTGGCTAATACAAAGTTTGCTTTGTTTCTGAATTTATCTTACAAATAAATAACAGACTCCATTTTTTTGATTTTATATATGCTTACTGTATAATAATCATAGTCGGGATACCCTTATCAATCCAATACCACTTCAGGTTTCATAGCACTTACAGTACATATATTTCCAGATATGAGATGAGGTGGGAGGTAAACATTTGTCCAACATTTGTAAATTATTAAAACAAATCCAAAACATACCTCTTCACATTTGGAAATATCCAGCTCTTGGCAAACTTTCTTCACTTTAGTTAAAACAGGGTTGCCGTCTTCATCTTCATCACATTCATAGTAGACACAAGTGCTACCCTCAGGACGATAAGTATCTCCAATCTATGAATGAACAAAAAGTCATGCTTTCATACAATTATTACACTGAGGTCATTTGTTTTTCCTGACTGGAAGTATAAAGAAAACTGGCATGGAAGATACTGACATTGTTGTCTTTGTAAGTAATGTACTTCAACAACTTGTGTCTTTTCTCCACTATGCATCTATTATGGCTGGCAAAAGTTCCAAAAAAAATATTTGATATTGTAGTAATCACATAGTTTTAGCTATTACTGCTTTGTATATCTTAAAGTGACTTTTAATGTGACTTTCTCATTTTTACATGCTTCCATATTTCTGGTATTGCATTAAATGTAGAGATTTGAAGATTTACAGCTAAAAGGTGCGTAGATTAGCTCATACAATCAGTCTGCCTTTCTGCTTACTAACTTTTGAAACAAAATATTAGCCACAAGGAGAGTGCATTGTTTTTTGAGAGTTGAATTATTATTTGGGGTTAATTTAAACAGAATAGGTTGTTCACTTTGCAAAATCATTATTGATTAGTCCAGTAAATAAGGTGTACTATGCAATTCCATTGACCATAAAGGGTATTTAAAAGGGCACAGGAGTTTGCTTATTGGAACTAAAGCAGGCCATAGATGATTTGATTTTTTTTTCCCTTCCACCGAAAAAAATGTGCTCAACTAACTGTGTTGATGGGGGAATCCCTGCGGTAGCACTATGGTGTTCTGATTATTGATTTATTGCTAGCAGCTATTAGCCATTACATTAGCATGTAAAAAATTGGACAGGCTGGTTGTACCCAAGGCAATCGATGGATTTACAGGGGTACAATCAGCCCGCCTATACATGGATCAAATCTTGGGCAGTCCCTTCTGAACTGGACAAATTTCGAGCTATATATGTCCGGTTTAAGACAGCTTAATTTTGCTAACTGAATACTCATCTTTTCTCTAATCTTTTAATAAATGGATCCCACAGGCCTGGCCTGCTTTGTGAAAAGTAGCAGTACAACACAATCATTGTATAGCATTGTGAAGCAGAAAGCATGGTGGGTGTATGAAATAAGCAAATATAGCTGCATCTATGCTCATAATGATGCACTATGCGTAGAAACAAGATTTTTAAAATGTTAGCACAGACTTCAGGCTTCAAGTTAATTTCTTCTACATGTCTACAATTTGTAAGTAGTATATACTGTATGCCCTTTAGGATACCATTCTGGGAACTTAATTTTTATATTTAAACTTACGTTAATCCTAACTTCATCATCTTCTTTCTTATCTTCTCCCTTTTGTCCTTCTCCTTCTTTTCCTTCTTCTCCTTCCTGTCCTTCCTTTTCTTCCTGTCCTTCTTCTCCTTGCTGTCCTTCTCCTTGCCCTTCTTTAGCTTTCTGTCCTTCTTTTCCTTTCTGTCCTTCCTTTCCTTTCTGTCCTTCATCTCCTTCTTTTTCTTCTTGTCCGTCTTTTCCCTTCTGTCCTTCTTCTCCCTCGTTTCCTTCTTGCCCTTCTTTTCCTTTCTGTCCTTCATCTCCTTCTTTTTCTTCTTGTCCTTTGTTTCCTTCCTGTCCTTCTTCTCCCTCATTTCCTTCTTGCCCTTCTTTTCCTTTCTCTCCTTCCTTTCCTTTCTCTCCTTCTTTTCCTTTCTGTCCTTCTTTTCCTTTCTGTCCTTCTTCTCCTTTCTGTTCTTCTTTTCCTTTTGGTCCCTCCTCTCCTTTCTCTCCTTGTATTCCTTCCCCAGACTCCTTTCCTTCAGACTCCTTCTTTTTGTCACGCTTCTCTTTCTTCATTGTGCATTGTTTTGGTACACACTGGCCACAGCATTCTCCTTCCTTTTCAACATATCTGTATCCCTAAAGGAAACAGCACAACATGAAGGTTAAATTAGAACAGGTAAACTACTTTCCATTATTAAATCAACAGTTTACTAGGCACAATGAATATCTAAAGCAATACGAGTTAATTTTGACTGTAATGTTGTAACACCTTCTCTGCCTACCATGCTCCTGCTTAGGTGCGCTGTTGACAATGTAATGTATTCCAAGAACAATTTGTGAAAATGCCAATCACTGAAGAGACATTCATTTGCTCATCAGTAGGCAAGGAAAATACTAAAAATCTATTAAAACAGTAAGTTATATATTGTGATCTGAACAGTTTTAATTTGGTTACAACTAACCAAATAATAAGAACCTGGTAATACAAACAGAGCTCAGGTAATGAAGAACCATATTGTGATTCAGTGTTTGGAATAGGCTAACCAGTGCTTTTGCATTGTCAATATATTGAGGTGTAACACAATTTAAGGGTCTCTTTTGCCAATTTCCTGCACTGTTACTTATCTGTTTAGATGTAATGGTAACATAGGTGCACTAAAAAAACTGAAGGATGGTTCTTCCAAGATAACTTAGGAGAGGATATCAGCATAAAAAAAGCAGAAGCATGGGTCAATATTAATTTAGCATGGTTATCCAAACAACATAAAAAAAAAGCATGACAAATAGAATTAAAGTGGTTGTAAACCCTTACATATATCCAGTGAAGTGACTGGCCTCAGATCACACACATAAATGAAACAAACCCTCCTGTTTAAGTTGTGTCTGTTTATCTGAATTTGTCTCTTCTATACATGCATTCAGAGTCCATCATGTATAAAGCTTGTCTGAGCTTTTTGGAAAGCAGGAGATGGAGACCTGTAATTTCATTCTGCAGAGCTCAGTGAGGAGAGCTAAGAGCTTATTGGAGGGAAGGGACGCAACCCCTTTACACAGTAACAGAGCTGAGGTTGTAAATCATAGTCTGTGTGCGAGAGCTCTCCCCCCTGTCACCTTTATTTTTCTTGGTGGCAGGATAGCAGAGGAACAAGGCAGCAGACATAAATTACACTTATTGCTCTGGATTGAGACAAGTACACACCATTATATCCTTTGGTTGTATTTCATGTCTGAAGTTTACAACCACTTTAAGCTGCCATTTTGGTTGATTACTGGCTGCATGATTGAATACCTACCTCTTCACAGGTCTTATCACATTTGATCTCCTCACATTTGACAGCATAAAAGCCAGAGTCATCAATTTCATCCTTGGCACACTCACATTTCTGACATGAGTTCTTGGGTTGTGGGATGAGAGAGCCACGCTAGTAAAAGTTTAATGAAAGAAGAATAAAATGATCGCCATGTTATGTCTTAATTCTTTTCACTGGTTTTACTGTTTTTTATAAAGAGCACCGGGGATCCATTACTAAAGTGGTTGCCCCACAGCAACCAATTGTGTAACTCATTCTATATTTTCAAACTGGGTGACTGCTGTGAGCATCCCAGGCAGTTGCCACTTCAAACACCTAAATAAACCAATATATAATATAAATATGGTTTTCACTGTAAGCAGCATGCTGCCAATAGGTATACCTTGTTTCCCCACTGCATAGTCTCTGTGCTGGTGTATATTTTTAAAAAAGAGCATCTCATGAAAATCCATTGCATGTACACTTTATTTTTCAATAGCAAGAACTTTCTACAATATGTCCATCTACATTAAAAAAATGTCCCACCTACCACCTTCCTAGTATGGACATGTTAGCACTGTCCTCCTATAAGTCTTCTGCTACAATGCAATGTGTTTTTCCTAAGGGTATGTTGGCCCTTGGACTTTAGTTCTATCACATCAATGTGGTTTTCATTTTAGTTGCATTTCAATGCTGGTGTACTTTGCACTGTACTTTGCAATCTGTATGCATTTTGCATGTTTCTATCAATGGATATTTTCATCATGTGATGAAATGTCATACTATTGGGTGCTATCACATACCTTAAATAAAAAGAAATTTAAAAAATGCCTCACTCCCTCCTGGTAATATAACCCACCCATGGTCACTAAACTTTATTCCTCTAGATTATGAACATTCCTGACAATCTTTACCCAAAGGAAACAATAGGTGGATACTAATTCTTCTATCCTCGTACATTTTTCATAGGGTATATAACAAGAGAAAGCTGATTAGGGGCCATAAAGCAAGAATAGAATGTCCTTATTCTAATGGCCAACATTTTCCAACTCACTTCCTCTGAACCCAGGTTGTCTTGGACCTGCCCTTCAGTCTGTGCCCGGACAGTGAAAGGAGAAACAGCCCAGTAATGAGCTCATCTCTCTGTCACTCTGCTTTCTCTAACTATCAGTATGCTTCTTGTCAGCAGATTAACTATTTAACTCCTTGTGCTGCTTCATCCAAAATGCAAGTACTTACACTGACTGCTTATGGAAATCCATTAAATAATATATTAGTGATTACAGAACTGCATTAATGTGTGTTTTTTTTTTCCTAGAGTTTAGCTTTAAACAAAATAAATGTATTCAAACAAAATAAAATAAATACCTGATATATTACATTATCCACTACGCAAACAGAATCAGGCTCTGCAAAAAAAAAAAATAGTGCAATGTATTTCTCATGTTAAATTCTCCATATTATATAGCTTATATTTCTATTTTGGTTTTTAAATAGAAATAATGATGGGCTATTTCAAAATATAAACTAGTGTCTAATAAAGATTATATACAGTACATTATACAATTTTCTTGTCTTGTATCAAATATCACAACTATGTAAAACAAAAATATTGCTTCTGAAATCGGTGCCATAATTCTTATTCCTAATTCACTCAAGGAAAAGACCCATACCACAAGTGATGTTGGCACAGCAGGAACCTGGAGTCCAGCGAGATACGACACGATGCCCTGTTCCACAATTAGGCATCAGGCACTGACAAGGTTCACATCCTGCAGAATATTATTAAAATGTATCAGAAAAAAATGATCAGAAAAAAATGACAAATAATAAGCAAATCCTGTATTCTTTATGTCCTTGTTTGGCGTATGCGGTGATTGCTACATTTTCACAAAAACTGTCCCATATAGCTATCGCACTTTAAAGGTTACAGCTATGCTGCTGTTGTAGACCACAACTCTGTTTGGAATCCGTACATTACTAGTAGATGCAAAGACAATCACATAATTATAGGAGAAAATAAAGAGATCCTTGACCCACATATCTCCTAGATGAATATGTACTGAAAAGATCTATTTGCCATTGACTGTGTCTACCTGTCCGTTTTTCATGCAGACCAGATGGGACCATCCACTGCTCTCTATGGAGAAGGCAGATGTCAATGGACATGTATTCATTAACACCTGCCAACATCAATTCGATCCTGTCGACTAAAAACTATGGATGGGGATCCGTTCCCCATCTGTCTGGCGGATAGGATCAGATGACATCCAGATGGAAGCAAACATGCATTCCATTTTCATACGACAGCCCATAGGGGACAGCTGGCTGTGTCCATGTCCGCTCTGCTGATGTAGAGTGGACATGGACCTGTCATCCACCTGCTCAGCGGGGGTCAGCGGAGAGATCCCCGGCTGAGCAGGCGGATCTGCTGGCGGACTCGGCCAATGTGAAAGGGGCCTTAGGCTGAAAGAAAGATTCACTAAGCTTGATCCATTAAACGGGCAAACCGTTCACTTAGTAAAGTATATGTTCACTTATCTTAGTGAAAGAGCTGAAGTTGTGTTCACTTAAGTCAAAAAATCATGTACAAGAAAAAAATTAATATTTTTTTATTTTAATTAATTATGCAACTGACTGAGTATTCCAGGTAAAACATATCTTCTCCTTATTCACGTTGCTATGTAAACAGCTTTGAACCATTTGGTTTAACAGAATCAAAGAACACAGCAGTGATTCAGTACCTCTGTATTTATCTGTTTAGCCATATTTCTGAAATTAGAGTACAATTTTAAATTTTCAATCATCTAAATAAAAAGGGTCTTTAGTTAAAGTGGTAGTAAAGGCCTTTCTGTAAACAAAAAAAAGCCCACCTCCTTTGCAGGTTTAAGTTATAATATACTAGTATGCACTGCGCAATGCGCATACTAGTACATTATGACAGACTTACCTAAAAATGGCTCCCCGGAGCTTCCATCTTCACCCAATCTTCCTTCTGGGTTCGGAAACTTAGGCCACTTGAACGGCCAGCAGGGATGATGTCACTCCCATACATGCACACGGGATTCACATCACTGTGGCATGCAAAGAGGGCCGTAAATGTGGCCCAGATCACATGTGTGGCTCAGATCACATCACCCGCTGACAGGCAGGGGGGAAATTTATGACAGAAGGTACCTCTCTCAGGGTCTCTTCCGTAATAAAAACACTGCCTGTCAGAGGATTTTTTATTTCTTAAAGTGTTAAAACCCACAACAGTAAAATCAGTCTTTATATGCAGTAAAGCATGCTTGTCATACTCATTGTGTACAGAACCTTAGGAGCACTATGCACATGCTCAGTTTGGTGTGTATTGCTAGAGAGTTTTTTTTTTGGGGGGGGGGGGCGTGGGGGTGCAGGTGATTAGCACAGGGAAAGGGACAATCAACACTGTCCAGACAGAGGGTCAGGAATCATGCAGCCTCATAGGACAGTCAGAGCAGAATGAAAAATCCTCCTTCAAGCTTTAACCTGGCACTGATAGAAATCACAATACTGCTATATACTGCTGATGAAAAAAGATATTTAGCAGTTTATATTTACTAAAATAATTGCACTTCCATGTTCTGTGTGCTGTGGGAGACCAGATATAGTGAATGCAGGCTCCTGGGTTTAGTAACACTTTAGGTTACTACCACTTTATTGACATTATATTAAGAAGTTTATTAGGAGATTGCATGAAATGGACATACCGCTCAAACTTACCAATTTCCCAAGAAATACTTGGTTCATCTGTTGTTGTTATTTGACCTTCACCACCTTCTTGGGGTGGTGCCTTTGTTTTTGGCCGCCTGGTAAATGGAGGTTTAGTATAGTGGGCATCCATTATGAGGGTAGCAAGTCCTTTGGTAGGAGAAGGTTCTCCTGTTTCAGATTCTGTTGATGATTCACAGTCACCTATATACCATTCCATTTGACATGATAAGCCACAAACTGCATGGAATTTACAGCCAGCTTTGTCTACTTTAGTGTAGATGATTTCACCTAGATAACAGAAAGAAAGGACTCATAAGGCAAGTCATACTCTCACATTTTTAATTTTATATACACAGATAAAAAGGATGAATGATTATAAAACGGGCAATGTACCCTTGAAGAGAAACTGTAGTTTCATGTCAGTAAATAACAGTTTTTATTATTGTACACTTTAATTTACGTTGTATGTGAACCGCAAAACATAAAATGGTTTCCTGTCCTAGTATGCCAATGCTCTTATGGAGGAGTGATGTTGACACCCTAAAGCTGGCCATACATGGGTCAGTTTTTTTCTTTTACCAGTGGGTTAACTACTTAAGCCCCGGAGGATTTGGCTGCTCAAAGGCTCTATTTTGCGATTCGGCACTGCGTGACTTTAACAGACAATTGCGCGGACGTGCGACGCTGTACCCAAATAAAATTGATGTCCTTTTTTCCCACAAACAGAGCTTTATTTTAGTGGTATTTGATCACCTCTGTGATTTTTATTTTTTGCGCTATAAACAAAAAAGAGCGACAATTTTGAAAAAAATAACAATATTTTTCAAATTTTTTTATATGAAATTCTCAAAAAAAAATGTAAAAATCAAAATTTTTTAACATTTTAGGCCAATTTATTTTTTGCTACATATTTTTGGTTATTGCTTTTACTAACTACGGGAAAGATTTATGTCATTTTTATTGTTTTTGTAGTAATGGCGGCGATCTGCGATTTTTTTTCGGGACTGCGACATTGCGGCGGACAGATTAGACCCCTGACTGACATTTTTGACACTTTTGGGAGTACCAGTGACATTACTACAGTAATCAGTGCTATAAATATGCACTGTTACTTTAAAAATGACACTGGCAGGGAAGGGGTTAACTTTATTGGTGATCAGTGGGCTAAATGTATCCCTAGGGGGGTGATTCTAACTGTGTGGGGGCGTGGCTTGTGATGTAACCACAGAGACATACGATCCTACATAGCTGGATCGTATAGTCTCTGCATTTACATCCGGGAGTATGACAGATGGCTGTGTTTACATCAGCCGTATGTCTTTCTCCCTCTCCTGCGGGAGATCGCGAGTGACTGGCGGACATCGGAGCCACCGGTCACATGCACGGGGATCACCGTGAATGAGTGGGGGCGGGAGCGCGCCTCTGGCGGCGCATGCTCACACC
The DNA here is from genome assembly GCF_965119305.1 of Pelophylax lessonae. Classification (NCBI taxonomy): domain Eukaryota; kingdom Metazoa; phylum Chordata; class Amphibia; order Anura; family Ranidae; genus Pelophylax; species Pelophylax lessonae. The sequence goes on along the minus strand of NC_138777.1, from coordinate 80,717,629 downwards.
CTACAGGCTCCTGGGCAAGCGACGTAGCCCTACGTTGGTTTGCCCAGGAGCGGCTGACTGCCGCAGTAAATAGTCGTGCTGCGGTCGGCAAGTGGTTAAATAAAACAAACAGACCCAATTACCCCAACCACACATTCAAGATAGATAGGGGAATCCTCCCCTTGGTGTCATTGTGCTCTGGCAGCAGAAAAAACTTACCAGCTGTCAGAATACACAGATCAGCGCTGCAGTGTATAGACTGCAGCACCGATCGAGCAGCTTTTTTTTCAACATGTCAAGTGAACAGAAGTCAATTGGTGGATCAATTTCTGCTCAACCATATTGGCCAACCATGGATCGAAATTTGTCTGGTCCCTGCTGAAATGGACCAATTTCCATGTATAGCCAGCTTAAAGTGATTGTAAAGTGTCTTTTTTTTTTAAATAACAAACATGTTTTACTTACCTCCTCTGTGCAGTTGTTTTGCACAGAGCAGCCTGGATCCTCCTCTTCTTGGATCCCTCTTCGGCTCTCCTGGCCCCTCCCTCCTGACGAGTGCCCCCACAGCAAGCAGCTTGAAATGGGGGCACCCTAGCCGAGTCACAGCCCCCTGTGTCCATTCAGACAAGGAGCCACAACCAGGCCCCATCCCCTCTCTTTCCTGATTGGCCAAATGGTTTTGATTAACAGCAGTGGGAGCCAATTGCACTGCGCTGCTGTCTCAGCCAATGAGGAGGGGAGTCCCAGGCAGCTTAGACACTCCTGCAGCATCGCTGGATAAACAAAGGCTCAGGTAGGTATTAGGGGTGGGGGGCTGCAGCAGGCTGCTGCACACAGAAGGTTTTTTTTTTTATCTTAATGTAAAGAATGCATTAAGAAACAAAAAAAACCTTCTGCCTTTTCAATCCCTTTAAGACAGTAACTATGTTAGGAAGGACTACAGAACACCTCCTCTCTTTGTGATAATCTAGGGAGATGTGTTCTGTAGTCCACAGAGAGAACTATGAACAATGACCCATAGACAAACACTAAAAAATGGAACACAATGACACAGTCACTGTGCTGTAATACTATGCAGGGCACAGAAATATATTTTTAAGAAAAAGCATTTTAACGCTGATTGTTAAGATGATTCATAGTAAAGTGTATGTCCAATTAATAATTTGTTCTTTATTTTAAGAAGAGTGGGAAAGAGTTACAACCCCTTTTGGATTTCTACTTCTATTTGGAGCTTTGTTAGAGAGATTTTCTTTCACCTCCTGTCTTGCTGACAATCTTTTACTAGACAAGAAATGGGGGCAACTATCCAACATCAATACACACAGAAATAAAAACACATTTTTAGTTGAGTAGGGAAAGGCCAGAATCCTTGTTAGATTTGCATTTCTGTGTCCTTGTTGCAGATCTTCTATCCCTACTGGTCTGGCAAAAAGTTGTCAGCAGAACTGAAACTGAATGGAAATTTATCTAACAGAGCCCCAGATACCAGTAAAATCAAAACAATGGTTCTCATTAGGGATGCCCCGATACCAGATTTTACGGCTCAAGTACGAGTACCGATACTTTTTCTCAAGTACTCGCTGATACCAATCACCGATACCTATTTTTAGTGACATGTACCAGTTTTTTTAGGGCTTGTTCACACCAAACATGCATGAAAACTGCACAGATTTCACTTGCAGAGATATCAGTATCACATCAGTTTTACATCGCATTTGTATGTGCGTTTTAGTGAGTTTTTACAACCTGTTCACATATGACAGCCGCAGTGCGATTTGAAAAAGAGTCCTGTGATTTCAAGTCCAGGTTCAGGTGTGATTTCTAATCTCATACACAACTATTCACATTGGAATCGCACCTGAGCTGGTAAACAAAATCGCACTGGACCAGACTTTGAAATCGCACTGCAAACCAGCCCACACATATGTGAACTGAGTCTGTGAATCACAACAATATAGCACACAAAGGGGTTAATCTAAAAATATTAATTTAACAGTTTACAGTGCCCTCAGAGATGTTGAAAAAGGTCTTTCTACCCAAGACTGATATTTAGTTTTTGACAGACTCAAATCATCCAATAGTTTTTTTTAAATATCTCTAGGAGAAATACGCTGGTGATATCTCTGCAATTCCTGGGTCAGCACACACACTGTTGCCATTATATGGGGCTTCCACTCTACTGGATTTTTTTTATATTTTGGTAAATGCAAAAAGAGGGGTTGGAACATGCAAAGGTGGTCAGAAAACCCTAAATTGCCTAGCTGTCCAGAAACAGTCAGGAAATATGGCAGAGAGGTCTCATTGTTGGTGTACTCAGGACATATTACAATAGCCAGGGACTGACTCATTCCACCAGATTCCACCTATAGCTCCAATATCACGCTACTAAATATGAAGTTTTGTACTTATATGGGTCCTTTCATATGTATATTGGGAATGACTAAGTAAGTAAAATGGAACTACAGATCTGTTGTCACAATCAGCGGAGCAGACAGGCTCTTTACTGTAGAAAAGACATCCAATGTCTCTTCTGTAAAAGGATGCACCTACCTGCCTGCTCGCTGTCCACCCCTGCAAATAAACTGAGCTGGGCACGCTCAACTCAGCTTACACCACCAGCCTGGACTCTGTGTCCCAGGATGACTGACTCCTGCACATGCGCAAGAGTGAAATCACCCCGCGCTGGCCACAGAAGATGGCCAAGGACCAGCACACAAGGGAAGATAACAGCACCAGCAAAGGATGGGGCCTTTGGAGTGAAGGTAAGTTTAGTTCCACTTGAATTTGCATCAAGGGATTTTATTTGTGCTTTAACCACTTGCTAAATATATATATAGCCTCAAGAACAAGTGGTTATACCAGGATCATGCTGATCCTGGTATCATTTTTAAAGCTGGCGATGGGCTTTATGGTAAAAGTCATCCAAGTGGCTCTACAGCCACCTTTACAGGGCTCCCCCCCATCAGCCACAGTCTCCAGGATTTCCCATTCCACCGGGGAGCCCAGTACTGCTAAAAGCTATCAGGCCGGCTGCCCACAGAGGAGAGGGAGGAACATCCATTCCTCCCTCCCCTCTGTGGTGAATGAAGCTGGAAGTTTTGTGTTTACTTGGTAGATAATGTCCAGGGAAGCAGCTAAAAAATAATTTAAACTGGATGTAATATCCTCACATAGACCCAGTGAAGTGAACAGCCTCAGATGATACACAGAAATGAAACAAATCTCCCTATATAAGTTTTTTTTTTCATATCTGCTGTGTTCAGCTTTCTACAAGGTTTAGAAAGTGAACATTGTGTTAGAACTTTTTCTTCCTGTTCCATCACTGGATGTGGAGTCTTGGCATACACTGTGTGACAGCTGATTGGAGGAGAGGCACACACACCCTCCACATAGACAGTGGAAGGAAGAAACATGCGGAGCTGTGCTGTGAATAGACCAGCTCCCTGCTTATCTATCTCTATGCACCCATCACAAATTTGCAGCTGCTTTTATCTCCTATGTTGGAGAACTTGTCAGAAGTTGTCATGCTTATAACAGAGGAACGGAGCAGCAGAAAGATACGGGACTTGGATTTGGAGAGAGAAAAGTAAACACTACAGATATATGTGTCCAGGTCAAATTCCATGAATGAGGTTTACATCCACTTTAAATAAAACAAGAAAAAATGTAACTACCCGTTTCCCCATGCTCATGTGCAAATGCAAATGCACATGTAGGTCCTGCAAGCATATGTAAACAGTGCTTGCACCACACATGTGAGGTAGTGCCATGAACGTGAGAAAAAGCAATAATTGTAATGCCAGAGCTCACTTTGTTATTCTAAACTGGTAACCTGTAAAGGTTTTTAAAGCATAGCCAATAGAGATTTTTAGGTTCTATAGTTTGTTGCCATTTCAGGGGCGTGGGAGATTTTTAATCTTGACATCTTTAGTATCTATTTACATGGCACAGCTTCATCTTTCATATTTTACCAAAGAAATGTGTTTGTGTGCATTAAAATGCATTTAAGTGTATTTTTTACTAAAAATGTGTATTTGCTGACTGGCTGTGCAAACATTTTGTGAGATATAAAAAAATGCAACAACCAGAATTGTTTTTCTTTGCAGCCTTTGTTTTCAAAAATATACATTTTGAGGGGAATTTTCTAGAAAAAAAAAATGCTGATTTAAAATAGTATGTGAAAGATGTCAAAATTGGCCTTGATGGCAAGTAATTAAGGCTAACCTTAAAGGAGAAGTACAGCCAAAGCTCGTTTGGCTGTGCTTCTGTGGATCACAGGAGTGTAGTTCGTTCTGCACTCCTGTGACCCGTTTTCGGCAGAGAGCGCGCTGAAGTCCGTTTTTTGCTGTCCTCACAGAGTCAGTCCAGGCTCAGGCATCATCACGACCGTAGAGTCAGAATCCGCCCACATGCCTGGACTGACACCTGGCTCAGGCTCTCAGCAAGCCGCTGAGAGCCTGACCTGGGTGTTCCCGACCCTTCACATCTCAGCGATCCACTGAGCAAGGAGGGGGCAGAGCACACAGCTGCTGATTGACAATCAGCAGGTGTTAGAGGTGCCAGGGGACAGATGCAAAAAAACCTGTACATCTCTTTTATACCTGTTCTAAGTCCATGGTTTAAATTATTGAAGTCAGGTTAGCATTAAAGCAAGGCAACTAGCATTTGCAGAATGTGGATTCAGCAAAGGCTGCTTTTTCTTAGAAAAAGTTCCCCTTAGTTTGTAACTACAGTGGAAATATTTTTAATATATTTGGTTGTTTTTCAATTTTCACAATCTTAGGTAAACATTCCAAGATATAAATATTGGCTACCTAGTAACATTTGTTATTTTGATCATTGCAGATAATCCAATGCAAACATTTCTTTAAAGGAAATACAATTTTGCATAGTTTTAAAAGGCAAGCTAACTCTTACCTGGATTGTAAAATTCAGTTCTTATTTTACAGAAACAGACCACTGTGCTGCTAGAAGGTGGTGGAGATCCAGGAGACGAGGGAGTTCTTATTGCTGGTGCACTAGTTGTTGATGACATTTCAGTGCTAACTGTAGGTGAAATAGAAGGTGTTTCAGTTGATGTTTCTTCAGTTGATACGGTACCAGGAGTAACCCCTGTTGGCAAGGTTCCTGAAGGTGAAGTGGGTAGCTCGCTACAAGATTCAACAAACGTTATTGAGCAACATTCATATCGTACTGCATGGTCTACACATTGTTTGTTTTTACCAATTTGATCCTTATTCTTACAGTGAAATCCATCCTGCACAGTACATGTTATTATCTGGGAAGTATCTTCATAGCTCAAGTCTTGATATGACACAGCTTTGCATTCAATTTTATTTTCAATTTCTTTTTCAGTACAAACATCAACTCCCAAGGCTCTCAGCATCTCGCTACCCTCTTTCTCTCCACCATAAAAACCAGGGGTTGGTTTTTCTGCATTTATCCACTCAGTCAAGCGACATTCAGCTTGTCTTAGAAGTTTGCAGCTGGAAGATGTGGTAGAAAATACTGGTGTGCCAGGTGTAGAAGTTTCCCCTGGTTTGCCTGGAGGAACAGGGTAGCCTGGTGTAGATGTTTCACCAGGTTTTCCGGATTCGCCTGGAGGCATTGGATAGCCTGGTGTAGAGGTTTCACCTGGTTTACCAGGTTCGCCTGGAGGAACTGGGTAGCCAGGCGTAGAGGTTTCGCTGGGTTTACCAGGTTCACCTGGAGGAACTGGGTAGCCAGGTGTTGAGGTTTCGCTGGGTTTACCAGGTTCACCTGGAGGCAGTGGGTAGCCAGGTGTAGAGATTTCGCCTGGTTTACCAGGTTCACCTGGAGGCACTGGGTAGCCAGGGGTAGAGGTTTCACCGGGTTTACCGGGTTCACCTGGGGGCGCTGGGTAGCCAGGGGTAGAGGTTTCACCGGGTTTACCAGGTTCACCTGGAGGCACTGGGTAGCTAGGGGTAGAGGTTTCACCTGGTTTGCCAGGTTCACCTGGAGGCACTGGGTATCCAGGGGTAGAGGTTTCTCCTGGTGTGCCAGGTTCACCTGGAGGCACTGGGTATCCAGGTGTAGAGGTTTCAACGGGTTTACCGGGTTCGCCTGGAGGCACTGGGTAGCCTGGTGTAGAGGTTTCGCCTGGCTTGCCAGGTTCACTTGGAGGCACTGGGTATCCTGGTGTAGAGGTTTCACCTGGTTTACCAGGTTCACCTGGAGGCACTGGGTAGCCAGGGGTAGAGGTTTCACCTGGTTTGCCGGGTTCACCTGGAGGCACTGGATATCCAGGGGTAGAGGTTTCGCCTGGTTTACCGGGTTCGCCTGGAGGCAATGGATATCCAGGGGTAGAGGTTTCGCCTGGTTTACCGGGTTCACCTGGAGGCACTGGGTAGCCTGGAGTAGAGGTTTTCCCTGGTTCACCGGGTTCACCTGGAGGCACTGGATAGCCAGTGGTAGAGGTTTCTCCTGGTTTGCCGGGTTCACCTGGAGGCATTGGGTAGCCAGGTGTCGAGGTTTCACCTGGTTTACCAGGTTCACCTGGAGGCACTGGGTAGCCTGGTGTAGAGGATTCACCTGGTTTGCCAGGTTCGCCTGGAGGCACTGGGTAGCCAGGGGTAGAGGTTTCGCCTGGTTTGCCAGGTTCACCTGGAGGCACTAGGTATCCAGGGGTAGAGGTTTCGCCTGGTTTACCAGGTTCGCCTGGAGGCAATGGGTAGCCTGGGGTCGAGGTTTCACCTGGTTTGCCGGGTTCGCCTGGAGGAACTGGGTAGCCAGGGGTAGAGGTTTCGCCTGGTTTGCCAGGTTCACCTGGAGGCACAGGGTAGCCTGGGGTCGAGGTTTCGCCTGGTTTGCCGGGTTCACCTGGAGGCACTGGGTAGCCAGGTGTAGAAGTTTCGCCTGGAGGCACTGGGTAGCGTGGTGTAGAGGTTTCGCCTGGTTTACCAGGTTCACCTGGAGGCACTGGGTAGCCAGGGGTAGAGGTTTCACCTGGTTTACCAGGTTCGCCTGGAGGCACTGGGTAGCCAGGGGTAGAGGTTTCGCCTGGTTTGCCAGGTTCACCTGGAGGCACTAGGTATCCAGGGGTAGAGGTTTCGCCTGGTTTACCAGGTTCTCCTGGAGGCACTGGGTAGCCTGGGGTCGAGGTTTCACCTGGTTTGCCGGGTTCGCCTGGAGGAACTGGGTAGCCAGGGGTAGAGGTTTCACCTGGTTTACCGGGTTCACCTGGAGGCACTGGGTAGCCAGGGGTAGAGGTTTCGCCTGGTTTGCCGGGTTCACCTGGAGGCACTGGGTAGCCTGGTGTAGAGGATTCGCCTGGTTTACCGGGTTCGCCTGGAGGCACTGGGTAGCCAGGTGTAGAGGTTTCGCCTGGTTTACCAGGTTCACCTGGAGGTACTGGGTAGCTTGGTGTAGATGTTTCGCCTGGTTTGCCAGGTTCACCTGGAGGCACTGGATAGCCGGGGGTAGTCTTTTCGCCTGGTTTACCAGGTTCACCTGGAGGCACTGGGTAGCCTGGTGTAGAGGTTTCACCTGGTTTGCCAGGTTCGCCTGGAGGCACAGGGTAGCCAGGGGTAGAGGTTTCGCCTGGTTTGCCAGGTTCACCTGGAGGCAATAGGTATCCAGGGGTAGAGTTTTCGCCTGGTTTACCAGGTTCTCCTGGAGGCACTGGGTAGCCTGGGGTCGAGGTTTCACCTGGTTTGCCGGGTTCGCCTGGAGGAACTGGGTAGCCAGGGGTAGAGGTTTCGCCTGGTTTACCGGGTTCACCTGGAGGCACTGGGTAACCAGGGGTAGATGTTTCGCCTGGTTTGCCGGGCTCACCTGGAGGCACTGGATATCCAGGGGTAGAGGTTTCACCTGGTTTACCGGGTTCACCTGGAGGCACTGGGTAGCCTGGTGTAGAGGTTTCACCTGGTTTACCGGGTTCACCTGGAGGCACTGGATAGCCGGGGGTAGTCTTTTCGCCTGGTTTACCAGGTTCACCTGGAGGCACTGGGTAGCCTGGTGTAGAGGTTTCACCTGGTTTGCCAGGTTCGCCTGGAGGCACAGGGTAGCCAGGGGTAGAGGCTTCGCCTGGTTTGCCAGGTTCACCTGGAGGCACTGGGTAACCAGGGGTAGATGTTTCGCCTGGTTTGCCGGGCTCACCTGGAGGCACTGGATATCCAGGGGTAGAGGTTTCACCTGGTTTACCGGGTTCACCTGGAGGCACTGGGTAGCCAGGGGTAGAGGTTTCACCTGGTTTGCCGGGTTCACCTGGAGGCACTGGGTAGCCTGGTGTAGAGGTTTCGCCTGGTTTACCGGGTTCGCCTGGAGGCACTGGGTAGCCAGGTGTAGAGGTTTCGCCTGGTTTACCGGGTTCACCTGGAGGCACTGGATAGCCGGGGGTAGTCTTTTCGCCTGGTTTACCAGGTTCACCTGGAGGCACTGGGTAGCCTGGTGTAGAGGTTTCACCTGGAATGCCAGGTTCGCCTGGAGGCACAGGGTAGCCAGGGGTAGAGGCTTCGCCTGGTTTGCCAGGTTCACCTGGAGGCACTAGGTATCCAGGGGTAGAGGTTTCGCCTGGTTTACCAGGTTCTCCTGGAGGCACTGGGTAGCCTGGGGTCGAGGTTTCACCTGGTTTGCCGGGTTCGCCTGGAGGAACTGGGTAGCCAGGGGTAGAGGTTTCGCCTGGTTTACCGGGTTCACCTGGAGGCACTGGGTAACCAGGGGTAGATGTTTCGCCTGGTTTGCCGGGCTCACCTGGAGGCACTGGGTATCCAGGGGTAGAGGTTTCACCTGGTTTACCGGGTTCACCTGGAGGCACTGGGTAGCCAGGGGTAGAGGTTTCGCCTGGTTTGCCAGGTTCACCTGGAGGCACTGGGTAGCCTGGTGTAGAGGTTTCGCCTGGTTTACCAGGTTCGCCTGGAGGCACTGGGTAGCGTGGTGTAGAGGTTTCGCCTGGTTTACCGGGTTCGCCTGGAGGCACTGGGTAGCCAGGTGTAGACGTTTCCCCTGGTTTTCCGGGTTCACCTGGAGGAACTGGGTAGCCAGGTGTAGAGGTTTCGCCTGGTTTACCAGGTTCACCTGGAGGCACTGGGTAGCCTGGTGTAGAGGTTTCGCCAGGTTTACCGGGTTCGCCTGGAGGAACTGGGTATCCAGGTGTAGAGGTTTCGCCTGGTTTACCGGGTTCGCCTGGAGGCACTGGGTAGCCTGGTGTAGAGGTTTCGCTTGGTTTACCGGGTTCGCCTGGAGGCACTGGGTAGCCTGGTGTAGAGGTTTCGACTGGTTTACCGGGTTCGCCTGGAGGCACTGGGTATCCTGGTGTAGAAGTTTCAACCGGTTTACCGGGTTCGCCTGGAGGCACTGGGTAACCTGGTGTAGAGGTTTCGCTTGGTTTACCGGGTTCACCTGGAAGCACTGGGTAGCCTGGTGTAGAGGTTTCGCTTGGTTTACCGGGTTCACCTGGAGGCACTGGATATCCAGGGGTAGAGGTTTCACCTGGTTTACCGGGTTCACCTGGAGGCACTGGGTAGCCGGGGGTAGAGGTTTCGCCTGGTTTACCGGGTTCACCTGGAGGCACTGGGTAGCCTGGTGTAGAGGTTTCGCCTGGTTTACCGGGTTCGCCTGGAGGCACTGGGTAGCCAGGTGTAGAGGTTTCGCCTGTTTTACCGGGTTCACCTGGAGGAACTGGGTAGCCTGGTGTAGAGGTTTCGCCTGGTTTACCTGGTTCACCTGGAGGCACTGGGTAGCCAGGTGTAGACGTTTCCCCTGGTTTTCCGGGTTCACCTGGAGGAACTGGGTAGCCAGGTGTAGAGGTTTCGCCTGGTTTACCAGGTTCACCTGGAGGCACTGGGTAACCTGGTGTAGAGGTTTCGCTTGGTTTACCGGGTTCACCTGGAGGCACTGGGTAGCCTGGTGTAGAGGTTTCGCTTGGTTTACCGGGTTCGCCTGGAGGCACTGGGTATCCTGGTGTAGAGGTTTCACCTGGTTTGCCGGGTTCACCTGGAGGCACTGGATATCCAGGGGTAGAGGTTTCACCTGGTTTACCGGGTTCACCTGGAGGCACTGGGTAGCCGAGGGTAGAGGTTTCGCCTGGTTTACCGGGTTCACCTGGAGGCACTGGGTAGCCTGGTGTAGAGGTTTCGCCTGGTTTACCGGGTTCGCCTGGAGGCACTGGGTAGCCAGGTGTAGAGGTTTCGTCTGTTTTACCGGGTTCACCTGGAGGAACTGGGTAGCCTGGTGTAGAGGTTTCGCCTGGTTTTCCTGGTTCACCTGGAGGCACTGGGTAGCCAGGTGTAGACGTTTCCCCTGGTTTTCCGGGTTCACCTGGAGGAACTGGGTAGCCAGGTGTAGAGGTTTCGCCTGGTTTACCAGGTTCACCTGGAGGCACTGGGTAGCCTGGTGTAGAGGTTTCGCCAGGTTTACCGGGTTCGCCTGGAGGAACTGGGTATCCAGGTGTAGAGGTTTCGCCTGGTTTACCGGGTTCGCCTGGAGGCACTGGGTATCCTGGTGTAGAAGTTTCACCTGGTTTACCGGGTTCGCCTGGAGGCACTGGGTAGCCTGGTGTAGAGGTTTCGCTTGGTTTACCGGGTTCACCTGGAGGCACTGTGTAGCCTGGTGTAGAGGTTTCGCTTGGTTTACCGGGTTCGCCTGGAGGCACTGGGTAGCTAGGTGTAGAGGTTTCGCCTGGTTTACCAGGTTCGCCTGGAGGCACTGGGTATCCTGGTGTAGAGGTTTCACCTGGTTTACCAGGTTCACCTGGAGGCACTGGGTAGCCAGGTGTAGAGGTTTCGCCTGGTTTACCAGGTTCATCTGAAGGCACTGGAACACCAGACTCTGTTACAGATGTTGTTTTTGGACCTTGCGTTACTTGACCTGACCAGGGTGTGGTTGTAGATAAGGATGATCCACAGGATTTAATAAATTTCTTAGAACAACACTCCATTCTTATTGCATAGTTAAAGCACTGTTTATTTATTTGATCTGTGTTCTTACACACTAATCCATCTTTGACATTGCATATTGCAACCTGTCCAATATCGTAAAAGTTTGTAAGTGGATATTCTGTAGCTGTACACTCAATATCATTTTCATCTTCTTCCTTCTTACAAACTTCTAGTCCTTTTTCTTTTAGAATTAAAGAGTTCTCTGTGTCTCCTCCATCAATGTCTGAGGAAGGTGTATTTTCATTAAATCTATTTGTCCAGTGACATTCTTCTTTTCTGAGTTTACTGCAGTCTTCCTGTGATACTGAGGTTGTTGTAGCAGTTGAAGTCTCTGGTTTTGTTGTGGGTTCTCCTCCAGTGGTTGTTGAAATTGTTGAAGTACCTGAACTAGATGAAGTTGGTGTTTCAGCTCGTTCACAGGTTTCTGAACAACATTCATACCTTATTCTGTAATTGTAACACCTTTGTTTGGCTGGTTGGTCTTTATTAAAACATGTTAATCCTTTTTCCAAATCACAGGAAAATTTCTGTTTATTATCCAAAACAGGCTTGCCATTTTTATCAACAGCCTCACATTCAATTTTGTTTTCAACTTCTTCTTTTGTACATATCTCAGTCCCTTTAGATTTTATATTTTTAGAGCTTTCAATATCTCCACCACCCGATTTTCCAGTGGGAGAATGAATATCAAACCATGGGCTCAGGCGGCATTCCTTCTTTTTTATACACGTCGGAGCTGATGTAGTAGCTATAGTTGGGCCAGTAGTTCCAGCAGGAGGTAATGGAGTACTGGACTCGCCACATGATTTAACAAAATTTTCAGAACAGCACTCAATTCTTATACTAAAGTCAGGGCATTTCTGTCCTGGTTGATCTTTGTTCTTACAAATCAGTCCATTCTTCACATTGCATGTGAATTTTGCAGCAGTGCCTTGATCAGCATTACATTCAATTTGATTTTCAACTTCTCCTTTTTTACAAACTTCCGTTCCTTTAGATTTCAAATTATCTGAGTTCTCTATTTCACCCCCATGTACATTTTCAGATGGTGTATTTGTATTAAACCAAGGAGTCCAACGACATTCGTTTGCTTTAATCTTCTTACAATCTTCAGATATTTGATGGCCAGGTTCAGTGACTGAAGTTGTTGGTGGACTGGATGTAATACTTGGTAAAAGAGGCACTGTTGTAGGCCCACTAACTCCAGGAGCAGATGTTACTGGTTTGCAGTATTTTGAACAACATTCAACCCTTATTCTGTAATTATGGCACTTTTCTTTACTCTTCTGATCACTGTTTTTGCATGTTAGTCCGATTCCCAGGACACAAGACATAATTTGTTGGTTATTAGCAATCGTTACCCCATTATTATCAACTGCTTCACAATCTAGTTTGTGCTCAATTTCTGGATCTCTGCACACCTCGAACCCTTTTGCTTTTATATCTTCTAGGCTTTCACTGTCCCCACCATTGCTTTGCTTTGTTGGTCTGTTGATATCATACCAAGGAGTCATACGACATTTCATTTGAATTTCACATGCTGTTGTTGGGGAAATAGAAGTGGTAACTTCAGGAGATGATATTTCTGGAGGTTGACCATCTGAAGTTATTGTTCCCACAGTGGTTGATTCTCCTGTAGAGACTGTTGGTACAGATATTCCGGATGTTGTTATTGTAGGTGTTTGTACCTGCTCACAAAATACTGCACAGCATAAAATTCTTATTCTATAATTAAAGCATTTGTCCTCTGCTTGATTTTGGTTTTCACAACGAAGTCCATCTTTTAAGTCACAACTAAATTTCTGTTTGTTATCAGCAATGGCTGTACCTTTATTATCTACAGCTTCACATTCTATTTTATTTTCAACTTCAATGTCAGTACAAATAGAAATTCCCTTTGATTTTAGGGCTTCAACACTTTCAGTGTCACCTCCATCACTTTTTGAGCTAGGTTCATTATTATCAAACCAATCTGTCCAACGACATTCCATCTTAAGTGTACAAGTTGCTGTCGGTGTAGGTGTTTCTTCAGAGGATTTTGATGGATAACTTATGCCTAATGTTGGTGGTGGTGATTGTGAAGTTCCTGGTTCTGATGGTGACCCTGGAGGTACTGTTTCTTGACCTGGGGGAACACCACTGGTAAGCGATGGTGCAGTAGAAGCAGGTGTTTTAATTGGCTCACAGTATTCAGTACAGCACAAAATCCTTATCCTATAGTTGTGGCATTTGCCCTTCCCAGTTTGGTCTCGGTTTTCGCAATGCAAGCCTCTTCTTAGGTTACAAGTAACCTGCTGTTGATTATTTGAGATAGCCTGGCCATTAACATTTATAGCCTCACATTCAATATCTTGTTCAACTTCTTTGACTGTGCATACTTCATTTCCCTTTGATTTTATCTCATCAATACTTTCATTTTCTCCTCCATCACTCCTTAGATTGGGCTGACTATGATCATACCATTGTGTCCAACGGCATCCCATCTTAATTTTACAGGCTGTTGTTACTCCAGAGGTTGTCGTAACTGTACCAGGAGGTCCACCATCAGAACTAGTAGCACTTGTGCTGATAGGTGTGTGAGGAATAGACACATGAGGCAAAGATGTTGGGACTTTAGCTGTTAAAACTTCAGATGAGCTAACGGTGGGGATGACAGGTGTAATCTCAATACTTGCAGAAGAAGAACATATCCGGTGATTACAGCATTTAATTCTCATTTCATAATTGTGACACATGGGTGGATTTGCACTGTTTAGACAAAGTAAGCCTGTCTTTTTGTTGCAAGTTACATCTTGTCCTAAATCTTCAATATTTATATCAGGATAGTCTGTTGCTCTGCATTCCACATTTGTAGGGTTTTCACATATTTGGTGACCCTGAGCTTTAATATCTTCAAATCTTTCCATATCTCCAGCTCCATTTTCAGGTTTGCTCAAGTCATACCACTCTGTCCAAGTGCACCCATAAGCTTCCACACACAGAGTAGATGAAACTGAAAACACATAAACATTTAACACATTAAATCATTCAATTTACTAATAATTTTATAAATCAAATCTAACACACACACAATACATGGGTCTCACTGCAATTAAAGTAAATGTAAACACTAACAAAATGTTATCTAGTTTAGCACTGTATATTGCTCAAGTTTGCGGACACACCTCTAATTATTTAAGGATTACCTCTAATTATTTAAATTACTTTTTAACATAAGTGTAACTAAAGGCATTTTTTTTTTTAGTTTTGGATAGAGATGAGAGGAATTAGAACACCTGTCGGGTTTCTATTGCTATTTGTGTCCCCATTAGGGAAATTCAGTCTTCATAAGTACTGGTGGCCGCTATAACAAAAGTAAAAGTGAAGCAAAATCTCAAGTATTAGGTTGTCACCAGAACAGAAAAAAAGGGGGAAACTTTAAATAAGGACACTAGTTCTGGTGAACCTGGTGGCTCACTTACAAAGTTTTTTCTTTCACTTCCTGTTTGGCTATGGGACAGAAAGGGAAGGGAAAACTCCTCAATGGGGACAGAGATGGTAAAAAATAAAAAACTGGCTGGGGTTATAACCCTTCCTTACTCTATCCAAAATGAAAAAAAGTTTTGTCTTTAGTTCTACTTTAACATATTGAAGTTTATACAAGAATTTGGAAATTGGGTTTATATATACTTTACAGGCTGCAAAATAGAGAAGTCCTGCTTGTAATGATTATTGCAAGCAATAATTAAAATATATCTGAAATTACTATTCATTTTTAAGGAGTACCTAAAAAAACAACAACCATATTACCTTCCCTGCCCCTTATTGCTGCACCATTTTCCACTGGGGCCTGTAATAACATTCTTCACATGTACCAACAATGTCCTAGATCTACACCATGGGCACAATTGCAGCATAAAGAAACAGTTTTTTTTTTTTCCCCAGATGTCCTAGAGCTACATACAGTTGCCCATATATATGAATGGATGAAGTTGGCTGTGGGAAACTATGCATACAAACAGAATGCACCAAACACATCTGAGGTAACGCAGCTCTAGGACATACAGGCAAACAAATATAAACAGTGTCCTTATACTGCACGTACAAATGCAGCCATGTGCACATAGCGCTATAGTTTGTGTACTACAAGACATGCCCTTGGCTCCAACATGAGTCTTACAGATGGCAAATATGGCACAATTAGTGCACTGTGGAAAATCACAGGAAGTGTCACATGTTCACCTATACCCAGCAGTACTGAAATTTTCTAGGTGGCTACAACAGGGTTCATACTAGAAGACTGTCCAACTCCCAAGATACCAGGGCAACCCTCTCTAGTAATAGGCTGGTACTGCAAAAGCAAAAGGATCCTTATTTGCATCAGGCAAGTGCAGGCCTTAAAAATACTAACATATTAACCACTTACCAATTGCTTCACTTACATATGTCACGGCAGGGTGGCCGCTCTGCGCCAGGTCACATACCTAGTATGTGATCTGACACTTCCAGGCCTGGGGCGTGCATGCGTGCACTGCCCGCGACCCTCTCCCATTGTGATTGGACACAGTGGGAGCCAATCAGCAGGTCCAGCAGACTGAATTTCCGCCGGAACCCACAGATCATTTGAGACACAAGCAGAATGACAATCTGTCCATATAATATATATATATATATATATATATATATATATATATATGTATATTATATATGTATATATATATATATATATATATATATATATATATATATTGCCTATATTATATATTATAATGATATATATTGCCTTCCACTAGTCATAGCAGCTCCCCCACAGTAAGAAAGCACAACCTAGGCATACAGTTAACCCTTTGATCGCCCCTGATGTTACCCCTTCCCAGCCAGGGTCATTAGTACAGTGACAGTGCATATTTTTTTTAGCACTGATCACTGTATTAGTGTCACTGGTCCCCAAAAAGTGTCAAAAGTTTCAGTTAGGTGTCCGATTTGTCTGCCACAATATCGCAATTCCACTACTAGACACTGATCGCTGCCATTACTAGTAAAAAATAAAAAGCGCAGAGGTGATCAAATACCACCAAAAGAAAGCTCTGTTTGTAGGAAAAAAAGGACGCAAATTTTGTTTGGGTACATGACCGCGCTATTGTCAGTTAAAGTTGCGCAGTGCCAAGTTGAAAAAAGTGGCCTGGTCATTGAGCAGCAAAATCTTCCGGGGCTAAAGTGGTTAAACCCCATGTTTTTCTTTTTTACTTAGTGAAAAATGTATTTTTTTGCCAGGCTTTAATAACAAATGTTATACATATTTTAAAACGTCCAATGCGTTTCTATTTTTTTAAGGTTTAGGGGACAACATAACACACTATTATAGTGGATAATAAATTAATTTCATTTTAGAAGATTTTGTGGACCAGACAGCCTTACTGAGATTTTAGTTTAAAATGTAAATATTTAAATAATGAAAAATAAATAATCTGTATATAATACTAAAACTTTATTTTTTTTTAATTTGGGGACAATCAGGAAATTATTAAAACCCCTACTGTTTTTTTTTTTTTGTTTTTTTGCTACCGGTTTCCCACTGAGGAGGAGATTTACCTTCACTTTCTATTTTGGAAACAGGAAATATTAGGAAATCTCTCATTCCTTGCTGTATTGACAATTCAAAAAAATCCCCATCATTTTTTGTTTCTGTGGCAGTGGACACCAAAACAAATAGAGGGGTCAATTCAGGACAGGATGGGAGGGAAAATCTCCCATACTGAGTACTGAATAGGTTACATCTAATAGGGGTTCTAAGCCTTCCCCACCCTATCCAAAATTAGGAAAAATGTTGGAATTCTTTAAGAAATGTTTACCATTCTAAACATATATTTCAATTATGTTGTATAGTACACACAGTCCCCGGGTTACTAACAAGATAGGTTCTTTAGATTTGTTCTTAAGTAGAACTTGTATGTGTAGTGATATATTATTCATAGTGGCCTACGAATGTGTAAAACATACACATACATATATTTATAAAATCTACTACAGTATGTATGTTGGAACAGGTGTCTTTTTAAGTGAAACTCCAGCCAAAAAAAATATTTTGTAAGCTTTTTGGATAGCATAGGGATTTCACCTTTCTGTCCCTGTGACAACTGGATTTTGAAAGTTTTGGGTTGTTGTGGAAACAAGAATTGGTAATAAAACTTCAGTAGAGACATCATTTTCCCATAGTAATTCTTAGAGGATTGAATTTCCCTCCCTAGGGGTAGACTTCTTCTCACTTGTTGTCTCCCTCCATTTGTAAGTATGGGTCATATGTAAGTTGGATGTTTGTAACTCGGGGAATGCCTGTATCAGAAAATTCTCCTAAATATTCAAAATTAAAATTTAATTGTCTTAAATAGGGATGTTGATACTGATTGATCAAGACTGGAAATATTCTCTAGCACATCTTTTATATGAAGGTATCTGATAGTACCTTTATCTGGCATGTGCAGTATATCAAAGCTGACAACTGTGGCTATCTTCAGTCAAAAATGTGCGGTCATCTCATTGTGAGAAGCCGATTGCTCCTCGCCAGTAAGACACTGTCATGGGGAACATGAATCAGGCAGGATAAAAAAAAAAAAACTACCCGCATAATTTTAGTTCCCCCATGAGATTTGCAGCAACAGCAGCATGATTTAGCCACCTATGTCTTCCCTGATCTCACTCCATTCACATTTACTAGAGTGCAAAGTGGTTATGTAAAGCCACCAATCAGTTCTTGTGCTTGAGGGCAATCAGGTAATTCCTGCATATCAGACTGCCCCCAAAGTATTATAGGCAGCTTTAATATGTCTTAATGGACACATAGAGTGGTCCTGTACACATTGTGTTTTCATTTATTTGTTATGATCAAAACCAAAAAAATACATTACAAAAAAGTTTTAAACAGCTAATTACCAAAAGTTGCATATAACTTTTTTGTCATCTTTATCCAGCCATAAGGTTGATGTTCACGTTGGATATTTTGTTTAACCGATTTGCCTATTTAACTGCTTTCTGAAGAGTAACTCCACTTTTGTTGAGAAAAAAACATTCCCCTGAGTGATCTATGTACATTGCAAAGATTTCCACAAACCTTGTTGCAGATTCCCACATTCTGTTATTCTGGAGAAATAGCTGTTTGTGTGTGCCCATGTGTACAGTGAAATTGTATGGGAGTGGTTTTGTAAGTATCAATCAGCTGCTGCAACTGCAGGGCTCTAATGAGGAAAATTGCAGGGCCTGCATCCCTTTAGATGTGTTTTTCCTTTGGGAATATCTCACCAAAAATTACATTTTTGTTGCCGGGGATGCTCAAAATCGAATTTGTATCTTAGTGCAGACTTCTGAGGAAAATCAGTAAGCCAATCACACAAGCAGGAAATTACATACTGGGGGGGCATTCTGTATACAGAAGTCCTCCATGTTGCCATTTTGCATTGCATTTTACTGAGAATTACAGCGCTGCAGATTGAAAAGGAAATGTAATTTTTAATTACATTCAATTACAATATGACTTGTGTTGCAATTGTATACACTGTATTATTATTTTTTTTTGGGGGGGTTTTTTTCCCCACAAAGGTGGAGTTACTCTTTAATCGCCCATCGTTCATAGAGTTAAATAGCCCCGTGTCCCCTGAGTATTCAGCACAGTGCAATATAGCTTTATACTTTTTATTTTTTTAAATTATACAAATCTTTATGCTTTGTTTTGAAATTCTGACCTTGCTTTTGTTTCAACTGTAGCTGCTTGGTTGCAACAGTGTACCCTTTCCTTTTAGGGCCCTTTCACACAGTTTTTCAGTTTAAAAAGCAGAAGAAAAATGCATGAAAAATGAATCCTTTAAATCCTATGGAACTCTTCACACCGGAGAATTGCATTTTTGGCTGCTTTCACACTGCTTTATTGCAAAAACGCTGAATCTATAGCTTTTTCATTTACCCGAGAATCAGTGTGGAAGGGCCCTTATCCTGTTCATAAATGTGTTTCAAAAGTTTTGTGAACACAGGACTCATGAAAGACCACCTACCTGGTGGGGTTGTTGTTGCTGTTTCTGGACTTTTTCCACCGATAGGTGCTTCAGGTGATCCAGGAGTTGCATACTCTAGTGAGCTTGGTGGATTGAAGTTGAATGTTGTTTCTGGATGTGCGACTGTTGGGCAGGGGCCAGTGTTACGGACTAATGTTGCATTTTCTGAGCACATTGCGTTCAAGCAACCACCCATTCCATCAGCTGTGTAATAGACGGTGTCTCCTTCAGCAAACTCACTGCCTTCATACTTGCAGCATACTGTAGGGAAAAAAAGGACAAGTGGTTATATTTTCATGTTTTTACTGCTATCAGTGGCAGGAAATGAGGGGAAATCTCTCCAATAGGAACAAAGAAAAAAATTTTTTTTTAGCCAAATGAGGAAGATGCAGATTCTGATGTTTTGACTACTAGTCATGCCTTTCTGTCTCAGTAATGACTGCATCCTGCCCTTTCTTGTACAAGCATCACAGAGACAGGAAGTGAGGGGGAACTTCCTCAGCTGGGTCACAGACAAACAGGAACAAGGCAGAAATGTTAATATTTCCCATCCTGGGGATAGGCTCTAATTTAAACAGAATTTAGAATACATTTGTCAAGCAAGTCAGTAAGTAAGTTCACAGAATCAAGTTAACAGTTGCCTCTCTATTATATATTAGGCTGCTCCTCATTTGGCAAAGGGTTTGCAACAAATTTGTGCTTTGGGTGAGACTTAAGCAGAAAAAACAAGCCCCCTCAGGCATCATGATGGAGATGTGGGGGGTAAGTCAGTTGCCTTGGGAGTCGTGTCTGACTTCGCATCATCCAGCAATCACATGCACTGTACAAGACTAGGCTATCAGACTGACAGCTACAGATTACACAAGTAAAGTGTCTTTCCTTGTGTAATCTGCAGAGCTCTGCTGTCAGTGTTACAGCTGCCTGCACTGTATCAAGGGCTCAGTGAGTTCCTGATATGCAGAGTGCAGCAAACAGCTGTCAAAATAACAGCAGAGCTCTGCTGATTACACAGGTAGAGCTACACTTTGGCATTCTTGCCGTGGAGTCAACAGGACCATGACTCAGCACTGCTTGTATGGGCCCCTTTGTAATCCTGGAAAATTCTGCAACCAGGACAGTTGTTCTCCGAAAAGGAAACATTAAAGAGGTAAATACAGCAGCTGTCATATCTGATCTCTATCTAGTTTTTTGGCTGTCTCTGACAGTACATTCAAAGCAGCAGGCAGCTTTGAATCAGCATAACAGTCAGGCAAAGTGTATTTGCAAAAAGAGACTACACCAATGGCAAACCACATTGAGTACATTCTCAATTCAAATTTTCATTTAAATCTCCGCCACACACCAACGTAATGACCAGGGGAAGGTTTTATCTTAGAGCAGTGGTAATTCTTAACAGCAGAGAGAGCAATTTATGAATTCAGGTGCCATGTCACAGTATATCAGGCTTGTGGGAGGTATTCTGTTTTGCTGCCTTGCTGTTTGGAAAAGGTGTAAAAATCCCTCCATTGTGCATGTTCTCTTTTATCTTCTAACCTTCAGATAATAACTCTACTACATACTGCAAATTTTAAATGACTGTACATTAAAGTATCTTACCTCTTGCTTTGGTACATTCTCTGCCAGTCTTGGTACATTTACTAAAAAAAATGAGTTCATATTAGTACTCATATCTTGCTGTTTGTACAGTTGCTTATTATTAACCTCTGTATGATAGAGGGTAAAACAAATCCTGAACACAGTTTTGAATCTATGACATGTTAGTAAACCATTACAAATTGTCGCAGCTATTTAGTGTATTCAGGTGAAGTATACCTTAATTTCAGGACAAACGGTCAATTTATCAAAGAAAAGCTGGCACAAATTGGTATAAAAAAAGTATTTTTTTTTAAATGTAGCTACATATTTTTTCCTATTATCATAACCTATGACGAAAGAGCAATCCAAAATAAATCCGATTGCAGTGATACCACATATGTGTATGTTATTCATTGTTGGTACCTGTGGTAGGGCCCTGAATGATATTTTGCTTTATTTAACGTACCTAAAACCCACTGACACCGATACTAACTGACTGACACTGATACTGAATTACAAAATGCTTTTTTTTTTTAAATCCTACCTAAAATTCACTGACTCTAAGTCCCCGTTCACACTAAGGCGACCTGTGAGGTGACCTGGTCGCCTCACAGGTCGCCGTAGGTCGCCTTCCATAGGGAAGCTGCGGACGCGTTCTAATAGGAGCGAAACAAGTCGCTCCGACTTAGAAAAAGGGTCCGGAGCTTCTTTGGGGCGACCCGGAGGCGACCGCCATAGACTTCAATGTTATGAAGTCCGTGGCGGCCGCTCCGAGGTCGCGGCGCGCTGCTCGCACCGCGACCTCGGAGGTCGCCCCCCCCAAGTCGGATCGCCCCTGTGTGAACGGGGCCTTAGACCTTTGACCATGATCTCAGCCTGACACATCAAACCCTATCTATTTTATTTTTTATTTATTTTTACACACACATTTCTTTTGTTTACAGCAAAAGAGAATAAGAATACAATTTTTGTTTACAGCAAAAGAGTGAAAAAGAAAAAAATCCATCTATTTTTTCTTTCTAAGGCCCCTTTCACACGGGCATTCCGTATGTCCGTATATCACCCCATCTGTTTGCGGGTGATATACGGACATAATGCATGTCAATGAGATTGCGGATGTCAACGGATGACCATCCGCTGACATCCGATTTGCATCCTTTCAGTTCTGTTCCGTTTTTTGGAATGGAACAGAAGCCTATTTTTCTTCCGTTTAAAACTCGGAAAGGACGCAAAATCGGATGTCAGCGGTGTCATCTGCTGACATCCGCAATCCCCATAGACATACATTATGTCCGTATATCATCCGCAAACGGATGGGATGATATGCGGACATACGGACCGGATGACACAAGTGTCATCCGTGTCCGTAAAAAAAAAAAAAGTGCCGCAGCGGACGAAATAAACTGAGCGGCCGTGTGAAAGGAGCCTAAAGGAAAAAATATAAAGGGGCAGGCTGTACAGTGTCTGATCACTGTGATAGCCAATCAGAGGTCATTACAGTGATCAAGTGATTTGGAACCAGGCCTCTCAGTTTCTGGTCATTAGTGCAAGACCCAAGGCTCTTATTGATAGGTCAGTCTTTGTGCTGGGAGTGCACTGTGCAGCACACTCTTACCACAAACACAGTGGTGCATATATGTGGCCCCACAGAAGAAGACCCACTTCCATGAAGCTGCATACATCCATATGCTCATCGTTAGGAGTTAAATGGCATGTTCTGCAATGTTTAAGAAGAAGTTTGGAACCATGAACAATGGAGCTCATCTTGTACTCCTTCCATAGCCACAAATAAAACAAGCATTAAACTGCAGCTCCAGCCAAAATATTTTCTAATTTTGGATACCACGTGAAAGTGATAAAATATTTGTCACTTTCATTTGTGCTAGTGTTCAAAATTTTACATCTGTCACCAGAACAAGAGGTTAAGGGAAATCTTCTAATGCAGACATCTGTACCGGTGATAACTGTGAAGGCTAATTTGGCTCTTACTTTTCTGAGATTTCCATTAACTTCTTGTTGCATCTCTGGGAAAGAAAGCGAGGTAAAATCTCTATAATGGGGATATAATGGGCAACAACAAAAAGCTGACAGAGGATATATTCCTTCCCTACTCTATCCAAAATAAAAAAGTTTTGGCTGGATTGCCAGTTTCCACTACATGGCATACTACTACAAATAGATTATATTTTAAATTTCATAACAATATGCAAATCATTTTAAGATCAATAGCACTTTTTTTTAGAAAACCTATAAAGCTGAAGCATTTGTCTTTTGCAGTTGATGTCAATGTCAGGGTTTACCTACATATATCATGTATACACCTATAAGCCTGTTCGAGAAAACTATCTTACCAAACTGAGCATCTGGTTGGACCTGGCATGGGATCTCCTGGTTTATACTCTTCTCCATATTCATCAAAGCAGTTACATGATGCTACACAATGCATAGATTCCTCGTCAAAGTATGGCCTGTCTTCTGGACATTTAGGGTAACAACCTGTAGTCAGGAAATGAGACTGTGAGTACCACATATCTGTTATATGTTATATGAATACAGGTGCATATTTCCAATAAGTACTTATATGTTATGTTTCAATACAAACGCAAGTACAGATCTCAGTGATAACTGATAAACACGCCAACAACAAAATCTATAGTCAACTTAATGAACTATTTATTAGAGAAACAACTGCCTCTTTCATGTATTTTCTAATAATGTTTAATGGAGTTTTCAAGAATATCAAATATTTGTAAAGTATTTAAAGGGACCCTATCACCAACCTAAAAAATTTCAGATAAAAGTGCAGAAAAAATAAATATTTTTAATGCTACCCTGTAATGTTTTTACCTTCCATAAATGCATTTTATTCACTTGCAATGTGCTACTGAACTTGCTAGAAAATGCGGCTATTCCAGCAAGAGTCAATCCCCTTGCACAACCCCTCTCTCCTTGCATGTCATAACCCTCTCCTGTTCTGGGACTGTCTTATTACTCTCTGTGCTGGCCCAGCTCCCAGCCTTTTGTGTAGATGTCAGGGAGGGGAAAAGGAGAATACTATATGGGGTCATTTGAGTGACAGCTCCTAGTCTGTTGGGGCTGTTGACATCACATAAAGATGGCAGCAACCAGCAGCAGTCTAGGGTGTCTTTTGAATGTCTACAAAAGGAAGGGGTTTTTTTTTACCATTAAGGAACATGAATAATATACCTTAAAATTGACATTTAATCCTGTAAAAATATTTTTGTTAAAACAAATTATCTGGTGAAATGGTTCTCTTTAAAGATTTCTACCCACCCACTTATCAAAATCTCACACTTTGATGATGCAAATTTCTTTCTTGTGACCATTAGGTAACTGAACACTCGTAAAACATGACCTTGTAAATGTAAATACAAATCTGAAACCTGAGGCAGTTGGCGTTTTTAGGCGGATATTACCCAGAACTAAACCCTCAAATCCTTCAATCCTTTCCAGCTAAGGAATGCACCATCTTGACCTCCATTTTGATCTGAAATTGCCATGGAGCTGCACATGTGATCATCAATGACACAAACCATTTGAGGACTTGAATGTTTGGATGAGAGCTGATATAAGCACACTGGAAACTAATGGTTATCAGCAAAGATATGTATGAATGTAACTGTTTTGGGAAACAATTAAATCATTGGGTTTTGTTCCACCGTTGACCACAAAGCATGATTTCAAAGGTTTGTGCAACAATTGGTATCATAAAAATGGATTATATGTGTATGTTGTCTTCTCTAAAAACTATTACAAAGGATAGACAGCAGTACTTACCTTCCAAGCCAATCAAGTTGTTAAAGCACACGCCAGCTGGATTCATGCATGTCTTCAAACAAGGGGCACCACAAGATTTATAATGCCACTCACAATGTCCTTGCTCATTATAGAAATCACAAAATACAGCTGTTGAGAGAAGCCACAAGGTTAAAATGTATAATACACTGTTATTATTTATCATCTCATTGTGTTTGTGATTCTTTGTCCTTGTGACCATAACAAAAAATAAAAAAATCCAAAATAGTACAGTTGTCACCAAAACAGGAGGTGATAGAAATCTCCCAATGTGGACATCTGTTTCAGTAATGACTGTTTAAAAGGGGATTCCCCCCACCATTTAAAGATATCTTTCTTACTTTCTGTTGTATATACAAAAGAGTAAGTGAAAAAAATGTGATTCAGACAAAACATGTCAGGGCTTTTAATAATTTCCAGAATTGTCCCAAAGCTAAAAAAAACAACAATGTTTTGGCTAGCAAAAACTCTTAAAAACTGGTTTATAAGCAGATACCCTTTAGTATATACCTGTAAAATGACACAAGGCAAAAATGGTGGCATTGCCAAGTACAGCCAATCAGGCACTTGGTTTAGTTTGTTCAGATACACTGGACATGTGTTTTGTAGACTTGATAAAAATCAGTTAGCCCTATTAATGCATAAGCCAATGACGGCACTTTTTTTTAAACATGCAACGCATTAAATATAAGATGGAATGTGGTCAAAATAAAATGGCCTGGGAGACTTTTATTGAATAATTTTCTTTTCAACTTGTTTGGTGCTATAGTAAATAGTAAGAATTAATAGTTACGGCAAATGCTTGGTGTCCTCCAGTGAATGCACTGTCCAGCTTCACCGCAGGCTTGGGCATAGGCTGCTACAGCAGTACAGAAACAGTCACAATCTCCTCCGCTGTCACAGGCACAGGCATCATTGACACAAGCCTCATAGTATTCAACAGGATCCACCTGTTTGCCAAAAAAAAAATAGTCATTATGCACAATGCAATGTATTAAGGTATGAGAGACAGCAAGGCGGTTTGTCAATTTACAGTTCAAGGTTTTTATTTACCACTCAATGGCACACATAAAAGCTACAAAGGTGGAGCTGTTGTGCTGATGATTAAGAATTCCATCTCTAAATGAAAGCTAATATTTAGATAATTGTTGGAATGATAGAATGATAGTCCTAGTTATGGTGAACATTTTGGGTGCCATTGTGGTTCGTTTACTAAAGTAATAGAGGGTGTTCCCCTAGCAAACTGAAGGATAGTACATGGAGGGAAACTGTTCACTTTGAATACCCAGCCAAGTTTTAGGAAAATAAAACAAAGTTAATTGCAGTGTTCACAGTCTCATTTACTAAGCTTGGTGAACATTTACTTTGCAAAATAAACAGTCTCCAGTATTTTAGTAAATCAGCTACAAAATTGTGAGCATTAATTGTGAGAGTCCTTGACATCACTGAAGGATCACATATAATGTTCAGTATATGTAATGCTAGAAGGACTGTCAGAAACTTCAGATATACTAGAAGTAATGTGGCCTCAGCCTGGGGACATGCTACAGCATTGGTTGGAGAAAAGAGAAATGATGCAGAACAGAGTGAGAGACTAGGGACATGTTATATGACGCTAGTAAAGATTACTACTATTGTCCCTTAGTAAATCAATAACCCACTCTTATTACAAACTACTGGAGTTCAAGAGCCATGCAACAAGTATCAAAGGGCCACATTTGGCACCAGGGGCTTATAAGTCTTTATCACTCAGCTGGCAGATGGTTGGTAGAAGGTCACTGATTCCCATAAAAAAATTATGTTGAAAACACTAAAAGTGCTTTTGTATTCTCAGTATATTCTATACAGATGATATGAAATACCATATGAAATGTAACCACTCAGTGGCTGCTCTGCTGATTTGATGAATGGATAGTTGAAAAGGGAAGCAGACAGGTCCTGTCCACAGCATGGTGATGTTTGTTATAACTTAACAAAACTCTTTATATTTGCAGTTTTAAAAACAAAACACCAAAGAACACCACAATCCAATAATACTGCTTTACTAAAATGTCTCAAAAAGACAGAGATGGATGCTTTGTCCTTACCAGACCATGACAAGAGGCAAAGGTGCCACTGGTGATAATGCTGCACTGCTTCTGGGACCAGGCTTTCCGGTAAGGATTGGAGGCACAAGTGTCTTTAATGTTCTTAGCATCTGGGCATTTCTGAGAAAGTTTCCAGCTGTTACCAAATTCATTAACATCTTCAACTACAGCTTGACTTCTGGTGATTAAGTCATTGGCAGCGTTTCCATCATAATTACCACAGAGACCGCAGATTTTGCCCTGTTGTTAAAGAAAACAAACATGCTTTCCCAAGTCCGTTTGCATAAAATTTGCCATAATCATAATGACAGTAAAAGTATTTTAATTTTACCAAAATGTGTTATTTCCAGTTATATATGACAAAAAAACTTACCTGAAACTTTGGATCTAGTTTTATGAATATGGTGGTTTTCTTATCCCATACCAACACCAAGCCATTTGAAGCCTCAACCACCAAATAGATGCCCATTTGTCGAACTTTAAAGGGTACATATTGTCCACTGTTCCTCTTGATTACATCAAACTTCTGTTCACCTAGAATTAGCTCATAATTCTGAGAAAACATAACAAAGAGAGAAGGGAGAACATGTTACATTTGTCATGGTAAAAAAAACATTCAATATAAAAGCCCTGCTTATATTTAGGCTTATGTTTTATGAAAAAATATTTTATTCAATTTTTATATTACTGTATACCTCCCAACCTTTTTAAAATGGGAACGAGAGACACCTATGGTCAAAAGTATGTAGACATAGGACACCCCCTGTCATGCTCCCCAAAGGAAAATTATACTAAAAAAATGGTTACTTAAACCCACAAGTGCTTTTTTTTTTTAACCACTACTATTCCTTTTTACTGGTTTTTGAAATTTACAAATGCAGAAATTTAGAAATTGGATGAAACACTATCTGAGAGTTAAATAGTGCATTTTTATACAACTATATAGATCAGACCAAATAGAGGGACAAATGAGGGGGGAAAGAGGGACAGAGGGACTTTGTTACAAATCAGGGACAGTCCCCTGAAATCAGGGACAGTTGGGAGCTATGTTACTGTGTCAGTATGAACTTTCAGTTGTCATCTCTGTATAGCTGTAGACATTTGTAGGCAGACAATAGGTGACTGTATCTCTTTAAAGCAATAGGTTTGTGTTAATCCTCTCCATCTCAGACGCATATACTCACCTTTCCTTCATTCTACTACCCCACAGTTTGTCTGCCAGGAGCTAGAGAAGCCAGCAAAGATTTAAGCTAAGAGTTGTTTAATTCATAGCTATGGACACCCCCATGTGGTAGTGCTGGTGCTTGTCAATTGGACCAACACTGTCAGGTGGAGAAGACAACATGCTTCTTTAGGTACTAGGTATTTTATATGCCCCCTGTGCTTACCAAAGCAGCAGCGTAGTAAAGGAGAGGTAAATATAGCTAGCCATACATTGTACAAATTTTAATGGGTGGCCTTGTTAGCTGCATCTTGCTCAGCATCATTCTTTGATTGAAAAATCAACAGGTACTTTTTGCATTTATCGAACAAATAAAACAAAATGCTTTCAATGGTACATTTAGTAAACCAGTCAAATGAGAGATGTGCATTGTTAGGGTTTACAAACATTTTAAGCACCTTTTTTTGCTTCTAGTGTGTGTACTATTTAAAGCACAGTTGACCTTTTCACAAAATGCTGCATATGCTTGAAAAATGGTCAAAGCATTTTTATATATAACTTAACCAAAAAGTAAATAGCATCTTTTACATACCACTTTGCCTTTAAGCTAACAGAATAAATTCTTGATACTCACCCCAAGGTACAGTCTGATGGATTTGGAGCAGGTAGCACCTTTAGTACCGCATTGTACATTTTCTGTGACAACTCGGAAAGTACCATCGCCATCAGAACAGTAATCCTACACATACAAGTACAAATATATTCAGATTCTGAGTTTGCCATTAAAGGGCATTGACAATTCTTTGCAATGTGATTTTTTTCATTTATTTTGAAATCAAAGTAAAAAAAAAAAAAATCGCAGAGATGCTTAATAAACTCTACACTTACTCACCAGCCTCACATTTTAGCCTATCAGCAATGATATTGTATATGCAATTAGATTTCAGATTGCCTATCTGGTACTATCTCTTTTACTATATTCTAAGCTCCAACTTGCAAATGCTAAAGAAATATATTATCTACTACACATATGTAGGCTTTAAAGGGTCAGTTTACCCAAAAATTACTGTATGTTTCAGGTTTTGCTAGATTACAGTATATCTCACGGACACTATATATACATTATCTGTGTATGGGTTTCTAGATCTGTATGCCTGCTATGGCAATTATGTGGGATTGCTACTCTACTGCTTTTTTTAAACAAATTATATGTCTTGAAGAAAGCAGGTGAAGCTGTTAGAACATGAAAAAGTGGTCCAGAACACCCAAAACTTCCAAAAGGACAAGAACAGAGCTGAGAATTGTGGGAGGAAAATCTTGCTGTTGAAATATCAAATACATAATGGATAGTGAACACAGCACACCATGTTCCATTTATAATTAAAATGTCCCAATTAGGGGAAGCCCCCCTTTAATTTATTAACATATTGCAAAGAACAATTGTGTGTATAACCCTTTGCTTCCCTTTCTCATACTAATTTTCAACACCCCAACCACATAAGACAAAACTCAAAGCTGCAGAATATCAATTTATTATATGTTATTTAAAATATCCCAAATTCTAAAATAAAACATGCTTATAAAGTATTAAAAGAAAGACATTCACCTGAGCCAAGGTGTACCAGCAATTTCCATGGAAGCGGTATCTTCTATTGTCAAAGGTATGATAGTGACCTTCTCCATACACTGTGCAGGAACCCAGACAGATGTTTTTGGTACACTCCCATATTCTATTTTTACACGTACTGCGCAATGAAGCAAGAGAGGAATCACAAGTGGGTCATCATATACATATGGAGGTTGATTTGGTAGAGGCAAATATCTGTGCACTTTGCAAAGTGCAGCTGCACTCTGCAAGGGCAGTTGCTCTAGAGTTTAGTAAATGAGATAAAGCTTTACTTCACAAAGAATACCCAATCACTTGCAAGGATAATTTAAAAAAAACAGCTTTTTTTGCTTGCACATGATTAGATGATGGAAGTCATCAGGGCGTCTGCTCATTTAATAAGCTCTGGAGCAACAGCACTTACAGAGTGCGATTGCACTTTACAAAGTGCATAGTCTATTTGCCTTTAGTGAATCAACCCCATGGTCTTCAAAACCTATATGCATCAAACACAAGCAAACCAAGAGACTGTTATCATAAACAATTCAATTGATGAACTCTAAAATCTTACCAGGTGTTGCACTTGACTTGAATGGTTTCCCCTGCTGAGAAAAGGTCATTATTGTGTACGCAAGGACATTCATTTACAGGGATACATGCTTCTCCTGCATCATTGAGCACTGTTCCTTCAGGGCATACACAGCCAGATACACATTTTGTGCTGTACTGTAAGATACAAAAAACAAAATATAGATGTTATATTTTTGTATGTAAATTCTAAAGTAGGGTATACACTGACAGAAATGTGGATACAGCAATACCCCCCGTCAGCATACACGGAACAGCCATGGCTGTAGATGCTGACTGAATATTTGTTTCAAGCAAGACCATTTACCAGAAGCCAGTCTAATGACCTTCTTCTTATGTTGAACACACAGGGATACACTGAACTGAACCTGATGAATTTTCAATTTGTGTATACCCAGTTTAAGTCACAGAAAGAACAGCAATTGCTGTGAAAGGAAGCAGGATTTTTATTACCTATTAGTTTGAAATCTTCAAATTATCTAACTAAATTTATTTTTGAATCATTTTTTATAAAGGCTGGGTATTCTCACTGTAGATTATGTCTTATTTTTTTCCTGTTTATGTCATTTTAGGATACAACTTAAGCAAAATTTTAAAACTTTTTACATGGTCGAAGATTTGTAAATTGCTACAATTACCACCATTTTTCCCGGAAGTGGAAGTCTAATCAAATATATATTTGGAGGCTATTTGATGTAGGAAAGCATTGTGAGGATATGTCCATGTGGGTATATGAGCAGTCGGAATCAGCACTTCAATCAGTGAAACAGTTAATTTTACTGTAAAAGGGGTTCACCAATTAGAAGCGACCGTCAGCTATATAGATCTCATTGTTTAAGATGGCAACTGGATTTCCTGATGATGCCTGGGATAAGCGAAATGCATAGAGATCTGGTTGCGGTTTGAGGCATTAGATGAACCGCTGATGTCACGTCCGGCGCCTCTGTGGTATGCACGCTGGTTAATGGAGTGAGGGGTGAGAGTGAACTCCAGCCGGGAAATTGTGTTTTATGTAAGTGCATTACCTAGCGATGTTGTGCAGGGAAGCCTTTTAACAAATGGGGTTACACTATACTCTGTTCTCATTTGCTTTCATGTTGCTTTTATCGACTATCTGAGGGAAGTTCTAGATTCACAGCGTGGGCTGGGAAAGAATATCTGGAGGATCTGGAGGTAATATGTTTGTATAGCCCAGTGGTCCCTGAGACCTAGGAACTCTGGCAAGCATGGCAAATTTGTTGTTCACGAGGTGGAGCACTGGTCTCAAGGCAGAAGAGCACTTTCATTAGGAGTGGATTGTCACCTAATTTTTTTACATATATTATAGTGGACTGTCACGATTATCATTTTAGTACACTAGATATTTTTGTCACTTTGATAGGGTGATTTGATATATTTACTTATTCATTGATTTTGGGCAATTAGGTCAAAGTTAATGGCACATGAATTCCTATTTAGATATTTCACTTTCATGCCAGTATTGGTATTATATTGTCACTATCATTCGGTGTGTGCACTTATACACTTTTTTAACAGCGCCTACTTTATTAGTTGTGAATGATCTAATGTGTTTCATATTTAAAGGGGCAGCAGTTATTAATACCTTTTAGTTTTTTCAAAAGGGCTGGCGCCCTCAACAAGTTATGAAATTTTAAAACTAGTCAGTGCAAATCAACGACCTGGGGCTCAAGGATTCCCAAGTTAGGCTCAGTTCACACTGGAGCGACCTGTCAGGCGACTTACTCACCTGACAAGTCACGCTCCATTCAGTACAATGGAAACATTCTAATCGGAGTGACTCCAGTCGATCCGACTTAGAAAAAGGTTCCTGCACCAATCGGGGGCAACTTTGGAGCAGTTTGCATTGACTTCTATTAAAGAAGTTGTTTTCAAGCCACGCTAAAGCCGCGCTGTATGGGGCAGCTTCAGAGTCGGGTGACTTTGAAGCTGCCACAGTGTGAACCGAGCCTTAAAGTACAACTAAAGGCAAAGGTTTTTTTTTTTTTTTTGTTTTAGGTAGACCTGGAGGGATTAGAACACCTTTTGGGTTTTTATTGCTATCTGTGCCCTCATTAGGGAGATTTGCCCTCTCCATTTGCCCTGTTTACTGTTATAACCAATAGTAAAAGTAGAATAAAATCCCAAATTTCAGGGATTCAATGAGAATCTTACAGTAGGGAAACTAGTTCTATCAAACCTGGTTACTACCAGAGATTCTCACGCTTTGGAAGGATTTCCTCTCTTTTCCTTATTCTGGCTATGGGACAGAAAGTGAAGAGAAATCTCCAAACTGACAGGAGTTATAACCCACACATTCTCTATCAAAAAATTAAAAAGAAGCTGTACTATAGCTTCCATCAATGAAAAGCGATCTATGAAGGGAGGAGGCAGACCTTTCATTCATCCACCCATCCTATATTCATAGAACGCTTTTCATTGATACAGCTTTTAGGAACGGTGCACTGGATAATTACAGCTGCAGGAGTATGGGGGGGGGGGGGGGGGACAGAGTCAGCAGCACAAGAAACACTTTGCACATAATGTAAGTACTGTCCCTTGTGCTGAATTAAAAAATGAAATATGTAACCAAACTTAGGCTTTAAGATATGCAAATAGAGACTACCCAGCTATTTTTGATAGAATTTTGGAATTTTTGGTCTCCTCTCCTAACACTGTAACTAAGGCTGGCCATAGACGGTTTGAATATTTTCCAGTTCAGCAGAAACGGTGTGTGGGCAGGCTGAATTAATTGATCGATCAACTTGGGTACAACCAGTCACCCAGATTTACTTGCAATTATTGCTAACGGCTGCTATAATCGCTGTTTTCTCCCGGCGGGGAAAACAATGTCTTGGCAGGAGGGATTCTCCTGTCAGCACTGTCTGTGTTGATGGGGGAATTGTTTGAATTTCTTTGCACCGTCTATGGTCTACCTTACTCTCCTTAATATTCTGTCTCATTGTATTTTATTTAGTTAACTTATCATCCTCCTGTTTTCATGATAATTGTATCCCACTAAAATCCTTCTGTGCCAAATTATGTGTACGTTTTATAATACTGAATTTATACCACTTGGTGACTGTCCTGTATCTTTTTGCATTTAGGTGCCTGTGCCTGCCTTCTCCCAATGTACAGTACCTCATGTAAACATAACATTAATCATCTTTAAAAAAAAAGTGAAATACCATAGCTTGTACAAGCTCAACAGTAAATATCTACAATGTCTATAGCTTATGCATGCAATTCTAGCAAAAAAAAAATGGAAACATATTACACAACATACTGGGCATGCAAACTCTGAACAACAATCAATTCCCTAATATTTTCTTACACATTCATTGTCAAAGCTGGTACAACTTTTCTGGCACTCAGATCCTTTGACTCCAGCAGGGGCACTGTCACAATCAAAATAGACCATAGGAGGTTCGCACACTATGGAAAAATAAATAATCACATTATTTTGTTAAAAATTCCAGTGTATATCATTGTGTTGCCATTCTCAATAAAAAAAAAGATGCTAAATACCATAGAATTTGTTTTTTGGGATGTTGGAAATCCGCAAGAAATACATGGATACATAAAAATGACATGCAAGTACCCAAGTCATAATCGGACTAAGAAACCCATACAAATTTGTATGGCACACACACAAAATAATTCCCTTAAAAAATACAGACATATTTTTTTACCTTTTTGGGCCTCAGAACTGTTTCCTTTGCACTCCATTTTTCCATTTTTGCAATAGCTACAAAAACAAAAGCAATGATTATTCATTTAACAATTGCACAAATCCAAGTTGATAAACATTGATTGTTACAGTGTAAAGAACACAATGATGTTAATGGGTTCTTCTAGCAGTCTTTAAAGCTCTGACAGTGTGCCCCACAATTCTATTTCAGGTCAGTGCCAATTCTTTTTCTGATAATGACCAATAGAAGGATTTTTATTAAAAAACTAGATACAGTTTTCATTAATTTGCCTTGCTTTAGGCCCCTCCCTACATATTGCTCCTAAAAGAAGCATGTTGTAACAGGAATATCTGTAGAGTGATTCTTGAAATATAGATGGCAGTTCTGTATGCTTGCTGTGAATAAGTCACCCTGAAACTAATAATGCTAAGCGTCACATGACAGCCAGGCAATTAGCATTTTTCAGAAAATGGTCAGGAACGGCATCAGTGTGTGTCTCCCATTAGAGTTTTTCATTAATGATATGATATTAAGAACCTCCAGCAATCCTGTGTTAGTGGAACAAAGGCCTTCAGTTTCACTGCATTATAAGAGGAAGTACTGTAGATAGAGATAAGTCCTGTATCTTGTTTTCAATAAAAACATGCAGCTAACTAAAAGACTTTAGTGATAGGTAACCTGCATTTTACAAAAACAACTTACCATTCCATGCCATTTTCATGGACCACTTCATCAGGTGAAATTGTAGTTCCCTTATAGTAACATGGACAGGCAGCTGGCAGGACGCAATGCCCTTGGTCATTCATATATTTTCCATCCTCACAAATACATCCTTCAATGGTGGTAAACGAAATCTCACACAAATTATCTGTCCCGCTGAGTAATTGGCAAGAGGGTTGGCAAGTGCTGACTGAGTCACTGTAGGTAAATCCTGGTGCGCAGGAGTTTGTGTGTTGGTCTACAGGTAAACATATAAGTACTCTGTTAGGTCTAGGTAGGATTTGTCAGAACATTTTTTTGTAGTCTTAAAGTGAACCTTTTAGGACAGAAATATAAGAGCTGTTGATGGCATATCTCATATGTTTGGCAACCAGGCCCAACTTTATGTCTTAGGTCTTAAGACTGCAAGCAGAGTTTGCAGGCTTCATTCATAAATACATTATAACAGTAATTATTTTACAAGCAGGTCAATGAAAGGCTGAGTATCCTTTCACCTGTAAATTATATCAGTTCCAATAAAATCCCAAGTGAAAAGGTGCATTTCTTTATTTTTAAAAACTGCTGATATTGTACCCCATGTTTACCCCTAGTTAACCCTAATAATCTCTAATTAACCCTTTTTTGTTTTAGCTAATATTTTTTGCTCAAGTAATTTGTTTTTGTAGTGTCAAATCAAAATGCACATTATTTAAAAAAATGTTCTTTAATTTATAAGATACTGGTCAAAACTAGAAAGAAATATATACAGTACTGTGTAAATGGTTTAGGCAGGTGTGATGAAATGCTGCAAAGTAAGAATGTTTTCAAAAAAACATATTTCGATTTTAATTTTTATTAATTTACAAAATGCAAAGTGAACAAACAGAAGAAAAATCAAAATCAAATCAATATTTGGTGTGACTACCCTTTGACTTCAAACCAACATCAATTCTTACACTTGCACACTTTGTACACTTGCACAAAGTCAGGGATTTAGTAGGATTAGGTGTATGATTAACCAATTATAACAAGCAGGTGCTAATAATCATCAATTTCATATGTAGGTTGAAACACGGTCATTAGCTGAAACAGAAACAGCTGTGTAGGAGGCCTAAAACCTAAGCTACTTAAGCTACTAGGGTGAGGTTGTGGAAGACAGTTTCATGTCACAAGTCATGCACCATGGAAAAACTGAGCACAGCAACAAGACACAAAGTAGTTATACTGCATCAGCAATGTCTATCCCAAGCAAAGATTTCAAAGCAGAATAGGGTTTCAAGCTGTTCAAGCTCTTTTGAAGAAGCACAAAGAAACAGCAAAGCTGAGGCCCATATACGCAGTGGTTGACCAAGGAAACCTAATGCAGTAGAGGAAAGACACATCAAGCAGAGAAGTTTGGCCAGAAGTGGTCTTCATGGAATAATTGTGGCCAAAAAGTCATACCTCCAATGTGGAAACAAGGCTGAGACTTAACTATGCACACAAACAAATAAAGTAGGGTACAGAAAAATGGCAGCAGGTGTTCTGGATTGATGAGTCAAAATTTAAATGATTTGGCTGTAGCAGGAGGGAGTTTGTTCCCCGAAGGACCTGAAAGCACAATAAGGAGTGTCTGCAAGCAACAGTGAAACATGGTGGAGGTTCATTGCAAATTTTGAGCTGCATTTCTGCAAATGGAGTTGGAGATTTGGTCAGGGTCAATGATGTCCTCAATGCTAAGAAATATAGGCAGATATTTATCCATCATGCCATACCATCAGAGAGGCCTGTGTATGACCCCAAATGTATTCTGCAGCAGAACAATGATCCCAAATATACAGCCAGTGTCATTAAGAGCTATCTTCACTGTAAAGAAAAACAAAAAGTCCTGGAAGTGATGATTTGGCCCCCACAAAGCCCTAAATTTCAACATCATCGGGTCTGTCTGGGATTACATGAAGAGACAGAAGGATTTGAGGCAGCCTACACCCACAGAAGATCTGTGGTTAGTTCTTCACGATGTATGGAACAACCTACCTGCCAGGTTCCTTCAAAAAATGTGTGCAAGTGTACCTAGAAGAACTGATGCTGTTTTGAAGTTAAAGGGTAGTCACATGAAATAATCATTTGATTTGGATATCTTTTCTGTTAATATACTTTCCATTTGCTCTGGTCAATAAGGGGTATAGAGGTGTGAGAATCTAGGTGGTTAGAAAGATATGTAAAGTCTTTGTTAATAGAAGAGTAGAACTTACGGCAGATATGTTTCCTCCATCCTCTGAGAAAAACACCTGCTTTAGCGCAAGCAAAAACATAGGATGAGACGGCAGAACACATGCAGTCTTCTTGTTTCTCACAGCTGCAGGCATCAAACATGCAGTTCTGCAGAAAATATGTGTAATAAGTCATAAACAGATGCAATCCATGTGCTTCAGCTAAAACAAATTTGTGTATTATTTACTATCATGATTGCCACCAAATTTACCTCTGAAACTGCTGTTCTTCACCAAATTAAACTTGTGAAACTGCTGTTTTTCACAATTAGGTAGTTACTAGATACCATTTACTTATATAGCCTAAACAATACCTTCCAGCGGTAACTTCCAGGCTGTTTCCCTGAATCGGAGGTGTCATTTTTTTTTTTCCTATGCTCCCTTTCCATGACGAGTATGTTGCTCTTTGAAAGTTAGACAGTTCGGGACTTGTTGGGTCATCAAAGTACCTCTAGAGCATAAGGGTAAGCAAAATCTAAACTAGATAAAGCTTTCTAAACCACAGGGCCACAGAGTGTTTGCTTCTATTTACTCTATCTAGTCCTTTTATTTAATCTGCTCTACAGAGGGGATTTGTACAGCAACTTCCATAACTTTGGAAAGTACTACGGTGGATCACAGGAGTAAATTACTAAACAAGCCGAGGCTGTTCTGTTATTTGATATGTATACCTACATTGGTCCAAGCTGGACCAATGTAACAATGCTATAAAAGCATACCAAAATGTAAGCTCTAACTCTTCTGGGGAAAATGCTGCTCCAGCCTCTATAAACCTAGACATCAGAGTTCTAAATCTCTGATACCACCTATAGCAGATATCACATAACCTAATACTTAGACTTTTGGCCCCATTACAGACACGGGAGAGAGGATAGGGTAGCAGTTTAATAAGGAAATGTAATAATTGCAGCACTTCTAATAATTTAGCTCAGCAAAACTGTTAACATGGCAGCTGCATGCCACAATGAAATTATGAGGATGAATTAATAATGTGATAGTTGGACAAAACATGAGATCCTATAGATTATTCAATATGTTGCTGCTGCTGGAAATAAGTATATCCATCTGCAAACTATCCAAATATAAAAGCAGCAGCAATGCAATAAACAAATAGATCGGGTGGAGCCACTGCATTACTTTTAATCACATTACTTTTGTTTTATTATTACCTTATGGTAGTTATCTGGGTCAACAGCTTTGTGGCAGCCAGCAAAAGGTCCATCACTGGCAAGTAACATGTCACACCAAAGGGATGCATATTTTTCTGTAGAAGAGGATAATTAGTATTCGTATTTATTACATACATACGTAACTGATATCAGGAAAATGTTGCCACTACTGAGAATATATATTACAAAACATATAGCAATATTTATAGAAGTTTCTTTTAAAGATCAAGAATATACTTTATGGCTATACACTGAAATTCCTACCATTTTGGGCACTGAGGGAGCATGGATGTTCAAGTCTGCTGTTGACATTGGGACAATCAAGCTGAGTTTTCCATAAGTTGCCAAAAGCTGAGCCTGACCCTTCTATAACTCCAGCTGGAGATTTGAAGTCATCAATCTGGATGTCGTTGAAGTTTCCACAAAGACCTAGTAAAATATTATGTCATTAATATTATTGTTTTTATTATTTTTCATAGAATTATTTTTACTGATTTAATTTCTGTGTCCTGACAGTGTAAATTAATTTTAATTGCTAGCTAAGAATACATTCATCAGTGACTATGAGTCAGTTCATATCTGAAATGCACAGGAACGCATGGCGCATTCATATGTGAATGGGCTGCAAATTGCACCAGAACACAGAAAAAGTACTGCAGACACAACTTTTAGAAAAGCACTGCACCAAATCACATGGTATTGTAGCACTATGCAATTTGGTGCCTGCAAATGCAGTACGTTAGCAATCTGCGTTGGGGTGCCATTAACAATACATTGGCAACCACAGCAGATCGAAGAGCAGTGCACAGCCTGGGAAACATGCACAGAACATGCCTTTCCCTCCCCACGTTCTGGTATGAATTGGCTCTAAAGGAGTTATTAATAAACCTTACTGAATAGCAAAGAGGTGGGTTTGCTTTTTATTACACAACCCCCATTTCTCCAGAACCAGAAGCTACTATGCCAGA
This sequence comes from Pelophylax lessonae, assembly GCF_965119305.1. NCBI lineage: Eukaryota > Metazoa > Chordata > Amphibia > Anura > Ranidae > Pelophylax > Pelophylax lessonae. The sequence continues at coordinate 80,679,120 of NC_138777.1, read as the reverse complement.
CCTCGCCTCCTTACCATCTCCAGTTAAAACAGGTGCCGCTGTCAATCCAATTATATATGATGGTGGTCTGCAAGCGTCACTTTAATAACATAGACTAAGGACCATGTCACACTAGCAATCCTGTCACTGATGGTAACTTGCTCCAATAGTTTTGCTCCCTCACTGGTCTTAAATACTGAAGGATTTTGCCAGTAAGGGAGCAGAGGCAGCGCAATACATCGCTGATTTACCCAGCAGGAGAGCAAAAAAGGTATATACAGTATATTTCTAAAATGTAGAACTGTTATCTATGATCTAGAGGTAGAGATCAACACAAAGGTGTGGGACAGTTGGAGTGGATCAAAAGTGTGATATGCTTCATCCCAAAATTACATATGGCAATATCAATAACTATGATATAGAGACAGTGAGAGGCTAAGCACATTTATTTATCATACATTTTGATATGGCAGAAAATGTATCTTTAGTATTATGGAACAAAGTAAATTTTCACAAATATTGTTCTTACCGCAAGTTTGACTCATATATTTTGGATCAGCCATTACACGGGCCTGCATAGTGGGAACCAATTGGATATGAACTTGCATACCAATGTTTGTCTGAGCAATTATATAAAAAGTTGTTGGCTTAAAAATGGTGATAGAAGCTGTGGCCAAAAAAAAAAAAAAAGAAAAAAAATTAGTTTAATAAAAATACAGTCTAATCGCAATACACACAAATACAGTACATGCACATACAAATGTATACAATATATAAAAGGATATGTACTGTTTCGGAACATAAATAGTGTAAACAGATACCTATGTTTAACTTCTAAATTATAAAACTGAAAAAAACTCAGTGGCGTATCCTTCATTGGTGCAACGGGTTTGGTGTACACTGACACACACTGCACACATGGAGGAGAATTGTGATTCTAAGAAATGCCAGCCATGTGCCTAACAACTCTGAGATTCTGGAGTCATGCCTATCACTGCTCACTGCTTGGTTCCTGTCACAGGATTCCTGTGTGACTTACTGTCACACACAGATGCTGTTGATGTCCGGGAGCTGTCTGGAGACGGGTTCGACATCACTGAGGGTTCAGAGCGCTGATGTCATCTTCAGCTGGGAAATCTCCCATGCAAAGTTTGTAAATTTAGGGAGGAGGGATATTCCTGACTGGGAAGAGATGATTGTTTCGGGGGACAGACTTACCTGGGAGGAAGGGAATCATACTGGGGGACAGACTGAGTCTCTCCCCCAGTACTATTGCCCCCAGGTCAATTTGTCCCCAGTACAATCCTCTTAGGTCAGTCTGAATTGTGGGGAGTAAACTGTACTAGAGAGGGGGATGGTTCATTTTTTTTATTCACTCACATTCATTCACAAGAAAAAACTGACCATCTGTGACCAGCAGTGGTGTATTTAGGTTTTGTGCTGCCCTAGGCCTGACTAAACTTGCGCACCCCCTAATTGAAATATAACCCACCCCTTCCTGTAAAGGCCACACTCCTTCCTGTTTATGACCCGCCCTGTCATCTGTAAACCACAACCACAGTCTATCAGTGCCCATCAGTGCAGCATATCAGCACAGCCTCATCAGTGGCCATCAGTGCAGCCCCATCAGTGGCCTCCAGTACAGTCTATCAGTGCATCATATCAGTGCCAATCAGTACAGCTTATCAGTGACGCCTCATACCCATCAGTGCAGCATATCAGTGCTGCCTTATCAATGCAGCCTCATTAGTGCCCATCAGTGCAGTTTATCAGTACCCACCATTGGCAACTCATTAGTGGCCATCAGGGCAGCAAATTAGTGCCCATCAGTGCAGCATATTAGCGACCATTAGTGCAGCATATCAGTGCAGCCCCATCAGTTCTTTTAAGATATTTGGACTTTTTGCTGCCACTGATTGTAATCCTAGGATTATGTCACTTATTTGTATAATAAATAGAAAGTCCATAGTCCTTATACAAATAAGTGAAATAATCAGTGGCAGCAAACACAAATTTTTTGCTGCCCCCCCCCCCTCTCCAAAGTGCTGCCCTAGGCCTGGGCCTTGTTGGCCTAGGCCAAGATACAGCACTGGTGACCAGCTTAACAAATTCCTGCACTATATACACTATATTGTACATTAAAGACTAATGCACTACATACACCATATTGCACATTACACACTCCTGCACTATATACACCATATTGCACATCACAGACATCTGCACTAAATACACCATATTATACATTACACAATCCTGCACTATATACACTATATTGTACACAACAGATTCCTGCACTATATACATTATATGGTATATTACAGACTCATTAAGTAATGGGGCCCAACTTACGATCCTGCACACAGGCCCACTAATTTCAGAAAATGCCCTAATAAGACTGTATAATATTCTGTATATATTGGTATGTAAACAACTATGGTAACTGTTAATTAGCTAATGCAATGTAGCTTTTTTTAAAGGTTAGAAAAGATTTGTTCTATACATAAGTCAGTTTATACTTACAAGATACAATTGGTAGCTGGGCATAGATTGAGTTTACGTATATACTACCACACTTCTTGACAAAAATGAACTGGATGGATAGAAAAAGAAGCACAAAAATTAAACTATAAAATGAGTAATAAAAATAATTTATATAGAATAATAGTGGAAACAGTTATATTTAGACAATAAAGAGCTGCTCCAATGAAAATGTATAGGAATGGTGCTATGGTAAGAAGGAAGGTAATTTAAACTTTGCTGGCTCATAGTTGAACATACAGGTTGTGCAGACTGTTGAGATGCACATGGGCCCTCCGGGAGTTAGGGGTCCATTTATACTGTATGTGGCCCAGGTGGGTGTACAGAGTGAATACATGTTTACACGTCAGCAGTAATTGAATAAGGGTCCTAAAATGTCTTCTTGCAGAGTGGCCCTTTCTTTCATAATTATGTCTGCCACTGCTTTGGCTCAATAACTGGTGGATCTTTGGGGCCAAGAGAGCAATAAAAGTTCAGAGATGTACAACATTGTTATATATGTCTATTAAACAGCGTTTTTCCATTATACTTTTCTGTACATACCTCTTTTCCACCATTAAGGATGATAGAAATACTCTTCAGGCAAGTTGCTGTGTCTGTCTCTCCACATTTCTCAAGTTCAGCCAAAACACTTATCAGTCCAGAGTCACATGTCTGAACAATATAGAAAAGTTTTGAAAGTTAGTTACACCCATGGTACACGATAAGATATGTGTAATACAACTGCATATTTTATTGTTTATTCCTTTACAAAGGCTTACACTGCAAGCAATGATGAAATGTGAAGAAACTCTAGTATTGCATGTGCTATTGTACAGAAAATGCATAACTCTAAACTTATGGACTTGAGAATGAGGGACACATTTGGGAGACAGCTACCCGCAGTGTGCACATCGCACGTTGCGGCAGAAGTGGGTGTGGTTAAATTATGCTAAATATTGAACGTGACCTAATAACTGCTACTACTCTCTTTTTAGACTACTCCCCCACTCTGTACATATTGGCCTCCTCCCTGCATTCCCTTTGGGGGTGGGGCTTTCTAGGGGAGAAGTTGCATCCCAAACCCCCTTTTCTGCTCACAACTGCACAACTGCATAACTGCTTCTACCCCTCACCGTCTGCTAACCTATGCACACAACCCCTCCCCCTCTCCCTTTGCTAACCTCTGTTACCCAAGCCCCCCCCCCACTGACCTCTGCATCCCAGATGCCCTCTCTGCTTACCTCTGCACCTCTGCCCGATTGCCTCTACACCCAAACCCCCTTCTCTGCTAAACTCTGCACCCCAAACCCCTCTCCATCTGCTAACCTCTACATTCACCTTTGCATCCCAACCCCCATTTCTGCTCATGTCTGCATCCTATCCCCTCTCTTCTCACCTTTGCACCCCAACTGCTCTTTGCTATACATCCCAACTTCCTTCTCTTTTAATCTTTGCACATGAACTCCTCCTCTCAGCTAACTTGAGCACCACAACTCCTCTTCCTCTCCTAACCTCTGTAACCCTCTCTGCTCACTGTTGCACCCCACTCTCTCTGCTAACATCTGCACCCGCTCTCTCTACTCACCTCTGTACCCCAAACACCCCTCTGCACCTCAGACACCACTCTCTGCTCACCTCCACACCCCATATTCCCTCTTGGCTCACCTTTGCATCCCACTCTCTGTGCTAACTGCCACCCCCCCCCCCTTATCCCCTCCTTGCCCTGCTTTCCTCTTTGCTCACCAGAGCCTCAGGGCAGGGCCATTCTGTTTCTGTAGCATCCACAGGACTGCGGGCAGTGCTGGCCAAGGTTAGTGAATAACAGGTGGCTTGGGTTCCTTACAAAGATCACGCTGGCTGCTGTGAGGACCACTGCAACAGCGAACTGTGAGCAAACTTGGGCGGAAGATGGAGGACAGTCCGAACCCAGGGCACTCAGTAAGATATAAAGCACTTGTACAGCACTCCCCTTTGTTCTGGCCTGCACTTCTGCATCTCTTGCCGGGTGTCCTGATTCACTGATGGTACGATCCCCTGCCAACTAGCACTTCAGCAGCCAGCAACTCTTTCTGCAGGCTGCCTGCAAATTAAGTTAGTGGAATCAAGTGTCGCAACTCATTCCAACCTTGGGCTCCAGGACACAGCCCAGAGCTGCAGGACTCTGGGACTTGGTTGAAATTCTAGCAAGGTCCTGCAGAATCCAGGACAGTTGGGAGGTATGCAAATGTAAAACAAAAATGTTCACTACGTTCAATTATATTCTGTGTAGTATAGCAATGTACTCAAAGATGTTTGACATTTATGTAAAAATTGCTAATTATGGCAGTTGTCAAATATTCTATAGTTTGCTAAACATCCACCTATGGCCACCTAAAGATATTTTACTTCTCAACAAAACTGGGGTTACACTTAAAGTTTATTAACACTTTGTGTGCTCTGGTGGCATTGCCTAGCAGCCATGGCAAGTCATGCTTACTTGTCCCCCCTCTGCAAAGCCTGCACAATACTGGAACATTCTCCAATCATTATAGTGTGATGGTGTATATACAATTGGATGAAAAGTGAAGAGGGGTGAATGCATGGGAGGAACAAGACCTACTGGCAAGATTTTCAGTTCTTGTGAATCCTAGAAGATTCAGCCCCAATTTACACGTATATGTTGGGGGGATGCACTACCCTAATGCACTAAGGCAACACTCTGAAGCCCATGATAATGCATTGCAATGCATTGTGGCAAAAAGTTGTGACAGATTTAATTTTTGGGATGTCATGATGCACCAGAAGCCTGTAACTCATGTGTGATATACCGTGTGTAAAAGCACCGCACAAATGTAAGGGGGACCTTACACATTTATCCATAAATGTTACTCAAAAATGGTATTAACATTGTTCAAAAATTGTTTTGACATTTGTTTATTGGCCCTCAGTAAGTAGTAATGTTATGAATGCAAGACACATACTTTATTAAAGTAAATCCATGACATACATGTAGCATATGTTTTATGCACATAGTACTTTCATGTAAGATACAGGAAACCAAAAACCCATCATGTCAAGTCTCACCTTAACTAAAGTGTAGGTACATTGTCCATGGAAGTCGTAGCGGGTATGGTCAAACGTTGTGATGTGTGACCCTCCCTCTAATGAGCAAGTCCCGAAACAAGCCTTTTTAACGCAGTTCCACTTTCCTCCCTCACAATTGCTACAGAGATACAATACTGTTAGTGACCAAAACTTTTGCCTTGATATACAGTATACATTAATATTTTGCTGTCAGGCTATTTCAGTTAGTCCTGGAATGCAACCATCTGATTTCACACAATTGGCAATATATAAAGAAAAATGACTGTTCTAGTATTCTAGTTAACTCAGAATATAAATAAGTCAAGCCATTTTACGTAGAAAGCTGATTCTGTAGTGGCTAATCAGAAATATTTATTTTCATATCTACTGTGGAACAAAAAAAAACAGTTGTCATTTTAAGAAGTGAAAGAGGCCTAATTCGCTACCAATGAAGTAATTTGAGAAGATCCAAAAAAATATATAGTATAAAAAATATAATAAAGAAAGGGGTAAACCACAATCACGTGGTGATGATGAAGAAAAAAGCTGCCAATATATGTAGTATCACCACATACAATTCATAAACAAATAACTAAAATTAAATCAGCGCTGAATTCAAAGTGAACTCAATTACAAATCCTAAAATGTATAATACATGAACACAGTATAACTGTGCAAATTAATAAATAAAATACAAACAAACAAAGGTATTGTGCAGAAGAACCAAAACTATATAAAAATAGATATTCAATGGAAATGATAGCATTAAACTTGGTGAGATTGGCAATTGGCTACTCCTATCAGAAAAGAATATTCTTTATTGAATAAATGGTGATCCAGCAAATGAGCAACACACATGGGCGAAGGTTTTTTTCCTTTTTATAAAGAAGACAGCTAAATATTATTAAAATATGGTTACTCTAAGTGAGAAAAGGTTATAGCTGTGATTACCAAGATTGGCATTTCTCTGTGTATCCTGTTCCTGAATGATAAACATCTCCATTATGTGTGCAGGCACATTTCTCCTTAGGAATACAGCCAGTTTTGGTGATATCATCAAATACAGTCCCTTTATTGAAAGAGGAAAAAAAAGTTTAACAATAGGCAAATAGGACAATGCCCACACGTGTTTATCTGATCACTAAGTCTTCATAATGTTCAGTATATGTATATGCTAAAGATCAAAAATGGGGATTCACCTGCTGGACAGAAGCAGCCATCTGTGCAGTGTTCATCACACACTGAGGAGCGGTCCGGGTTGGTACAAGTGTCGGGACAGGCAGTGCCACACTCTCCGAATTGCAGGTTGTAGGCACATCTCAGAGCTGTTTGGGAAAAAAATATTCCATTAACATAATGCATATAAACATTATAATGCTTTAAAAATCCAATTTAAATGTATATTTAGACTCTTGTAGTCTCTTCTAAAAGGAATAGCTATGTAGTTCTTCTGATTCCATCTTTAGTAAAGCCATTCAGATACTATATTTTTATTAATATTTTTAAAAATTTTATTTTTATTCATTTTGTTTTTTTAAAGAATATTTACAGAATAGGAGGAAACAGTCAAAGTAAAATAATTCAAGAGTTTCCAATTAACATATGTTAACAAAGCATAGCAAAATACATTCTATACACATGTATAGTATACAAATACCCTGAAACGTGTACATTGGACTAGAAAGCGATCACATTAAGTATGATCTAAAGAATTTGAGATTTAACTGAAGTCTTTTGATCTCAAGGCATACATAAATTATAAGCAACAAAGGTAAAGATTAACTATTAGAAAAATGAGCCAGAGGTATATCCCCAGATAAAACAGAAAACTACAGAATATATTTAAAACAAAATGTAGCCCAGGGAATACACCATAATTATCTAAAATATACAGTCTATGACAAATCACTGTCAGAGGGAGGTATCAAGTAGAGGAGGCATGCCATATGGAGAGTGGTCCTATAAGGCCCACATTTTATTAAACAACACCAAGGAGCCCCTGATTTTAGCAGTGAAATTCCCCATCTTTCTTATATTCAAAATGGTGGACAGAAACTGGGTCCGCCAGTGTGAAGGGATAAGTCTCCTGGCCACTGTCAGGATATGTGTAGCCAGTTTCTTGGAGTGTTCAAAGTTAGTAGGGTGATCCAATGTTAAAAAGGGTTGCAGGGCAGAAAAATAGTGCTTAAACTGAAGATAGGAGTAAAACAGCTGTTTGTTTGGGTATACCTTTACTGTTCAGATAATATATTAAAGTAGAAGAATGATTCTAGTTATAAAGCCGCATTATCAGCTGAAAGTAAAGCAGTAGGATAAACAGCTTTCAAATGGTTAAAAAGATCTGTGGGGCAGCCAGCTAGGAGACAGCCTAAATCCTTCAAAAACAGCAAGAATCAAATACTGTAAACAATTCCTGCAGTGCTCATACACAAATCTTGTGTATAAAAATGAAGATAAAATAAATTATTGACATGCATAACAATAGAACAAGACATTCACTCCATATTTCCAGCTGCATGTTGATTCTGAGCTATGTTGCTTCAATGTTGCTAATGCAGTGCAAGCATGACCATCGTCATTGACATCATTAGGCACACACATGCTTGCACTGCGTTAGCAACATTGAAGTGACATAGCTCAGAATCAACAGGAAGCTGGCAATATAGACTGTCTTGTTTTATTGTTCTACCTGTCATTTTTTTCTTTTAAGCAAATTTTTGCACAATATTGAGTGTGAGAGCTGCGGAAATTGTTTATAGTACAGAAATAAACATCAAAAAGCACTAGCAAACTCCTTCCATAATAAAGGGTACAAGGACAAAACCATCAATATCAGCATAAATACGGCCCTGAAAACCCAAAACATCTCCAATATAAAGAGAAAAAAAATAAAAATAACCATGTACCTTTAGTAACAACATACAATCCTGCATTAGAAGGGATAAGAAAGATAATCAAGAATTTACAGCCCATCATAACAGAAGATGAAACTCTGAAAGAAATATTTCAACAAACCCAAATGTTGGCCTTCAGGCAACCACCAAACTTCAGAGAAACGAATCAGCAGGAAACTATATTCTGGCCATGAATTCACAAATAAAGGAATTAGGCCCAGCAACAAAAAATTCTGCATAATGTGCAGCCAAAATAATCTACCAAAAAGTGTCACACACATAAAAGGGACCTTCGATCTCACAGGATCATACAGCTGCACCTCCAGTAATGTTGTTTATCTCATCCAATGCAAACAAATGTAGCCAAGGATCTTACACTTGGAAAACAGGAGACAAATTACAAGCACAAATAAATTTGCACAGACCATTAGCCAGGAAACACATTTCTGCGATGCGGGAACGCTGCGAATATACAGCGTGTTCCCGCATCGCATCCGCACCCCTGGCAATTCACACTGCCATATGCGATATGCTGGGGGTGTCAATTAAAATTTAACGACACCCCCAGATCAGATCGCATATCGCAGTGCAATCTGAAAGTTCGCACAGAATCGGATCGCAGTAGTGTGAACCACCATGCGATCCGATTCTGCTGCGGACCAAAAAAAAGGGTCCTGTGCGAGTTAGGTGCGATTGCGGTGCAAATTCAGCCATACAAATTGTATGGCTGATTTTGTACCGCACAGAGATTGCATGTAATTTTAGGAGCAGTGCGCTCCGAATTACATGCGATCTCTGTGATCGCACTAATGTGAACCGGCACTTAAGGAGCATAAGGAAGATTATTTTTGCACACCTGTGTGACATCATTTTTCGCAACCAGACCACTCTATGGGAAACCTGAATGATTTGGTTCATAAAGGGAACTTTAAAACTACTCAGGAAAGGAAAATATTTGAACTGAGAATGATAGTCCTATTTCACACAACAGTTAATGGTCTAAATGTAGACGTCAACTTCCTAAATCACTATTCAACATTTTTATGACTACTTTAACCTTCGTGACTTCCACCCTTCCAATTCCATAGCCCTCTCCCTGTCCTATCTTACCAGCTAGCCAAGCTTAATTGCCTTTGCTGTGTATGCACGGTTTTGTTATTTTTTGTTCCCCCCCCTAATCCAAAGCTAAAACTAAACCAAATTTGATCTCATTTGAAAATACTTTTTCTCCCACTATAACCTGCACATCTAGCATTTATTCTTGAAATGTCAAATACTTACGGCAGATCTTAGAGGTTCTCCAGTTCTTTGGCTTTCCTCCAGCATGGGTACACTGTCTGGAGTACTCAGTAAAGATGTTACACAGACAGAACCCAGTTGAGTTTCCAGTGCACCTACACACATCGTGCTGACACAGTTCCACATACTTCTTAAAATCAACAAGGCCATGGCAATCCTTCAGAGCTGGACCTTCTAGAATATTATTACATATCATATTCTGTTGGCAGAAAAAAAAAAAAATATTACAAGTTATAAAAGGAATACAATGTGTTGATATACTACTACTCAAGGTATAGAGCATGTTCATTTTGCAAAATTAATTTTCTATTTGCAAAGGAATTTTCACTTATCTTAGTGGATGTTTTCACTTTGCAATCAAACCTAATCTCATACAAATAAAACAGGGTTTTTCTTGCACATGAGTGAATGATGCAAATCAGCAGAGCTCCACAATAAGTGAAAATTCCCTTGCAAAGTAAAAATTTTTCTAAGCGAACAACTTAAACCCTTAGTTATTCAAACGCAATGTACATAGTTGAGATTAAGGAAAATGGTAATGTGGTTGTTTATGTATCCCTCTTCTGGACATGCTGTCAATCATTACAAGCCAGCTGTTTCCAAAAGTCCAACCAAAACATCAAAAAAGCTCAACATAGGTTTTGAAAAAAGGTTAGTTGCCCATAGCAAACAAACATAATGTGGCTTTTATTCTCTAATCTGCAAAGTCAGGGTAGATTAGAAAATGGTTGATTGCCGCGGATAGCAATTTCTCTTCTATGCCTCAACTTTCAAATGTGTAAAAATAAAAAGGAGCCCAGCTTACAAAAATAAATAAAAAAAGGGGGGCCAGGTATATAGAAGAGTACTTCACACTGCTTTGTGCATTTTACATACTTCTTTCATAGGATACAGAGCATGGTGTGGAGCATGGTGTGGTGTCCCATGGAATGTCAGAATAGACCAAATAAAAAAATGCTTTTATATACAAAGTACCCCAATGAACCAATAAACAGGCAATGCTGCAAGTCTGTGTCATACACAACACCAGCCCAGACACCGCTGATTGTTCATTCATAATAATAAATGAGTAGTCAGGCTGTGCTATTTACCAGGGCTGTGTATGTTCACAAGCAACTGCTAAGATTTACAGCACCCTAATGCTGAATGATCTTTTAGTATTATGAATGAACAATAGTGGTGTTGGGGCTGTGTGATAGAGCTGCAGATGTCCTGTATTTTTACTAGCAGCCAACAGCTTTTTTACTCAGCTCTAAAGCACAGATTGTTCATTATACAGTTTCGAGAAGTGTTGGGCGCTCAGTGCTGGCTGTACCTCTCCTAAAAAGAACGCACATAAATTGGGTTTCAGACTACAGTGAAGCTACAGTAAGTATGAAAAGAAATAAAGAGGTGCTTTAACCACTTGCTGACCACCCTATAGCGGTTTTACTGCTACAGGGCTGCAGTTGTGCACCTGATCACGTAAATATATGTTATCCCGCACGTCTGCCTGTAGGGGACACACCACTTTTGCAGTGAATATTCACAGCAGAAGCTGATTTGCAGGTGCCGGGCACTCGATGTCCACCGGCTCCCGCAGATCGTCAGGCAAAGACTCAGAACGAAACTCTGTCCATGTAAACAAGGCAGAGTTTCATTCTGACAGGGGGGAAGGGATGGGACTCAAATCCATCTCTTCCCCGAGTAAAACCAGTACACATAGTAAACACTGGCTAGGCACACAGTTAACCTTTTAATTGCCCCTGATGTTAACCCCTTCCCAGCCAGTGTCATTAGTACAGTGACAGTGCATATTTTTAGCATTGAGGTCAAGTGGTAAATCCACAAATGGGCCATCGATCAGAAAGGGAACAAGTGCTGTATGCACTTGGTCCACTGGGGCATTAAATACAGGTTTAAACATATTGGTGAGGGTTCTTTTTTAACTTATGCTCCTTGTTTGTCAACTGGGAGTACATTGGGGATACAGTAATTTTTGTCTACTCTAAACAGATAGGGCCCTGTCTGGGCAGTGTCTGGGAAGGGAAACATCTGAGACACAAATAAAGGAGGAATTTGCTCAGTCGGGAAGTTAAAGTAAGATTTTGTTTACTTTATAAGGGCTTGTATATCACATAGTAACATAATTTGGTACTTGTTGCAACTGCCATTAAGCAGCCCTTAGTTGTACTTTAAAGTGGTTAAAAATCAGACAGGAAATATGAACAAAGCATATCCCTCTATAGTGTGTATTTGTCTCAATTAAGAGCACTATGTGTCATTTCTGTTTGTTGCTTCCTTCCTCTGCTATCAGCATGAGTCACTTCTGACAAGTTTTCCTGACACGAAGAGATAAAATGATGATGGGGAGGGACCTCCAGCAGATTTACAGCCTCAGTTTTGTTCCTTTGTACTGTGTGAAGGAGGTGTGTCCCTTCCCTCCAATCAGCTCTTAGAGCTCTCCTCACTGAGCTCTGCACGGTAAAACTTCAGCTTTCCGCCCCCTGCTTTCTGAATGCCCAGACAAGCTTTAAAAAATTCAGGAATTTGAACAGATGTAGAAACGAGAAGACCAAAGATAAACATGTACAACATACATATGATTATTCGTTTAATCTCTATTTATCACCTGAGGCCAGCAGCTTCACTGGGTATATGTAAGAGTTTACAACCACTTTAAGCCATCAGGTTACCATTCTTTAAGAAATCATAGAGCCTTACATTTAAACGACATGTCTTTTCTCCTTCTTCTTCGGAGTCTTCGCAGTTCTTTTCTGGCTCATGCACTTTATGAAGGTTTCCATATTCAATATTACTCAACGGAGCATCTAAAAAATACAATAAGGTTTGCATAGTATCATACACAGTAATGAATGTTATTGTGACCTCCAGATAAAATAATTAGAATTTTACTTACTGTTAAATTCAAGTTCGTTTTTCACACCATCAAAATTACCGCAGAGACCACAGGTCTGGTTAGAAAATGTTGAACTCAGTTCCACCTAAACAAAATAAAATCATTGATTAAGCAAGGAATGCATGTCAAAGAACTCTGTGTATTAAAAAAAAATGTATCTAAAACCTTTCTTTAAAGTGGAGTAGTGTTCACCATTTAGTTCTTTTCTGCCACTTGGTGCAGCTGTGTCTGCTTTCTTAAAAGTAGAAGGCAGAAAACAGCAGTGGATGCCTAGTGTGTACATACAGAGAAATCACATGCCAGGGACACGAATAGCACCCCTCTCAAGGCCATGTTGGGAAGGAAGGGGTTGTAGTTTCTTAAACAATGAACCCCATCCCCCTCTCCAATAAAATGGAAAATTGTGCTATGAATGGGATTGCCCTTTAAAGATATTAAAAGGACTCATGAAAAACTTTGGAGGCTGAGATTGCAGACCCTGCTATTTGAGAATGCTATTTTCGTGGCGGTCATGCTGATGCTGCTGTTTAAACTGCTGACATGGAATGGCTATAAAAGTAAACTCTTTTGACACTTTTCTGACACTCATTTAAAGCGTGCTTGTTCTGGGCCAGAAAACTAGCATTTTAACAAGGAGGACAGCCATGGCAGCCCCCATACTCTTCTCATGACATAGTCACTTTAAAGAACACAAACCTTGTAGCTGTATTCTAAGCTGCAGTTACTGACAGATAAAATCTGATTTGCTGCTTTAGGCAACAAGACACTATCATTTCAGAAATAGCATACACCATTTTTGTTTTTAAAGTGTAAGAAAAAATATTATTGAGACATATGTGTAAAAGGGAAAACAGAATTACACATAGAAGAGTATATTTCATTAAAATGGCACATTGAGAAATTTGAATTACCGTAAGGGAATCTTCTTCATTCCAAATCATTTCAAAACCAATTTTAGAGGAAATTCTCACATAGGTCCCAGTCTTTGAGATTTGAATTCCATCTAAACTGTGTGGCAGGTTGTCCACCCTGTGAAATAATAATACAGATTAGTAACTTGCAAATAGTGGGCTTACCATGAAAATGCACTTTTCCTTTCATCTGTGTCATAAACGGCAGCAAGAATCCAGAAATGACCAAATGACCTCACTTGTTTTCTAGGAGTGTAATTCCTGAATCCTTTACTGTGTAACACTTTCTCTCCCTGCTTCCTCTATCGCCATTTTCCTTCAAATTGTGAAGGCAGGTTTGAGTTTGATTGGTGGCTGTGTTGTGTGTTTTGTATCAGACTATATTTATGTGGCACAAAGATGACCAGCCTACAGTCTAAGGGGAGTGGGGTGGATATGTGCAGTACAGCATTGCCTGGATAAAGATAATGGAAGTACTAAATAGGTAGACTGTACCCCCTGTACATATGTCTGGACTGTAAATTAAAACGGAATAATTGTGAATAACTTACTCTTGATCATTCACTGTGACACGTTTTTCCTCCAATTCAACAGAATTGCCTTCCAGTTTTATGCTAATATGAACGATCATAGGGTTGTTTTTACGAACTTCCCGTCTTATTATTACATGAAATTGCTCAAAGTTGCTTTCACAGTGAGATAGAAATCGGTAGGTGCAGTGACTCGGGAAATGGAAAATGTCACCATCGAAGGTCTTGTAATGATGGTTTCCAAAAGTGCTGCAAATCCTCTTGTTGTGAGAGGGATTCAGACCTGTAGATTCACACAAATAATCAATTATTATACTGTCTTCCAGGCAAGTTACGTCAAACAGCTAAATTGTTTTACCAACCAAACCAGATTTGCATTTCTGCCCATCCAGATATGCCATCGGAACTTAATCTTTCTCCGCTACAGTTTCACTTTCACCTACAGATTCCTTACCCACCCTGAGCCTGAGGCAGTGAAAGGTGAAGAACTAATGAGTTTATCTGCCTGTCACTATGATCTTTCCTCCAATCAGTATGCTTTCAGCCTCTTAGCTCCTACCTCCTCCTTTATGGTAACAAGCAGACTACCATCAACATCCTGGAAATATTACAACCGTTCCAAACTCAGTAAGTCAGCTTCATCTAAATTTCATAAAAAGTAGTGCAAACAGCTTTATCAGAGCTTTTATTAAGCTTCTGGTTGGACTCGTAGTCCCAGAGCTTGGTAAATGAGGTAAAGCTCTGCTAACTTCCATTATCCAATCATTTTCTTTGCAAAGTGAACAAACTACTTGCCTTTAGTAAATCAACCCCCTTTTGTGGCTTCTTCCACTTCCACTCTGAGCTCTTCTGCATCTAAAGTAAATATTACTTAAACGCTGCACGTTTAGGAGATATTTGCAGTACCTATAGGTAGGCCCTATTATAGGCTTACCTATACATAAAAATGCATGCATGGGAGTTTATTCCTACTTTAAGAAAAAAATATGTGTTTCTATTCTTTAAGTTCCATAATTTTCTTTTGTTAAAAAGTCCATGAGATCTGTACATGATAATCACCTGGCATTATTTATAAAATAACATGGACATGTGTTTTATTTTTTCCTATATGACTATATGCTTACTTCGATAGACGGGGGAAGGTAACGTAATGAGGTTAACCTTCGGTCTTCCATCTGTAAATTGAAATACATGCAGTGATCAGTACATGGAATTAAACAGAAAAAGTTAAGAAAAAGAGCCCCACACCACTGTCCAAAACCTATATTTAATTACTTTATTGTTTGTGCTACACAATTATTCATGTATCTCCCTCCTGGTGATAAAAAAAAACAAAAAACAAAACATATACTTGAAAGAGAATCTACAAAACCAGCTGACATTTAGTGCGTTACGGTCACTGTATCAAAACCTATATGAAGCTAAAGCTTCTTAAGTATGACATATCACCATCCAGCCCTCCATTGCTGTGTACATTTCAAAGTACCAGTGTTGTACAATTTCCATTTAGTTCTCTTACCTGACTGCTGCTGTGTTTCTTGTTCGATCTCTTCAGTTTGCTGTTGTTCTCCTGTTTGTATAAATACATTTTTAAAAGGGGTAAGAACGTAGACATGCAAACAGTATTCTGAAAAAAGAACACAGCCAAGAAAGTAGCACTTTGTTCAGCTATTCAACATTTATGCGACCTCTCTGCCTCCATCCTACTTACTAGTTATTGGTTGAAAATGCTTACTTAGCCTGATGAATAAAGTGAACCTCTGATCACTTTAAATACCTAATCATCTCCAAGGGGACTAAAGACTAAAAATGTACGCGAATTGGTGATAACATTCAGTAAACGGGTGCCTGCTTTCCTCCTGCCTGGTGCTTGGACATGCAATGGTTCTTGTGAATATTCCCTGTGCTGTCCGGTTTTTGCTTCTTCCTAACTTCTTTTCTTTCAAAATTCTTAGGCCTTAAGCACACAGGATGTCAAAATTTCCACTTTTACAGGCATTTGACTGTTTTTTTTCCTGCCTCAAAACACCCCTCTATGTTAGCTAATGTGTCCGTACACATAATGGCTTTTACAGGCGTTTAGAGGCAGGAATAAAATAAACATCACTTGCATGTTCAAAGGAGAAGCATTTGAGCAAAAAAAACGTCAAGCAAACGCACATAAACGCTCAATAATACACTTGCATTACGCAGCTTTAGGAGCATTTTTAGGCTGTGTTTTACTCCCCTAGAGCAAAAGCATCCAGGGCAGGAAAGAAAAATGTCCTGTGTGCATAATGCCTTATACTTACCCTACTCTAGGGTTCTTTTCTCATGCTCCACCCTGTAATGGGTAGTTTTTCTCTCATTTGCCTCCCATTTTTCCCAATTACTTCCAGGTAACCACTTGTCTCTACAATACTGCATTATTAACTGAGTGCAAGATATAATACAGCAGGGCACTGCAATGTTTGCTGAACGTAACATATTCTATAATATATACTGGATAATGAATTGGGTTTATCAATATGATAATATTGGTCTTGCTCACAGTTTTTGAAAAAGTGCTTATATGATATCCTATGTTATTTTTGCATTTACCTGAGAGATTTGTTGTGTGGTAACTTAAAACAGCAACAATGTATTTTGTACCTTTTTTTTTTTTTTTTGGGGTTGGGATAATTGGATGATTTTCTGATTGTTAAAGCTTTGAAAATTGATATAAAGAATGCATAAAAAAAAAAAAAAAAAATTATTCAAAGCCATTTTTTTTCTGTAGAGTAGGTGATGGTCAGGTTTTTGTTTTGAGCTATCTGTGCACCATTGGGCAGATCTTCCTTCACTTTGTGCTCATGGATACAACATCAAGTGTGAAATTTTCTCTCCAAAGTAAAGGAAAATCTAAAAAAGGGACAAAGCTAAAAGGGCATTACCTTGTTTGTGTTGCTGTTTGAGGTTTTCCCCCACTTCCTGTCTTGTGAAACTGTTGTCATTGGGAGAATAAGTGAGGGAAAAAATGTTTCTACCAAAGCCCTTGATAGCAATAAGAACCCCTCTCTCTTCAAAACTATAATTCTGGGTTCTGTGGTGCGGGAATGCATGTAATTCACACAGGAATCGCACTGCATTCCTGTGCAAATCACATTTGATGTCTGTCATATTGTATGGCTCAAATCACACTGCATCCACACCAAAATGGTGGAGGACCCTTTTTTGTGCCGCACCTGAATCGGATTGCATGGGTGTAAACATCCATGAGATCCAATTCTAGGAATCGCACTGTGTTTTGCTAGTTGTTTTGGGGTGAAGTTATTGTAACATTGACACCCGCAGCAGATCACATGAACGCCGTGCAATTTCAATGCAGTGCAGGAAACGCACAGGATTTGCTGCGTTTCCCGCATCTCATCAGTGTGAACTTAGGCTAAAAAATTTTTGGCCAGACTTAGGTTATGAGGATACATAAAAGTAAGTGAAAAAAAAAAAAAAAAAACCTGGGTTTACAAACCTGGTTCATATCCTTCTACATCAATTGCTCCATATTCTTGATCAACAGAATCCCAATCTTCATCTAGGAACAAAAACAAAAGAAAAAATGATTTTGTGTTAATATGTTTGTGTTAACTAGCAAACGCTTCTTCCTCTAGATCAGCCTTTCTCAACCTTTTCAGCACCTTTTCAACACAGAGGAACCCTTGAAATTACTTTCTGGCCTCAGGGAACCTCTGCTAAAAAATATTATATCTGCTAGTTCTGATATATTAGTGTGATGGTCAGTGGGCTGAATGTTCCTTACACATGTGGTCTTTGGGAAGAATTAGCCACTTACAGATAGCTTAAAAGATCAATGGCATCAGTTTGAATTTGCTCATTGCTCAAGGAATACCTAGCAACCTCTGGAGGAACCCTAGTTGGAAAACCCTGCTCTAGATGGTGGCATATATTAATAAAAGCAATTGTTATTTCTTCATAATATGCATGTGAACATAATAAACTCACTGTGATAATATTTTAAATACATTTTCCTATGTAGAGTTTAATTCATATATTTACTCTACATGGGTACCAGATATTCGAGCATTACATATGCAAACTCTTCTTCATGCTTGTGCAAGTCAATGGTTGTGTTTTGATTGTTACTTTGCCATTGCAAGTCTACCAGTCAGATATGAGGTATCAGGTATCACTGAGTTGGCCATATTGGTCACAACTGGCCATACATGGACTGAAAGCCAGCCAGTTCAGTAGGAACTGGCTGAATTTTTATCCACGTGTGATCGCTGCAGTTCAACAGTTCAACCAATGTACCAATCGACTTCCATTCAACTGCCCTGTCAGATTAAAGCCGCTCGATCAGCGATGCAGACAATAGGCTGCAGCACTAATCTATGTATTCTGACAGAGGGGGAGTCTCCCCG